>NW_007361000.1:1565681-2285377 GCF_000409485.1 Glarea lozoyensis ATCC 20868
CTTGAATTCAATAATGTACAATTATTAATAATTTGAAGGTCAATCAACGCGCCTCTCATGGTCTCAATCAACGCTATTAGGGGTAACATCTCCTTTCCCCTGTGCGCCACCGCCTCCAGTCTTATTTTTCTTGTTTATTGGAGATCTACTAGATATGTAGTCCATCGCACGTAGCCCAACGTCTCTTTTCTTCTCCATATTTTGAATAGAAGGAGACGTGGCAGACGATTTAATACCGGCCTCCACTTCTTTGCCGAAAGTGGTACGGATTGGTGTTCTCGATCCCGATTTATTATTTTCAACCCCAAAGTCAGAGGGATCACAAATCTGAAAGCTATTTCTCGACATAGCTGGGGACCGGTCAGTTTCATCATACTTGCTGCTCTGGATGGTGGAAACAGTTTGTGCTCTTTCGATCCTCTGCATTACTGCTTCGGCTACTTCAAAACTGTCTTCTTCCTCCTTCGAAGAGCGATCAGCTCCCTCTCGCATGTCCGACACGTCGTCTTTCATGATTCCAAAATCGTCTTCCAGGCGTGGCGGTTTGTCTGGCATCGATCCGGTTGGACTCGAAACATTGCCTACCCGCATAGGCTTTATTGGCACGTCTTCTTGATTTGAAAAGGATGGATTTTTGGTAGGACGTGGACCAAAGCTCGAACTCCCAACTTCGGATGCTCGCCTCATACCTGCTTGTGAATCGTCGAGTGACAGTTCTCTACTAGTGTCTGTACCGGGTTTGTCAACAATGACTACCATCCACACTCCAATCTTACGCTCACTGTCTAGCAGAGGTGTAGCTGAGATCCAAGAAGTTCTGCCGATGGTCGCTGGATTAATCTCTCCTTCCTGACGATGTACCCTCTTTGACCATCTGCCAGTCACAGTGCCGTCTTTGCTCGCACCTCGCCGACTCATGATTGAAACTTTTGCTGACACCGGTCTTCCCGACTCTAGTGAGCTTCTCAGTCCAGAGATTGTCGTTGCCGGCGCAGCAATGTGCGCGAGAAATGGTTGCTGCGTCAATTGGCCCAGTCGCTTCGCCCGATGTGAAACGAAAACCATTTTCAGTGATGGATATGGCCTCATCAAAATGTACTTTTGATAAATACCAGGCAAGCGCCCAGAGGTTATGGAACTCGAAAGCGCCCAAGCATTTTCATCAACATCACCCTTCCCTCCACTATCCTCTGTATCAGTAGATGACAAGTCGTCGTCGTCGTAGATCACGTTCCTTCCAACACCATACGAAGAACGCCCAATACCCATGTCTACTTGGGCTTCGGCCGCAAAAGTGCTCGACCGACTACTGTCTTCGACTACCGCGCTCTCTTCCAAGTCGAAAGTTTTGCCAAGATCTTTCAACTTGGCTAAGATCTTCTCCTTTGGTTCCTTATCTCCTATGTTGACTTGTTTTGATTCGAATTCCCTCCTCCGCAGAAACTTGTCGAATCCATCCACACCTCTACCATCCTCAACCAAGCGAGATGCATCCACCTGTGCTCCAAGGAAATACTTTAGTCGCCCTTTTGAATCATACAGTGGGGCAAGCAATACGACATTGACAAATGGTGTACCATCCCTCCGATAGTTAAGAATAGTTTCACAGATCTCCTCTCCATTGTCGATGGCTGTCCTTAATCGCCGAGGACACTCGCGTCTTGTCTTTGGACCTTGAAGGAACCGACAGTTCTGGCCAAGCGCAAAATCTCTACCGTATCCGGTCAATCGATAGAACTCGTCAGATGCATATATAAGTGGGTTATCGGTTTGATTGGGATCGCTGATACAGAAAATTTCACTGAGACCTCCCAAGAGATCGCGGGTCAACGGTGTTGACTGGTTCATGATTTCGGCCTTCAGACAAGATGTTGCTGTTTTGACCAAGGAGTAGGTGACCCAAGCTGGAAGCGCCTCTTGCAGCAAAGTATTGAAGGCCCGCCGTGACGAAACAAGAAAGGATGCCGTCAGCTCAACAGCTGGTGGCATCTTTGCAGATTTCCCATCACTTGTTCCTAAGGCAGAGGCGACCGCATTTGCGTAAGCCGTCGCTTTGATGACCTTCTGAGTCTCGAGATAATGCTGAATTAATGGTGCAATATCAGGCCGATATTTATTTAGAAATACAGAAAACCGACCGAGAAGCGCAGGGTCACTAGTAATAGTCTCCAAGTAACCTTGCGAGTATAACAGGTCTGATAAAACCTCTAGAGTAGTGGCGGTCTCTTTCCGAGGCGGTGGTCTTAAATCAAAGTCCGAATCCGAAGTCAATGGCTGTGGTTGCTCTTTCGGTTTCTCCTCCACCGATTCTTCCTTGATACTATCTTCAACTCCCAACCTTGATGTATTCCTCCCTGTCTTCCGCGAACTCATCGAAGATTCTTCAGTTAGCGACTGGTTCCTCGTTCGAAGATCCTTAAGATCAGCCGCCGAAATCGTGTTGTCGGTACTCTGAGAACCGGTTGGAATCGCGACCCGAAGCTCCTGTCTGGGATTCGGCTTGGTGAGTACTTCTCGCGGCGCCCTTTTCTCTGGTGCTCTTCGTTCGGGTTCAGGCTCGCGAGTGGGGAATCGTTTGCTCTGATTCCTGTTCCGGGGTGATTTGAAGAAGTTCATGACCTCCGATGGCGACTATTATGATCCTAGAAATATATGTTTTATACGATGAATTCCAAACGTGGTATAAGTAATGATTTGGGCTGATTGTTTGAGTTGTTGAAATGGAGTTGCGCAACTGTCGTTGAACTTGATGCGACATGAGGTTGTTGGGTCGTGACTTCCGTAGTATAGCTCGGCGTCCCCTCTAATGCACGTCCAGGCAACCTCTAAGGGTCTTGCCGTCATGGATCGTAACGCGGTCTCTTGGTCACATTATTTGGCTGGTTTTAGCTGAGGAATTGAGATCAACCGAGGTTGCTTAACTTTTGCCCACTATCAAGATCTGGTTCTGCTGTTTTTGGTTATCACTCTTCAGACTCTGGGCTCATAGAGGCATCGAAGGAGCCCAAGTCGTGGGCCATGAAATCGGTACATATCAATTCAGAAGTTTCTCAAGGCAATCTTACTAATTCCATCGTAATTGAGAGAGATATCAAACCAAAGCGCAATTATTCTAAAGAAAAACAGCATTAAAGAGATGAAGTCTAAGTTGTAATGCTTCTCACGTGAGTTAAAGTTTGGCTGTCGTCACAGAACTTGGCAGCTGATGTACACCAGCAGTATTACCTGACTCCGAGAGTTCTTGAACTATGTCAATTGAATGACACTGGCAAACTTTGCGACATGTCGTGAGTAGGACGGGGATGCAGTGACGATTGCCTCGCTTATGCTAGAAATTCCCTGAGCGACTTTCTTGCTGACTCGCTCAGAACAGACAAACACGACTGACGAGCAATTGAGAATGAACATCGCAGAAGGAAATAAAAAATGCTCGTAATCATGATATTTAACAATTTCGTAAGATATGTCCAAGAAGTGTCAATGTATGTACAAAATTGTCTTCTCCTGCCAAGGCCCATAACCAAAATAAGCGAGTGGTTGCTTGAGTAACTCAAACAATTCATGTGATCTTGCTCTTGATGAAGGTCAGAGCTTGTTGTCCGTACTTGTTGCCATATCCTTGATGAGTAGCTTGATCGCTGCCGTTACAGCAGTATGGATCTGCAGCGTCGCAGTATGACTTGACCTTTGCTGCAGAAGGGCATTGGAACCCTGCTGGACGTGGTGCAAACTAAAGAGTTGTTAGTAAGTTTCCAAAATAACGTCTTTATTGTAACTTACCCCGTGGTTTGTGCAAGTGCCAACGTTGTAGGAGAGACCACTGATGTAACGTGGGTCGCCCATGAAGATAGCTGCCTTGATCATTGAAATGGCTGAAGCTTGGATCGGAACTGCAGTGCTTGAGAGACCAATATTGGTATCACCTCCACCGCAGAAGGCGTTGTCCATGATTTGACCACCCTAATGAGACGTTAGTATATTTGAAGTCGCGAGGAAGAGGCTAATAGACCTGTGAATATCCAACAAGCACAAGTTGTGTGGTTGGGCATTTGGTGTTGTATGCATTAACAGCTTTAGCCACAGCTGATGTCCCAGCTAGAGCAGAATTTCCATAAGATTGTCCTCCGCAGCTAGATTGTCCTCCACATGCTGGGTAGACGATTGCCTCAGCGGTCGAGCCTGAATATGCTCCAAGAACGAGGTTAACTACCACACCAGCAGTTCCATAACCTGCTGGTGCTGTTGTCTCACGAGCTCCAAAGACATGGACCTTAGGACAGCTCTGTCGAGATTCGAGGTTGTCCGGGAAGGCAGGTGCTGCCAAAGCCCCACCAGCTAGAAGTAAAGTAGTGGCTGAAAAACGCATTTTTAAGACTAACTTTGCTGTCGAGGATTGAGTCGGTTGAAGTAAGTGGAAAGACCGTGAAGACTTGGCTGCTGAAACAGAAATCCGTCGCCCTGGGCGACTTATTTATATCAAAACTCATTCTCCATCAAGAGAAATAACCTTCCCCCCTGAAGTCATAACTCTTCCCTGCCCAGAAACATTCGCGAATCGCATCGCAAAACGAATCTATCTGCCGGCGGTTAATACCGGCGAGCGATCTGGGGTACCTGAATATATTCCAGAAAATGCGGGGGAGCAGGGAACACGAACGAGTTTTGGGTTGATGTTGGTTTCAGGCAAATTATGTTAGCGTGTGTAATGCTTGTCTGTCCAGGGCCCTCGACATTAAGCGGCTGATGGCTGCGGAGACTAGGTCATACGCCAATCTATATTTCTATCAGAAACTTGTTAAGCTTTAATTCGCGACCGGAAACAATGATTCGGAAAATTTTGATCCATTCGGGGGATGATGGAGGGAAAGGGACGAGGAGAAGGAAAAGAAGAGAGGCCTGCTGTTCGCACAACTTACGAGCTGTGTGTTCTTCGAGGCTGGAGCTTCTTCCTTCGGTCCACTGGATATTCCCCTCTCATCCGTATTCCGTAGAGCCGTTTTATCACTTGATCGAGGTAGGTATGGCTCCTAGGACCCCGAAAAAATGACCTAGAAAAAGCAAATAAGCACAACTTTGATCCAATGCTAGCGGATGTTAGAACACACGTTGGCTAGAGAGTACTCCATTCCTTTGGGCATCCGTAGTGTGCTATAGCATAATCAAAGCAAATCAATCAGTTTGAAGATAAACCACTTCATCCGCAAAGATTTCGGTGGTAGCATAAAATAAAAGGAAAGTGACTGGCTCCACAAATGGAGGCCCGAAATTTGTATGCAGTAACACTTCATCTTGATAGCAGAAGCAACCCTAGGCCATAACTTGTTTGTACAACATTATTTCGTAATGACGGTCCAGAACGATGCTTGCGAGATTCCTGATAGCCGCATTATTATTGGTCCACTTGGACCAAACAAGGTGGAGTAATTGTTTAGGACGTTATAGCCACCAACGCTAAGCGAGACGTCCAAAACCGCGGTCTATCATAATCCGCATAACTATCATCCCCACTGAGACCCCTCTGTCCGAATGTCATTTAACCATCGGAAAAGAGAGTGGTTGTCGGATACCTTTCTATTTGAGACTAGATGACTGACTAGCTCGGTCTGAGGCGGGTAAAAGCAGATGGTCCCCCTCAAACAAAGACACGTGACACCGTGGAGCCAGCCCCAATGATCCACAACGGGAACAAGCGTTAATCGGAATCTTTTTGCGGAAGTGCTTGCACACTTGAGCACTGGGCGGACCGCATGATCATCGACTTTATCACCGGAAAATTTGATGAAGGTATTTGTGTAGGTAGGTGATGGATATTCGCTAAGCCGGGGTCACTTTGAAGGCAGGAAGGGAGTCTTGCAAGAGGCCTTGAGAGCCCTTATTCGAGAGCTTCGCGATATTTACGAGTATGATATCTTCGAATCTCGCTCAGGAACGAAGGTGCTCCTAAAATCATGGGAAATACTGCGCCAAGCGATTTTCCGGTCGACTCTTTTGATGCTGGTCATTCCCTACGACCACTTGTCGCCACTCATATTTCAACAGAACCATTTCGGAACCCAGTAATTGATGCTTCATTTCTAATGTCTGGTGGACCAGCTAATAAATGACCAGCGGGTTACTTATAAGACCGTCATGTTGAAATCGGCGGAAAAAGAGCGTCATGTTGTTTTTATGTAATCCAACCAATGCATTTGGAATTTGGGTCGATGGCTAATTGCCAACCTGTCATCGAATATCGCATTCAATTATTGACTGCTCCTTGCTATCATCAATTAGCATCTGTCATTTGATGAAGTTCATCGTCGAAAATAAACTCAGCGACATAAGGAGGATAGATCGAACAGGTCGACATCCCTGCATTTTCGCGCATCGTCAAACAAACGTAGCCTCTCGTAGGATCCTCCGCAATCGTTGGCCTTTCCAGCATGAACTTCGTGGATACGGTTCAGACTTAGAGGAAGATAGCTCAAGTCAAGATACAGTTCTCGTGACTAAGCGACGCCTTTTTAATTACATCTGGTTTCGTGGGTCCTCGATTGATCTCGACCCCATTTTCGATGAACATGCCGTCAATACCCGTCAAAGGCGTAATGGGGCACAATCTGAACTAAAGCTTTATCTATCAAATGCAAAGAAGACGTTCAATTTCATTCCCGAAGACATTATTTTCATCGCTCTAATGGAACCTACTTCGATTCCGCTCCAACGCTGGGAGTCAGATCGGCAAACGGCAGCTCCAAGACAAGAAACGCTGGATAGCCAAAATGAGCAAAGCGCTGTACAGTCATTGAAACCCGTGGATGGTGGCATAACTGCTTGGAGAGTTCTCATTGCCGCCTTCATATTCGAAGCACTCCTTTGGGGTACGTCTTACATTGTTTCCACACTACATTCCATTAACTCAGATCTTAGGTCTTCCCATATCCTTTGGCGTGTTCCAGGAATATTACACAACACTACCTCAATTCGCAGGAAATTCCAATGTTGCCCTAATCGGAACCATTGCTCAAGGATTAAGCTATCTAGGCTCACCACTGTCAGCAGCCATTACTAGACGATTTCCTAAATACCGTCGCCAACAAATTTGGCTATCTTGGCCCCTATGCATAGGAGGACTTATTGCTGGCTCCTTCACAACATCAGTGACTGGTCTCATCCTTACGCAAGGTGTGATGTATGGAGTTGGTTTCATACTACTCACCTACCCCATCTTGAGCATGGTTGATGAGTGGTGGGTTGCTCGAAAAGGAATGGCGTTTGGCCTGATTACTAGTGCCGCTGGAGCAGCTGGTGTTATTATACCGTTTATCATCAACGCCTTACTGAGAAAATACGGCTATCAAACAACGCTCAGAGCACTTGGAATTGGTATGCTCCTTCTCACCGGGCCTCTCATCCCATTATTTAAAGGTCGGCTACCAGTTTCTGAACACAGCACTCCCGCTAAGGTCAACTGGGATTTTCTTCAGAAGCCACTCTTCTACGTCTATGGGATATCTACGTTAATTCAAGGACTTGGATTATTCTTTCCAGCACTCTATCTACCATCTTACGCAACATCGATTGGGTTGAGCTCCACGCAGGGCGCTCTCGCGTTGGCAACAATGTCTCTTGCGCAGCTTATTGGCCAATTTGCCTTTGGCTGGTTAACAGACCAAAAAATCTCGGTTAGTGGGCTGGCTATTGCTTGCTCAATAATGGCAACAATTGCAACATTTGCGCTTTGGGGCACGGCAAAATCACTCGGGCTCCTCGTAGGGTTCAGTTTGCTTTACGGCTTTTTTGGGTATGGGTTTGGCGTGATGAGGGTAGGAATGGGTCGTGCAGTTTCGGACGATCCATCCACAGCCGTAACAACGTACTCAACTCTTGTGTTTTTCCAAGGTATCGGCAACGTCTTGGTTGGACCAGTGAGTCAGGCGCTCATCCTGCGGAGGGTCAATATCGAAGAATATGGTATTTCTAAATACAAGTTTCTAGTTGTTTTCACCGGAGGGTGCATGGCAGCGAGTGCTGTTGTCATTACTATTTGGTATACCTTGCCCAGAAGTCTGCGAGTGCTTACTTTTGAGAAAAGATTCCTCAGAACCTCACGCGCTTCTCGTGCTTCTCATGGAGTTGCTCCTGCTGTTCAAGGATGGTAGTTTGACATTGTGTTTGCCATTTGAGTGGGTTTGGGGCGATCAGAACAAACTTATGATGCCTTGGAGAGACCTGCTCACTGCGCTCGTGTAGATTATTAACTCTGAACACTGTGATTTTCAGCGGCTGTTCAGTTTTAAAGTGAGTGTGATTTTACGTCAGCCATCAGGCGTTAATTGGCTATAATCTACTTGGGTAGATTGCATATTATTAGGCGAAAACTCAACACTTAATCTATAGGCCTCGTTAAGGAATTGATCCGGCCTTCATATATTCTTTTGATCCACTAGTTGAGATCGTCAACATGCTGCTTAAATAGACTGTGACCCTTGTGCTCATAAATTCTCAGTAGATCAGGAGACGAGTATAGCGTACGAACTCGGAGGGGCAATATATTTTTCAACTATCAAGCCATCATTGACGTTTGTCGTGCGGAATCTCCTTCGCCTCTCTCTGGAGCTTCTCGTCGCAAGATATCGCAAAATTATTATGCGAATAACTAATTTTCGTTCGGCATTGGTTGTCGCCATCAATATAAGTCTTCTCGAAGGAGCTAGTGGTCATGGAATTGTGAATGGCATCGTAGTCAATGAGAAATAGTACGATTTCACGACTTGACATGATGAAGATGTTAATCTCATCACAGTTACCCGAACTACGACCCTAAGTCTCAACATGTCATGATCCCATCTTCAGCAGGCTGGTCAATTCCTCTCGATGAAGACTATGGCTTCATCCCGTCCTTCAGTTTCACAGATCCTGATATTGTCTGCCATAAAGGAGCAACACCTGGACAAAATACTATTCCTATCAACGCAGGCGACTCGATAGTTCTTCAGTGGTACCCAACACCATGGACAAGCGGCCACCACGGACCTGTCTTGGACTATCTCGCTTCATGCAATGGATCATGTACGACCGTAGAAAAGACCGAATTGAAGTTCTTCAAAATAGCAGAAGCTGGTATCATTGCTTCAACCCCATTTCCAGCATACTACGCCAGCGACTTATTAAGGGACAACAACAGCAGTTGGACGGTAACCATTCCAAGCACTCTAAAATCAGGAGAGTATATCTTGCGACACGAAATTATAGCTTTGCATGTTGCTTGGAATGAGGGAGGCGCTCAAGCATATCCGCAGTGCATCAATCTTAATGTTACTGGGATTGGGAATGACGAGCCTGTTGGGAAGAGTGCGCAAATATTTTATGGGTCAAAAGATGAGGGTATTTTAATTGATATTTGGCAGTTTAATGGTACTTACGCAATTCCTGGACCTGATGTTTGGCCAGGCGTTGTAGGTCACGCACAGCTTAATAGCCCAACAAAATGATGAATTTAAGGAGTCAAATATGTAGAGGAAATAGATGAGAGATCAGATAATCAAGTATTGCTACTGTGGCTACTTCTAGAGATGTCTTATAGCAGCAATTGGGTTGGTCAGTGTTGTTTGTGGAGGGCTCCAACACTCTCAGAATCTGGGCAACGAAAATCCCTCTATTCAAAACCACAAGCTACTCTTTGGTCTCTCATGAGGCTAGACTTCTGAAATAACCTTTAATGTTTGCAAATGATGAGAACGACCTCACCATTCCAACGGGTTGAAGTGAAATGAGCCAGGGTTGAGAATGTAAATTTTACTAGCTAGAGGCAATTGTTGAACATAAGTGCCAACTACAGTAATGCTAATATGTTGAATATCATGCAAGTGGAAAGCATCGTTTATCGGAATATTAGCGAAAGATGTGTAAACGAGAAGCTCGATTGAAAAATGTTCCCTAATAGTCATCTCCACGACTAATTATCTCTTTTCCACCACTGTGAATCAGAATCGTCTGGAGTTCAGCGTTAGTTCAGGAAACAATCTCGCTATAGAAAGCACTCACATGTTCAAATTGTGCCGTGTATGAACCCTTCACGTCAGCAAGTGGCGCATAAGAGTCTACGATCCCGTGGTCGATCAAGCTTCTCATCTAAAAATCGTCAGCTAATACTTCTCTTATGATTTCCATTATCCGATATTATCACTTACTCCCAGATGATAATTCTTGACCCCGAGACGCTCAAGATATCTACGGCAGAAGACGATCGTTCCGAAATTTTCGTCGATGGTTTTGAGCAAGCTTTTCGCCGAGGCAAGATGCAAGTTGGCTCCTGAAACATGCTCGTTTCTGCTGTAGCCATATACTCCAAACTAAATAGGAATAAGCAGATATCCGATAGGTTGAAGATTAAATATGAAACATACATCGTCGTTCAAGTATCCTTTGCCAGTACTCCCGAAAGTCTCAATTGCGAAAACCTCGCCTTCCTCCATCTTGTCTCGGTTATTGTTCTTGATGAAGGGAATCTGTTTCCCACCATGGATATGATATCGAAGAATATCGTGACCAGTAATGTTTCGGATTGCCTTGATAGGAAAAACCTTTCCTGCGATCTCGACTTCATAACTTTCCATCACCTCTTGAATCGCGGCTCCTATGTCTTTCATTCTGGCATCAATGCCGGCATGCTGCTGGTGTATCAGAACGAAAATTCGTAATTAAGTCATGATGTTTTGAGAAGAACCTACCGTGATACCCTCATTTGTAGCCTCCTCAACCGAAGTAAGGAGGTTATCATACGTAGGATCGAAAGCAACCGTGAACGCCGAATCCACGATACGGCCATTGACATGTACCCCGAAATCGACTTTCAAAACATCACTTTCCTTGAGAAATATATCCTTCTCACGCGGATTGGGAGTCCAGTGAGCAGCAACGTTGTTCAAGCACAACCCTGTCGGAAATCCCATGCTGGCCTTGAAACCATCTCCTTTCTCTAGTCCTTGGTGGCCAGAAAGCGCTCGAACACCTTCTTCGATACCTTCGGCAATAGAGAGAAGACTTTCTCCAGGTTTGATGAGCTCTTTTTGCGCATATCGGCGAACTTGGCGATGAATCTCGGCAGCTTGGCGGTAGTCGGTGAGGAAATCCGGGTCCCATAGCCGTGAATTGTAGCGTGTCTCTTCATCAATGGTGCGAGAGGTGTTTTCATAGGGCACAAATTCACCAGAAGGATATTGTGATGGAAAGAGTGTCGAGACTAACACGCGTGGCGGGTCACTTTGTTTCAGCTCGGCCTTTCCAACGCCTTTGCGGGCGCTGTCGACCTGCTGCTTCTTCTTGGTTCTCTTGCGCTTCTTTTTCTTTCTCTCTATAGAGGAGATTTTGGTCAGTAGAATTCCTGGATTAAAAGGATATAGGAAGATGATCGAGGTGTACGGTCAGAACGCACCAGCGTTATGAAGGGGAATGCTCATACCCACCACCTCGTTGGCGTCATCGTCGTCGTCGTCACTAACGATCCCCCGATCCAAGTCGGCTGAGCTGGAACCCCATTGAGACACATTGACGGTAGGATTTGCTGGTTTAAGGTCACTAGAGTTTGAACCTATCTCGCAATATTAGCTGGAGCATTTCTGTAGACTTGACCGAATAGTTCATAAGTCCTACCGTTAGGAGTTTGTTGGTAGTCTTCAGGTGTTTTTGATCCCATGTTGAGATCGCTGATGTTTCTATTGAAGAAACAGACATGAGTGATCCCGAAAAAGATTAAATAGTTCGTTTGGATACTAATAAGGAGCTTGCTTTTAAAGATGGGGTGAGGCTCGCTTAGCGTCCTTTGCGCCTTTCGTATGACACTGGAGTGTCAAAACTTGGCAATTGATTCCTTTCTTTTGAAAACAATGCCTGATTCTAAGAGTTCTATCATGCTGGTGCAGTATAAAGCAGTGGATGAAACATTAAATAAAGAAATCGTCAGACTTCGGGATGCCTTCCAGATTTCAATGTTGTTGTTAAATCACGTGACATGTTGATGATAGGTTGGACCATGACTGCCAGGCAGGCAATCTGCCTCCTGTTAATTCCATATTCCACGAATTATTTTGATATTGTCATAAGGGAACCGGACCATGGATTCTGCTGTTCTACCAAGTGGCGGGCGCTCTGTCGTCAACAATATGGAACTCCATTACCAAACTAGGCTTTGTGAAATTTGTAGCACTGCTGTCCGACCGAAGGAGGCGGGGGATTCATTAGAGTATATGGCGAGTAACTGGCACACCCGCGAAACGTTTCTCAATGCGGTCGAAGAAAAGTGCATTATCTGCTCAGTTGTCTGGGAAACAGCTCAATGTTACGAACCGCACGAGTGGCACCCGGCACAATTCGATATCATTCGCAACAAGGACATGGCAGAAATTGCAGTGACAGTTGTCGCACCGGGCGAAATAGGCTTTAGTCTTATGCCAAGTTTTATTCTTTTTCCAGTTGATAGTAAGTGCTATTTTGCAGCCAGTCAAAGCCGTGTCTGTCAGTGTTTCCTTGAGAACGATGTACTGATAGCCATTGGTCTTTAGGCGTAAAATATCAAGAACAGCTAGTTTTTCCAGCAATTCAAGCTGATGCTTCTTACGATGTGAAACTAAGCACTGCAAAGGATTGGCTCCATCAGTGTCTTTCGTCTCACCCACACTGTAAACAGTTTTCGTCGCCATCCCGCAATTGGCATCCTACACGATTGATTGACATTGGTGAAAAAGACTCGATTAATTGGAGGCTACACGTCGTATCTGAAGATGGGACCCCATCTCCGTCGCACGACTACCTGACTCTTAGCTATTGCTGGGGACCGGGCGTCAAGCACAGTGGCGGCAGAGCTACTCTGCTGTCATCTAATATCGCTGAACTTCGCCTTGGAAGTCCTATCAGTGACCTTCCTGCCCTTCTCCGCGACTTTATATCTATCGCCAGACACCTTTCGATTCGATATGTCTGGATCGACTGTTTCTGTATTATGCAGGACTCAGAAGAGGATTGGAATGCTGAGGCTTCAGCTATGCATCTTGTGTATTCGAATTCGATATGTACTGTTGCCGCTTCTAATTGTGCAAGTCCTGATGAAAGCCTTTTCCAAAATAGAAACATGGGAATGATTTTGCCTGGCTTGGTGGAGAGTTCTTTATTCTCCGCCGAGTCTCGTACTTGTTGTCTTATTGATCGCGAATATTGGAACCGACAGTTCTACAAAGCCCCGTTGCAAAACAGAGGCTGGGCATTGCAAGAGCGCTATTTAGCATCGCGAGTACTTTATTTTAGCACCAACCAGCTGCTTTGGGATTGCCGCAGCTGTCATCGGTGCGAGGTCTTTCCCAAAGGCATTCCCACACATGTTTCTGAGAGGTCAATGGATAAAGTATCACAAGTTAAAGCCTCTGGCAACAAAACCGTATCTCTGGATCGGCTCGAAATATGGAACTATATGATTGGGAAGTATTCTAACTACGACTTGACATATCCTTCCGACAAATTGCTAGCCATAGCAGGTATTGCCAAGCGGTTTCGAGGCAACACCAACGATAGGTATTTAGCTGGCATCTGGAGCTCAGATCAAGACTCTTCATTGGACTGGGATGTTTTCTCCCCTCGACCACGGCCATCGTACAGGGCACCGTCATGGTCTTGGGCATCTGTAGATGGAGAAGTACGGTTGAAAGGGTCTCTGAGCGCCGGGGGTGAGGCTCTTGCACAGCTTGTAGACATTGACGTTACGACCAAGTTCCCAGATGAGATGTCCGCTGTTCTTGATGGTTTTGTTTTATTGAAATGCCGAGCCATACCGGCGACCATTCAGAAATATCCAGAATCTGCAATTGATGTCAGTTTCTGTACAGAAGCTGGAAAATTCAATGTACGAATCTTGTTTGATACCTTGGATGATCGGGCCATAACATACCATCGCGTGGTATACGTGCCATTTTCGATTCGATATGGCTATGATAAGGAAGGCGTGGTGTGCCCTCACTTAGTATGTCTCTTGTTGGTCGAAATGAACCAAGAACCAGTTGACGAAGTCAAGTATCGGCGTATTGGCTTGTTCACAGTCGATAAGGAGAGTGAAATTAACTCCTTCAACGCCAATGTCGAATCACAAATGATCAAAATCGTGTGAAACACATTTTCATGAAGAATGGGCTCCTTGATGATTAAAATGATGAAGGAACCTTTAATTTTTGATCATCTCACAACCAAAAGCGTTAGTGACGATGTATTTTTCTTTTTAATCAATCAAGTTATCAATGTATAATTACTAATTAATTCCGAACAAATTATCGACATAGATCTGTGTATAAATCTAGGTATGATTTTAATGAATTATATTTATAGAAAGAATATTTCCTACCTAAAAAACCTAGATTCTGAAACTACGTTTTATGTAGAAATAGAGTGCTTATATACCCTTTTTAACTAATCCCTTCCAGTTATTTTTACTACGGTAAATCATTATATAGGGTCTCGCTAGCTCCAGTTCGATATTTTGATATGTCTAGGTGGTCATCTGACAACACAATTGGCATGACGTGAAGATGGGCCGAACTACACAAGCGTGGCACAAGAGATCGATTTCCGGACTTTTTATCAACTTTTAGGATTTGCCACCCCTCGACGTACTCTAGAGATACACTAACTAAGATAGTAGTTATTACTTCCCATTATATCAGGTAGAGCAACGCCGAGTGTCGCGTGGCTGCAGTTTTGGGGCCTCCAAATTGGGGGTGCAACTGGCAATTTCAGGGCAAGGTGGGAAAAGCAAAACCCTGGAAGCGTTGGTTGCAATTTTATTCTAGTGCTATATATAGAACAGAAGGTGCCATAAAGTTTGAGTCCGTATAAAGTTCCACTGTTCCTGCAGCCAGCATCAACTGAACCTGTAAAGAAATTGACAGCAGGAGGCGCAAAAATTCTGAAAGGCAGCTGCAATAACAGTAACTTGCTCTGAGACCGTCACTGCGCATCCCGGGCTCGCACAGTTTTCTGCAAAATCACTGGATATATCCTCCCTTATTGCCTATAACTTTCACTAGGATAAAGCAAGAGTTAGAAAGAGCTAAAACTCGCAACAAGACAACGATACAAGATCCAAGAGAAGAATTAGAACCATAGATCTTATATTCTACTTAGTTACACTGCTATTTTCCTGGATACCTGACCTCCTTGTCTAAAGTAAGAAGCCGACTACATAACACAATATTGAGCATATGTTAACAGAGCCCCAACAGTATAGATATGAACATTAACAAGATATGTATACTTACTAGATAATAAAGGATATAGGTTTCAATGTAAATTTTTCACAGGTAGAGCCAGATTGAACTAATTGAATTGCATGATGTATATTCTAAAGTCCCAGACGGGGCGCCACGTCCTCCTCTGTGCCAAATAACTGGCACAAATTAGCAGGTGCCGTCTACATCTTTTAGGAAGAGCTTACCTTGTTTGTCTGAAAATAGCCGATAAGATCGGGAATTGGTATTCCGTTGGTTGTAATCTTCGAATAAAACAAATTTATTTATCTTTAGTCTCCGACAATTTGCATCCCTTTTGTTTTCCACAGCTATAATTCACATAATCTATTATCGTGGCTTTGTCTGTGTATCGGTAGCCACATCCCTGGTTTTGGGGGCACTTCACAATATTGTAGCTAGTACTCTTGTCTCCACAAGAGTACACAATAGTTGTTGGCGTTCTCGAACACATGATGAGATCAAATATCAAAAGCTTAGTCCTTTGCGTCAAAGACCACGATTCGAGAAATCTGTGACGTAGAAGGTGATCTAAAAGTACATACACCCTTGCGATAGACTCAAGTTGTAAGATGTGAGCTTGTATTGGATGATTCGTAGGCAAGGTGAGGTGGTAGAGAGTCCAAGACGTAATGATGAAATGAATGAGTTATGAATTTATTATATAGTTACATATCAAATCGAATCGAGACAGTCAATAATCTGCTGATCTACGAAATGTTAGTTGGAATGAGTACATTCGGCCTTTGAAGAGGTCGTTAGTAACTCTAAGTTATACACTCACCGCACTCACCGGTTTCAAGAGGTTCTAATGACTACATTCTAAACCACGAAATCAAGCTAACGGCACAATTCAATTAATATTAGTTGGTTTCTATCTCATGTGATAGAATTGGCTTTTCATTAGGCTTTCTTCACCACAGGACCTCCTACACGCTATTCACCACTCGCAGTTTGTATAATGTTTTAAGCGCTTAGCCATGTAACTTCAATTTTTGGAGAGAATTCATAGAGACCAAAGAGAAATAGTCCTTATTCATGTAATACAAGCTATTTTTATAAGAGAAATACGCTTCGCTGCTGGATCACTCGACACAACGTTCTCCGTGGGCCAAATTAATCCACAACCACAATACCGCAATGCGTAAACTAGTGCGCCATACTGACAAATCTTACGATAAAATCAAGCCCCCGCCTTTTCTCCAATCGGAGGACTTCTTGTCGGTAACCTTTTGATTATTGGCTACATTTAATTTATTAAGTCTGATGAGCCTCCCCCCCAACCCCGCCAAAAAGAAGTATCACAGTCACAAATTTCCAAAAACAAAGACTAAAAATGCAGGCGCCTCAATGTTTCACAAAATGTTTATCGTCTTATGAATGGGCAGTGCCATGTTGTAGAAGTTAGCATCAACATTGTCACGTGTGATGAGGGCCAATCGTTGGTGGCCGCCTGGCTCGTATTCATTACTCACCATGAGCTTGAATGAAGTTCTCATCGGCATTGATTACTCACCTATCATTCCATTAGAACTCTCAAGAAATGTTACAAATTTTAGTTGGTAGGGCTCTCTTTCAAACAGAAAGTTTTCTGCGACGATCACACGTAAAAGAAATCCACTTATGTCCATGTGGATTGAAAAAGTCAAATCACAAGCCAACTCACCTCCAAATCAGCTTGTTATCTCTTCTGGAGATCCATTGACTTGAACTCTCCTTTTGTGTTTAGCCAATCCCTTAGGCAACTGGAATTGTTCATGGCGCCACTTCCCATTCACAGGTCTCTCGTTGCCCGTCAATGAAGTTGTGTAAGATTCTTACCTGCATTCATTTAATTAATGACATTGATATATAATCAAAAAAAATGCTGCATACTTCGCTTTATATTCTACGAAATATCATTTTCATCTCTCCAAAAATTCACGAGTAGACCCCATCACCTGATCCAAAAGATTAATAAATCTTATAAAAGTTTTCCCCTAACATTAATAGCACTAAATCATCTACTTTGCTCCTTTGCGTAAGCTTGCGAAATATCAACTGTGGGGAACACTGCGCTGTGAATTGAGTTTATAAAATTGACTGCTTTTGTTTGATGTGAAAATATGCCTAGATGTCAGCCAAGACAAAATATAATTATAATTATAGACTTGAATCTTACTCGCAAATTTATTAGAAAGAGAACGTAGTTAGAATGTTGCTACATAAGTAGGCCCATGGGTGCTTTCCGACTAGAAATATGTTTTCTAAAGTGCCGTTTTTTTATTATTACTCCAAGGTTTCGTAACTTTCTTGGGCTATTAACTAGCTGACCACTCGATCAACCTGAATTCCTGGCTGAAAAGTCCTTGATTTCTATCTTATGAGATAAAACGCAATGCTGAGAATTGATGACCAGTTTTAACTTTAACAAGTGTGAAGCGTTCATGTTGAAGTGTTAAAGCAAAATCAAAGAGCTTTGTTAACTTCAATCGTGTGTGATATGTAAGACAGTATGTAGATTAGGAATTGCACCATTGACGTCATGCAAATATTTTGCCATTTCGAATTATTCATAAAAACAAATACTTCCATACACCATCATTTAAGATCCTGTTTACAAGATTTGGAGACAGTTGGATTGGTTTTGAGACAGAAATACGTGACAAACTGACTATAGTTTGAAACGTTCTATTTCTCAAGACGTATTCTGACAATACTCCCTCCTCATAATTAATTCTAATGTACTTAAACTTGCCTTACATTTACAGTAGCTGGATCTTTTGAGCATTATTCTCACAAATAATCTTAAAATTAGACATTTTACACGGCACCCGGAGCAACAACATCCTAAGCTTTCAGACAACTCGATTTACAGGATCTTGTAGTGGTTATGGTTTATGAATTATTTAATAAGGATTAATTTCATGGCTTTTGGTTGCTTAGCATGAGCTCGATAAAAGTTTCAAAAATTGAGTAAACGCCAGCAGTGTAAGAAATGAGTAGAGTAGAGTAGAGTAGAGTAGAGTAGAGTAGAGTAGAGTAGAGTAGAGTAGAGTAGAGTAGAGTAGAGTAGAGTAGAGTAGAGTAGAGTAGAGTAGAGTAGAGTAGAGTAGAGTAGAGTAGAGTAGAGTAGAGTAGAGTAGAGTAGAGTAGAGTAGAGTAGAGTAGAGTAGAGTAGAGTAGTGGCTACAACTCATACTCTACTCAAGATAATTGCTCATTACTCATGATCTACTCTATTCTACTCACACTACTTATGATTAGTTTAAATAGGTTAGGTATTCCTTTCCTTCACTGAACGCCAGGAACATGCTATACGAGTGACTGCTTAGTGCAACCAACCCCTACCTTATTGCATTATTGTCGACAAACATTACTATCTACAAAACAGAATTCTGCGCGAAGGAAATGACCCAAAATGCTGGAAATTTATTTCACAAAATCAGACAACCTAGACGGAGTTCGTGAATGAAATTATATTTTAAGGTTACATTTAACACTATTCACAAAAGCTTCAGCAACCTATGTATAAAGGTCATTGCTTGGTGGCAGAGTACATGTTTCACTATAAAAAGAGTTTATTTGAACAAATAATATTGCTAGCAAATTACACTAACTGAAACCGAATGATTTTCCTTAATGATTGTGTGATAGAAAAATATTATTGTCAAAAGGGGTTTCAAGCGAACTGTCGAAGTGTGAATTTGTCTAACTGTCCGTCCAGCAGAACATGAAAGCCGTAGCCTGCCTTAAAAAAGAAATCCCTTCCCTTAAAAACGGGTATCATCCCATCGAAACAAATGAAATAAGACTCGTAGTCCACAGTAACCAAAACTTAAATTCCATCCATCAAACAAAAACCATTAGACTCGTAGTCCACGGAAACCAAAACTTAAATCCAAAAAGCACTGAGCCTGAAGTGGATGTCGAATCACTCACTTCTACCTGGAACGTCTGAATTAAAAAGTTGTTAGTGTATGAAAAAGGTTTGCATTTATGTCAAGTGCTCGTTTTGCTTACTAGGTTCTGGAAGTAGCCAAAGCTTTCTGAGCAACATCTGTGTTGACAAAAAGTATATTTATTTCTTTTGGCATGCTGAGTTGTTATATTGACCACAACCACTACGGGAAGTATCATATTCCTTTGATCGTAAGGCGCTAGTGCAATCTCCATTACTGCATCGTAGCATTTCAACACCACCCTTTGTTTTGTGGGTACATGAATGAATGATTATCACTTGGATTTCACGACACATGATGAGCCTGATCTGTAAATAGAGGTAAGCATAATGAGCCACAAAATATTCTTTATGCATAACCCTTACGGAGCATGCTGCAAAGAAGGAGAGGATGAACTCAAAGAGAACACATACTGAAGAAGGTAGCGGGAATATTATCTGAAAAGGATATAAGAAGGTGACTGAAATACTTGATGAAAGCTTCGTAAGCGTAATAGATGGTGACTTAGAAGAAGTTTAAAGGTTGTTTTCGGTGTAGATGTGAGAATTGGAATAAACTGGAAAGTGAAGTGCATGAGTCTAGAAATCAGAATGGCATTTATGAGAGTTTATATACCTGAGTTGTAGCCATGGCTAAATATAAATGATTATTAAACAAGTTCCATGCAAACGAAATCTCAGGCCCCCAGCTTTGGGCTTGTTTCAAAGCTAGCGTTCGAGGAGAATTTATGGACACTGATATGCACGAGATGGCGTATCGCGAAAGGACTGTCCCTTTGAGAAACTCATTGGTCATTGAATCTCAAATCCAAGGAATCAGTTATTGAAACAGTACCCTTCACGCCCTAACATATTCCTGGCGGTCTCCTAAGCGCCATAAGCTTAAAATAAGACCGAACTGCAGTACTTGAACGCCCTAACCTTGTATGTCGCCTGTTCCAAGATGCTTAACCTAAAAGTCGGAGGCCAGACCTTAGGCTTCCGGACTCTAAAGGTCGCATATGTCGAAGAAGCCGAAGAGCAAAAGAGGCGGTACCACCTTGACCCTCGTTTTTATTGGATTGGTCTACTGGCAATCCAACTTTTCAGAGGAGCTGTGTAGGCCTAAGCGTGGTCACCACCTCGGCCATTTACTCATTATAGAACGAATATCTGAGGCAGATCTATACTAGTTCAGTGCACATGTTGGTGGCGTTGAGTTCTCCACGGCGTAAGTGTGGGCGATACGCTTGCTGGTGTTGCAACAAGTAGTCCGGCCGCCTGTTGGTGTTCTTTTGATATCGTGTAAAGCAAAGACATGGACCGGATGACAACAATCATCGTCCTATGTAGCCAAAAAATTCGCTCTGTCCAGAAATTTCGGAATCTTATTACATTCCTGCCAAAACTTGTTGTGTCCAATGTTATGAATAATAGAACAATGGTTTGCCCAGGTTCTGGTCTCCTGGGTCCACTTTAAAACCAACACTTTCTGGTCTGAACGGGCCACAGTTGACTTGGGTTGGCGCTAAACAGAACATAAACACTGGCCATCGCAGTTTTCGAGCAGCCCGTGGCGGCCTTTAGATTTGAAATATCCCTCTGTCATGGGGTAGCTTCAGATGGGGAAGAAGAGGTCGACGATCACGTGCTGGGTTGACCAGAGTCTCAAGTCGGACGGCAACATACCTACTATCAACATCCATAAGCAGCCACCGATAAAGGGGAGTATCAAGGATGCGCACGATCAATTTTACGTGCTAGGCCTCTCTCCAACATTCTTCCCGTTCGAAGAGTCGCTGCGTCTTAGTGATTCCAATCACGATCACGTGGGCAGGTCTTCCTTGGCCTGTCCTGCACCTGACATTCTTGAACCGCTGAATTTGAGCTTAAAACAGTGCGCTCGAGACGAGCACTGCTCTCCATCTATCATTTAGGTGTTCTGTCGAATGCGTTATACATCTATTTGTTGGCAAGGCATTCTTTTGTTGCTTGAAGTGCGGTGAGCGATCACTGATCAGTGATCACCAACATAGGCAACTCACCTCGCCACTCACAGAAGTTGTAATTCGTCCTCCTGGCTCGATTTGAAGCGTCAATTTCATATCAAATGACCTAACGGTGTGGTTTGACTTACATGGAGACTCTGCTACTTTGTTGGCCTGCGATATCATTATTCCCAGTCCAAGTATAAATAAGTGGACTCCTTTTTCCCCCTTTGAAGTTATAATCAATCACCCTCTTTCAGTAAATCCTTCAAATTCTGTTCATGGTATCAATACTTGGTGTCCCAATCCATTCACAACAGCATTTGAGACTGTCTCGTCCTTGATTTATCTTTCAACACCCTTCTCCATACTTACGCTTCTCCCCAACGGATTCTTCCGACGGATCCCCCATCGGTTCCGCGCCAACAAGAAATTAGAGCCTAAATTTATTATCAAAATTCAATGGCTAGTCTTGGTATACCCTCCGAACGGCTCTTCGCAACCTGGAGATGGGGTAATTTTGGCAAGAAGTTTTTTACTTTCAACTGCGTTTATGAGTACAACAACATTCTTTTTGATACATTGGTATCCTCGGAGGCTCCTTCTGCGTATGGTGCAGCAACATCCCTTGAACGCCAGCTTCTCTCGAGGCTTCAAGGATGTTCCGAGTGCGATGGCGACGAAGAAAAGGATAGAAAGTTGTTGGATGAAGTATGCAGCCGTACTTGTGAAAAAATCAAAGAACTTGTTTTGACGGTGGGCACGTCTAAGATGGAGACTATTACCCGAAACATGGATTCACCAGCCGATAGGAAACTTTTGCCTTCGTGGATGCACCCAAAAACAGTCAATTTGCAACTACTTACAAAAGAAGGACAACTGGTAGTCATCGAACGAGAAGACCTTCCCATCCACGACAAGCACGAGCCTTTCACAGATTCAGAGATCATGAACATGAAGCTACCCCGCCACAAAGTCTCGGATCTCGAAGTCGTTGATGGTCTGTTGTATAGATCTGTATACAAAGTGAACATCGATGGCCAAACACTTATCGCAAAACTCGCCAAAAAGGGGAAAGGGTTGATCATGGTAGAAGAGATCAAAAAGCTTACAGAGATTAAAAGTCAAAAGTCAGCTGGTAGTTCAATAACAAGAGTGGCTGAGCTCAAAGGCCTGATATGCAGTCCAGATGGTATTGTCGGGATTCTGCTTACCTACATACCTTCAATTGGCGACGACCTCGGAGGGATGATTCAACGTTCGGAGGAAATCAGGGACAGGGATATGGAAGGTTCTACTGGGTCACTACCACTCGTCATCAGCCAGACCAGGAAAGATAAATGGGTCAAACAGATTACGGAAACCGTCCAGGAGCTACACGCACGCAACATTATCTGGGGAGGCGTCAGCCTTCGAAATGTTCTCATTCATGAGACAACAGACGATGCTTGGGTAATCGATTTCAGTAATGGACATCCAGATGCTCCCTATGAAGGCTGGGTCGATGTTTCTTTACGTGGCACCAAAGCTGGAGATCTTCATGGACTTCAACATATAGCAACCGAGCTGGCTGGTAATGGGATGGAAGATGGAGTTCTCAAGTCGACGGAAACTCCAGGACTATCCAAGCTCTAGACTTAAACTCATCGTTTCTTTTGTTTGAATTATCAGGGCTTTTGTTTCATGGCAGCGGCAGATAAGATATGATTTCTTTCAAGTTCAGGATGGGTTTACCTATGATACCACATACTTATGCACTAAAGCAAGTTTTCATCACATGTGTTGAATCTGAAGAGATACAAAAATAAAATCAGCCAAGACTTTGCACAAATTTACTCAATTGATTACATGGATTTCTCCCTTGAACCTCACTCCGGCAGTAGCAAATAAGTTATTGTAGGGAGGCTAGAGTGTATACATCTATGGATGAAGCGACTAACATACCAGAGTTTGGCTAAACTAGATATAGTTTAGTTGAGTAGTGATTTATCTATTACAAGACCGCTCCAACAAGATCTTTCGTCCAATTAGGGCAAGAAAGTGATGAGATTTAAGGGAAGAAGGATCACCTGGACTGAGACTAACCTTTCAGGTACTACAATTAGATGCCAGAAATACACGAAGAATGCAATTGTGTATTTGTAGTAACACGTTGTGTGACTAACTCCATAACTTCATCTGCAAAGTTTTGCAGGGCAAATAGCCTCCGGGCTTTCTCTATACGATTGTTTGACAGTATGTTCGAGGCTTCCGATCTGAATCATTTCGAATTGACACCACCATTAGAGAGTATCCCATCAATATAAGACGACAAATTCCTCCAAAATAATTCAGCGCTCATGAATAAGACCCGCTTCCAAAAGTCTAACGTAAGAAGTTGAGTGTGAAAATAGTCGACCACAATGCAAATTGTCGCTCGTTAAGACGGCTGACAGGATAACATGAGCCAACGGGGTTTCTGTCACTTCCACAAATCTAGAAATAAACCATGATCTCTGTAAGTTGAGTTATTAACTATTTGAATCGGATTGGAGAGAAACGTACTGCATTTGAGTCTGCAAACCCTAAATTTACCAATCCACAAGCTACTAATGAACTGCAATTAAACGCAGAGATACAAGTAGCAAAGAGCTCCCACTTATGGTCGGAACCCAGACATGTAACAGTTATTACCCATAACATCATTGCAATACCAATCTGCCTCGTCGTTATCTTCTCTTGGGATCCAGTTATATGTTAAGTCTCCAATTGATCTCAACTCGGCTTGGAGGTCGTCAGCATGTCTGATCAAATTTCGATTTCTGACTACTTTTCCACTGGCAGTTCGCCATCCATTTCTGCGCCAATTTCGTAGCCATGTTTCCATGCAATTGATGACGTATCTGGAATCCGAGAAGATGTTGACAGAGAACATATCCTCGGGATAAGTGTTGGCATGACCCCAATCAATAGCTTCATCCAAATGCTAGGATCAAAGCCGTGAGTTCGGCAATCTGATTCGTCGGACGTGAGGTTTGCGGTAGGAATTCAGTCACAACATTGATTGTCTCTCCGCTCTCGTCTTTGAATACGGCTGCTGCTCCACCAATCGCACCATGTTACCGTTGTTTCTGCAACCGCCGTCGATGTAGATATCGAGGTAAACAACTCCGTACATCTTGCTGAAGAAAGCAAGACTGACCAGGCGTAGTCGACTAATTGATCAGAGATGACTTTTTGACGGATGGTAATTCGCTTTCTTGACGATCAGATTGTTCGTTTCGAATGTATGTTCACCTCGTTGACGGAAGTCCCGTTATATTCCGCAGAGAAGTCAAGTTGATTTTCCATTGGAGAGCGCGATCTGAAGACGTAGAAATGAATAAATGACAAAGAGGCTATTTCCTAAAACGGAAACCGCGCCCCGCGAGCTCCAAGAAAGCCCCACCGACATCTCCGGCGATTCCAACTTACGATGGCTGTCTCATTTAATGTGTATCCGTGGTAGGAATTACAGATATCGATATTCGAAAATGTGATTTGCAGGAACCAAGATTGAACATGTCTCGATGCGAAATACAACTTTTAACTTTCTACCAACAATATCAATGCAAGCCATGGAAATCTCAACTTCTTGACGATTGCTAGGTAATTGGATTTCAATCAGATTCGTAGCAAGAATTTGAGGCTAGATTAGAGCTTAGCTGTATCGTGCATGAAGGTTGCTGCTATCGTGGATGATATGATAGAAGACACAAAGGAAAAGGCAGGTGTCCGCGAAATGATGAATTGAGATCTTTGGTACTGGCGACACCCAATATAATAGTAAGAAGCATTTCCCGAAACTATCAGTCGCTACTTCGAGTCTAGAAACTGCTTCAACTCACCCCAATATTCAGAATCTGACATTCAAGTCCATCTTTTTAATTTGCCCCTCTTAGCCTTGTTTCGTTTGCACAACAATAATCAACGCGATCGCCAGTCTGTAAGCAGCTCGCAGCCGTGCATGTATTCAACTACACTCGTTGTTGTCTCGAAATAATCTGCTAATCCTGATTGCGGTGCAAAGGATTTCGGCGATGGGCGTTGAGGCAATTTTCAGGCATCATTTCGCCAATCTCTCTCGATTTGTCACCTCTATAATTTTATTCCCGATCCTAAACATGTGGTTTCCATGTATACATACCTACCTAGATACCTAGAAAGGTAGGTAATCAGTCAAGTAATGATTTTCTTTCCATGACACGTATGATATTCGAGGCTCTTTTTCTCTCCGTCTGAATCTTGCACATTTATGTCTCTTTCTGATTCCGGTCTTTTTGTATCTGTACAACATCAATTTTCAATATGGCAGTTAGTTTGCAGGACTATAGTACACTAGAAGTCCCCGATCAAGATGTCTTACACCGAGGCACTTCGCGTTCAGAACCGGAGAGCTCTGGAAGTTCCTTCGACGATGAGAAATTTATCTTCTCTGGGGATTCTGAGAAGCAAGTTGGAGCACAACCTGGGAACCTCGACACACCAGAGAGTGAAGGCCTGCAACCCAGACAATTAATCGATGATGGCGAAGGGTCTCTGAATACCTCAAATCAAAGGGTTCGAAGAAAATGGCTTGCTGGTGGACTCGCCATCTGCTTAATGATGGTGGTAGTAACAATTGTTGGAGCTGTTCTTGGCTTAAGAAGCAAATCAAACAGCACATCTGAGGGTCATACTCCCACAATCAAATCGAACGATTCAATCGATGTCGCTCAAGCGGCGCCGAACTCGACGATAGAATCATCGTCTCCTCGGAGAATTGCAGCGCTCTCATTCTGTTCGCAGAGGGATACCTCCGATGGCGTGCAGTGGACCAACCAAACCAGGGTTTATTATCAAGACAAGAAAGGAGAATTGATCGAAGGCTCAGTATCATCTGTTAACAGCACATGGGGAGCGAGACACCTTGGAATTTTCCCAAGGAATGGGTCTGCAATAGCAGCAGCGGTCGCACGCCCGTCCAATAAACGAGTAAGACACAATCACTTCGGTATCTCAATTCGACTGACCACACGTAGATGATCAGCTTACTGTACCTCGACGAAGACTTCATACTCCACGACCATATCTTCACTGGAGCCATTCCTGGAGCAGGTATGGTAGGCAATTGGGCTCCCGGAAAGCTTGTAGATGAGAAGCTCAAAGTATTACCGAGTTCTGGACTCGCTGTTCTGTACGCACAATGCGAAAATTGCTCCAACACAACCATAATCGCATTCCAAGACAAGAACGGGTTCATTCAGACTGGAAACAGTTCTCTGGACGGAACGTGGAGTCTGAATCAGCTTAATAATCTCGAACCTTATGAAGGAACGGATCTGACGCTTATCCCTCGGCCTTGGCCGCAAGGTCTAATGGAAATCGATTTGTTTTACCAGAAGAAAACTCTGAATATTTCGTATGCGTCTTGGAAACCCGCGCGAGACAACAAGACAGGTAGGCTTCTTCAGTTGATCCAAGAAGACTGTACTGATAGCTAAAATAGCATGGTGGAACCCAAGTGATCAAACATACGTACGCCATTCTGAGATACCGGGCACACCTCTTTCAGCATCTTCATCTGATCACAGTACGACAACAGGTCTCGTACGATGGATCCAGATGCTTTGGCCCAGTCCGAAAGGGCTAATTGTCTCTTCTTGGTCTGGTAACACAGGCAACTGGATAGGGCGCTACGCGAATCCTTCAGTAATGTCTAATTCAACATTCAATCCAGTTGAATATGGCGCAGTAGCAGCGACAGCTAACGGGGAAGTATTTTCGGTAATCAAGGAAGGCGCAAAGGAGAAACTGAGGGGCTGGAAAATGGCGGATGACACTCTAAATTGGGAGGATATGGGAGATGTTGATTTGTACGGGGCGTGGGATTCTGGATTATCGAGTCGAGATTGAGTGCCTCCACGAGCATATCGTGTGTCATGTATATGTTGATAAATCTGAACAGGGTTCGCTAAAAATCTGAAGTGTTCATATGTCGATTGAGATCGATTTCATGGTGTTGTCGTAGGCTTGGTCTGGTGTTGTGAATCATGAATGACTCCGCGGGTGAAGGAAGAGGCGATTCCTGTGGGGCAATGGGCCTAGACCTGCCAGATCGACCGCTAGACGAGCACGCTATCGAAATACTGTCTCCATCTCAGATCAACCCTTAGAAACTACTGACGGTGATGTTGGTCTTGACATCTTGGTAACTTACTTGATGCGTCTTCGAATTGCTTGTAGGTTTGATGATGAGATTTGGAAAAGAATCGACCTAGAGAGTCCTGGAAAGGGTGAAGAAAATACGCGGAAACCCAAAATGGAAGCCACTTAGCCGGATCTAGCCTAGAACCATATTTCAGCCGCAATTCGATGTTCCAAACAGCCCAGTTTCACCCCCAATTCGGACGTGCCATGGATCGCCCACATCCCGATGTGATTGGAGCTGTCAGCGTGAACGCCATGAAGGGAGGAGGGAGTCGCGACCCAGAGTGTTTTGCCAGAATGGCCACTTGGACATTTCCCCCTTGGCGGGATCTCCACCGCCATTGACAATTGTATGAACACATTTGAGGTTATTCCCAAGAAGCTCGCAGCCAATGCGATCATGGGGTATAAGGACAAGGAAGATGTGCGTGGCTACAAAGATGGTTTTTTGGTAGGAAACCCCTTGGCTCGGATCGACAAGTGATGTAGAACACTAACTCCCGCTTGCAGTCAACAGTAATACGCCGCAGCCCTGAAAAGAAGATCGTGAGAGGAATTGGCTTGACGGTTTTCCTTGTTGTATTCGTGTTCTTCTTCCACAGTAGCTTCTTCCCCTCGAAACTCGAATTCAATTTCGTTCCGATACCTATTCGACCAGAACGATACCCAGTCTCGTCCAACATCCCCCTACCAAGAGGGTCGAAGAAGATACCAAAGATACAACATGCTCCTGTGGTGGAAACGCTGCGGGAAAAGAGGGTGAGAGAACAGCGACTGAGTGAAGTTCGAGAAGCATTTTTGCATGCGTGGGGAGGGTACAAGAAGGAGGCATGGGCGAAAGATGAATTGATGCCCATCAATGGCGGATTCAAAACGCCTTTCTGCGGTTGGGCGGCCACATTGGTAGACACGTTGGATACGCTGTGGATCATGGAGCTATATGACGAGTTTGAATTAGCTTTGGCGGAGCTGAAGAATGTTGACTTTACACACAAGGAGGGATGCCAGATCAATCTATTCGAAACCACGATTCGGCACCTTGGGGGTATGCTTGCAGCCTGGGATCTCACGGATGGGAAGTATCCAATTCTGGTCGAGAAATCTGTGGAGCTTGCGGAAGTGTTATATACCGCATTCGATACGGAAAATCGAATGCCTACTCCTCACTATACGTGGTCTGCGTAGGTTTTGGTCTTGCTCCACGTAGGCTACGCTAACATTCAGCCAGAACCGATCCTGACGCGAATGATCATTTACCCAGTCGAAGTATCGTGCTAGCGGTTCTTGGATCTTTGACATTGGAGTTTACACGCTTGACACAGATTACTGGAAATGCCAAATATTATGATGCAGTTCAGAGAGTTATGAATGAGCTGGAAAAGTGGCAAGATGTTACAGGTCTCCCAGGGATGTGGCCAGCCATGGTAGACTCCTCAAAGATCAATCAAACGATTGCACTAGCTTCTCCTTATGTTGGCTCTCGCGAACTATATACCCTAGGAGCACTAGCAGATTCGACTTACGAATATCTACCAAAGGTGTGTTAAATTACATGTAAAAACAACTCATCAACTGACATAGTCAGCAATTCATGATCCTTGGCGGAAAATCTCCGTCATATAAAATAATGTATGAGAAGTTTATCGAGGTCGCAAAGAAGGAGTTGTTCTTCCGACCTATGAACATAGCTGATGAAGACATCCTAATTTCCGGAGCAGTCAATCGAGTGGCAGGAGAGGCAGTTGAGCTCAACCCAGAGTTACAGCATCTCTCATGCTTTACAGGAGGAATGGTAGCCATCGCTGGTAAAATATTCAACCGCCCAGACGAAGTCAAGATTGGAGCCAAGCTTGCTGATGGCTGTGTCTGGGCTTATAAGAGTACGATTTCAGGTATTATGCCTGAAACCTTCACAGCCGTACCTTGTAAAGATAAGACCGAATGTCCGTGGGACACCCAAAAATGGCTTGACGCAGTCGACTCAACAGCGGATGAGGAAGGAGTCCGGTACAAAATTGGCTATGAGAAATTAGCACCTGGCATGACTGGTATCCAGGATGGTCGCTATCTACTTAGGTATGTTTCTGTTCCTGCTCCTACCCGAAAGGTGTGAGGTACGAGATCGCAATTGCTGACTGTCTCTCCAGACCTGAAGCGATTGAATCCGTCTTTATCCTACATAGGATCACAGCAGATCCCTACTGGGCTAACGCTGGGTGGAACATGTTCAAATCCATCATGGCACATACCAAGACGAACCTCGCTCACAGCGCCATCGATAACGTGATGGACGCGATGCCCAAAAAGGTGGATGAGATGGAGTCTTTTTGGCTCGCGGAAACGCTTAAATACTTTTATCTGCTCTACAGTGAGCCGAATGTTGTAAATTTGGATGAATATGTTTTGTGAGTATCAATCTCTTACAATCTATGTTGCTGTGCTGACTATCCTCTAGAAATACCGAGGCGCATCCTTTGAGGAGACCAAGGTGAACGCTGTTGGGTTCTTCTGATTACATTGGGTTGGAGTTGTGGGTCTTTGAAAGGCATTTAAGGGAGTTTACGTTTGAAATTGGCATTTGAATTATACAGAGCTTGAAAGTGAGAATTAATTTTCGAAATCTTCCGTAATTAAATCAACCACAAATTCTGTTGGCTGAAGTTCCCAACAATATTTTCAAGCCAGCTTTCATCTTTACTTGATAAGAGCTCTGTAGTCCCCAAGCTTGTCACAGTACGAGTCTACGTGATTACTAAATACTTGGGTGGGCGTAATGGAATTTTATTGTTTTCTATGGCTTACACAATGTCCAATATGGTGCTTGCAGTGTGCTCGCCCGGTAAGACACTCGAAATGACCTGGAAAGGGTATGGATATCATAATTTCTTGTTGAAGATTGTTTCGACGTCGCAGCGGAAGATGAGCATTCAGAGAGTTGCTGGATCTGGTGTCAAGGCATGCGGTACCTTGCAACTGCTGAAGATAATTGGTGGAGTTCTTCGTCCTCGGATTGTTCCAATCTATTTGATACACAGCCTTTAGTAATGATTAAATTTGTGCCACTGTATGGCCGATATTCAGGCGCGTATGTGAGTATTTGAGATCCTGTAATCGATGTTAGTAGTCGGTTTGTGTGACAAGTTGGCAAGAAATGAGTGCTTGCCTACGATTTGCTAGTATTTGAGGTACATTTGAAATTGTGAGGATGTTATATAAGGTAAGCTAATGAGATTCCAGTCACTCTAGTGCTGTACGAAAGACCTGCATTTGAGATGTGCTGAAAATTCATTTAGCTCTGGCACTTGGTTCTCTCGGAGCTTGGTCCTGTCTTCGTCCTGAGAACTTCCTAAGATTATCAATGATGACTCAATCTCTTTGAAGTTCCCTTGGCATATAGCAGTCTGTGATCTCTTGTATGGCAGCTATTGCGCTTTAGGAGTACAGATACCCTTTTGCTTTGCCAAATTTGATTGTGTAAATCTTTCAATAGAAGGTAAAAAAATGATGTCTCGATTACGATATGCTCCACTTCTGATCCAGTCGAGCCTACTGCTGAGGTGAAATCGATAACTTAGCCCCAGGACCAAATGCAATGACACATGCTATCACACGTAGCTCAGCTATAAAGAATATCTACCATGCTTCTGTAGCTGTAATCATAATCGACTCGCTGACAAGCATGCTCACAGTGGGGATGAAACAATGCTGTTCATTTTCTGTCCTCGGTGACCCTTTATATTTCGTTCACTCTCATTATCCTAATTTGAAGCTGGCAGTCCTAGCTCGCTCTTGTGATGAAGGTACGGGGTTGTTTCCAAAGTCAGCCTTGCGTAGCTTGAAATAGCTTTTGCTTATCTTGAGGTTAACCCATGATCAGGTCGATTGTCTCACGATCTTGCTCCTCCCACATATCCTTCCAGATCTTACCAATACCTTTTCTATAGGCAATGCCGTTCTCCCATTCGATCCATAGCACATAGTAGTAGTGGTATAAATTTCCAATTTTAGGGATCATCTCAGGTGGGATACCAGACTTGTAGGGATAATCAGCATTATGATCTGCTGAAAATCCAGTGACAATCTCAACGAGCTCTAATCTTGCGCCGCGTAGCTTTTGCTGCTGAGTCTTGCTCTCATCAACTCCACCACATTCATCTGGCTGCAATGTCCCAGCCCATCTCCCCCTAGCATCTCGGAGTGACACCATAGGATAGTGAGTGTCTGCCGGCTCAGAAACAACCAACCACGCCCTCTTCGTAGTGCATGAGATAAACGGAGCAATAATCAAAGCGGGCTTGACAGGTTCCTGTGCAAGGGGAAGAGGATACCAAAACTCTACGTCTGGTACTGACTCGTGCTTGTAGAACCACTGCCACTTTGGCTTTACGTTCACGCTTCTACCATTATTTGGCGACTCGGATACAGGGTGTCTTGTCCAACCTGACGGACAAGGCAGATCTCCTTCTGTGTAATTTGACCGATATTCATACCAGACATTGTGTATTGAAACGCCGACATCGGTTATGGACTGCTTGTAACTCCATTTGGTCAAAGGAGTAGCAAATGCAGCGCTACCACAATAGGCGTCGTCTGAATATTTGACCCATTCAGCTGCCTCAGTCCACATCCACGGGTTTAATGAACCTTTCCAGCCAGCCCAACTCCAGCTGGGAAGGCTACGTGCACCATCCGTAGACTTCGAAACTCGGCGAGAGAGGTTGTCAGTGCCGTTCCAAATCAGTGCAATATCAAAGAAACCTGAAGGAAGCCCAGAGATGAACCCCCCCAAAAACGAATGGTTCAGTGCTTGGGCTAAACCTTCGAATGCGCTCAAAGCATCTTCTGGATATGTGAGCTCACGAATATTGAAGTTTGTCAGCAGGTTCACGAAGTCATACACATCAGGATAGATGAGGTAGAATAGCCTTTTGCTCCTTTTGCTGGGATCGGGCAATTGATTTGATTGGCGTGGACTTTCGGTTGACTTCACATCTTCCAACCAGACGGCCACCTCGCAATCCCAGCGTACGACATCGGCCTCGAAAATTAATTTTCTCCTAGAGAATATTTCCTCTTGTAACGTCCATCCTCTGGTTCTCCAAGTGCTGAGGTGGCTTAGATTGCCAGACGACCGCGGTACCGTTGGTATAGATATACGAGCGGGTCCTATTGAGTAAACAGGTTTGTTCAATGAGCGGGGTCGCGATATCCCACTTAGGCCTCTCAAACCATAATTTGCATCACTACCTTGGGCGGCAACTATTGTGATAGTTGCATTTGCGTATATCGCTGACATGTTAAGGAGTTCTAAGTGCTTATTTTCATCATCTTGCAGTACACATAATGAATCAACCCAAAGGTATCTCTCATGAAGCACAGGGACCAATCGCATCGCATCTCGAATGGTATTCGGTATTAACACATCTCGATTTCCCGGTGCAAGAGCCCGGTGCCGCATTAGAAGCTCTTTGTTTCCTTTCAGAGTACGAAATACTTGTGCACCGCCCCAGACATAGCTCAAAGCTACGTATGGCTCGCTTCCACATGGTTGGACCAGACATTCAAGCCAGGTGTCAACCAAGTACGTGGGTCGAATAGTCGCAGATATAGTGTTCAGATGTTGATCACACTTCCTTGAATGCCGTCTCTCGCAAGAGGTGATCCAGTCCTGAAGGAGGCTTCTATCGATCCAATCTCGATGAGGAACCCGGCCTCTACATATCGAAGTTGATGATTGTGAATCACTAATAAGGTGAACGTCGTGGACCAACAAATCACGGTTATAGGCACGGCGCCCCACGATATCGATTACATGCCCATTTGCTGAATTTGTCACGGCGTAACTCCTCGGCAGTTCAATACTATCGTCGATCCGCAGCGTGTGGGCTAGAAGTTTCTTGTGATCTTCACATGTCGATAATCGCATCACTTGCTCATGACTTCCCAATTGAACTTGTGTCCATTCGTCTGTGGTGTTTTTCAAGACATTCAAGATTGAACAGCAGGTTTCGCACTATATGATATCCACAAGTTATTAGTCATGTGAACGAGTCGAGCACCGAGTTCAAGGAAGATGATGCACTATTAGAGCACGTAGGAACGTAAGCTGATCAAACTTACCGATGACATTGGTGCGCTTCCCCAATTACAAATTGGACAAACAGCCCGCGAGGTGTTTCGACGATAATAATGGACAACCAGGACAAGCCCAAAATACCCCTCCAAACCACAAAACCCCAGCAGCAGCACTGTCGCGAATCCTTCTTACAGTCAGGGATAGGAAGAGTGAAGAGCTTTCCATAGACATCAAGGTAGTTTCGTGGTTTGCATTCTTTCAGGTGACGCCTGCCTGACAACCGATGGAGCAACCTGAGGAATCAGAATAAGGCTGGCGGCCAGAAAAAGTGGCTGGAAAAGGGCGACGACTGCGAGGTGCAACAAATATGCAGGTTATTTGAGAGTAGTTAGCTGCTCTCCGAATGCATAAATCACGTGGTGACAGCAAGACAGGGCGAGTATGTAGTAACGTACCGACCTAGGTAACTAAAGAAAGTAAATTGATGGAGAGATATATGGAGAATTGAATCAGGGTAAGGAAAGAGAATCTGCTGTGGCTGATACAAATCTTTCATTTGCGAATATCTTGTGGTATATGTCCGATACTGATTGAAGTCCCATCTGGAAATCTTCCCAATTGACTGCAAATATTTCATTGCCCCATTCCGTTAAAGGCGCCGAGACCACCCTCCAACTCCGATAATCCTTTGATGCTGCGCTAAATTCAAAATGCCCGTGTGTTATAAAATGACCCAGTTTCGTGGAAGGACGCTTCATTTTGTACCATTCTTCTCCTTGGACTCTAAGATAGCTTTATTGAGCCTGTGATCGTTCAGCAGCGCAATTCGTTTGCCGACTACGGGCCCAAGATACTCTTCAATTTCAGTTCCTTCGCTGTCCTGGATACCATTCATACCATTCGCGAGGTAGATATCGGAGTCGCCAATAGCTGTTATGGCTTTGACGAGGGCAGCAATCACCATGCGAACGTTCTCGTCTGCTTCGCCATGCTCATTGATAGCTTTTGTGAGGACATATTCGAAGGGCTTCACATTTGGAAGCAAGATTGAGCGAATGACCTCAGGCCCACCGATAGTCGATAGCCCATTTATAGCTCCATAGTGTTCTCCAAGGGTACGAGAAGGATCAAGGAAGTATTTAAGACAGGTTCTAGTAAGCCTTGGCCTAAGCTGCATGCTCGATTCTGCATATTTCTTTGATATTTGGCCTATAAGCGAGGCAGCGTGATCACGAAGTTGATATTGTTCCTGAAGATTGTTCGCCGGTTCTGGTCCGAGATTCCGTCCGACTAAGCATGTGAGAACCGGAGGCACGAGAGCGGTGACATAAGGATTGATGAAGAGGGATGGATTGTTGATCATGGCCGTGGCTAGTTCCATCATCTGGCGTAGGACGAATGTATTGTTAAGAGAGTGGGTGACCTTCTCCGAGATAAACTGGACGAAGTATGGAACAAGCTGATGTAACCCAGGATCTGCGCGCACGCTCGCAAATGCCGAAGCGCGTAACGATACAACCTCCGGATCTGGGTCGTCGTCTAAGATAGCTGCTCGAATTTTGTCGAAGAACAATATCAGCTCCTTGGAGAGCACATGCTTTACCAGCGGTTTGAAAGCAACATTGTCATTGCCAGCCAAAGCTGCAAGACTTGGGTTTGCTCCGGGTCCCTTTGGTACAAGTTCCCCAGCCCTCGCTTCTCCTGTAGTGGGGTTTTGAGGTATAGACGGTTGGACACCCTCGACAGCGAGCCAATGCGCTACCATCTGTTAGCTATCATCCTATCAAGCCAAAATTTAAAATTACCAGTGAAAGACATATCTCGTGGGACTTTGGGTAAAGGCGCATTTATGAGCTTCTCAAAATCCACTTCCTCATCTTCAATATAGTAGAGCGGCTGGCCAGGACCTAAGGAAGCTTCTCCGAATCGCAGAGGCCTCGTAGATTCGTAGCCATATAGAGGTTCCACATCCAATACCCTTAATGCTTGTGATATATCTTGTGTACTCAAAACCGTCCGCTTTGCCTGATGCATAAATCGTGTTGCTTCTATTATGACTTGGCCAAACCGATATTCTACTTCTTGACATAACGCCCGCACTGCGTCTTCATTCAATACCGATATGCCAACTGATTCCGCGACATCGCGTATATTGTCCGGATTCCAGGCGAGTTTCTGTTCTGTTCCCATCGTGACGTCTGCGAGCGAGTTGTCGTGCAGGAAGTTAATCGAAGTACGGTAGGCTCTCCAGCTCGGCGAAACGTTAGGAAAGCTATCAATTGCTCAGCAAAATCGTGTTTGAGCTACTTCATCCAAGGGCGTGTCGTTCGAGGAACCGCGAGTGGCTAGTACAGACTGTCGCAAAGCCAGCGCTGTGACTTCGAAGAGGCTTTAACGCCAGAATAATAGAGTAACAGCAGAGCGGCCCCCGATAATGAGTGTGGCGATTCGAAAAGTATGGGTGAGTATCCGATATCGTGTTCCTTGGGATGTCGTCTTTTGCGCTCGCAATGTCTTTCTGGTGATGTTGCCGTCTGCGGGCAGAGCTTCCAGAGCTGGTGCGGGTTCACTTCGGCTGGCGCGTCAACCCCAAGACGCGATTCCTCTTCGTGAGTGCCCCTAGCCGTGAGCCATTCAAATAAAAAATACCACTCACTAAAGACGAGCTCTTTGAGATTCCTGCGGATTTAGACATGGCGAACTCTGAGGACCTTCAATACACGTTCCGTCAGCCTTCAGGGCCAGTTTCTAGAGGAGCATTCATTGTATTGGAAGGCCTCGATCGGTCCGGAAAGACTACCCAAGTAAAACTGCTGTGTGACAAACTCTATTCGGAAGGTCACAATGTTAGAACACTTCGATTTCCAGGTCAGTTTTAAATCAAAGCAAATCAGAATTATTGCCTACCGATTACATAGTATTGGGCCTATGCTGAAGAATTATTCAAAGATAGGACAACCGCAATCGGAACAATGATAGACAGCTATCTGCAAAATACTACAGATCTAGAAGATCATGCTATTCATCTGTTATTTTCAGCTAATAGATGGGAGAAAATGTAAAGAGCCTTCTTTCCTAGGTTGTTTTGGCCATGAAGCGTTCACAAAATTCTGACATTTTCAGAGCCTGGATAAAGGAGCAGATATCCAGAGGCTACACTATAGTTTGTGATCGATATTACTATTCCGGTATGGTATACAGTGCCGCAAAGAAGAATCCTACACTTTCTCTACAGTGGGCGAGATCACCTGATGTTGGACTCCCTCGCCCAGATCGGGTTCTCTTCTTAGACCTCACAGCTGAGGAGGTGGAGAAGAGGCTTGGTTATGGCGAAGAGAAGTACGAAAAGCGCGAATTACAAGAGACGGTCCGAGAAGTATTTCTTGGCTTACTTGTAAGAGGTGAAGAGGAATCTACAGACATGGTAGTGATAGATGCCGGTCATCCTGTTGAAGAAGTTGCAAGCACTCTTTGGAAGGCAGTACAGACTGTTGTCAAAGAGGTAGAGTGTGGCTCTCGAAAAGAACTTGGGACTGTCGGGACGTGGTCACCAACTTTATAAGTGCGTGAAAATTGTAGTAGTAAGTCAGGAGAGACAGTACTTCCTTCAAGTATTCTAATAGGAGTAAAGAATAGATACCCATAAAACGCTGTTTCCACACGGTATGGCGTTAAGACCAGAACCAACGCCGACTGTGCCTGGTGTTGAAGACTGCAGTAACCAAACCATTTATCCAACGCCTCAAAATGCTAAAAGACCGCCACCCAAAATCTCTACCGCCTATTCAGTCCGACCAGACTGAAGAACTCGTTTCGAGTCTTTTCCCTCTTCTCAATGCATCCGAGTACACAACTTGTGATAGTTGTTGCGCTTGTCTTTTCCACGCCTCGCATGACCATGCAAAGATGACTCGATTCCATTACTACTGCTACGCCCTGCGGTTTGAGTATTTCCATTACTGCATGGGCAACATCTTTTGTAAGTCTCTCTTGAATTTGTAGCCTACGCGAGAACATATCTGCTATCCGTGGTAATTTCGAAATCCCAATGACATCTTTGTTAGGAATATAGCCAATGTGCATCTGTATAAATTGTTAGAGCTTTTTACTTCGCAATGTTACGGGACGCCCACCTTTCCTGTAAAGGGTACCATATGATGTTCGCAGAGACTGAAGACTTCAATATCTTTCACAATCACCAATTCGTTGTGTCCTTCGTGGAATATAGCATCGTTGACGATGTCACGAACATTTTCTTGGTAGCCTTTCGTAAAAAAGAGCATTGCTTTCGCATATCGGTCTGGAGTGCCCAAGAGACCTTCACGATCTGGGTCCTCGCCGAGACATTCGAGGATTGTTCTGACAGCTCCGGAAAGTTTTTGCAGACGAGCAGCAGCTTGTTCGGGCGATTCCTCTTTTCGCTCACGGGTTCCCAGGCCTATAAATAGTCAACAAAATGCAATTGAGCCATGGACGTTCTCGTACTTGGCCGGCTCAACCCGTCGAAATCGATAACTGGACTTGGCGATCTTACTTCATCCACATCCAAGTTGGGCCGGGTTGGAGAAGGATCATCGCGAGCATCTCGAGCAGGCTTGCTCATACTGTGCCTCCTCTTTGGCACAGATCCATTGGCTTTGCGCTGAGAATTCTTTTCTGATTTGGACTTTCTCTTCCTCTTCGAGCTTCCATCGCCATGCCCCTCATCGTCAGATTTGCGCTTACTTTTCCCGCTGGAAGGCGAGTGCTCAGGCGAAGCAGATTTTTGTGAGTTCATATCGTCGTTTTTGGACTCTTCCTCAGAGCTCTGGTCTTTGAATTGAACCATGTGTTGTCGTCCCATGAACTTATACTTCTTTCCTAAGCCTCTCTCCGTTTGCTGTTTGCTGAATGAGTCGAAAAGTTCCCTCGGAACGCCGATGATTGCCCGATGACGACGCTACTGTGGTTTGACAGGGGTAACATCCCCAGTTTCTTGTGGCGCCTGTGAAGTCCGTGCGAATATCCAGACCTCTGGTAGGAGCCCGGCTGGAGAGCTTCAGCCTTGCAACTTCATGAACATTCACATCTGGGAAGCGCTCTTCGTCTTTGTACACCACTTCGGCTTCTTACATCTCCCACCTACGTGTCGTTGCCTCTATATCACAGACAATCGACCAGTGCGCGTCAATCCACTGCACTCCGGCCACCATGGCTTCTCCTCCATACAATCACGGCTATAACAATGCCATCTCACCACCTTATCCTCCTAATGCGCAGCTTCCGCAACCACCTAAAAGACGACAAACAGATATGCCTTCCTCTGCGCCTGCGATAAAGCGTCGCAAAGCTTCCATGCTGTCAACCACATCTACAGGTTCTGCTCACCCTTTGCGACAAACATCCTTCCCGCCCGAAAATGCATCACGAACGCCGGCATACTCTCGCTCACCCAGCGCAGATACAATGGTCTCCGGTAGCGTTGCAGGCGTTGGGCAACCAAAGAAGAAGCGAGGGCGTAAGCTTAAGGGCACAGTTAATGATAATGCATCAGCTGCTGATGTCCAATCAACAACATCAGGTCCTGCGGGTAAGAACAACAAACGGAGAGCGAGTAACGCAAGCTTGGAAGACGAAGAGGATGCTGGCAATGGCACAACAGCTATACAGATGGCTGCTGAGACAACGGAACAAAAGATGAGAGAAAAGGAACATCAAGCGCTTCTCGTTAGAGGCCTTGATCCAATTCAGACAGACCGATATGCAAACTATCGACAATCTCGTCTACTTGATCCTATAGTGAGAAGAGTAAGTGTCACACCACTATCTCAGGCATGTGCCTAACAAACAATAGATTATCAACCAAACACTCTCACAGTCAGTGGGCGCGCCCATTATATTAGCTGTCAAGACAATCGCCAAAATGTTTGCTGGCGAGCTTATAGAAGATGCCAGACGGATTCAAACGCAATGGATCATAGCGAATGGGGATGACCAAGTAGGGGAGTTCTTAAGCCCACCTGCAAAGGATGCAGTCAAACCCGAGAAGGAGACCAGAAGAGGACCATTGTTACCAGACCATCTACGAGAAGCCATTCGAAGATACAGATTGAGAAGGGAGGGCGGTTCGGTTGCGCAGCTTGGATTATTTCACGTTCAGCGGCAGAGTGGCGTCGAGCGGTTTGGTCTCCGCGTGAAGGGCAAAAGGTTACTGAAGTAACTGTGCTTATTCAGGTTTATCCACGTTCTAATAACAACAATATTAATGCGATGGCTTCAAGCGCATTTTACCAGCTCGGTACTAACAATCAAAGCTCCTTCAACTCAAGTGGTCCCTGGCACCTGGCTGCCCCTAGTTCTTGTTCCACACGCGGCGCTCCGAATGGAATATCAACATCTCAAGATTTTATAAGCCACATTTTCGAGCTTGAGCCTCGACATCCTGGGCGAATTCGCCACGGCTTTATTAATCGCAAACATGACACTCATGCGACGTTGGCCCAAGCTACACATCTCCCGCCCCTTGTTCCCTTCCTCAATCATGTATCCTCGGCCTCGCTCCGCCATCGTAGTCTCCAGCAACAGACACCAGCCCAATACACCTCGCATCCGGATGCTCCTGACACTCCCCAGGCTTTGCTTCCACATACTCATGCTCTGTGATCCTATATCTCCCATTGGGACAATCCCTTGGCTGGCCTAGATGACCAGGACAGAGGTGGATGGCGACGTGTTTTAGATGGCCGCAGGGAGTGAATATGACGCATGTTTCTGTGCACATGGCTTGGTGTTGGTGGAGAAGTTTGTTTGTGTGGAATTTTGGGATTGAAATGAGTGTGGTGAGGAGGTTTGGGTAGTGGTCTTCTTATGGGTGCGGAATTGCGTTTTCGTGTGAGAATTTGAAAAATCACAATCTTGCAACATGAGTCAAATTTAGCTATCGTGTCTGTCATTACTTGCGTCTTCCAGGTACATGTTTCTTGGTGAATGCTGCAGACTCTACTTGGTTATGTGAGCTCGACAGATTGAACATATAATGGTCAATAGGGGCTGACGGCTAAGCGAGGATCCCCATATACTCCTGTACTTTTCACCCTTACTATGCAGAAGTTTAGTCTTGAAAATGCAGTCGTATAAGACAATGAATTTTGAAAATCGTACAAATACAACTTGGTCTATCTGAAAAATGCGTGGTAAGCGAAATTTGCGCTTCAACTAGTGTCTACCCATCCCAAATTCGCATTCACCTTCCCTTCCTCGCCCTCTCTCATGCCCCACACCCTCACTTTCGTTTTTATATTGAACAATGACCCAGAAATGCATCATCCAATAGGAGACGTGGCCGAGTGGTTATGGCGGTAGACTCAAGCCTAGCTTAGCAAACTCAGTTTGTTGGTATTCTACTGGAGAGATCCGCAGGGGTTCGAATCCCCTCGTCTTCACTTAACGCATTTTTGTGTCTTTTAGGGTGGACTTATCTCTTTAGGGGCGTTTTGTTCTGAGTCCTTGTGTTTTCGGGAGTTGAGGTGGTAGGGATGGGAGATGGAGGTGTTTGTTTTGGGTGTGAGTCATATGCTTTGATATTGAGGCGAGAACGGAAGGCACGATATAAGTGTTACCACGTTAACATTTTTTGAACATTCGTCTTTATGTGAACCTTCAAGCGATAATTTTATTTTTCGATGTTCAGGTGCTCATCTTTCGCTACATTCAAAGTCCCAAATCATGGTGTCCAACTACATAATTACCACTGTACTACCATTAATAGAGATTAAGAATACATAGATTGATGATGGGTTAAAAAATGAAAAACCGTGGTAATCACTTTCATTGTACAGACACCCAAACTGTCTATTGACAGCACTACTCACTACGCTCATTTGTATTTCATACTTCTTCTATAATCAAATCCGAGTTTTAATTTCATGCCAAACGAAATATCTATATGAATCCCATACTTCTAGCAGGACAATACTTTTTATATTAAGTTTCTGTTGCAAACTTTCACGATTCGCTTCAACCTATAGATGAACTATCCAAGTGTATTGATATTCGATTAATTGAGAATTGAATTGGTGAATTAATGGAGGAGTTTTGTTTTTTGTAGATCTGAAGCGTCTATGTCATATCCTTCGAACTACACTTGTTTGCAATGATCTATTGGTGAAGAAGGAGTTCAAGAAAGGTTTGTCTGGCAGAAAACCAGATTCTGATACAGGACTGAGTGATAATTATTCAGTTGGAAAAAACGTTATGTTTCGTTATTTCTCTTGCTTGAACGTCATATATCTTGTGTCTCGAGCTTAGGATGATATAGAAAACACAAAGTTGTTCTGAAATGTTGGGGTTCGTTTACAGCTTGAGAGCCAGGCTCTCAGTTTAATTCACGTCATAATTTTATAAGATACTTTATTTCAGATTGAGTTTGAAATCTTGGTAATTCTTTCGGGTATCATTCATCTTATAACTCAACGCAGTATGCAATATTTCTAATATACCCCCTACCCAATACACGCTCACTCATCCATACCTAACCCCACCAAACTGCTCCTTCTGATCATTAGTCGGCTCCGCCCCCTTCTCAAGCAACATATCCCCCGGCGGCGGCACCTCATGCACCTGCCCTAGAATCCCCTGATCAACATTCCTCTGCCCCTCCGCCTCCTTCAGCACCTCCATCAACAATCTCGTACTCTCCGGCACACTCCTCAGCTTCCCCGCCAAAATATCACTCGCGGGCACCCTCTCCCCATAGAACCTCGCATTCTCATCATTGCGTTCAATCAGGATACTCCCATCTATCTGCACTCCGGCGTAGAGTCCACGACTCTTCATATACGTCCACACCGGCTTGCGATTCTTCTGGTCGCCCAGATCGTACTCGCCGAGTCCACCAATACCGATCGGGCCAGCTGCAAGTGAGATCTCTCCGCCGAGGGAAAGTCGCACTTTTTTGAACGCCGCGAGGGCTTCGGGGGTGTTGATCACGAGTACGCAGTCGTAAATATCGATGCCTGCCATGAATCCAACGCCTGCGGTGTGGATAAGTAGACCGCTAGGAGGTGACCAGCTGCCGTCTGGGAGACGAGATATCAGGACACCTGAGCCGCCGGCGCCGGAAACCCAGAGACCGGTGCGCATGGTGGTGAAGATTGCGAGGGCGACGGCGTTTTTGATTACTTTGGTTGGGATTTTGACGAGGACTTTTGGTTTTCCTTTAGGTCCGTCTTTTGGTCTGGAGGGGTCTGTTGGGCGCTCGGAGTAGAATCCATCCTCTATAATATTGTTAATTGTGAAATGGGAACAGTCTAGAGAATGCTAACTTACTGCAAAATGATTTCAAAATACGTGCACATTTATCACTTTCCTTATCCAAGCTTTGCGGCCAGAAAGCCTCTGAGCCAATCTTATTTGTGAGTTTATTTACTGGCACTCCGAGTTTCTCGAAACCGTTCCACAGCTTGTCGAAACCTGCTTTACTAGTATTTCTAGTTTTATCCCAAGCAGAAGGTTTGCCATGATGATTTCCATCAGTGGCTATCCCCGTTGCCGGAGTCATGACAGGTGGTCCATCATACTGAGGTGTCCAGGTTGTTGGCTGATACTGTTCTTGATGATGTTGGCCTGGTGGACCACCACCAGTAGGTGGTGGCGGGAATTGATATTGAGGTTCTGTTCCAATTGGGTTGTATTGAGGTGGAGGTACATTTGAAGAATTCTGATATCCCGGGCCAGATTGAGGAACTGACTGATATTGCTGGTCGTAGCTTGATTGTGGGACTGGGATAGGAGGATATTGGTGTTGTATGTATGGAGCATCTCCTGCAGCGGCTTTTGGTCTTGGTGGTTGGGGAGGAGGATGTTCTTCTGTTTTCTCGGGTGGGTATTGAGAGGAAGACATTGTGGATAGATTGTGTTAATGGAAGGGTATCAAAAGTGCTAAGAAATTTATGAAGAGATGAAAAGTGATGTTGGTGGAATGGGCGAAGAAGTTTAAATATGAGAGCTTCTTCCACGATTCATACCCAGAGACTCGCCTCAATACTCATTTAGACGTGAATAACCTGTAACCTTAGTTGCTGCGGTACCACTATTACGCGGTTGGGCGAAGGTGTACGATGTACGAGAGTACGAGCCGCGCAATCAGGAATCCAAGCCTCAATGATGTCATGCAGCCTGCTAAAGATGGTTACTTGATAACAGCCATAGCTACTAAGCTGGATAATAACAAACTAATTGGACTTTTCGTACAATCTCGTATATACGAAAACAGACTAACTCTATTATCGCTTCTAGATTTGCAAGTTATTTTATAGTCGCTGGCGAACAGCCCCAAGCGCACGTGATCTCGCTTATCAACCATTGCCATATTGCTATTTTAATCCCCTTGCTGCTATATCTGGTGTCAGTGTAACAACAATCTCTCATATCTGTTTGAAAAGAAATCAGAACTAAGTTGGCTTCTCACAACGAAGTTTTGTATCAGAAAATCGTATTCATATCTAATCATCGATTCATTACATCATTACCATTCGGCTTTCAAGCCCTGACATTCATAAACCAACCCTCTCAATCTACAACCTCAAAGTCCCAGTCAAAGGAAGATCTCTGCTCGAGCTACCAACGAAGACATTATAATCCTCACCCAAAACCAATCTCCACTCCTGAGCGGTGACATCCCAAACACTCAAATCTCTTCGTCGCAACTCGAATTCCACAGTTGCCGTGGCGTTAGGATGGATCATGATCTTCTCGAAACCTCTGAGTTGGCGGACAGGCTGGCCTTCTTGTGGAATGCCAATATATAATTGTGTAACCTGTTGAGCTGCTACTTTTCCGATGTTGGTTACGGTCGCGGTGACAGTAGCGACGACATCCCAGAGATCGGCCTTTCCTCCAGGAACGATGTGGCCAGTTGGCAATGCTGATAAGTTGGCACCGACGCTGTTGGCAGTCAAGCCGGAGAAGGAGAAGTTGGAGTATGTCAAGCCGAAACCGAATTCGAAACGAGGCTCAATGTTTGAGGCGTCGAATGCGCGGTAATCGATGTAGACACCCTCAGTAAAGTTGTCTTGAGGGAAGCGATAGAACTCTCCGTTCTCGCCCAAGTCAATGACTGGGTTCAAGATCGCTCCGTAGTCGGTTTCATTCTTGGCGACGGTGTATGGAAGTTTTCCACTTGGGGAGACATCGCCGTAAAGAATCTTGACAAGTGCCTCACCAGAGTCTTGACCTGGTAAATGAGCGAAGATGACGGCGGTAACGTTAGGATTCTCGATCCATTGATCGACAAGTCTGATACCAGCGTTGTGAATAACGACAATAGTGTTGTTGTTCTGGCTGGCGATGTTGCGGACAAGGGCATCCGAGAAGTCGTCGCGGAGGGCGGGACGGTCAGCACCTTCACTTGCAATGGCGTTAATGAAAACAAGAGCTGCATCGCTTTCTCCCTGAACAAACCCAGTGGCGTTGAGGTTACGGAAGTCCCAGTAGAGTTGGGTGTTATCTTTCATCGCGCGATTCTGAATGGCGTTGAATGGGGCGGAAATGTAAGATGCAGTAGCACCACCTGAACCGCCTCCAGTAATGACAGTACCGTTGGCTGCAATTGCAACTGGAAGTGGGCAGTTTTGTGGAATAAGATTACCGTAACCGCAGTCGTAGAAGCGGGCGTAGCTGGATTGCAGACTCAGACTCCACTAATTTTGAAGCATGTTAGCATTCAATTGGATACACGAGACGAAGGAATTGAATGCGAAAAAGCTTACCTCTCGGAATCCGGGGGTATTTAGGTCTGGTGCAACTGCATCATATCCGAAAAGGGAGAGAACACGAGGCTTCTTGAGTGGAAGCGCATTGTTGGTATTCTTGACCAAGACATGGCCCTCAATGGCCGATTGCATAAGAACGGGGCGAGCTTCCTCGACTCGAGCGTCAACCAGAGTGTGAGGAAGAAGAGGGTTGGCTGGCATTCCTATGCCCAATGCTGGGTAGGATGGTGAGTTCTGCTCAAGGAAGAAATATGGAGCCATAACTCTGGAAACCATGTCATCCAGTCTGGCCTCTGGGATCGATCCGTTTCGTACGGCTTCTGTGAGATTTCCTCCCCCTGTACCAGTCAGTGATGATAGAGAGACTGTATTTTAAGCGAGACTTACAGAAAGCAGCACCGGAAGGCATGACCATATCCATTCCTGCCAAAGCACTTGCCACTCCACCATGTTGAGCACCCCAATCAGAGACGACGAAACCCTGGTATCCAAGCTCGCCCTTCAAGACACCATTCAACATCTTACTATTTTGGCAAGCATAGCTGTTGTTAAGTCTGGTGTACGAGCACATGATTGATCCAGTACCCGCGTGGACAGCATCGTAGAATGGCCAGAGATACAACTCATGCATAGTTGAATCGTCGATATTTGCGGAAGAAGAAAGGATGGTAACATTAGACGCGTCACGAATTTGGTTTCGTGCAGTCTCTTGCTCGTTACCGATAAAGTGCTTGGTGCAGGCCACAACTCCTTGGTCCTGGATACCAGTGACCGAGAGACCAGCGAGGATACCAGAGTGGTAAGGATCGTTACTGAAACCTTCCCAATTTCTACCACCAAGAGCGATTCTTCCAACGGGTCCGATCATTGGTGGACCAAGAGCAACGTTGACACCCTTTCGGCGGAACTCACCACCAAGTTGGTATGCTCTCGCATAGGTGAGATTCTTGTTCCAACTATTCCGGATTAGCAAATTGAACACAGCTTGGATGAAAGTCGACTTTACCTAGCACCATCGTGAATTCCACTTGAATAAGCATTGACTAAGTCAGTCGCTCTCACACCGTTCCCAGCATCCGCAAGACAGAGACCTGGGAAACCGAGTCGGGGAATTCCAGCAATATTTCCACCACAGCCATTTGCAGGATTACGGACTCCACCAGTGAGATTGGTTTTCTCCTCTAAGGTCAATTGGGCGACAAAAGCTTGCGCCTTGTTAAGAGCGTCGGCCCATAATCCTCCAGCGGCAGAGATTGTTGGTGATGGGTATACTGGCTCACTTTGTCCAAAGAAGTAGCCTATGAAATTGGTAAGTAAGGGATACTACTGTCAAGAAATTTGTGATTTGCATTCGAGCTATAGACAACAGAACAAAAGTTGTTATTGAGGTTGAAGGAAGGCGAGTACTTACTGTCTTCAGTGATTAACTCCTGTGAGTTAGCTCCCGCAAAGAGAGAAAGCGCAAGAAGAACGACCACCTTCGAAGTGAACATCTTGAGATTGGATATGATTGTCTGTTCCTGGATATCTCAAACCCAATCGCAGAAGGCCAAGGACTTATATACCCTCTTCAATGACCGACACGACCTTTTGGTGGGACAACTTCGGACTCCATCTTGATATTTTTTTTGGAGAAACGGCCTTACTGGGGATACTTGGCATCTGTCCCAACAAAGGCGGGGAGTGGACGGCAAAGGCGGAGGTAAAGTTTTTGGGAGGCCCATTTGTTCTGGGGGTTGGCGTGCTGGAACCGACTTGTTTTTAGGTTCTAGCATAGCGAGACTAGCGACCTCCTGCGAACGACTTCACGGGGCGAAAACCCTTCTGTTTTTAAGCGATGTCAGTATAGTCAGTGTTTCTTTCTATAAACCCACGAGGTTGCCCATCACCACATATGGAACACCTTTATCAGCACACTCTGAAATATACAGTTCCAATACATATCCTATGGAGATTGGACACTGATATTTCCCCGCGATCTTATACGTCATTGACGTATTTCATCAATGGGGCTTTGCTCTGTACTGTCCGAGCGGTCCCTGACAAGATCTTTCTTTTCTCCGCTTGCCAAGAGCTTACACAGCTATGAATAAGGTTGACATTGGGCTAGAGCGTCTTTCGACCAGCCTCGTATTAGACAGCGCTTAGATGCCGTAGGGAAGTCGATTTCAGGTCAACAGCCGTAAGTGATCATGTCATCTACATCAAAGCCAAGATCTTGTCGACTTGAAGACTGGATGGTCTCCAGGTATAAAACGGCCCTTTTCAAGATAGTATGATGATGGCAAATCAATCGGCTCCGTCTTGCCCACCTTTCGGTGGAGGGGGGAATGGAGCTTGTACCTTGTGAGTCTAGAAAGTCAATAAATTTTGCTCGGTAACGAGATGGCAAGGAATCCCCAATCCCCACACCCCGCACTCCACACCGTCCACTCTTTGACAGCACCCGGCGGCGTGTCAAGCCACGGTTGAATCTCGGGCAGAGCCTATGAAGCAGAGAAAGAGTCCTGGCTAAGGTGGCACGCAGTTAATGGAAATACGAGAACGACCAAATGGAAACCAAAATTCAATGGTAAATATAATGTCGAAGCTCTTTCCTTTTGAGTCCTTAGAACAAACCCTTTGCAATCAATCACATAAGCTTCAGGAGGGTTTCTTCCAAAGTAAGAGCTCAAAACTCGCATCTACTAATGGCGAAAGTGGATCGTTCTTCCTCGAGAATGCGCTACTGTACCCGGTGCCATGGCGACAGAAACTCTGGACTACAATGGACGATATGAAATTTGCAAGCATTGCGTCAAATGATACAAATGAAGCTTTTCGTTTGTTTAGTTGATATTTGATGAGAGATATTGATTACACCCGAGATGTAAGGCCCGGACTATGGAATTCTTCTCGTAGTTGAAAGATCCAAATCTGGTCATAGGTAATGAAAAAGCCATCGCAAAATAAACTTTTGCAGTCGCGTGGCTTGCTTTCGGGGTAACATGGCTGCAAAAGTGGGTGGCAGGCAATGAATGATGGTAGGCTCGGCTCGTCCCCCACATGTCCCACGAGACTGTGGGACTGAATCATGTAAGCGTATATAACTGTCGCTCAATGATGTTACATTATTCAGTGCGTGCCTAGGGCGGAAACAAGAAGCCCTAGTAGAGAGAAATCTCGGTAAGAACTCCGGGAGAGACGACCACATTTTGACGAAGCATTTGATTCCCACACACAATCATGTATATGAGGATATCGAAGTCCCTCACGGCCCAGTTTATCCCGAAGATGTGGCTACGGCACCTGCTGAAGGAATTTCCAATGACTTGACAGAATCTAGCACCTGCCAAGAATCGTCACGGAGAATGCCCTTGGTGATCAAAACTTCAACCACTTCTCTTGTCCATTCCTGACACCTCCTTCCCTACAAAGAGTTAGTATTACCGCGGCAAGGTACTTCTTAAAGCGTATGTACTCACTACATTTGGATTCAAAGGCTCCTTGCTCACTCCCGGTACTTCAACTCTTTTGGCGACCTTCTCAATTTCGTTGCGTGGGTTGACGTCGATACTAGTGCTAGCCGTTCCAACGTCTTCCTCGTGCGGTGCGAATTCAACATCTATTTCTCCGAGAAGATGCTGCGTGAATCTTTCCGAGATGGTTGAGGTGTTGTAATTCCGCTTGAACTCGAGACCGTATCCAGTGAAAGGTGTGCCGAGGACCTGAATGAGAGTCCCTACTGTTTGAGTTGTGGAAGATGGAATGAAAAGCGCCCAGTGGGTGCGTGTGCCGTTGATGCGTGAGGCTCGTGTCGGGTAGGTGAGAAGGAATAAGTTGGCTGACATATTGCAGTGTAAAGCCCTAAACTGATATTTGCAAGCACCGTGTATCCTACAGGGTGCGGTGCCTTCTTCGTTTCTGAGGCGTTCAAAGGATATGCTAATCTTGATTCTTGATAATTCTCTTCGAATTTGTGCCAGGTCTTGGTCGATGAAAGACTGCGAAGTGAAGTTTGGGTGTTGGTATGTTGGAAGCCATTGGCTTTATTTATTTTTAGGGGCCTGAATCACCGACAGGGGCCTACGACTACGACTATAAACCAACCGACAAGTCGATGAATGCGAAGTTCTGATCGAGATTGCGAAAACAATTAAGCGTCTACAAATTGATGTTCCTAAAGTTCGTATTCTATGTCTCTCTTCATTGAGCAAAGTTCCTAAAAAAGATACAGGGTAGAAGGCTGAAGTGAAGAGGCTCTAGACGAGGTGAGTGAGCTCATGCAGATACGGCTGTCTCAGATAATTTGGCCGCAATGGTTCTCTATCACCAGAGACGGACACGGATTTCAAGTTGTAGTTTGCCCTCCTCTATCCTCACTCACAAACCTTAATTGGTGGGTCCATCCATATCTGGATTTTGAGTCCTAGAAAGGCTCCGGCCACGGGTACCAGGTGTTTTCTCATTCAAGGGTTTTAAATGCGTTTAAAGGCTCGGTAGAAATATGCTCGAGTCCAGGCAGGAAAGTTGAAACCAATGGGTATCATAAACTTAAACTTTGCCACTTGTGTTGCCGCAAATCAAAATGAAACAAACCCCTCTGAAGATACGAGTAGGTCCTTTAACGAGCTAGAGTCGTCGGAACTGGAAGTTTTCTGCGAAGTCGAGCTGCAATCTCGACATAATCTTCTTCGTTATCCGGCGTTATGATACCACGACGGACGAAGAAATCAATCATGACCAGATTGCAGTTGGGCTTAAACTCCCCTCGGAACATGGCTGCGTTAATTTCCTCAACCGACATTAATTCGAAGCCCGCTACCTCTCCATCTTTGGGTACGGGAATCATCGAACTGGGGAGCTCCAAGTCAAACACATAGATGACATCTGGTCTGATCAGCTGTGTGACCCTACTCTTAGTCATATATGTGATGACACCTGTAGCGCGAGCATTCTTCTCCACGAAGTCTCTAGGTAATGATGCTTCCTCATCGGATTCCGCCACAATACATTGAAATGGAGAATTGTCAGACTTGACACCTCCAGCAACAGTGGTATCGAGCATATTCGGGTACGTGAATAGATTCGCTGCACGTCGTGGAACCCAGACCTTAATGCCCTCAGGCATGTTCACATACGCCGTTAAATGCGCTCCTCGTGCAGCAATCCCAAACAGAGGAGCCATAAACCGTTCGAGATGGATGAATTGATTTGCCCCCATTATCTTGTACATTTCACTATGCATTCCGTGCACACTGGGGAAAACATTGGCTGCTATCGCATCATCGATGACTTGCTGGAAGGCCTTGTTACATGCTGCCGCTGTATCCAGGCCATTTGAGCTATCCGATAATTTAATGGAGCGACTCTCGTGCTGGACATCGAATTCGGGTGACCATGGCATTTTTGTTACAGTTTCGGGCAGCATGTAGCCATGTGGACGGGGATCGTTTGGCAAGTAAAGCGCATATAACGCACTGAAGTCGAAATCAAAAGGGATACTTTACGGAAACAAAGATTAGCTTATTATCTACAATCGAATATCAGAGGGGACAAACTTGTGGACCAATTCGATCAGATCCAAAAGCCGAGTGGGCTTTGCTGCCTTTTCCATAGTTACGGTGGCCGTGGGTATTAGCAGCTGTTAGCTTCAGAGTTATGATTCTCATATGCGAAATGTTCGTGTAATCCAGTGTTGATGTGGTTCAAGTGATGCAGACGTGAGGTGGTCGACTATCCTCGTAGGTACTCCGTACCTTATTTTAGCCATAGTCGAGAATTTAAGTGGGTCCTAGATCTACTTCGGTTGAAAGTCGCGTCAGAAAGTCACATACGCGTCTAGGCAGACGACTACTCCTCACTGACACCTTATTGCACTTCGGACTGTATTAGGATACGAACATCTTTCTCTTCTATATCGGCTTTTGATAAAGTGGTAATATCCTCTGGCTTTCGCTAGTACTGTCCTTAATCATATGAACTGCAGCTCCAAGCTTCTCCAGACCTCAAGACCTGCAAACTTTGGCTCCAAGCAAATCATATGTACGATTCTGACATCCGCCATGGAGATTTTCAATGCCGTCGCGTCTCGTTTACGCTCAATGATGCCTTCTTCCGCCACGGATCGGCTGGATATTGAAACCGCGAAACCTCTGGAGCAATTTCTCAAATTCAATCAGCTTCCGCTAGAATTACGTATTAGAATATGGCAGTTTGCTCTTGAGCCGCGGTTGATTCATCTCCATCATCGCACTATCTCTGTCGATTATCAGCAAGATGAAAATGCCTACAATGGCTACGCACCGGAAGGCCCAGAAGAGTCCATTCATACGCCAGAGGAAATCTCGAATTTGCCTGTATATAGACCACTGACAAAAGAAGAGGATGACGAGGAACATGATCACGGAACCATACAAGACACAACAGAGCGGCCCCCAATACATATGGTCATCACGCCTTGCAACGGTGCCGCACCTCGGTGTGATTGCAAGTTCTATCCTGTTCCATATTCACGTTCCGCTCCATCACTTCCTGCGGTATTATTTGCATGCCACGAGAGCAGACAGGCCAATATCGCTAGATATGAAAGAATTATGGAAGACGAGTACGACAATCGAGGCATTCCATTTATTCCCGCAACATCGGGTCTGGTCAAATCATCAAGTTCCGAGCCGCCCGTAACTGGTATCACTATCAATCCCGCCATTGACACGATTGCTCTCTCCGTAAACATTGCCAGCAAAAATAATGTCCATGAACTGAAGCGTTTCACGCTCATCGCGGCTCGTCAGGTACCGGATATTACCACAGTCGTACTCAAGGGGCATATTGCTATGCCGCCATATAAGTTCTGGTCGTCACAGCGCTTCCAGTATTGGAGACGATGGGGGGACGAGAGTTGGTGGGTTCCCACTATCTCCCTTTTGAAGTTCCGATATCTGAAGGAAGTCATCTTCTACTACCACGCTGAGAAGAAAAATCGGGCATTCTTACCAGACGAGTGGAAAGCTAGAACACGAGATCAATGGATATCAGAGCTTCGCAAAGTGGAAGATAGGTGGCCAGAATCTTGGAAAGGGGAACCGCCTATGCTCAAATTCGTTACTGATTTGAAAATGATATAACTTGAGACATAAGTGCTTAAGGTTAACTGCCAGGCAAATAGAACGAGACTACCTTTAATCTCATGCCCCGTGTGCCATTTGTTGGTGCCTAAGCTCCCAATATACTTTTGCAGAACAACTTCGCCTCCTTCGAACTTGCACCAATTTGTTGCTTCTCTATAGTGGTTCCACAGACACATCATGAAGCTCCTTGACCTTCCACTCCAAATTTTGTCTCTCGTCGTCCATTCTACCGACCCAATTGACTTCCAGGCTCTGGCTCTATCGTGCCGTGGATTGTACGAAGCGGCGAAGAACCACATCAAAGACTACAACAGACTGAAATGCAAGTTTCGTCACTTCACATTCGACGACAAATCATTGGAGCCAGCTGCTGGCGGTGACAGTATTTACACGTCTCTGCAACTCATTGCGAGAATTGCTGGGAACCCAACCGTGGCGCAACATATTCAAAACGCACATTTGCAAGGCGGAGCATTCCAACTTCCACTCCGTGATCAATCTTTTGCAGCGATGGATGCCTCTCGAAACGACCTCAACATACTGTCATTGCTCGAACGCTCCAAGTATCTCAAAGCATCAGGCCTTGACGCTCAGGATGCACTCGATCTTATGGTGCCTGAGATTTTGAAGTACGAACCCCGTTGGCCAACGGGGTTGTTCGCGACTATGGTCTTGCTCACGTTACTTCCAAACGTAGTAGATCGTATAGTAGATGCTGAATGGACTCAGTTGAACCAAGTGGACGATCACTGCTTTTGCAGCTGCACTAGAAGTTGGTCTCGACTGCTACATGAGATTGTTAAGCAGGCCAATGACGATTCGCAACCCCTCGCCGGTCTATCAAAATTACAATCTATAAGCCCCGGAGGAGTGTCGCTACAGAATGGAGATGGTTGTGTCGATAAATTCACGCCCCTTCTGCGTGTCCAGACTTTGCAGAGTTTTAAGGTATGGCTGTGTCTGGAACTGTTGGAAGATTATACGGAATTTCCTTTCGAAAGTCCACAGCTTCATGATTTTTGGTTTAACATGAAAAAGGTAGAATTGCACTCATGCTGCTATAGAGAACATCAGTAGGTCCATTCTGTCTTTCGTTTTCAGAATCATTGGCACACTCAATTCGATTGTTTCCGCGCTCGCTAATTGACGCTGAGTCCCGAGAAAGATCAAGTTTCAGAGTCTTATATCTTCTTTCTCACCATTAACCACAATGATCTAACCACTGACCTATTTTCGATGACTGCGCAAATTTCTTTTGTCTCTGCCACGCCTAGAGATACTCCGATACTCTTATGACCGGCTAGACAGTCAGATAGGTTGTAGAACAATAATGTCAGCTGTTAAGCAGACAGTCGGGGGACGTTAAAAGAGCTTTCATTATTTGGCGGGACCCTCGAGGAGTCCGAAACATGCATTGGATCCCTGAAAGACTTCGAGAGACTTGAAACTCTGGCGTTGCACATGAGTTTATTTCATTGCCAGGTAGGACGCGAGGAACAGGTCGCCATGGGCGAAAAAGACCAGCTCACACAACGTGACTGTCCAACAATTTCTCATCTTGGCAACGTGCTTCCAGCAAGTATCCAGCATCTCTGCTTGATGGAAGAGAAAGTCTTAAATGGGCAGACGCCGATTCTCAACGCTCTGTTCCACGACGCCAGCTCCGAATTTCCTCCCACACTATCTCATCTGCATACCATCATCATTCGAAATACTCAATGGACATCAGAGCTACTTGAAAATGGTCGATATGAGCCTGCGACTGCATACCGGCCTTGGTGTTGGAATGAAAAGACAGACCCAAACAAGGAGTTTGTGCCTGAGCCTTGGGCTGTTGAGCTTGCAACTCTAGGCGACAGAATCGGGGTGCTCTTCGAGCAGACCGAGCCGGCGGTTCCGGATTTTTTGCTCGACTAGTATAATTACTGGGGTGTTTGGGGGGATGACTCAAGCGAGTAAGCTAGTGTAGACGATTCTCTGTACGCTGACGGGCTTAAATAGAATATACCCTGCTTGTTTGTACTAAAGCAAGGTATCGAAATTATGAATTGGAAGGTCTGTACTTAGTGTAGGGACGTTTCTGGATTGCCGGCAACGTGGAACTGATGGAGACAGACAAGAAATTTGTGATGAGGCTCGATGCGAAAAAAAGTAAATTGGTAGAATTCCACGCGGTATTGAACCTCGAAACGTTTCGTTGAACTATGAAACTAATCAGGTATCTCACTAAATATCCTGATACATTTTCTGAACTACTGGTTGCGGGTTTCGACTTTGCCAACTTCTGTTATCCGGCCGATATTGTAAAAATGTAGGCGCCATACTGCTTTCGATAGTCTTCATGAGCCGAGCGGTTTCAAGAGTGATATTCTTGGTTTCCTCATCTAATATTGAATCTTCCTTTCCGATCTCTTCAAATCGCCCTTGCCAGAAGGCCCAGCGCTGTAGGCACATTGCGGGTGGGCCATGATACAGAGCGCCGCCTTCAATGTATTGTCCCTCCTGGTCATCTGGCGTAACATAGTAGTCAATATTCTCCCGTGCCCACCAGAGAAAAGGCTTAGCGGCATGGAGGATCCAATCACAGGCAACCTGTACTTTACATCTTATCATATTTGTCTCGATGGTGCTTAGATCTTCCTCGAGAGCTGATCGCATGGCATACATTGCGTCGCTGTAAGGACCTGCAACGTCGGCCCCAAGACAACGCGCAGCGAAGGAATTTAAATTCCTCCATATCAGTGCTTCTCTTGGTGTAAGTTCTACTGATGTCGCTACATTTTGCATTGGATCTTTTGAGCACAGTTAGATTTGCGTATGAATTGTCAGGAAGAACTCACCACTGAAAAACGCATCCATGGCATAGGAAAGCTGGGGTGAATCTCTCCAGACACGTCGCTTTGCCTGGAAATTTATATGGTTAGACAGCGCTCAACTCTACGGAAATGGGTCCTGATATATACTCACACCATAAACGTCCAACTCCCCTTTCGAGGTCTGCCGTAGAATCTGAAGAATGCCCACGAGCTGCACGTGAATATCACTTGTTACATCTGGACTTCTGGCAATCGTGATCATAACATTCCAAAGAGTGTATAGATAGTGATTTGCTTCGTGGACTTGCTCAAGCGGTGGACACAAGATATCAAACTGGTGGGCAGCCTCTGCGGCGACTCCCGGCATTGCAGGCTGGATTCCGTGAGCGAATATTTTAAGTACGGTCCATTCTTCTTCACTATATTCGCCATCTCTTATCGATTCTAGATCAAATAGACTGCTATCATCTATTGTCGCTGTTGGGTCCGTCGTTGTAGTTATGTCGGTGGTACTGGTTGTGTCAGTCCTATTGATTGTGTCCGACATCATTGTCGTCTGTGCTTAGGTAGAATTTCTGTATTATTATTATTATTATAAGGGCGAGAGGGTTCTGTTAGAGCGAAAGTTGTATATCGTCACTCAGGACTTGAGCTGTGAAGTGATAGATCACTGGCGCTTCTCCACCGAGTCTACCTCCTTTCAAGACCAACCGAGGCCCCATCAACAGGGCCACTTCTAGGGCGACCCGAGAACCTAAATCATGCTATTTATAGCTCCCTACCTGCCACCAGTTTCATGGCCTACTTCCAGGTTAGGTTACCAACAATAACAAATAAGCGAGCCATTTAAGCGAAGAAATCGCCATCATATATCAGTCCTTAACTTCAATTTCCCGACAAGATATTTCCGAGAAATTCTGATTCTACACTTTGAACCGTAATGTAAATGTCAGCAATCAAATTTAAACATTACTTATCTGACTACTAATTAATCATCTTCCACACGAGATCGGGTCTAGTATCAGGCCTGGCCAGTGGAATACCGGCCCTCTCAACGGTACTTCGCGCGCGGCTGCAGTCGCCCTACGACTTTGAAAAGTGGTTACTTTCAAGTATTTTTAAACTGATTTGCCGCTACGTTTCTCAAATATGAACTACCGCGAGATAAGCCCAAGGATACAGGAGATATGACGTCCGCTCGCACACGCGCGTAGAAGCCATGTCATGGCGAAATGAGTCCCAAGGCCGGCCTGAAGTTGAATAACAGTTTCAAATAGAATATGTAATGGCAAAAGGCTCTTCAAATGGAGCGTCTTAAACACCTAAATATGCTTATAATAGATACTTCTTTTTGGGAGCCGCCAACGGGTCACAAAGTGCGGTCTGTTGGAAAGCCGTTTTGAATTCATCGTCGATGGAAAATGTAGACAAGAATGGCACAGCTTTGAGCAAGCAAAATGGTGCCAGAATACTAGATAAATACGTCGCTGCCACGTTCTTACCATTACTTCTGATAGTAAGCAATCTCATCATTTCGACTCTAATTAACACTCAACTCTAGTGGCTGCGTGGTCTTATTTATTCATCAATCAACGTACATTGGATCTTAATTTCTCAATTTATTCTTATCTCTGCATCTGTTCGACTTACACTCGTTCAACATGGAATTCTCCAGCCGCTCTACATCTAGTGCTTCACCCACAACTTCTCCAGATCCCACCGAACGGAACTCTCCAATCAGAGATCCGCATACTTCAAAAATCCCAGTTGTGTCCTTCTCTGATCGAGGTGGACAAGAATATGCTGGCGATCCTGCCGACGTGGATTGGCCGGCTCCAGAATTCAGAAAACCTAGTTCATTCGTATGTGCTCTCAAGATACTTTACGTCTTATACACTTTACTTTCAAAAACACTGTGACTAATTTCCCATTGTATAGTATCGAACCAGAGCCACTCAGTCAGAGTTAGAGCGACCCCAAGCATCTGATGTCCGCCGTCAATCTTGGAAGCCCAACAGGCACCAACACAGGACTGGCCAATAAACGGGTACCCGAAGAATTGTGGCAATCGACCATATGTTTGACGAGGTCAGGAAGAAGAGCGAAAAAAGGAATTTCGAAGCTCCCTATAAAAATCCAAGAACAACAAAGCCACCCCACGACCTACAAACTCCTCTCCCTAACCCTCAAAACAGGTCCATCCTTCAACGTAATATAAGCATCCCTAACCTTAAAACTCCCCCTATACCTCTCTCCCCACCCCTTGTTCCTCTGCCCGCCACCATAAGTCTCCTCTTTCCCATCACCAGCCTTCAAATCCATCCTCCAAACCACCCTCCCCACAAAAATCAGCAACTCCATCATCGCCACCTTCTGCCCAACACAATTCCCCGGCCCAATCAAAAACGGATGAACCAAGCTCCCAGCCCTGGCTACATCTTCCGTGGTGACACCCGTAGCAGGGTCAACGATCCAGCGTTCAGGTCGATAAACCCATGGGTCATCGTACGCTTCTTCGCTATGCGAGAGCGCCCAGGCTGCACATCCTACTGTTGTGCCTGCGGGCAGCAACGTACCGTCAACTTCTAGTCCGCCCTTGAGGACTTCACGGGGTGCTTCGGTGAGGCCGCTAGGTGACATGCGTTGAGATTCATTGATACAAGCGCGTAGGTAGCGACATGATGATAGCTTCGCGCCGCTGCGGATTTCATCTACAGAAGTGAATGTACTTCGAACCTCCTCCTCAACTTTCTTATACGCGCGCTCATTCCTCGTAAGATAGAAGAGAATCGCGGACATAGCAGCTGCAGTCGTATCTGCGCCCGCGACGACCAGGACAGAGGCTTCTGAACGGAGGTGCGCGTGGCTGAAGGATGGGGCGCCGGTTTCGGGGTCTTTGGAGGAGTAGAGACTATGGAATAGATCTCGGCGGATGTCTTTTGAGTCACCGTCTTTGCGGGATGCGATGATGTCTTCTTGCTTGATGCGTTCACCGACGCTGGAGTCGAGGAATTTGTAGTAATCTTTGACGCTCTTTGGGGCCGTGGCCTGGAGGAGGACGTCGAGACCTAATGGTTTTAACCACACGAATAGTCCAAGGAGGGGAGAGTGCCCGATCTAGGAACATGTCAGTCAATCGTTTCCAAGACCCACGACGGTGGTGGGGTAATCACCGTATTCAATCTTTTCAAGAACCCATGTATGGTCTCTGGAATCGCTTTCATTGGATTTTCCTCCGCCTCTTGAGTCCCAAAGTCTACCCCAAAAGCCAAATCTCCCATAATATCAAAAGTCATAAAGTCAATCTGTGCCGAGACATTCTTCGGTTCCGTCCATTCTGTTGAACCTTCACTAACAATCTCACACCACCGGTCGACATGCTTGATGATGAAAGCTTCCGCTGACTGCACAGTCTCGGCAGAGAAGACAGAATTCAGAACCTTGCGTGTCTTCGCGTGAGCAGCTTCATCCGTAGTAGTTAGAACGTTTGGAAAATGCTTGTTACGCTGAAACGATTTATAGAATTTCGATTTCTTGACATTGTTTTTCTTGGCTCCGTAGATCTGGTTGTATGCGGTCGAAGTCATGAAAAGAACACCGTCTGGCCGGTACCGAAACGCATCGCCTAAAGTCATTCCGTCAATTCAAATGCAGGCAAATGAGGCATAGAGGCCAATTATACCGTAGACTTGATGACATTGCCAGATCCAAATGTGACGATAACCAGTAGTAGCGTAGTAAAATGATGGCAGACTGGATATCTTTGCTAGGAATGGGCCTGGATATTTTGCAAGCGGACTGAAATAAATATTGTATATTGCGTCGCAAATGAACTTCTTTCAGTCAGTACATTAAGAAAATTTGGTCATGAAAGTTTGGTACTTACATAAATAGTAAGAAACGCAAAGCTGTATAGTATCCATGGAGGAAAGAAATGCGGCCATGCTACGAAATGGTTCACTGAAAACATGTTTTCGTCCAAACGGTGCGTTAACAGAAGGAAACAAACTCCAAAGCAAAATTTCTGCTTCTTCCTAGATTCCTTCCGTCCTGAACCTTCTATTTAAAACAGCGACGACAAAGTATGTCCTCGAATATAATCAGCAGCTGAGCGAAATTCGGCACAGACACTCATTTCAGCACCCCTGAACACAAATAAGGACATACGCCCGTGGTGATTAAACGCTCCTACAGCTGACATATCTCACCGTGGCCCTTGGTAGTAGGATACCAAGACCCCTCTAGCGCCAATCAGGGTGTGTAACGCGAATCCCGACAACTTTCTGACATCTCGATCGGTAAAGACGATGGCTAGCGCCATGTAAGATGTACCAGGGTGACTTTGCCGCTGTAATCGATGTAACAATTACTTCGCTACTTTCACAGCCCATTACCTTCTTACACTTTATTGTATGTCCCCGTATTGTTACAGTATCCTTGTGGACCAGAATGCTAAACACAAACAATACTCGCGGGACTATCTGGTGGAGAGCTTCGAGAACTGCTAAGTTTTTGCAATAATTGTCTCAAGCACGACACCGAACCCTAATGGCGATATACGTTAAGAGTCGAATATGATCACGTAATCTTATAGTTCAGCCCAATTCGCAAGCAGGGATGCGACTGTTGCTGACCGTGGACAAAGACGCCATGATCAAGTTGTCATGATGAAATTGTGTGGCATCGGACCATATTTGCTTGAATCCTGAGTGTCAAGTGCTCATTGCAACATGGCAACATTGGCATCGTGGCTTTCCATATAAGCTTTGAGATGGCCATGGCGACCTAAGAGCCACATAGCCGCGTGGACGTAGCTGCACGTTGGCTCTCGAATGTCCTAGATTTTACTATATGAATGGAAGGGTTCAGCCTTTTATGTCTTATTTCAACTGCCCGTGGTCCCCAAATAAATCATAAAATGGTTCCTTGATATCCAACACGTGGGTTCTGAAAATCTCCCACAATATGAGGGTTTGATCAAGGACAGCATCATTATCCGAAGGCTGGAAGTGAATTGTCTCAATTCCTTTAGACTTTCGTATCGTAGCACTTATGCAAGACTTCTGGTATCGGTAAGCTCCTTTTTCAAGCTTCGAAATATTAGTGAAGGGGATATCTGGACAGAGACGATCACCATTTTTTTCGAGGAATTTGAGACCGTCTGAGCATACAACTAGTCGCATTTTTTTCCAACGTGAGACGACGAGAAAAGATTTCAAGCGCAGCACAATCCCCTCCCATATAATGACGCCGGAGACCTCTTGATATTTAGCATCGATCTGTCGTTCCATTGGAAAAAGGACATCTGAGGAAGCCGTTGTTCTAAAATTCAACATGATTTTCTGATCCGGGATTGAAGGTACAGTAATGGAGCTTGAGATAGACGAACTTGGTGGTTCAGATATAGAACCTGGTACAGCGAGAAACCCCATTCCGCCAAAAGACTGTCGTGGGGTGATAGGCTCAAAGACCCCGGTTCTCGAAATAGGTGGGTGTAATGAACCACTGATTGAGCTCCAGGACCTGTTAAGATTCCTGTTGCTTTCCCGATGCTCTAACTTCTCTCGCCATGACTGCTGGATGCTAGCGGAATCATCCTCCGGTAACTTGACCGATGGGGCATTTGGCCGTAGCATATCAGGCCAGGGATCGTGATCCTGTTGTCCAGCAGGGACCCGTAGAGCATCCTCCTCCGGACGACACGAAGTTGCGTAGCGGAAAGTGTAATCACGAGCAGCCTTGCAATAGCCTTCATAATCCTCGATATATGTCCTTGCAATCTCGGGCACCAACGGATCGTCAATATCAGGACTTGCTAACAGCCCGCACAGTGCAACAAGAAGTGCACCTAAGGACCAGCGGATTTCGGTCGATTTGGAAGGATACCACACAGCAGAGCTATCACTGACATGGAGACCATCTGACAAGACGGATCTCCATTTGTCCGAGTAGTCGGTACAAATATCCCCCTGCGGGGATATGTTGGGATGGTAGATCTTCGTTTGAAACCTCATGACAGGTGGGCCGAAAGGATCCGATTCTGATATTCGTATTATGATCCAAAAAATCCCACCTTCATACGGAGTGTCTGGTGGTCCCTCGATACTTGCCAAGATGACATCCAAACTGTCTTGAAGTGGAGCAGCACTAACAAATGGTACTTTGGCTGACTTGATATTTCTTAGTTCAAAGAACATCCGCTTGGCGGCGGAAGAGTGTGTTGCTGCGTGTGTGAGAAACTGACCGGAATTATTGATCCAGCGTGTGTCGTCTTGTTCTTTGACAGGCGCGAGAACTTTGCCATAATTCTCGTCGCCCTTGGCAAAACAAAGCTTCCGAGCATCCGTTTCCTTTCGGGTCACTTCATTCATTATTCGTTGGTTTTGTGGTATTGCTACTTCTGGTGATAACCCGCTCTCACTGGCAATTAGTTCGTCTGGGGGATATTCACTGGTAAATGGCTCACCGTCAAAACGATAATTCGAGGTCTCGACACCAAATGAATGAGTGCAATGACGGCCCATTTCTCTGCAACGGACGCAGCTACCGACATCCACATTGTTTTTTAAAACATCGTTTTTCATAGAACAGGTGCGATTTTCTGCCTTGCATGCCCAACAAGGTGCAACTATGGAGGTTTTCCTGGACCGTATCTTTGGGAACGCTCCTGGTATTCGAACATCTGTACTCGAAGAGCCTGTTGTGTATGAACCTGTGGCGATAGCAGACAAGTTCCGGCCATGCAGAAGTGACTCAGAACGCTGTGTTTGAACCTCCAGAATAGATTCTGCAACATGCTTAGTTAGAAGTCGACTCCCAGACAATGACGATCCAGACAAGGACCCTGAATACGTAGAAGAGGCATCTCGGAGTAATTCAAGGGATTCTACATTCGAGACATTCTCAATCTCCTCCTGCAGGAGGGCTCGCTGTTCCGCCAAGTGCGTGGATGAAGTGACCTTTTCCAGTCCATCAACAAATTGCTGAAGACGTGATATTGTGTTACTGTAGGACTTGGCATCGTGTACCGCCCATCGCGTCACTTCCCAAGCTGATGCGTTGGTTTGCTGCTTCCGAATACGCAACTTGACTTGTTCGTAAGAGGCTCTGAATATGTCTAAGCCATTGTGGATTTGAACCGCCGACTCCTGTGTAATTTCTTCCTTCGCGTTGTATCTTTCAACGACGAGTCCCGCGTCATCTAACAGGGACTTTATATTGTACAGCGTCTGCTCCACCACTGGTCTGATATCTGGACGATCGAGTATTTTATCGTAGGGAGCGCTTGTCCCATCATGGCGAGGAGCGAGACCGACTGTCTGTCCCCAAATGCAGAATCTAAGTCGTTCTAAAGCCAGCTACACAAAAAGGTTAGCGAACGACTTCGTCAAGGACTAAATACAACTCACCAGTGCCGACAATTGTTCGAGTTCTTTGCTATAATTTCTTCCCGCATCCACGATATCGAAACACTCAATACAGGCTGAAAATATCCCTAGGACACCAACAGCTCCAACGACAAGCCCAGCCACTTCTGCCATATTGCATTGTGAGGAAATGAAGGGAAAGAAGCACTATGCAAAGATTGAATGAGAGTACTTAGCTAGAAACTCTGCAAGTTCTGAAAAGAAGCAAATTTAGAGCTAACACGATCCGCATCTTGTGGGAAAAATGAGGCTGTCGACATTCTGGGGGGGACATTCTGCCCAGCTGTCTGCCTGAGATGCCGCGGCCATTGTTATTGGCTGTCCAGTAGAACGCAAAAATCCATACACTTACGCTCCTCTTCTGCAGTTAGATTATCACCAACCGTGAGGGGGTTTGCAAACTTAACCATATACTTCCAAAGTTCGTTATGTGTATTCAGTACAATGTCCGTGGGAGGGTTGGTTGTTGGTGGGGAGCTCGGGTACAGTACCTGAGGTGCGCTGTTATCACGCACCCACCGAGTAACCTTAAGGCTCGCTTAAGAGGGGTCTACTTATCCTTAGAGGATATCTTGGAAAACGACCACGAACAGCGAACGAGTCTTATCTTAAACTCTCTTAGTTATGTCGACTCTACACGCTTACTGATATATATACACCTCATCATTCTAGCTAGGTGGAGTGTCGACAGTTATAGCAAGCAATAGAATTGTGTATCCATACTCTGCCCATCTAGTCACAGAAACCTATATCAGGCCATATAATATTGTACTGCTATGACTCTCGATTTGGCCTACGCACTTCAAGCATTCGTCAGTGTATACAGTAGATAGAGGGAGTTGCTGGGACCGGGATTTTAATTCTGAGCCAGGCGAAGAAATAGCTCTTCGAGATAAAGCTGATGCCATATTACAGAAATGTGATTGTATTCTCATGCAACCTCATCATGCGCAAAAAGACTCGTTCCTTCTAACAAGCCTTACCTTCCATTCTATCCCCTCCCACCTTCCTTTCCATGCAATCTCATATCAATATACACATCCGCTTCCCTCCAACCACTTCATACTCCCCTCCCCTTACGCATGCCACGCCCTTAAACAAAAAGAGCCAACGCCAAAGCACTAACAGTACTCAACCCAACAACCGCCCACCCACTCTTAATAACCGTCTGATTCTTAAACGCCTTCCCCATATCCCACGCCAAATGTCTCAATCCATTAAACGAATGAAACGTAAACGGGAAAGCGAGAAGCAACTTCGTAGCCACCTTCGCAATTACCGGCCTATCGTCAAAAAATCAGCATCCCCCCTAATACCCTCAAACTGTGTATTCGACTTACCAACTCCCAAAAGCCGCCGCCATACTAACAGAACTCAAATTCCAGCCCAAAAGCGGCGCAACCAGGTACGCACTACCGAAGATGTAAAATGCGCCAGAGAGCACACTACCGGTGATTCTGTTCAGCGCGGATAGGATCCACGGGATTTGTGGCTCGTAGATGGTGAGATGGGGGGAGGTGGGGCGTTTTTTGCGTTGCTCGACGAGGATCTGGTATGAGTCTGTTGGGGTCATTTTTTGGGTTGCGACTTGTCTGTAGATATCGAGTTAGTATTGCTGTGGGAAAGAGGGAGGGAGGTGGTGGAGGGGCGAACCGGAATTGAGGAGATGTGAGGATTGCGGTGGGGGTGAGTGAGAATTTGAGGAGTGCTGCATTGCGGGAGGGGGTTGCTGCTACTGTAAACATATATCTATTAGCATGTGTATCGTGATGATATTCGATCCATTGAAGCTTCATCATGGTCTTTCAAGACTGTCTGGAAAGGCAACGGGTACGTACATCTGCGCAGCGATTGCTGAGCGACTCTCTGTGCCAACATCTTGTCGTATTATTCTTACAAACCCTTTGAATCGGGAGTGGAGTGGTTTGGATGTGGTTGAAAAAAGAGGTATCTCGTCGTGATCTCACAATCAAACGTTCTCGTCGTCAACACGGCATCAACCGGCGCAAAGCTCCCTCGGCCCAGAGAAACCAATCACAAGCGCCCAATTCCTCATCGCTTACATCACCGCTTCAACCAATCAGACCCTACTATCTCACCCCCACAAATTCCTCGCGACCTCAGAAATTTTCCACGCGCAACTCGACTGCTTTCCTCCTCAACGAACATCAACTTCGCCGACTCGCCACATAAACATGGTGGGAAGGCGGAGGAATTGGCTTTGATAACGTCTTGTTGTCAGTACAGGTCATGCAATAGGATTGTTCTGAGAAAGAGGTGATCTGTCGTTAATCTCGACCTCGGCGATCCATGGCGAGGTCGTTTCATTTTATGATCTACATGTCCTTTTTGGAGGCAAAACTTTTGGTGTCGAGGAATTAATATACGAGCTTCGGGGAAGACTGTGTTAGTTATTGGGAGGTGGGCTCAGAGGGGCGCATCGTGACCACGAGACTGTCACTTTGTCTACTAATGATGCTGTATTCTCGAAGGTGGTATCATCTAGGATCCTATCAGCAAGTGCTGAGCGGTCGTTGAAGACGATCAGGCTTCCCCCCGGAAGCGCTGTTCACAGCACTTTTACTGAGATGCTAATTTCGAATGTTCACTTATTGCCTTCACAATTCATGTCAATATTGGTTGAGCGATTTTCATTATCTATATGTTTACTTTAAAATTCATTTGGAATGGTATCTTATATCCTGAACCCCACAACCCCGAGCATATATATCTACAATAAATCACAAACATGGTTTCCCCTGCGCATGGCCGTCTAGACCTCCTCTACTTGGGAGACCATGTGACCCTCTTTTTCCAGCCCCGCTGCGAGACCGGCGCGGAGTGCCTCCTCTTCCTGTTCCAATTCGGCCCAAACGATAGCGTGTGCCTGGCTTGCCTTGAGGCGGCGGTCAAACAAACGATCGATGGCCTCAAGAGGAATGTTCTTGGTTTCTGGGATCAAGAAATAGACGAATATGGCGGAAAGGATCATGAGGGAAGCGAAAAAGAAGTAGACACCGTAACCCATGGTGGTAAACATCTGTGGTGTGAATCGTGCTATATACAATGTCAGTCAAGCTAGAGAGAAGAGGCGAAGGAGGATAACATACCGACAATGAAGTTCCAGAACCAGTTATTGGCTGCGGCAAATGCGAGACCTAAGCCACGAACATTGTTGTCAAACATCTCGGAGTTGAGAACCCATGGAGTTGGGTTCCATGTTGGAGAATAGAATGCCGTCCACACATAGAAGAAGAAGACAGCTGAGATACCACCACTCGATAATTTGGCGCTCTGGTGAAGAGCTGGCTTTGCAATGGCGATGTATGCTCCGACGTACCACAAGCAGAAACTGCCTCCAATTGCACCAATCATCAAAAGTCTTCGTCGTCCAAAGGAGTCGACAAGGAAGAGAAGGTAGACAATAGTGAAGACAGTTTTTACTACGCCGAACAGACCGGTTGTGAAAAGTCCAGTGTTGGTACCAACGATTCCAATGCTCTTGAAGACAGTTGGGGAATAGTAGTTGATTGCGTTGATGCCAGACGTGTTTTGCCAGAAGAAAAGGGAACCACCAAGGAAGAATCGCCATTGAATTCTTTTGCTGCGGGCCAAGAGTTTGAATGGCTGCCAGAAGCCGAGACCACCATCAACCATTTGCCGCTCAATGTTTTGATCGATTGCGTAAAGTTCCTCTTTCATGTAAAGATCATCCTCGGAAAGTTGTCTGATCCAGCAAAGATTCTTGATGGCCAACTCCCGTTTGCCTTTGGACATCAAGTATCTTGGGGACTCGCGAAGCCAGAAGGATCCAGCTAGGAGAAGTCCAGATGGGATGAGTTGAACAGCAAAAGGAATGATCCATTGAGAATGACTGGGCGCGAGAGTTTCTGCAATTCCGTAGTTGATCCAGAATCCGACAAGTCCACCAATCTGCCATCCCAGTTCAAACATACAGACAAGAGCACCACGAATGGCAGGAGGCGAAATTTCCGAGATATAGATGGGGGCAATGTTACTGCATCCACCAACTCCAATGCCAGCAAGGACACGACCGCCATAAATAAGACCAAGTCCTCTTTCTTTGTTTGCACCCAACATCAATCCAGCACCAAGACAGAAGATAGCACTGAATATGGCCATACCACGTGCGCGACCCACAAAAAATGCGGCGGCGTAGGCGGCCAGAGCGCCGAAGAAGGCACCGGCTTGATAACAGGAGACAATGTTTGCGCTGAGGAAATCGACTTCGTGTTTACTCATTTTGTTGAACCCGAATTCTGATTTGAATGATGGAAGAGCGAGCGTTCCGCCAATGAAGGCACTAATTGGAAAGCATCAGCATAATGAACATTGAAGTCGCAAGACTCAAGAAGGCCCAATTCAAGGATTTTGAAGCATACCTATCATAACCAATCATAACAGCCGCAGAACCAGCGACGGCTGCGATGGCATAGACCCGCCAGTTGTAAACGCTCTTTGGCGTCGGCCTATCTTCCACTTTCTCAAAGAAACCCATCTTGACTCAGTGCAATAGATCAACTTGGAAGGTGTTTGAATTGGGTTGAGATCCTGGAGCTGAATTGTTGCTCTGGTCAGGAGATGGAGAAAAGAAATCTGGGGATCTGGGGAATCATGGGGAAATATATATATTGAAATCTAGATTAGGGCTTTCTGTGTGGAGCATTTTTTATCCTGGTCTGTTTCCAGAACCCAGAGCTTCAGGAACTCTAACCATAGCTGATGTTGTCCGTGGAACGTGAACAGCGGGGCAAAATGTTCATCCGTCAAAAAACATTTGGAACTCGGGGGCGTTCCCGTCCACTAGGCGAGTTAGGAGGTAGCTGTCGTGTCTCCGCTGCGACTAGAACTACATTTGATTCGTCCTCATCCCCTTCTAGCCTTTGGAGAAGCAGCCATCAAGTAGTGTGGTGAGGATGGCGGGGATTTCCAGAAATGGAGATGGCCGTGCAGGTTGCTGACCTTGACAGTTTCTCAATGGATAGTTTGCTTTTGGAGCTTAGCTCTCCTCTCTCTTGGCCCATTTTGCTCTGGACCCCGCGATGTCGGCATTCAGTCCGCGATGCGTTTGAAGCGAGATGATAGCCAATTACTGGCTCTCGTCGCTGAAATAACGGACAGTGGTGGATCGAGTCAATCCACTTCCATTCGAATCAGCTGCACAGTGGCTGGCTTGAGCAGAATGGGTGTGATCCGCAGTATTGGCAAGCCACAGCACATAAACTCTTAACCGGCCCCGGAATTCTCCCAGAACGTGGGTGAAGGATGAACATTCATCACGATCAAGAGCTCAAGAGCTGGAAACGAGGTTATGTCTTCCAAAGATGCTGATTAGTTCATATCCATCGGATCTGTGCGGGTAATCGTGCTTGCGACTCAAGCTGAGTAGTACGATAATTGACTCCCAGGAACCAGTTTGTCGGGTTGTAAATGTCAATAACGAGGGTGGGAGGTCGAGGGCGAGGATGCTTCCCCAGTTCCCCACACAAATTCAACTGATCACGTGATTAATCCACTTTTCACGTGCAGCATCAATCTCAGTTTCGTTGATATTTGTGCCTTGGTTGGTATTCAATTTCAACATTCAACAACCACCTTGCAAAGTTATTCCAAAGTATCATGCCCATGCTGTCGACCTTTTGTTTAGCTTGCATATATAAATACTGTATTCTGAGAATTGTTACAAAATCTATGGCAACTTCAAGCCATCGGAAAGTACAGTCCAAAAGTTGGAACAAGAAACTCCTTGCCTATAAAATTTCTTCAATTTTACACCAGCGAACAACCTCATTTTCTATCATATATAAACACACCACCTGCCTCCCAACCATCTCAGGTCACCAAAGAAACACAAATTTCCAAGTCTACTCCCCGAAAGGCAAGAGGGGATATCAACCGGGATCGTCTGGTGGGAACACGTGCGGGGTTGAAGACGAAGAGGGGAAGCGAAGAAGTTTGTTGACATGTTACAAACAATACTTGAGTACCTAGGTACGCGACGAGTATGTCTCATCAGATCTTCTCAACGCTCATCTCTTGGAAAGCTCCCGAGAAAGCTTGATTATACTATCCAGCAGCCTCAATTGGAATTTCTCCTTCACTCTACTGCACTTCGCGATTCTTTCCATCACGGAGGACGTCCTCCCGATGTACCCATGTACCTTTTGTACTACCATCCCATTGACATCATTTTTCATAGAGCTTCACCACTTTGTACCTGAACAGACCCACCCGAGCTATGCTGTACTCCAGGCAAAATGCATATTCGCTCCATATTGTTTACCTTTCTAAATTATCCGTGGTGGAATTTCTTTTCTTCGCCAGTGAATAGCACCGAGGTTTGTTGAGCTCTCTGAAGCTTCAAAGCTATAAAATGCGTCTCCCCATGTTTATTTCTCAATTGGTTTAACGGTTCCTGGTATTCTCCAATTAAGATACCGATTTCTTAGTCATGTCCGTCGCACTTGTTGTCTCTTTGTTAGTTCCTGCTACCTTGGCAGCATGGAATAGTTCTGGGACGCCGACTTTCTCTCAACCAGCAGGTTACCAAACCAAAGTGTACAATGTCAGCGCAGCTACGACAACAATAAGCTATGCTTATACGGATGAAGAGCTTGCCATGCTTTGGAATCAGGTTGGAGATATCGAAATTGGTCCAATCACAACCACCGTCGAGCCAACTCCAGAACCTTCAGCATATCCGAGTCCTGGAGTCTTCCACCCTCTGGTAAGACATCCTCTATTCTCACTATTGTGTCTCAATTGACACGGACTAGGTTGCTTCCTCCGACCCGTCTTTAGAGTCTGCTTCTTTGCCTAATGACTTTGTATGGGGCATCGCAGCAAGTTCTTACCAAATTGAAGGAGCTGCGAAAGATGAAGGAAAGGGACCGTCAATATGGGACCTCCTGGCACATAGAAACTACGGATCCGTCTCGGACAACTCGACTGGTGACATTGTTGGTAGTCATTACTGGCTTTACAAGCAAGACTTTGCTCGTCTCGCTAAGCTTGGCGTCCCATACTTTTCCCCATCGTTCTCATGGTGAGTTACCGCTCATTTTACTGGAATTTTGCTCTCAATTAATTTTCTAATCATCATATCAGGCCTCGATTCTTTCCTTTCGGTAATGGGCCTCTGAACCAAGAGGGTGTGAAACATTATGATGATGTGATTGCAAACATGGTCAGCAACGGAATCAAACCAGCAGTCACACTCTTTCATTGGGGTCAGTCAAATACCCGCCTTGATCTGAACTGCTCTAAAAGATTATAGATACTCCCCTAGCACTTTTTAACTCGTATGGAGCTTGGACCGACCCTAAAATCATCGATGACTTCTTCAACTATGCCAAGTTTGTGATTACCCGTTACGACGCATACGTTCCAATCTGGTACACCTTTAACGAGCGTTCGTCTTGCCGTAAAATACTTGCCAATTATCATACTAACAATATCTAGCACAATACTGTAACTGGCAATACCAATACTACCCAGCTGGCAACAACAAAGGTATCTATCCCGCATATCACAACATCACCGGTGGACTCTCCGCTCGTATTGCCTGTTCTCACTACACGATCCTCGCACACGCCAAAGTAGCAAAATGGTACCACGAAGAATTCAAAGGACGCGGACGCATCACATTCAAGAACTCCGGTAACTACTACGAAGGCAACTCCACCTCCACCGAAGACCTCGACGCCGTAGCACGCAACTACGAATTCGTCCTAGGCTGGTTCAACGGCTGCTGGCGAGACGGCGATTACTCCCCCATGATCAAAGAAACCCTCGGCTCCCTCCTCCCAAACTTCACCCAAGCCGAAAAAGACCTCATCAAAGGCTCCTGCGACTTCTTCGCTATCGACGCATATACAGGCTACCTCGCCACCGCCGTGTCAGGCGGCTCCGCAGCCTGCGCGGCAAACTCTTCACACCCCGCCTTCCCCGAATGCGCCAGTTCCTCATCACTTGCCGCAGACGGCTTTCCACTTGGTCCATCGGCGGATAACGAGATGAGCTGGCTCTACAGCACGCCAGTTGGGATCCGAAGGTTCTTGAACGTCATCACGAAGGATCTCTTCCCGACAGTGCCAGATATCGTGGTCTCTGAATTTGGATTCGCAGAGCCTTTTGAGGGCCAACAAACGAAACTTGAGAATATCCTGTGGGATCTACGACGGTCGGATTATTATCAGGGGTTTTTGGATAATATTTTGCTTGCTAAGACTGTGGATCGTACGTTAACCCCCTTCTTTAACTTTATGTTTAGGATATGAGATATGGGACAAATTGCTGATATTAACAGGTGTCAATGTAACTGGTATCTTCGCGTGGTCGATCTTTGATAATTTCGAATGGTTCTCCGGGAATCAGGTTAAATTCGGGGTGCAGTATTTGAATGCTACGAGTATGGAGAGGGTGCCCAAAGCTAGTTTGTTCCAGATGTTGAATTGGTTTAAGACGAAGGGAGGCGCGACGCATCCTGGTGTTGGTGGGAATGCGACTGCTGCGAGGTAGCTCGACTGAACGGATAGGAATTAAGAAAGTTAGATTTTAGTGGTGTATCTTAGTACATATAATATTCTAAAATGATGTTCTACTATGCATTTCCCTATAAACCCTCAGCCTTCTCCGCAAACCCCTTCCCCTCCAACTCCCCCGCCCCTCCGTCGGCACCAAACCCCCCTCCAGAACCTTCCCATCCGCATCCTTCTCACCCCCATCCACACCCACCCCCAAATTCCCCCACGCAGCTTTATTCTTCTTCCCCTCCCCCGGCCCCTCACTCTTATAATGATACCCCCTAACCCTCGGCCCCTGTCCCGTCTTCTCAGGCATCTCACTCTCCCACACCCGCGCAAACACATCACTATCCTCTTCAAACGTCCCCGCTGCTATCGATGTCCGGATCGCGCTGAAGAACGCGGAGAGCATGGCGTGGTTGTGGATTTGCAGCAACGCCCACCCGAGCATTTCCTTCGCGGAGAGGAGATGCTGGATATACGCCCTGTGATGCGCGGTGCACGCGTAACACGTACATGATTCTGAGAGCGGGAGGAGGGATGTTGAGTGTGTGGCAGCCCACATGTCTGTTCCCAGCGGCAAAGGCGCGGTGCTTTCACTTTTGGTTTTGGGGGAGGGAAAGGAGAAATCCAGTGCTATTCCGGCGTCGGTAGCGGAGTTTATGAAGGGGATGGTGAAGATGTCCATTCCTAGCGCTATTTGCCGGAGGATTTGAGAGGGGGAGCGCGGTTCGGAGAGGGAGAGGCGGGGGAGACGGGTTAAGGCTGTGGTGGCGGGGATGTCGGGGAGGGTGTTGGGGTCGTAGAATGCGAGGCCGTGGATGCGGTCGGCTATGTCATCTAGATGGTTTAGGTATTCGGATTGGGCGTTTGAGTCGATGGGGAGGATTGGCGCGAAGATTGCTGTACGCTCTGGTTTAGCGGCGAGGAGTTCGGTCAGCCAAGTCTCTGTTCGATCGCCCATTTTGGCGATTCTTTTGGTGCCGGGGACGGTTCCGTAGGGGACGTCGGCGAGACCGACGGCAAGGTCGGGGGAGAGCTTGGTGATGTAGGTTGTGTAGGCTTTGTTGGGGAGGACTTGGAAGCCGGTTGAAGTGAAGATTGAGATTGCGGTGTTGCTGTTTCCGGTTGGGGCGGAGACTGCTGGCGTTCTTCTGGGTGCTAGGAGGGTGGTGAAATGGGATGGAAGAGCAGTAAATGTGTGTAGAGGAGAGTCTCCTGGTACGTTCATCACGGGTGGTGTGCCAGTGGTTGCTCGTTCGATGACTATTGATTATTAGTAAATTCTCCAGATTTGAGATGATTTCACAAAGAAAATTGTAACTTACAATCCTCTAGAGCCATATGTATACCACTGAATTGAGCGTGGGCTGAGATGACATCGGGAGTCAGATGAGGCACTACACCTCGAGAGCCGATTGAGAAGAAATTAGGTGTCTCTATATCTTTGCGTCCTGAAATTCCAAGCTTTCCCAATCTTGCAGTTGTCGTGTGCTGAATATTAGACTTGAGAGTCTCAAAAGACATATTCCCTGGCTGCTGTCCATGAGATTCTGTATTAGGAGCCATCCTTAAATCGTGACGCGGTTTGGAACCCGCGCACGACTTGATACAATAGTTTCTGGTTCTCCTGTACGACAGTAATTCTCAGCAGATACGTGCTCGATGTATCATCTTTAGAACAATTCCCTTTGCATCGGCAACCCCTTTATTGCGCTTCGAAAGATGGTTGTTGTTTGAATATAATAAAGGCTTGGCGAAAGATTTTGAGACCTGCTTTTCATCACGTGACGCTGACCTGCATATCTTCCCACGATGGCCTCTTGTCAACTACTTCCCCAAAACATATTCTAGCATTTACTGAGTCGCAATGAAACTTTGAACTACTTCTAATGCTTTAACCCAGCCATGTCATGCCATACACTTGCACTAGTGGCTTTTGAAAGGTCGTCGTCCTTTTGCAAAACCCTACCAGCACGGCGCAACACGAGGAGTCTTTGACCATCGTTATGCAAATCTCGAAGATTGCTTGACTCTTCTCAGACGTACACTGGAGAGAAGAGAGGCATCGAAACGATATCTCCCTTGCTACCCAATAAGATTAGACTGGCAATACTCAGCGTTGAAAATGCTTTGCGATACCTGCCAAAGGATCTTTTCTCACTATTGTGAAGAATGCGAAGAAACTTTTGATCAAGGTAATCCGTATACTGGCCACTACTTACCACATCATTCCAGCTTCGATAGTTTGCAGAAAGCTAGTGAAGCATCGTGTCAAATTTGTATTCATTTAATTCCATTCTTTGTCTCGACAAATACCGACAAGGTGGATCCGGTTACATCTGTTAGAATCTGGAAATCCTCGGAGAGCCAAGGATTTGGACTTACTATCTTCGGTCACAAAACAAGTCCAGATCAACCTGGATCAAAGAATGTGGCTCGTACATTTCTTGCAATATCTGAAGTATTGATAGAACCTACCAAGAGTATGACTCTTGGGTGCTTGACCTACGCTGACAAATTAGCTGACATTTTGAGAAGCTCATGGACTGTCATCAGATCAAATCGTTCTACCAGACTCTACCGATTCGGTAAAGCTGCGAGCACAGATGAGAGAGTGGATATCAGATTGTTGTCACAAGCATCGGTCATCTCGGCGTACGCGGAAGAACTTTAGGCATTACATGCCGACTCGACTTCTTCAGGTCTCTGGACTTTCTGGGGATGATCAAATACGTCTCGTAAATTCCGCCGACCACTTTGACAACACACGAACCAACAATTATATGACATTAAGTCATCGTTGGGGAAAAGGGGACTTTCTGAAACTGGAAAAATTCAACAAGACGTCGCTTCAGAGCTCAATACTATTGAAGTCTCTCCCCAAAACCTACAGAGATGCCGTTGAGGTGACTAGATGGTTAGGCGTCCAATACCTATGGATCGACTCTTTATGGTGAGCGCACTGATTAAAATCCCAGTCACAGACTATTAATTACTACAGCATTGTTCAGGATGATGTTGTTGAGTGGCGCTTGGAGGCAAGTCACATGGCAGATGTTTACTCCTTCTCGTACTGCAACATTGCTTCTACAGGTGCATTTGACGCCAGTCATGGACTTTGGTTTCCAAGAGACCCAAAAATGATAGAAGCGACGATAGTGCAACCTCTATGGCCTCAAGCTGCTGGTGGATCATTTGTAGTGATGACGCCTGCGGAAACAATTCATCATCAGTTCATCACCCAACCACTAATGTCTCGGGCATGGGTTGTACAAGAACGGATACTAGCACCCCGAGCTCTTCATTTCTCGCCGTCTCAAGTCTTCTGGGAATGTGAACACATGTTCGCATGCGAGGCTATTCCAAAGAACTTTCCTACGGACTTCGCTGATATATTTTCAGATGGAGGATACTTCAACCCGTGGAATAATAATATAACTTATTGGGACGATCTCATACAAGTATATTCCTCGTGCAGCTTGACTTATCCTGGGGACAAGCTCATTGCGCTCTCAGGTGTTGCAAGACGAGCGCATGAGCTGGTTCCAAAGACATACGACGTGTATCTCGCCGGAATGTGGAAATCCAGTATTTTCAACAACCTACTTTGGCATCTAGCCCGCCTCGAGCATCCTCCTAGGAAATTATATCGTGGATCTGAGTACCGGGCACCTTCGTGGTCATGGGCATCTGTCGATGGTCGGATCAACAACTTCTTCATTTACAGACATCAAGATAAATACGTCATCCAGCCACTCGCAACACTAGACTCGTACAATATACAAACCGCTTGTACAGACCCGTTTGGACAAGTATTATCAGCCAGGCTGACTCTGAACGGATTCGTATTCCGTGTATGTTTCAGTAATATTGCCGTTCAGGAACCCGGCGGCTTAAGTCAATCTGAAGTTCGAATAGAATCCATGGAGAGCATGAGAGGGGACATTCTTAAGGAGGCGAAGTCATTACTAAATCCGTATCTGAGATTTGATGACCTTACAGTCGAAAAAGGTATCGCGAGCGGCGAGAAATATGACCTCCCATTCCACGGAATCATCATTCGATCTTTGCAACCTCTGCCTGGTGTTACATTAAATCCTCAAATGCACGGATTAATTCTTCGGGAGACAAGAACCAACGAATTTGAAAGAGTCGGGATATTTCAATTGACAACCTCAATTACTGAGATGGAATCAATGCTTTCCTCTTTATCTGAAGAAAGAATTGTGCTTATTTGAGATGCAAATAATGACGAGCATTTCGAACGACTTATACGTGCAACTCAAGGCGCCCAAGAAGACCGATGTCATGGGAATCCAGTTGATATCCCAAGTGCTACCGTTCTCGGTGGGTTTTCAAGAGTCGATTCTCACTTGCAACTTATGCTGGCCATTTATTTTCAAATGACTTTCAAATCTCGAATTCACGATAGACTCGTTTTACTTGGCCCTCTTCATATCAAGGCTCTAAACTCAAAGAGGCATGAAATTCATTCGAAGTAATTTCATGAAAGGCATCGGTCAACACTGTAAGCGCTGGGCGAATGTAGCGAGTTACTGAATGAATGCCGTTCACCCAGCAGGAGTCCGCTGTACCGCTATTTGTGGAAACTTTAATGCACGCAAGTACATTTCAGCTAGTGTACCTCGTCCTATTACATTTGATGGCTGCTTTTTTTTTCAAAAAGGGATGGAGCTTTCTACACCTAAACGGACGCCACAATCTGCAGTGCGGCATCCTCAACTTCTATGCGGTGGCGAGCAGCGACATTATTTGACAATCAATAATTGACAATTACTTCTTTCATTTTGTCTCAGTTGTTGCGGGGATCGACTAACTCTCTTTTCGATAATCCCCCGGCCATCTAGAACAAAAGTGCCCCACAATAACCCAGACTGGTAACTTCAGCTGCCGTTAGGAACGGCATAGCCAATCTATACCTCCTCCAGTCCATTATTGGCGAGAACAAAAGCTACAACGGGAAATTTGTTGTTGGAAAGCATATATAAGTATCTCTTCAGCGTTGTAAACTTGGATTCTCAAAATTTCCTTTTCAGTATACTAGAAAAGCTTATAAAACCGACAACATGGTTTACGGAGGTGTTGGTCAGACTTTGAACGTCAAAAAGTTGCCTGAGGGTATTAAGATGGTGAGAACTGGTTACAAATTCAACATTCCAAATTCCGGTTCCTGGTGGCCGAGTATTGATTCAACATACTCCAAAAACTCCACCGCAAGTCATCCCCCTGTAGTACAATAACAACAAATTCTAATGTTGGGTAGGCATCTCAAAAAGAAGAGTTCACGAAAGAAGTCTCCCCAAATATCAACAACGGCAGGATCTTCGGCTGCCAACTGTCATCACTCAGCAACTTTGACTCCGGCGAAGGACCAAGCGTCGAAGTAACCTTCGCGCTCGCCGGCCAAGTCATGATAGACTCGGGTGAAACAATCACCATCGCCCAAACCGGCTCCGTCACAGTAGCAACACCAGAATGGGCCGGATTCTGGGCCGTCCCACCCTACCATAACCCTGACCAAGTTCTCGTCTCTTACAACCTAGCTGGTGGCAACTCGCTAGTATGCCAGAACACAGTGCCCAAGTCTCTGCAGACGAAGAATCTCAGCGTGGAGTTTGTGGTGGTGCAAGATACGAAGCAGCTTGCGATGCGTGTTAGCACGGATCCAAATTTTGTTATGGATGTGGTTAATGTTGCTTTATTTGCGATTCAGAAGGGTCATGAGATGGCTTATTCTTGGGTTTTCGGTGCTATTGGGGGAGCGCCGGCTGCTTTGTCGCTTGTTGCTGGGGGTTTGGGTACGGAAGTGCCGAAGTGGTTGGAGGATCTTGTTAAGAAGTGATATTATTCTGCAGAAGAAGATGTGGTCGCTGAATCAAGCTGTCCTCTGCGAGTTATGAGCAAGCCTTTCAGTCACGTTAACGTCCCCTGTATGTTCTCTTATTATTACTCACTTCATAAGCAGATATTCTCGTTGGAACTGCGTTCATGATGTTCGATAGTTTCACACTATTCTAGATCATTAGAAGCACCGCTGCAAAAAGTTTTTACTGGCTAATAAAAGCTAGTCAGTTGTCGCCTATTGACAAAACTTCAGCTACAGGTTGTTGGAGCTTATGGCCCTTACAAAGTTATAGCAGAGTCAAAAATGGTGCGTTTTGGATATTTGAGTGCCTCATTTTGCCTCTTCATACAATACAGCATGTGGGTTGGACCTAGATTGGGTATTTTGATTGGACGGCAAAAGCCATTCAGCTGACCTTGGAATTGCGCTGCTCAGCCTCGACGACCTCATGAACACTTCGTCGGTCCTCTTATGCCCTCAGTAGTTGTCTTCAAAACTGTTTACAATGGCCCCCAAGAGTTTTAGGGTCGTCCCTAATTTGAGTGGTGATTTCCATCGTAGAGCGGCAGACTCCGGCACGCCGCAATTGTCTCCTCCTCCTCCTCCACGAACTCATGGTAGCCTTCACTCCAACGAAGCACGCGTTTCCGCTTACGTCAACGGTAAAGCTTTGAACAGAGACCAATTGACATGTCTTCACAGTATTCGCGATTATCGACACATTCCACAACTATTATTGCCTCATTTTGTAGCCAGGGAAAATGCAAAAGACGCTGAGAAGAAAGCAAAATGCGCCTACACGCCACTCAAATCGTGGCAAACCCGAATATTGGTGTTACATCCAGAAACAAACCCCGGCTCTAGTGGTCAGTCAGCCAGAAAATCTCTTGGAGCGATCAACAAGAGTTCCGGACGAGCAATCGCTCTTGAGGACTGGAGTAAAAGCTACCCTCATGGATACTCATTTCCACATGAAAGTGCACTTCGTTTTCGAAAGGAAGAAGTTATATCTGAGGTTAAGTTTATGTCAGCTGCAACGGCAATTGCAGTTCACGAGCTGAGCGCTACAGTGCGCACTATCTCTGAAGAAGAGAGCTTGGATGAAACATGGTGCTATGGGTTGAACGAAGCAGGCGAAAAAGGATACTTCCTGATGAACTGTGTGGTTTTTGAAGAACGAATTACTTTGCCTATTAAATGCGAACTTATCCTTGTCGATGTCATAGATGGACCTGGACTAGGACTGGCGGCTACGGGTACTACCATTGCTTATGAAGCTCTCTCATATGCCTGGGGTGATCCAACGCCGAACTGTCTAATCACCATCAATGGAGAGGCTTTTCTGATAGCAAGAGAATTAGCCAATGCACTGCTGTACCTAAGAGATGGAGGAGGTGGTAAAAAGAGGTACTTGTGGTGTGATGGTATCTGTATCAATCAGCTCGACTTGCAGGAAAAAGCTCAGCAGGTGAAAAACATGCTTCGTATTTTCGAGAAAGCGGAAAATGTTGTGGCTTGGCTAGGACTACCAAGTCATATATCTGGCCAATTCTTTTATGCCTGTCGAAGATTGGAGCAGAGAGATCAGATCCTGGACGAAGCTATAGAACCCTTGATTAAACAAGCTTTGGATGATGTTCTAAGCCGGAGATGGTTTTTCCGCACGTGGGTAAGACAGGAGGTATTTGCGGCGAAGAGAATGTCAGTTCAGATAGGTCATTATAATCACGATTTCGGTAGCTTCGCGGATTTAGTCAAACGACTTGACTTTGTCCAGACATCACGATTGCCAAGCATCCCCAAAAGGCAGAGAAGTATGCCACCTACCTTCTCCGTATATAAAAGAGAGTACCAACACTCTGGAACGGACCGATATGATTTTCAGGTGCAAGGAAAACTTCGGAGCTTCACTAAACACTGGCTATCTGTCCTACGTTCGGGTGCTCTTTTTGACGTTTCTGACGAACGGGACAGGTAAATACACACCCATCTCATGGCTCCTATTATGACACCTCAAAGTTGCAAATTCCAAGTTGACTTCTGTCTTATGTCTGCCTGATTGGGTATTCAAGAGTTGTTGAAACAAACGAGATACTAATTTTGTTCGTAGGGTCTATGGAGCGCTTGGTCTATTGACAAGCCCCTCAATTAGATTCTTTACAGCTCTACCAACCCACCTGGAGCAATTATCTAAATTCCCTGTATATTATGATACTTCTGTATCATTTGTATTTCAGGACGTCATCAAATTCCTCATGCAAATGACTAGGTCTCTAGAAGTCTTAGATGCGTTTACCGACCGGACTTACCTTGAAAACAACGAGGTCCCGTCCTGGGCAACAGATTGGGGTCGCAAAAAAGATAGTTTTGTACTTTCGTGGAGCGGATCTAAGCTGCTGACGAGTACTGGAAACATGGATGATATTTGGCGTCAAAAAGATATGCCAGTAGGCTATCTCAAGGTCAAAGGCATGAGGATTGCCTCCCGTATGTTATCTCTTCATTCCGAACACAAGATTGAGCACCATTCGACGCCAAGCTGGACAACTTTCGGGGACTTTATTCAAAGTTATTATGATGATAGTCGACGAGCTGATGCAGATGGCTACCGCGCCAAGTGGGGATCATATGAATGGAGATTCATTTTTCCAGCGCAATTCGACGGCACTTGGACTTATACCAAAGAAGTGGACCCCAACGATATCCCCATTCAATTTACTCAATACTTGGCCGGAAGGCATTACGTGACAGCCACATTTCCAAACGCTTTGGCGACACACAGCATTCCTTATGACGAGACCAAGCACTATTTGGTCCCTAGAAACGCGTGCCTGGACGATATCGTAGTTGCCTTATATGGGAGTTCTGCCTATCATCTTTTAAGACCACTTGCAGATAGAGCAGGATGCTATAGGTATCTCGGTCCTGTTGTTGGCTTGCGTATTATTCCACCACCGAGAGACGCATCAGATATTATGGCATCTACCCAATCTCGTCAAGGGATAGTCCCCCAGTCTTATCTTGTAGATGAGCAATTTATGCTTCTGTAAAGAAATCTTTCGCCTTGGAGTTCCAACTGGCAATCAGTAACAAAAGGATTCGTGTTGGCGCAATGTCGACCATATTCTCATTTTGCGGAAAAGACCAAGTAGGGGAACAGCGAGACGGCTACCATAAAACATGTACTAGATAACAGGAAGCTGCCAGAGTACCGTATACCTGACGACTATGCATATCACGCTGGCCCAAAGCAGCTGTGCTCTTATTGGTCAGCACTCGAACATAGTTGTCGGAAGCATCTGAATGGATGATGCAACATCCAAGATTGATGTAGTCCAGAGATCAAGAATAGGGAACGAAATCATGCAGAACAAGCCAGCATGAAGTGATTAAGTAATGGGGGACGATCTTATACAGAACAAGCCAGCATTCAAAGGCGGAAGATTTTTAACGAGATACTGGTGTGAACTATAAAGTGTACGACAACCAGCCTTTCTTTATTTTGGAATAGCATGATCTATCCAGGTCTTGCTAACTACAAGTTCACAATTCCTTCCTTAATGACGGCCTAAGATAAGTCATACGTGTGTTGAACTAATAAGGAGACAGAAACATTGAGATACGGGCAACCATGGATTCTTTCTTCAATGAAATTCCTTAAATTTGAAAATACTAGTATAGACCAAAGTGTCGCACAAAACAGGATGGAAAGACACATTTAATGATTCTACTTCGATTTAGTTAGCCATCTGTGAGTCCGTACCGAATTAACAAAAGTCGTTGCGCAACGGATAGAGAAGCAATTGCGTGAACTCACACTTTCAAGTCAGCCAGTATATCTCAGCGTCTCCAGCGATTTGGTTACGAAGCTTCTTCTCACTAGAGAACTCCGACTCAATCCCCTAAACACTACACTGTTTCCTTCTCTCCTCTCAACCTCCAACGCTTCAATACAAACTCAACTCTTTCATCAATATCAGTCAAGGTAAAGGGTACCACATCATACTCCAATCCCCACTCATCCAGACAGCTACAAAATATTCGATCGAACTGAATCCAAGCTTCCCGATTCTCTGGCATCAGCCGAACTCCGTCATCCAAGAGCCAATCCGCACCAGCTTGACAAACAATAACGAGAGAATTCTTCATCCGTTCCTCCAACTGCAACCACTCTGTAGATTGCCTCAACTGCAATGATGCTACCTCGCTCACATACTTGTGAGCATAAACGATGGGATCGACTGCCGATCTATCTGAAATAAACCATCCCCCACGCTCTAACACTTCTTGTTCAGCCTCGAATTGAGCCTTCAGAATGAGTTCCTGTAATTGAAAAGCTCGTGATGGTGATGTTGTGATATCTTGGGCTGTGAAGTTGTGTTTTATCAAGACGTTTCGTGCGACTTCTTTGATAATTCGGGGTTGCGGTACTGAAGTGTTCTTGGCGAAGGTAGCCTCGAGGGCATTCACAAGTGTCGTTTTGCCGGTATTTTGAGCACCCACGATGTAGATATTGCGAGGAGGTTTCAGATCGGCCATGATGGTGGTTTCTTGTGATTGAGATCTATTTTTCTGAGCCTCACTTTCGACACCAGATATTAAGGTTCCATTGACTTCTAATGTCGCTACCGATGGACACTTCCAATCATCTCTCCAGATGGTTGTTACACAACAGCAATCCTGCACGTCTGTTAGCCAATATAAAACGAGCAGTATCTGAAGAGCGGACATCGTCTCAGGAACTCTCCGTGCCCATTCAAAAACACCAAAATGGCCAAGGTGAACCTCAAATCATTTCAGCAAGTGCTGCAGAATCCAATCCAGCTTGAGGACCGGGCCTGGATATTCGAAGTTCCTAATTTGCCTTCACCGTCGAAGACTAATCACGACAATTTGATAAAATCCATCTCTCTGGTCTCGAACAGTACCAAAAATGAGATTACGCTAAAACTACAGCAACACTCACCAAACCGCGCGATAATAGGCCGTCTAGACCAGTTTATCAGCATCTCCTTTGCTGATTTCAAGCTACGAGTACCTATACCTACTACCGATCCAACAGAGGAGCAAAGAAGCAAGCCAGCGACAGCTCGAGAATCATCTGACTACATTGTCAGGCTTCTCAGATCTGGTATACAGCTGAACAATATTCACTACAATTTCTACGGTCACAGTAACAGTCAATTGAAGTCGCGAACATGCTTTCTCTATGCTGCGCCGCCACCGGAAATCTCAAAGTTAGTCGAGAGCTTAGGTGATTTTACGAAGATGAAAACGGTAGCTAAAAAGTCTAAACGGATTGGTCTCTTGTTCTCGGTTGCTAAAGCCGCTATGACTCTAAACCCATCTCGTTGTCAAGATATCCCGGATATTGAGGCCCAGGATTATGTTTTCACTGATGGCTGTGGATTGATTTCGAAACACCTTGCTCGAGAGCTCTCAAGGGTTTTGAGAGTTGCGTTTAGAAATACCAGATACACACCGTCGGTGTTCCAGATTCGATATCGTGGTTACAAAGGCGTGCTCATGTTAGATCCGGGCATGGAAAAACAGACGTGGGTGAAATTTAGGAAGTCGATGAAGAAATTTCATGGGGGCGATGATCATTCTTTTTCGGTTGTTGAGTATTCAAAGGTAACATGTTCCCCATTCCTCAATCCCAAAAGAACCAACCTGATACTTTAATCTAGCCCTACGGGTTCGGTAATCTAAATGATGAAGTAGTACTCTTGCTTCACTCACTTGGAATTCCAGAATCCACTCTTCTCCAAAAGCAAGCGGAGCATCTTAAATTCCTCTCAGACGCCACGAAAGACTCAAGATCAGCATTTCGCTTTCTTACATACACAAACAAGCCCGAGCTTGCAGAAAAAGTCCTGATCGATGGCTTCGAAACCGTCCAACCCACTCTAACCAAGCTCGTGAACTCCGAATACGACCGTATGATCAACAAGCGAGACGAACAGAGATGTCGGATCTTAATCCCTAAGTCGAGATTGCTCTTCGGCATCTGTGATGCATGGGGTGTGCTTAAGGAAGGAGAATGCGCGGTGAAAGTTACGATGGATGGAGATGGTCAGCCGTATACGCTGAAAGGTATGGATGTTTTGGTCACGAGAAATCCGTGTTTGCATCCGGGGGACTTGCAGAAGTTTAAGGCTGTGGAACGAGACGAACTTGCGCATCTTGTTGATTGCATCGTGTTTCCCACACGTGGAGCGAGACCGGCTGCTGATTTGATGTCGGGAGGCGATTTGGATGGAGATACATGTGAGTCGCCTTGCTCCGTCTAACTGACAAAACCACTAACAACCTTTATAGTCTTCGTCTGTTGGGACAGCGACCTCATCCCAGAAAAAGTCTCCGAGGCAGCTCAATACCCAGGTGGAAAAGAAGCTGTCAGCTTTAAACCTATCACCGATGATGATCGTCTTGTCTACTTTGCAAAATACACGAACGCGTCACTGGGAAGAGTAAAGAATCTTTACCTAGACTGGGCGAGATCCAAGGGTCCAATGTCTCCGGAGTGTCAACAATTGAATCGTCTCTTTTCCATGTGCGTCGATGGAAATCGAATCAAAGTACCGAGCGAGCTTGAGAGCCCTCCTCAGCCCTCTCCTCTAGATCCACCGTTCATTCTTGGCATCCTGCACAACGAGGCAAAAGATATCATCCAAGCCCGTCAGAGAAGCACTTTCGACTATGACGGCTTTACTTTCGATGCGATGGAGCTTCTGATGGCACGGGAAAACATGGCTATTTCAGAATTTGAGCTCATCAAATTAACATACAAATGGTGTCGAAAGAACAAGACTGATCTTACAGAATTCCTGCACTTATTCGACCTCAACCTTCTAACCGCCGAAGAAAAAGCATGGACTCTAAATCAAATCCCTCCCAGCTTCGAAGCTTCGAGCATGATCTCCAACGCGCTCTGCCAATCCAACCTCCTATCAAGCAGAGAACTCGCGCCCTTTAAGCTCAACTACCCAGGCTTAAAATGGAAGTGTATCTACGACTCAACTCGAGACAGGTTAGCCACATTCCTCGACGTAGCGGCCAGATCTCTCGAACTCTTCCACCGGAAACTTATTGTGATCCAAGTAGATGAGCGGTTGACCCTAGCAATATACGTGCCTCAAAAGGTTGAACGAGCCGAGGAGTGTCAAGTGGATAACCGCGTCCGACTATTTGCCTTTCCACATTCGAAAGGCGACGAGACAGCATACCGTCTGGCTGTTCCTACGAAGAAAAACTATCGTCTTTATTGTGACAGCAATATGTTTCAGCTGTTTGACCTGAAAAAGGCTAATACGTGGGTCTTTATTAATAAAGGCGCGTCGGATGATAGTAGTTATCGGAACCAAGAGACTGCTCGGGGTTGGAGGAAAGGACGACAGGCGACTCTTGATAGTGGACGGAATTTTGATTGCAGAGCCAGTATTGCGCTGGATAAGTTTAGTCGACGGTTGCAAACGCATATTGGGAGGGTCAATCGAAATGGTGTTCTCGGAGCAGTATGGAACTCTGAACTTGTGTGCAGATATGTGCTAATATGCGACAGGAGATATATGTCATCAGCAACAAAGATGTGAAATCGATGTTGAATCTCGATTTATGGTTAGAATATGTCGATACCGATCAGGTCATGCCTCTTTTTGAAAAGAATGCGAAGGAATACAGTGTCCCGAAGCTGAAAGATGTTGACTGGGACGAGGAACCTGAATACATCAAGCAAATCGTCAAATTGAAGAATTATGCTACGTTTGATTCTATGGACTCGGGAGACTCGCACACCGAGATCTTTGGCTGGCTGTTTGAAAAATCAGAGACTGGAATGCTTTTCGATATCTTTAGATATTTTATGTCAAGCTTTACGAACGAGGAGTGCACAGCTATCTCGATGATCCGGCTGCGGTCGATGGTCACATTTTTGGAACGAGCCCCTTTCTTGTCCGCGGCCTTTTCTCGCTTAGAATCATGGGCCAAACTCCCCTCGGAACTTCATCACCTCCTACAAGAATCCTCATCCACCATCCTCAAAGCTCCTATTCTCTCTGCAAATACCGTGGGCGAACTCGTCTTACAGCCATTCAAAAAGGCTCTGGCACAAATCGACTCCATGTCTTTTGACAACTTCTCAGACTTGATGGAGCTCATGACACTGTGTGTTCGCTCTCCCGACCTAGCTTTGGACTTGATTCTCGAATGTCTCGAACCAGAAACATCAAGACTTCTGCCGGGAAATGCGGTTTCGGTCCAACGGTTTGCGCGGAATCTGTTCGGAATCGCCTTGGATCACATTGATGAGGCAGACGAATCACACAAACCAGAATCAATGCTCTTAGATTTGAGATTCTGTGAAGCGACGGATACGTTCCCTGTCGTCGAGACACGAATCAGAATCGATGCACCGAGTGGCATGTTTAGCGCTTCCGACCATGTTCGTTTAACAGTAGCCAACCCGCCTAGTAACAATGTCACCGCGGTACCCTATTCTATGGATGCACTTGTCAAATCAAGTCAACCAGGCTCTGCATCATTTACTTGCTTTCATCCCCTGCCCCCGTTTCTTGAAGAATGTTCTTGGGAGGTCAAAAAGTGCGGATCTTTCGTTACGTCCAAGACGATGATTGATGCTGTCCGCAATTTCTACTCCCAGAATGACAATTGCTGTCCTATTGCGGACGAGATCCTCGGAATCAAGACCTTGAGCCCTTCAGCTGGCGAGATATCAGCTTATAAGAAAATTGCAAGATTGAACGACAGTCAAAACCAGGCTGTTCAAACCGCTCTTGAGTATCCTCTAGTATGCCTATGGGGTCCTCCAGGCACAGGCAAAACGCACACAATCGTCGAGATCATCAGACAGCTCCAAGCGTCAGGCAATCGAAGAATCTTGGTTACTGCACCGACTCATAACGCAGTCGACAATGTAATGAGGAAGTACTTAGAAGAGGCAGCAAAATCGAGCCTGCTTGGTGCTGAAACCCCACGACCACTTCGAGTATCAACAGATGTAAGTGTCTCGTCCCACCATTCATCCACTCCTAACATCATCAGGTTCGCAAAGTCGCCCCAGATCTCATCCAACACACCTGCGACGCCATGATGGGAAAGGAACTCTACACCAGCTACTCCGCGCTCAACAAAGCCCGCGATCAGATAAAACGCTGCAACCTAATCTTCACAACATGCATCGGCTCCGGTTTAGGCCTCCTCCGCTCCGAAACCTTCGACACAGTCATCGTCGACGAAGCGTCCCAACAGACTGAACCCGCCTCGCTCGTCCCGCTCGTCAAAGGGTGCAGAAAAGCGATTCTGGTAGGCGATCACGTCCAGCTTGGGGCTACAGTACAAAAACATGCTGTCTTGCAAGGCTTTGATGTTTCGCTGTTTGAAAGGTTGTATAAAGACGCCCAGGAGGGGTCGGTGGCGAAGGTGATGTTGGACACGCAATACCGCATGCACTCCTCCATCTGCGCGTTCAGCTCTCGAGAGTTCTACGATGGGAAACTTAAGACTGGAATTCCAAACACCAGTCGACCGCTCCCACCGTCTGCATTTCCCTGGCCAGCGGGCGAGAAAAGAATGCTCTTCGTGGAATGCGCGACGCCTGAAGAACTAGGCGGGAAATCCAAGCGGAACAAAGGCCAGACTGAATTATGCCACAAAATCTGCACGCTTCTCAACACTATCCCCCCATCCTCATCTTCAGCCCCTATATCACCTTCAATAGCCCTCCTAACGCCATACACCGCCCAAGTCCTCGCCCTCAAATCTCTCGCTTCACTCTTCCCAAACGTTGAAGTCTTCTCCATCGATGGATTTCAAGGTCGAGAAGCAGATATCGTGATTTTCGTCACCGTACGCTGTAATGTGCATGGTGAGATTGGGTTTCTCAAGGACCTGAGACGGTTGAATGTTGTGCTCACGAGAGCGAAAAGGGGGGTTATTGTCATTGGGAACCGAGCTACTTTAGGTGGAGGGGTGGTAGAGGAGGAGAGTACACAAATTTGGAGGAAGTTGTTGAATGAGATGCAGAGAGTTGAGATCGAGGTTGAAGGAGGGGAGAAATTAAATGCGTAGATAGATGGATTTTGGCTCTAATGATGGATAGCATATCTCAACGATAGTTCACTCGTCTAACTTATCTTCTTCTCACCGTCCTTGCAAATCTATATCACCTCACCTACGTTCAGATAGGCGTAGGTTACTTAGAACCCAAATGTTTATACAAAGCTAGATTCAAGTTCCACTCGCGATGAGCCGAAGAGCAGTTTTAATTAAGAGAGACAAAATATTCTTCCGCGACTCCAAAGTCTCCGTAACGGACCTAGCTACCTTCCACTATTTCAAGCTGCGTTTAATATCGTAACTACAAAGAACGAGCAGAAGTGCAACATTACTTCCGCTCTATTTCCATTCCATATGTGCACAATAGAGACATATCAGAACCCTTATTGTATTATCCTTACCAAACTTCCTTACAAAACCTCCCTCTTCTCTTAACCCTCTACACCCTAAGCACAAACTACAAACCCAATTATCACCCCCCATCTAAGCTATTCAATAGTGTTTATAAGAAACTTACAAAATGAGAGGCTACTCTTCAACCATCACAGAGCGGCAGACTCCAGCGCTCAACTGCCTCTCCGTCAGCGAGCTAATGATGAATTTCTCTGCTTTGAAATACGCATTCCTGCTCCTATCGATACTTCCCGATTTGCCTTTCCTGAAAGTTGAAAGGCTTGATGCCTAGAGTCAGTCATTCTAGAGAAATAACTGTATTTATCCCACAGACTTATTTCTATATTCTTCTCGAAAAACGATCCAAGCTGTGGCCCGGAAAAGTTCAACATGTGGTGAGTTGGCGATCTCTAGTCTGCGAATTTAGCCAAGACCCTTTTCCCTAAAAGCTTGTAGCGACCCAGACTAGCTGGAATATCTCTAGTAATCGAGCACTATGAGTTTATTATCTTCGTCCTGTCCGATTATGACCTTGGTCTAGCATTCAGACCTGTGTTCCAAAGATCACCTTGATCTAGATGATTTTGACAGTGGATAGCTGATCGGGGTTGATCTGCGCCACCAAAAAATCTTCTTTATCGACAGAGATGCCAAATTTCTCAATGTCATCGATCTTGTCTATGTCGAAGTGGCCGATGCGTGCGTAGTCACCGGATGGACCTGCCACTGGCTCTAGAATCAACCCTATGAGTCGATATCCGCAGCGCGAATCTCCTGAATAGTCTGGGGTGCCGTTCAAGGCAAGGCAATGCATTTCGCTGCCGTCCTCGAATCTAGTATCTAAGGCATCTTTCCACACATTTGCGGAGATCTCTTCATCCGCCGTCGTCAGTTGGCAAGTTGGTCCCCTTTTGCCCGTACGATGATATGTAGTTTGAACTAGAAGTCCTTCTACTATTATGAAGCCGTCTAAGACCTGGCCAGTTGAATCAAAGCCCGAGTGCGTGACTTGCGCTTCCTTTACGGTAATCAATTGAGTGTCAACGGATCCAACTCCACCTGGCCAAACCTGGCCATCAACGGAGGCCCAAGACCAGGAGGGAGCGCGATAATCTGATGACAACTTGGTCGTCGGCGTGTAGACACGCCAACCTAAAGACTCCGGCAAACGAGATCTCCACAGCCCAGCGAGATACTCATCTCCCGTCATGTCTTGAAAAAGACGTGCGAGCCCCGAGAGGGCGACTAATTTGTCCTCAGGTCTCGTCAGAGCACATTTAGAGTATGCCTCGACGAGGTCGTTCCACGTGCTGAAGGCAAAGAGAGATAAGGGCCTCTGTCTTGGCTCGAACAACGCTTCGAAATTTTTGAGTGGCCAATCCACAAAGGTGCCGAGAGGGAATCCTTCACACTTTTGGTCCCTGAAGCATTCCCAAAAGATTTGAGTTTTGGTGAAATGAAGGACCCTGGGAGCCAGAAGACGTTCTTGAAAGACCCAGCCACGCCGATGAAGGACTGAACGAGAAACGTGGCGATCCCAGTAAGATTTGTCGTATACTAAGAACGGTTGTTCTGTAGAGTTTATAGTGCTTAGTTTTATTACCCCTGGTTGAACATCTACTTGACGTCGTGGCCGGAAGAGTCCACCTTGAGGATCAACAGATGCCGTCGCTGCAATATTGCAAGATGAATTTGCATAGACATCCCGCATCATCGACGACTCCATCTCCCAATCTTCCTGAGAATCTTGAACAATGCAGAGAGAATCAATCCAAAGGTACCGAATAGAGAACCGCCGTGCAACGACTATTGCATCCTTAAAAGTTTGAGGGAGGTCGCAAATAGGTCTCCCACGCCGAAATTCGGTTATCGTCGATTGAGTCAACATTGGAGTTGGTGATGAACCCCAGCGGTAGCTCAAGGTTACATAGTTGGGTGATATACAGCCATCTTGTGATTGTACATGCAGTTTCCAGTTAGCGTCACCTTCGACCCCAATATCGAGTAGTCTCGTGGGCATCCACCTCGGCCTTTTCACAAGGCGATTACACTGTTTGTGGCAGGCGCGACAAGAGATGTACCATTGATAAGCCAGGCTGAGACTAGCGAATGACGAGGTACTAGGACTGATGTTGGCGAATAAGAATTTTTTTTTAGATTTTGATCCTGATAAGGGGTTATTAGCATGTCTAGATAGGAAGAAACCAGGAACAGTGCTTTTTGAATATCTGGCTGAATTTAATTCCTGAAAGCATTGTATACCCTCTGGACAGTATTCTCCGTACAGTCTTACCTAGCAATTGTAAAGACATCGTCTGGCGACACCTTTAATGATGTTGGGACAAGAGCCACTATAGGTAGGCGAAGTTTTGAAATAGTGAATGCTGACTGACCTGCGCAAGGGACCATCGTAAAGAAGGTGTATTGATGAAATCCATCCATGTGCTTATAGCATAAGATTCCAAGTACCATGGTCTCATCCTTCCTTTTCCGTCCATAAAAGGTATATTTCATTCCCTTCCAAAGCCCAACTTTATTAAGCCATGCGGTTTGTATTTCTTCGCCCATGCATCCCCAGACAGTAAGACATATGTAACATTCTTGCTGAACAGCTTCATAGAAGTTGAGGAATAGAGTGTGATGGGACTTTAATTCACCATCTTTTGCCAGTACGGGCGGCTGGTTTTCTAGATCGCGGAAGACATTCTTGCAAGTAGAACACAGGATGCTTACGGACGCCATATAGAGACACTTCCTTCTTGAAATTAGGGTGTGATCGACACAAAGCAGTAATCATAAGCATAAGAGATACCTCAAACTGATGGGAACAAATGATGGAATGGCAAGATTGTAGGAGGGGAACGTGTTTAGGCATCCCCTCAGCTGCTGTGGCGGTGGACAGGCAAAGAGTGGCCGGGCCAAAACCTTATATATTAGGTTAAGGTGGTATAGCGGATATTCTTAAAATCGAAAAAAGCTATTGCTTACTACTCTCTTTAAGTTTATTTATCTTTTTAATAACACTTTTAACTAACTAACCCTTTAAGAATAAGAAACTAGACTACTAATATAGTAAATATATATATAACAATTAATAGCTAGAAACGTTATTATTTAGAAATACCTAAAGGGGCGCGTCGAGAATTCGTTGTAGGGTAGCCCAAGTACTAGCAAAGTAACAACATTAAGGTCAACTGCGAAGGTAAACACTAGAATGTGTTATAAGCAAAGTATATTAATCTTCATACTCTAGGTATATATAAATAAAACAAACAACCACCCAATACCGATACCCGACCCAGAACACCAACATAAAATAAAGCACATATACAAGAACCCACGCAAACTCCTTTCCTTGTTGATCACAACTATAACTCCTCGTCCTTAGCACTCCCACTCTCCCACACCTCAAACCCCTCCTCGGCCCTCTCAATCGGCTCCAGCAACGCCGCCTTGGGCGCAACTTCATCATCCTTTCTCATCAGGGCATCGATATCCAATACCCGCTGTTCACGCACCGGAGATTTCCCTTTGACTTCGGCTACGAAATCGAATGAGGAGGTAAGCGGTGCCACGTCTTCTGCAACAGGTAGAGCGTCTTCAGGCACAGGAACCTCGTCCTCAGCCGTCTCATCCGGAAGAATGACGAAAATACTCTTCTCATCACACCCCGCGGCGTAAAAATCCTCAGCCGCGAGATCGCCCAGCGGGGAACGATCGACTTCAATCGCATTCTCGTCGCGGGAACGACGGGCTCTGATGCGGGCTTTCAGATCCGACATCTGCTCTTCCATGACATCAACCGACGACGTGATCGCCGTGCGAGTCTGCGAGATGTCGTCCATAGGCGGGACATTCTCCTTCCCACGATCATCACGCAGACGTTGAGCGCTCTCCTCGTCCGACGAGATGTCCAGCGTGCAGGTGGAGTGTTCCATGAGGTTGGTGGCTAGTTCCTCGGCTGTATCCTCGTGGATCTCGAAGAACCAGCTTTCTTTTGGGGCGGCGGTGTGGAGGGTAGGGATGAGGTGGGCATTGTCTTTTAGGGAGACGGGAGTTGGTGTTGTGATGGGTTTGCGGGAGGAGATGGTGTTGGAGAGGGCTGCGTCGATGGAGAAGGAGAGGCCCGAGGGGGTGGGCGTGGAGAATTTCGGAGGTTCGATGCGTGTGAATGGACTTCCTGTCTTGCGGCGGTTGAGGATTCCAATTCGCTTTCTTGTTGGGGAGCGTCCTGCTGGAGCGGAGAGGGGGGTGGATTTGATGGTGGTGTTGATTTTTGGAGCTGGGGAGCGAGCGGGGAGGATTGGTCGTCGTTGAGGTGACACAGGAGTATTTTTGATGGAGGAGAAATCATTGGAAGATGGAGCAGCTTTGGTGAGGTAGAAATTGACTGGTTTAATATATGCTGAGGGGTCTTTGGATGAACCATCTTGAGCTTTGGAGCGTTTTGGGGAGAGAAAGAGAATCGGGTCGACGTTCTCGCTGTCGTCGTTGTCGGATTCGAATGAAGTCGCTTTGCGTTTCACGGGAGAAGATACCGCTGGTCTTGTTAGGAACATGATATAGGGAGTGTAGGGGAAGAAAGTACCATTTTGACGGTTCTTGAGAGACGTGAGGTTCTGGAGACGGGAGTTGTTGAGGGGTGCAAAGGGTTGCCTGGTGGCAGGCATAGACATGTGTGTGGCCATTGCGATGGATGGTGTTTATTGAGCTTGTATCTGTCGACGTCGAGAGTGTAGGTATCGTCAATCAATTGATCAATCGTATCTCTTCTTCGAACGACTCTTCGTGAATCCTCTGAATGCCGACCGAGAAATAGTATCCCACTACAATGTGTGTTGTATCCAGCGTGTATCCACTTGTTATGATATTGTTTACCTCTTCTCGATGAATCGCCTGAACCTTCCACATCAAAGTCAGAAAACGAAGCGTCACAACAAGAAAGAGACGAATCTGGGGGACACTCACTCTATATCACCCACACCTTTGTCTCTGTGTCTCCCTGTGGCATTTCCTTGGTTGGCTGCGAACCCGCAGTGCGTGTGCGAGACCAAATTCGCGCTCAGCCAGGCCCTTCCCCACCGCGTCGTGCTCGCGTTTCGCCAATCACCGACTCGCTTGGGTGGCGATTCCACGTCCCAGTTTCTTCATGCGAACCCGCATTCCAGCGTCCATTGGACAACTGAAGTCGGCGGCTCATGCAGGGGCTGCAACTCCTCTCCGGATCGAGAGGGGGAAAGGTTGAAGCAACGCGCAAAATCGCGAGTATAAAGGCAGAGCGTGTTCCCACGACGTGAGGATGCGCGAGGTGCTTAATTCGGTGCATTATTCGACACGTTCATACCCGCCTGTATGCAGCATTCCATTCTATTTTGCGGAAGAGATCTCCTTGGATGGGGGTAGATGGGGGTAGATGGGGGTAGATGGGATGGGTATATCAAGCACCGCAGTCTTATAAGTCGCCAGCCAGGACGATTTTCTTCCATTCATTTTTCTCTACGAGCGCTTCTTGAAGTGCAGGTCTTCTTACTTGATCATGCTTTTGGTTTCGCTCTTCACCTCATCGGCGGCCATCTATTCTTAAGTTCACACGTCGGGCATATCTTGAAGCATGGCCGGCTGTTTCTGAAAGCGCTCTTTGGGATAGAGATTTCTTTTCAGATGGATTCGGCAAATTCTATGGATGAAGACCATCATATCACGAAGTCATATTCAGACACTCGAACCTTCAAATTCGAAGTTTTCGTTGTGTCAAATATTCTTGATTCCTAGGCACAGTGTGTCGACAAGGAAGATGCTCGCTGCCAACACATCTCCTCTCCTCAGAACTCCTGAATCAATCCCCTCACCCATTCAGAACCAACGGTAGGACAGACTATCAATCTCATACAGTCTCCAACAAACAATTCTTCTCTTTCAATCCTGTTTGTTCCTTCCAATAGACAATCACCGTCTCTTCATACTTCTCAAGTGAGCCCTCATCATACACCTTCCCACCACTACAGCATCATCCATCCATTCGACCTTTTCTCCTCCGCACCATCCATGGCCAAGTAGGACGCGTTCCTGCGACCTCACCGGCCCATCACCCCGTCACGAGTCACGACGTTGCATAACTACGCCCATAGCCTCTCCAGTCCCTCACTGATGCCCCTAGCACCAAGTACCAGTCAGCCTCATTCGTTCAGGAAACCCTATTCAGATTCTCACCTGCCGTGCGAGCTCAACGTGAACAAGGTGGGTTGTTACACTTGGGCATCGACACCGCGATCACGTTCTCTTCGATCAGGTCCTGCTGTAGCTGAAAATGTAGCTGTGAACATATTGTAGAGGAAACAGCGTCTGTAGGCCAACGCTTTACCTAATGCAAAACATAAGAGCTGCTCTTCTAGAGATGTCACGCACTCTTCAAGATCAATTTATGTGTGATTCATGGTGCAAAGCCAGATTGGCAATGTTACGTGTACTATCTAAAAGAGTGTCCTTGATCACATGAGATACCAAACTGCACATTCGATACTTGTACTCGATGAAAACCCAGCACCAGAAAGCATGGAATACCTTCAAAGGTATAGACCGTATCTCAAACCCGCCGACAGAAAGAAATTCGTTCCAGTCCCAAACCCCCCTATCTAATCAAGCAAACACCACAAACCTCGCTTAATCCATCAAGTATCAACCTCACCCAATCTAGGAGCACCACCAGCAGCCCAATCATCACGTTCGTAGTAGCGGAAGACAAGATCATACCCATCGAAATCATGTACGATCCGGTCAACGCGACGATAGCCCTTGATCTTATCCATCTTGGCGCTTCGAATCTTGCCGTGGTCAATAGGCTTCGCAGCATCCTGGCCGAGACCCAATTCGCGTACCTCGCACGAATTGGCCTTTGCTTCAAAGAGGGTGACACTGAAGCGACCGGGTTTGAAAATGTTCACGACGTGTTCAATGACCTCGACAGTCTCGCGTCCGGATTGGCGGCCAGGAACGTTGGTCTCGAAAGAGGCGTACGAGCATTGGGGCTCAGGAGTGACGTGGACGGTGAAGTAATGGGTTGCAGCGCCTGCCTGATCCGGAGCTGGAATGACACCATTTGCAGAGAATCCACAGGGAGTGAAAAGGTAGGCGTCAACGCGAGCGTCCGGATAGCGGGAGGATGGGTAAACGTCCGACAAACCACAAGCTTCGGAGACTACCGTTCCCAAAGCATGCCCCTCGGTAGAAAGCTCCTCTGGAAAACCGACATCGTCATCAGGAGTGATGGCTCCATTGTCAGAGGAGGTGTTGCTGAAGACATCGAAAGTATCATCAGTGCTTGCTACAGTGGTTCCGCTCAGATGTGAAGCTGTCATATCATTGCTGCTCAAATCGCCCAAACTGTTATGGGCTTCCTTTCGTGCTTCAATCGCTCTAGCAGCGTACTTGCCCTCCGCGACCGCACTCGCGTGGTCAAGGTAGAACTGCTTTGCGTTATTGACTTCTAGATCAGTCATCAGGACCTCGAGAGTTTCGTCGTCATTGCTCAAACTACCTTGTCCCACAGCGAAAGCCTCGCTAGCCGGAATTTTCAAGATCTTGGTTTCCGTAGGCTCTCGTTCGCTGTCTGGAGTTTGTGGCGGGGTAAGATCAGAGTTGGGAGTAGTCAAATAGAGGTACCAGTGGTCACCATTCATCTTCCCAACCATGTAAGCACTTCCGCCGGTGAACATGTTGTCCAAGAACTTGACTTCCTCCTTCCAACTACGATGCGGACCATGTTGCTTATCGGGGAACAAAAAGTTCTTGCGACTATAGAACACTCGGTAAGGCGTGGCCGCAGTATTGACCTTATCAAGAGAGCTACTGTTATGTGCTGGGAAACCAGCATCGACGGCTGCAATTCTCAACATGCGTCGAAGTCCAAGTAGGAGAGTAGTCGTGCCGCACGTCTTTAGGATAAGTTTGTGCGGGAACACAAACATGCTCGACTCGGAAAGGAGATAGGCGTCGACATGTTCGGACTCAACGATTGACAGAACTTTGCAGTTGACAAGATCCAGCATCTCCTTCCATGTTTCAGCAGGTACAGCCTTCAATCCATTCTTCTTAGCTCCTGGGGGGAGGACATCCGGTGCTGCTGCAAACCATACTTCCAATAGCTTCTCGGGACCTAGTTTAATTAGCACAAAATTCGACACTAAATTTCGAAAGACAAACCTTCAAAAGCCGTGCTGCTATCGAGATCAATAGTAGCCTCACGATTAATCGTAAGATGAGGGGTTCCTTCAGAAGGCGAGAATGTATATTCAGACGGAATTTCGAGGTTGACCATAACTACGTAGTACTCTGGTACCTTCTTTATTGCCCGTATGTAATTTTAGGTTTATCCTTGAGTTTGCAAATTTGATGGCAAGTACAGTGAAGCACTATCTGCCACTCAGACGAACCTTGCGGTGCCCGCCTGAGAAGAGAAGGCCCACACAACCGTGGGATATAACGTGTGCTGGCGGAGCCAGCAGAATAGGTGATATATGGAACGCCTTAAAGGGACGTTATGGAGGTCGGGTGCACAACGGAATGAAAAAGTCCTTTACGGAAGGAATGTTGACTTTTGTTGTAGTCCTCGCTCTGTAGATTCCGATACCGTAGAGGGATATCGGGTCTAGCAGACGAGGGTTATCTGCGATTTGGGGTTTGAGGGTATTTGTGTTGGGGTGTGGCTGGTGCTATCGAGGCCTATGCAGATTGAATTAGTACGATGTTTTGAGAACACATTTGCAATTGCAGAAGGTGTTGAGAAGAGTTTCATGTGGTCGATTTTCTCAGTGTACCGTCCTCATACAGGGTGAATATCTGAATGATGTTTCTTGTGGTTGACAAGTGGCGGAGGAAGGTTGATAGGGAAAGTTGAGAGGTACTCACTTTGCTGGCTTGGACAAGAATCGAAGGAGGTCCGCAGTGCTCATAGAGTAATCAAGAGTAAGAGATATTTCAAAATTGATTTCGCAGAGCCACAACCGGATGTCTGTGACACTGGGTGACAAGATGCGGTGGAGCGAAGCTGCTCAAAGGTTGGTTTTCATTGGAAGAAGGCGAACACAAGATGGTTTGCAGAACCCGAGGGCGCTTCCGGAAAGTTGGAGAGGCGATGTACGTTTCAGACAGATTGGAAGATGTCGATGTGGATGAGATGCGAATGCTGGTGTTTACTGTTGATGGTGTTGTGGTCGAGGGAAAATTTCTTGTCGTGTGCTTTTGGTGCGGTGGGCTGCACGTCATTTCGTGGTCAGTGCTTAGTACGGAATTCTAGTCTGGAACAACTCACTTGAATAATTATTCACGTTATTGTGAGTAGGTAGGTAATGTATAATAGGAGACCATGAATCGGAAATCGAATACCTTATGTAGGAAGAAAACCCTACCTTTAATTATTATCCTTGGTGGCGGTGCTTTCGCGCTGTTGGGTGAGTTATTTTTCGAAAATTTCGCCCAAAGGTGCCCCGCCATTTCCCCTGTTCGCCGGACGGAGGCTCTCCCGTTTGCTCCCGCCTAGCCACTGCGGATTGTAACCTCACAAACTCGGAATATTCTAAGAGATTTTGCTTTATCTCGAACCATCACGTCGTAAGATTAGGTCTCTAAGTTATTAGCCTCTCTCGGTAAGTTTTGAGGCTGGTGCAAAGAAGAAAAAGAAGCTACATGTGAGGACGCATTTTACTCTACATTTTCCAACACGAAAGAGAGAAGCTAGGAAGCTAAAATATCGCATCCATTATGTAGCTGGAATCTGCACGTGAAATCAAAAAGATGGTTGTCAAGGAAGCTTTGAAGTGTTTTGTTTTGCTGCATAGCCGCGAACATGCATGATCCAACATTCGAAGCGCCAATGAAGACGAAGCACGAGGAAGAGCGATACGATGCATCATTCCTCTGTTGGTTTTAAATTTTATTCAAGACACGCCTTGAGCAATTGAGAATAGTAGCAAACAAAGACAAGCCTAGGTATAAGAGCCTTCTTCGACAAGGAGAGCATGCTCATTCGAGCCTGAAAAGCATCGAATGCTCTGACCACACCTGGGCATTCATACGCACCTCTCAACCTCAAGCCACCATCAAAATGGTGCTTCCTTACTCACAGTAATCCTCTAACTCCTTTCAAACTCAAGACAACATATCTAACTCACACATCCAGAATCCTCAACTCCCGCCTCTTCAAATTCATCGTCGGAGAAGATGTCGATGACACTCCCACAGAATTCATGATTCATCAGGCCGCCATAGCTCAACTTTCCGACCCGCTCGCCGCTCTCTTGACTGGTGATATGCTGGAAGCGCAAGCTGGATGTACCAGTTGGAAAGATGTCAGCAAGGAGACTTTTGAGCGGTTTGCGCAGTTCGCTTATCTGGGTGATTATGAGGTTGTCGAGCCTCAGAAGATTGTAGCCAAATTACGAAACATTTCTCCTGAGCCGGTGGTGGAGGATGCGTTTGCTTCAAGCAGTACGCCTGTGAGAGGGAAGAAGAAGAAAGGTCCCCGCATTATAAATTGGGAGGAAGAAGCTCCGGCGGAGGAACCCCAAGAATGTAAGGAAGTTCCTGAAGAGGAATTTGGCTGGGGTTTCTCATCGACGAAGAAGAGTAAGAAAACGCGCAAAAGCACGACGAGCCTCTCATTCGATTCGGTAGTAGAACCAGAACCAACAGCCTATGAATCAGCACGAGCGCCCTCACCACCGCCCATCGACTTTGACGACCTCACCTACCCCCTCCTAACCTCCCTCACCCCCTACACCCCCCTCTGCACACCCTCACCCCTCTTCCTTCCCTCCCACACCTACACCACCCCCTTCCTCTCCCACGCAACCCTCTACACCCTCTCATCCCTCTGGCTCATCCCCTCCCTCCAAGCCCTCTCCCTCTCCAAACTCCACACCACCCTCAAAACATTCGAGCTCGACTCCTCAAACACGCCCGACATCCTTGCGTTAGCACGATACGCGTATAGCGAGGATGGTGTAGATGAATTGCGGGATCTGGTCTGTAAATTCCTGGTGGTGCATGCGGTGACGTTGACTGCTGATGAGGGGTTTATGGGATTGATGCGGGAGGGTGGTGAGTTTGCGGGTGATATGTGGAGGGGGGAGGTCGAGAGGAATCATTAAGTGGATATGTGGAGAGGGAAGGTGGAGAGGAATCATAAGGTAGATGGCAATGGGAGGAGAGATTTGGTTGGATGTCTTGCTGCTAGGTTAGGTGTTTAAACCATGAATACTTTTAGACACTTTGGTCAGTGTTAGGGTAATAAGATGCTTAATCTACATTACATTTAGCTCATTAGTGGATGTAGAATCAATTTTTTCGCCATTTTCTTCGAAAACTACGAATTTCCGAATCCTGAGCTATAGAACTGTTCTTTCAAGAACAGGACACTAACTTGTATAACCTAATAGAGCTAACTTTTTAAAACTCTGCCCATCACTCCTCCGACAGTCACTCAAAGTAAGATGTCGTGTCCTTTGGCACTTCGCTTGAAACTGTCCCTTTCGCAAAGCGATCAGTCGACGACATGAAAGTGGCCAAACGAATCGTGAGCTAAGCTTATCAAGAAGTGGTTTGCTTGTAGCGATCTAAATAGGTCGTATTGAGAGATTAGGTTGATGAGTAGTGGGGAAGCGTGAAGTGTTATATAAAGTTGGTCTTTGAGCCATAAGTATTAATGCGTTTATGAAACATCGGTTGCTCTTCAAATCTACTGATCTAGTTTGGGACGTTCATGACTAGACCTTTATTTTTGTTGTAGAACAAATATCAGGATCCTTTTAAGTATATTCAGTACCTCTGTAATGCAAAAGTCCACCACATACCTGTAACATACGAGCCCCAAAGTTCTTTTCGTGCATGAGTTCATGAACTTAATTGCAAATGATGATCTTATCAAGTAATACCCGGGGTACCATGAGGCAAATATATGCTACATCAATGCTCACAATTATCCTGTACGATACTAGCTAGTTCATGTATCGAGAACCTCTTGCCACTCAATTGTTGCTTTGGTGAAGTAAACGCTACTCAGGCGCCACCAGCTTTTCTTTGTGCGGATACGGCGTCGATAAGAGCCTATCAATCTACATATCGTTTTTAATATTATATTGCAGGGTGATATTAATTTTTCAAATTGCGTGACGTACCCGTCTCTAAATGCGTGGATGCAACAGATACGATATCTTTAGTCTTAATTACAAGTCTTCCTAGGATTAAACGACTCGTTAGGCCTAGATGACCCAAAATCCCCGTTTTCTGTCACATCCTCGTCCATGTATCCCTCACTTCTTAAGAAGCACGTTCCGCAAAACCGCTGTCCTGGTTCATATACCCCTAGCCATAGTCTTGCTTGACACCGATACAAAAGTAATGCAACCTCTTGAAAAGGATCGTGGATATTTTCGTTGTCAATTTCCTGGATATACTTACTGCATTCCGAAAACCAGGGTTGGTCGTTGGAGGCACTCCCTTCGACATCCCCATGCTGGGAGCCGGCATCGTAGAAAAAATCGTCTTCTGAATCAGAATCGGGTCGTGAGCTCTCTCCTCCAATATCGGGTGGCATAGAACATCTCCCTTGACTTTGTAGGAACTCTTGGCATGTGCAGTTGTACCTATGTTGGAACTCGGTGCAATCAACAAACGCAATCCAGCTCGGTTCAACTAAACCAAGTTTGAGAAGGCTGTAGTCATCGTTGCAAGTCGAACAGCGTAGTCGATGGTCTTCTTGCTCGTGCTTGTTGAATTTCAAACTTCTGAGTTTGTCTGGAGACCAGTTTAATTCTTCGAGAATCGTGGCCAGTACCGTGTCGAAAACCTCATCTGCTCTTTCAAGGTTTGCCCTCAAAGCTTTTGACCACTCGGTATAAATATAAGGTCGCATCTTTGCAAGTACTACAGGATCAGGTTCTGACTCCCGATCGTAGTCAAATCCTTCCATATGCCAGATCGAACCACCTGTTACTATCATCGGGAGAAGTTTCTTACCAGCAGTCAGCAGTGCTACCCAATGACCAATTGCCATTGCATAAGACCCTGGGAATTCACCGCCGACAATAAGGCCAAGTTGACGTTGCACAAGCTTGTTCTTTCGTGCTATGTCTACAAAAGAGCGAACGGCATGCTGGAGGCCGTGCCATAGGGTTTTTGGGCCCCATCCAACCATTGAGTCTGTTTTAAGCGAGGTCAAAAACCAAATTATGCTGTTTGAATGAACAGAGGAGTCCTCTTGATTGAAGGAGCTGACAAGATCGCCCACTATTGTCCAACCTTCACTGTCCGGCTCAGACAAATCGACGCAGTCTTCGAAAAGGCGGAGCATTGCAATCTTGAGATCTGCGGATTTTTTCTTGTTGGTGGCCGAGAATACCGTGACGGGTGATCTATTGCAAGGACAATATGTCAGTTAATGTCTTTCTGGCATTTGACTGACTCACAGGGCATTTTCAGAAGGGCCCTCGAATGCTAGTGCTGTTTTGTCTGCTCCCCTTGAAATTAGGTATTCGCAGACGCGTATATTGGTTCGTGAGTCTGCCACAGCCGCAAACTTCTTATATTAGAAAACGCTGCTAGCCATATTCATAGTTGAGCTCACATGCAAAGGGGTCCATCCCTTGGAATTTGTATCCTTGACTGACGCTTTCCCTTCAGTCAGCAGAAACCGTACAGCCGAAAGGTTACCTTTTCGACAAGCGCTAAATATTGGAGAGTCATCGGGGACTGCTCTTATTGGGTTGAAGTTGAACTGCCATCCAGTTGGAGTTGTGGAGACATTTGCTTCCATCCCACAATTGAGCCCGGCCTTTGTAAGCCAATAAGACGGAAAAAATGTGAAAGATGAAACGACGTCAATTTCCTTCCCACCCCTTCCAGAGCCAGAGCCTAATCGCACCGACGTGGTCCTCAACCATATTGTTCCAAACAGAACTCCTGTTGCAGATGTTCGATAGCAAATGCGTGATCGGGACCCTCGCGGTATTGATTGAATCAGGTTCGCAGAACTATAGCCAGAGTCCGCCCACGACTGCCCATTTTCATATTCTGCATCATCACTGGCTCTGCTGTGTCGGTAGGTCGTCTGTATGGTGGACACCCGATGTACTGTGTCGCTCATCGCCTTTGCAAAAGCACCACTTTGGAAATAGTTTTCAGCTGCCAGTTGCAGGGCGCTTTTGACAGATGCATGAAGTGCTAATGCAGGTATATCCGCAGGTAGCTTGGAAAATTCTGGTTTTTCTGCCGATGATGATGTTATGTGAGGCTTACTATCTTTGTCGTACCTCTCAGATTGCTTGACATCAATATGTACTGGTGGCATTTGACTTCACTATACGTTAGTATTAACCTGTAATCTGTAATAAGAGATGGCCATACAAGTGAGGCATTAGAGTAATTAATAAAGTGGTTTTAGTCTCTTGGAGTGAGTCGCGGAATCGCTGCAACTTCTGTTTCTTTCGCACAGCTCTGAACGCGCTCCACATTCGGACTCTGCGGGAGTTGGAGCCAAAGTTTGGCTCGAATTCTCTCACTATACTTTGGAGAAGCTAAGTAAAATCAGCAAAAACAGCAAAAACAGCAAAAACAGCAATTGAATGCGCTGGTAAGAAGTCGGACCTGCACTTTCATGTCGCAATGTTCCAAGGCATCCCTAACGTGCTGACTGGGATTCTTTTGAGTAACGAGTTCATTGAGTATATTTGAAAGCATTTTCAAGCCCGATAGCATTTCGGCGACTTCTGAAGGCGCATCTCTAATAGAACCCCAGAAATCGTATAGCTGGATGATTCCCCCCGCTAATTGTACCGCGAGTGAGATCACGGCCATCCCTACAACTGTTAGCAAAGGAATTGCAAAGTTTGAGGTATTTAATACCACTTGCTGCACATGATAACCCGTCCATAGATAAGAAAATTTGTTGTTTCAACTTCAAAAATAGAAGTTAATGGCCTTTGAACACACTCAGTCGTAAGAGAGGATAATGCGATTTATGAGCTAAGGGATTAAAGTCAGCTGAGCTTGTATTGAGGTCCGCAGAAAATGATGGGCATCAAAGATATGGGTGTAGTGATGTTTATGCAGAAGAGGTCGGGAGCATGGGTAGAGTTACATTGTGCAAAAGAGAGGCATGGGAAAGAGCGCGTGAGGTGGAGAGGTACGGAATTTCTGCAATTCGTAGCTAGCCAAGGAGGGATAACAACTGTGCAGCCTCGTGTGTATACTGCAATTCGGCGACGTTGTGCCACCTACTGCCGTGTTGGGGGCGCCCGAGATTACATTGTTATGCGGGTTTCACCGACTGAAAATCTCAAAGGGGAACTGCAAAGCGAATTTTAGCTGAGAGAAATCTGAAAGATTCAGGAGCTGAACAACTGGCTGACCCGCAACGCCAAATGTAACATCGACCCCAGAAAAGCTGATGAAGCTTTCAGACAGCAGCAACTCTCAGATATGGCTGGGACTTCTCAAACCCCTGCCAACTAGTATTGGAATCAAAAAGGGGCTTGCATAAAGGACTCCAACCAAGTTTTGGAAGGGAAGTATACTACTCGGAAGGCCAACCGGGGTGAGAAAGAGCTCAGAAGACAAAGAAGAAAGAGGCATAGATGAAGATTGTAGGTAAGACGAACTAGCGAGACTTAGTTAACAAGAGGTTTAGGAGATAGTAGTAATAATAATCCAGCTGCTTCTCCAGGACCCGGTAAAAAGGATTCAAAATCGCCAGGTACGTTGTGTGGGACATCCGGTGCGAATGGGGCTATCTTCGCGTGCCCAGCGGATGACAGCAGACTCATACTATGCTGTAAGTATCTCTTAAGTAGTGATAGAAAGTAAATGATGTCTTGGACTTGACTAATTCTCGTGTTAGGATCGGGAAGAACTACATGATGAATGGTGAATACTAATCTCTCAATGTACCGGCGTTGAAGAATATACCTTGTACAAAGTATAACCCCACCTGTATTCTGAAACCAATAACTCGACGTCAGCCAAGCAAACGCTAACTTTGTACAGAATTATAGACTGTGCAGAAAAATGCAGTCCGGAACGTAAGTACTCACGATCATCAATCAAAAATTCTACACCGAATTCTGTCTCTTGATGGTTACTTACCTTAAATATCTACTCCGTGATCTGTGACTGGTACAAGAACAATTGCGCCATGAAGAAAGAGTATATCGAGCCCTTCTACAAACCAGGAGTAAACGCCTGGATCGATGTGGACAAAGACCCACCTTCCGACCCCTGTGTTAAGAACTTCCCCGACGAAGGCACAGTGCTCTGCAGTACGGAATGTCCTACTGCGAATGGTGGTGTTCATGATACGCCGGCTGGGTAAAGGACCTAAGGATGAACTTTAGCGAAAGAATGACTGAATGGTCCAAAGGAGGTTGGATGAGGAGGGGAGCTAGCGAAAGTCAACTTACATAAAACAAAAATTTCGTTTGTTATTCATATCGTCCTTGGGTATACCAGTGATGAACTCTAAATAATTGAGTTGAATTCATATATCGAGATGTAGGTCGCAATTTGGAATGAAACTAGAAATAGATGTCTGCTGAGAAGTTAGCGAGTGCTAGGAGTGGTATGATGTGTAATCTGCGAGCTATGTAGGAGATGAGTGTCAGGAGACAAAACATAGACTTATGAATGTGAAACTAAACATGTTGTATATATTTTCCCACCACCAAATAACTCCAGTATAAGCTAGTTTTGTGCCACACTTATTATACAATATCCAAGAGCATCCATGCCTCATGAACGCCACCCAAGCGCCAGCAATGCCCCGCTAAAAATACAAGTATGCAAATATTGTTGCCGTGATCTTTATCGTGGCGTATTCAACCCATCTTATTTAAGCCATTCAAGCCCACATAATGTTCCCTATGTCCAACCCAGGACAATTCAAGCCACGACCTATCTTTTCAACATATAGCTCAAATCTGGAAGACCGCTTATGATGCTTTCCACTATCTTATCTTGCTCCATCTCTTCTTTAGAACGCCTGGTTTTCGAGATGGCCGGTGCAGGCATTATCGAGGTCGGTCCACTACGTGGCGGTACAGAAACGGCGACTGGTTTTTTCTGAGGCTTAGGTGCAAGTGCAGGCGCCGAGATAGATGGGGCAGTGTCAAAGAAAGAAAAGTCTGCAGAAGCCCATGGATCGCTGCTGCCTGCCTGCGAGATGGCAGCAGCTGTCTTGCTATCCGGAAATGGAAGTGGGCTTGCCTCTTGCTTCGTGCTGGACATGCTGCTATCAAAAGCAAAAGCAAGGGGAGGATCCCCGCTTGTTGTTTGAGTACTCACAGGCGTGGGTATCAATATCTGGTCCATGCTACTCCTTGGAGGGTGGCTTTGATCAGCTTTCATACTTGCTGACGCCGCAGCCTTATCGACTGATAGAATGTTATCAGCAGCTTGGAATGTTTTATGAACAGACTCTTGAATTGGGAGCGTTGGTGCAGATGCAACCACTGGAGAAGCTACCATCTCACCCCAGTCATCATCAGCAGCAAGAGCAACTCCTGCGGGTTTTGACGGTTGTATCGAGCTTGTCGTGGAGACTGGTAGAATGCTATTTTGTTGTCTGCTTTCTGCGACAGCATTATATGAGGTAGGAGTAATCGAGTGGGATAGAGATTTAAAAGAAGCACGCTTGGTCGTCGGAGCTTGTAGTGGGGTAGGTGAAGAATTTCCCGACATATACGTAAAACTAGACGTAGACTCTGATGCATTATGGGAAGAGTGTGGCTGATTTGCTGTTCTTTGATCGTTGCCAAGAGTCGCATTTGAACTCCAACCAAAGTCCACCACAGGCGTGGTAAGAGCAGGTACTCTTCCAGAATCAATATCATCAACAACCTTAGCAGGTTTTACCGAACTTCTTCGCCGTGGTTTGGATGCTGAACGCCCTTTAGAGGTAGAACGGTCCCGGACCAAACCTGTTGGCCACTCCCTTGGTATTTCTGTTGGGGGGAGACTGACTATTGACGACTTCTTCTTCCTTGGATTTCTTTCCGCAAATGCGGCGGCAATTGAAGCGGGTTTCGATTTCGGATCATTCCAACCGAAGATAGATCCAGCTTTGCTCCCGCCACCAAGGACAACACGTCCACTGATGCGGTCCTCCTCTATCCAACGCGCAACCACCTTGAGCGTCTCCTCTCTGACACTAGACTTTGCCCAGTTTATTCGAACATAGTTCTCGTCATCCCCAGACTCGTGCTTTCGCATTGGCCCATATCTCGAGAGTCGATACCACATTTTGCGTTCCTCGACCGACGAGAAGGAATCGTGGGGAACCACATCTGGAATGAAGATCTTCTCAGGAACGAGGTTGGCCACCAGGTCTGGATACATGTCGTTCAGCAGTACAACATTAGGGCTGAACTCAACCGGCTCAGGGGAAGTCGCAGGGCTATCTGTTTGATTGATGTTGGCTGCCTCGTCACTAACAAGATCCGATTCTGACTGTTGGAAAATCTGTGCAGCTTCTGGCTGGTCGCCGTCAAAATCACCCTCCTCAAAATCACCAAAGTCCCCGAAATCGTCGTCTTCTTCGTTCTCGTTTCCGTCCTCATCCTGTGTTGCTCTATCTGATTCCACTTTTTGTTCGTACGTCTCATTATCGTCTAGATCCTCTTGTTTGTCATTTGCGCTAGTTGTACTTTCTCCACCAGCACTTACACGGCCGTCTTGTAACTCTGGCGTCCCTTCCCTCTTGGCCAATGTATCGAAATGCTCCACCAGTTGATGCACTTTTGACGCCTGTCGGGGCATCTGAAGTCTTTTAGGTTCGTCGTCCAAAGAGGTACGTGGGGACTCCGCGAATCTTCCGTCTTGTCGGCTTTCATCCGAAGGAGCAGAAGAAGGTCTTGACGAAGACGGCGCGACGTCTTGTGTAATCGATGATCTTATCGGTTCAATGGTGGCATCTGACAGAGGTTTATCCTCCTCCTCAGGAATCTCAGGGGTTTCCGCACTTGAAGTCGAATTTTGCTTGTCCTCTAGGACTACAGCCGGCTCTACAGTTTCGTTGACATCCGAAAAAATCTCAGCTTGGTTATCGGTTAGGGTTTGTAGTTCCCGGTCCACGAGTTTACTGTCATTTACATCCAGATCAATAGCCATAGCACTGTTCTTGATATCATCTTGTTGAAGCTCTTGATCTCCATCGTCATGTGAATCCGATTGGGTGCTGCTCAGCTCATTGAAAGCCCATGGATCCGGTGAAGGTTGACGGACAACGTTGGCAGCATTTATCGACAGACTTGGAGCGGGACGCGCCACAAAGTTTTCTTGTGCTAGAGATGTGTCGCCCCACGATACTGCAGAGCCATCATCGCTACGCGGTGTCAACTTGTCGAGCCTGCTATTTCCCATACTGCCTGTGTTTCCACCCCAACCATCGATGGCGCTGTCCAAGCCAACTCCGGTGTTCGCGGGAACATCTGCCCAGTTGCCAAACCCATCATCATCCTGCTCTGCGCCGGCATCCTTCCAAAACGGGTTGTTCGACTGCTGTGCTAGATTCGAGCCAGAAACTTTGAATTTCAGAGTCGGAGGAGCGGTTCGGTCCGGCTCGTCATTTCCCTTCACAAACGCCTTATTCGGTTGCGTCAAATTTGCATCGTCTGCCCAAGGAGAGCCCCAGGGATCGTCCATTTCCGTCCTCTGTCTCTCATCGTCGACATAGAGACCCTCGAGACTCGGCCGTTAGGTCCTCCAGTGCTTCGTATCGCGCGTCCTGTTTTGCGTGACAGGAATATCACTAATCGAGGGCTACACTATGTTGCCATTGTTGGTCTATTGCCGATTGTGGTTGTGGAAGCTCCACGTTGAAGCGTTTGTTCAAAGCCAGACTGAAAGTTGCCAAAGTAATGTCAGAGCTTCGGGATTCATGGGATTCATGGAGCCACCGAATTGGGTACGCCGGAACCGGATTAACCATCACCGAGGCGCGTCATCCACGCGAGCAGACGAGAGTCCAGTCTTTGGAGATGCTTGATAATCGAAGGGAATTTCCTTTTCACCATCCCGATCGACAATTATCTTCTAGATAGAACTTTTCTTCTACGATGCGACAGCTACATGACACCTCAGACTGAGAACCCTCCCAAATTCGAAAATGTCACTTGACAATGTCAAAAATATCGTCCTTGTAATGGCTGCCCTCGCCCCCGGTCACCTCCAAACATATCTCTAACTTTTGCAGGTCCTTTCAGGCAAGGGCGGAGTAGGTAAATCCTCTGTCACCACGCAACTTGCGCTCTCCCTTTCTCTCGCCGGTCACTCTGTTGGCATTCTGGACATCGATCTCACTGGGCCGTCGATTCCTCGTCTCTTTGGAATTGAGACTGCGACCGTCACGCAGGCACCAGGTGGATGGATACCAGTCCCAGTGCATGCAGCCAACCCCACTGCGGGAATCGGCTCCCTTTCTTGCATGAGCTTGGGTTTTCTACTTCGAGAACGAGGAGATGCGGTCGTTTGGCGTGGACCCAAGAAGACTGCTATGGTTCGCCAGTTTCTCACCGATGTTCTCTGGGGAGAGATCGATTACCTGCTCATTGATACTCCTCCTGGAACATCAGACGAGCATATATCACTAGCAGAAACTTTACTGAAGAACGCGTTACCTGGGCAAGTGGCAGGCGCGGTGGTTGTGACGACGCCCCAAGCAGTTGCTACGGCAGATGTCAAAAAGGAGTTAAATTTCTGTGTCAAGACGGGAATCAACGTTATTGGCGTTGTGGAAAACATGAGTGGTTTCGTCTGTCCGAACTGCTCGGAATGCACAAACATTTTCAGCAAAGGCGGTGGCGAGGTCATGGCAATGGACTTCAAAGTGAAATTCTTAGGGAGAGTTCCCATCGATCCTCAGTTTATCATGCTCGTGGAAACTGGAAGAAGACCTGTATATCCTATTGGCACAGAGATCAACGGTCTGGACGTCGGGAGGTCAGAAGTTGTGGATAACAGTGGTGACTACAAAGACCCTGGGCAGTTAGTAGAAAAGTACAAGGACTGCTCACTATGCCCTATATTCAAGGACATTGCGCGGGACGTCGTCAACGATATTGAGTCGACTAAGTCGTAGGACAAGCATTATTTCGAGTCCACAATGCCGCAAAGGAAAAAAAGTACATGGGTAGCTGGGTCAAGCTTGTCAAAGAGCGAATCTCTCAGATGGGCATCGATGAAGCTCAAAGAGATGGACTAGATCTCTACTAGATTCGCCATCGTCTATGAAAGCGTACGCTTGAAACGTTGGCTCACGTGCTTCAATGCTAGTTTGGCAATAAGACTGGGTACTGCGTAACTTACGAGTTTCGGCTAGGAATACTACCTGCAATCATTATTGTCGACCTTGTCATCTTCTTCCAATCTTCCAGAAGGAGAGCTGAGATAACTTGGGATATTTTATTGGGTAATGTGAACTTAGTTTCCCCTCTGCCAAGTCTCCGCCATGGTTGGTCCGTGGCTGAGCCATTCCCGCCGAATTTCTCACGCGCTTGAACCGTCCTTGGCCTTCCGTTAGTATTTCTTAGCCTTTGCCGATCCACCTCTGCGAAGTACATCCTTCTTGTGTCGCTTCATCAGGTTGATATATATTTTCATGAAACAAATTCGCGGTGTATCACTGTTCTTAGTAGATTTGTCATTTTCGTTACGAAGGTCGCAATATCTGCAGTGATTATTCATTTTTACCGAGAAACCTGTGTTCATCTTGCTTGTAACATTGTCAAGATGCTAGATAGGGTACAACAGTTCCAAGAGTTGACCAAGAGAGCCCCAAGAGCCACCAAGATCAACCAAGTCTCTATGTATTAGCAAACCCTCACCTCCTTCCTTCTTTGAACAGCATTTTGCCTTTCCTAAGAGGCCAAGTCATCATCGAAATTCATGATTGGGTTTCCTTTATCAAAAGACAGCGTGACCGCCAACATGTAGTGGTCTCTCTTTACATGAAATGCAACTACGACTCGCTTCTGACCCCGCTCAAGACCATGCTCCGAGCATTCGGTTCAGTACACTGGGTCAATCGTCTTGGTTTTGATAAGACGACATTGGCAGAGATGGCTAACCCTTATAACCTCCCGTCTTCTGATAGGAGTTTATAGAGATTAGTTGCCACATACGTGCAGCCTTGTCGAAGCCGGGTAGACCGAGGCCCTCCTGTCGTATCGACACCAAATCAGTGCTCTGAAGTCGACCTATATATTTGGCAAGGTCCCCCTCTCTTGTTTCGCTGTGTTCTGTCTCCCTCAAGAGCCTTACATTAATTTCAATCGGCCAACACACCATCAACGAGATGGAGTCTAAAGGGATTCCAGAGAAAGACCTTGGTCTAGGGACGCGCTCGAATAGCGATGACACACCAGTCTATGAGACCAACACTGGTGGTGCTCATGGCCATGAGCTTCCTCGAGAATCGTTCTGGACCCGTATGGGATGTACTCCGACTTCATTCAAGCGTCGAACTCTGGCAACAGACAACCAACTGAACCAGACTATGAAACCTCGCCATTTACACATGATTGCCATTGGTGGCTCGATTGGAGCTGGTTTCTTCGTTGGTTCCGGTAGCGCTCTTAACCGCGGTGTAAGTGTTTGGAGCATTCTGGATGATGATAGCTCTAACAACAGTCTAGGGACCAGCTACTCTTCTCATCGATTTCGCAATCATCGGTTTTGCTATGTTCAATGTTTGCTACGCTCTTGGCGAACTTGCTGTCATGTACCCTGTCTCTGGTGGATTCTACACCTACTCTTCTCGGTTTATCGATCCTTCTTGGGGCTTTGCCATGGGTTGGAGTAAGTAGTCCTTTTACGGAGAATTTCAATGTTGTTGGGACTAACGTCTGACTAGACTATGTTTTCCAATGGGCCATTGTATTACCTCTCGAACTCGTTGTTGCTTCGTTTACCGTAGCTTACTGGAATGATGAAGTTAACGTTGCTGTGTGGATAACGCTCTTTGCCGTTGCCATCATCGCCATCAATGTATTTGGCTCTCTCGGTTATGCAGAGGAGGAATTCTGGTCTAGTGTCCTGAAACTTGGGGCGATCATTTCATTCATGATCATCGGTCTCATCCTTGGTAACGTCCCAACTCGGAGCGATAATCAGCATACGTACTAACAGAATGTCTAGTTTGTGGTGGAGGTCCAAGTAACGGTATTTACAGCGAATACTGGGGTGCACGGCTGTGGTATGACCCAGGAGCTTTCAAAAACGGTTTCAAGGGTGTCTGCTCGGTTTTCGTTACTGCAGCTTTCTCCTTTTCTGGAACTGAATTGGTTGGATTAGCTGCGGCTGAAGCTGAGAACCCAGCAAAGGCTCTTCCAGGTGCTATTAAGCAAGTTTTCTGGAGAATCACGCTATTTTACATTGTGTAAGTGGGCCGCGAACTAGGATATACATATTCCCCAGAATCTAGTCTAGTATCCGGGGAATTCTGGTCAATGATCTTAACACTAACAATCAACCAGGGGTTTGATGTTTGTTGGTTTACTCGTCAGCTCCACCGATGAGCGTCTTCTTGGTGCCAACCCATTTATCAATGTTGCCGCTTCTCCCTTCGTCATCGCCGCCAAAGATGCAGGTCTCACTGGTTACGACTCCTTCATGAACTTCATCATTCTCGTTTCTGTTGTCTCCATTGGTAACTCGGGTGTCTACGGTGGATCTCGTACCCTCACTGCCCTCGCTGAACAAGGATATGCACCAAAGTTCTTCTCATATGTCGATCGTGCCGGTCGTCCTCTTCCATCAACCATCTTGATCCTCGTCTGTGGTTTCCTTGGTTACATCAGTCTTGCCAGTAGTGGACCTCTCGTTTTCGATTGGCTCCTCGCTCTTTCTGGTCTTGCTGCTCTATTCACTTGGGGATCCATTTGTCTTGCACACATCCGATTCCGCTCCGCATGGAAAGCTCAGGGTCACACCCTTGACGAGATTCCATTCAAGGCTGCCCTCGGTGTCGGTGGCTCTTGGGCCGGTCTGATTCTCATCGTTCTCGTGCTTATTGCTCAGGTCAGTTCCTCCAAAAACCCAAATTTAACACGCGCTAACTCTCTAAACAGTTCTACACTGCTCTCTCTCCGCTTGGTGTCGATGGTATTGGTACGGCTGAGGACTTCTTCAAATCGTACCTCGCTCTCCCAGTTGTTCTCCTCTTCTTCATTTGTGGTTATTTCTGGAAGGGAACTAAATGGCGGCGCGCCGCTGACCTTGATGTTGACACTGGACGTCGTGAAGTCGACTGGAACAGAATCAACGCGTACAAAGCTCAAGTCGCTATGTACCCCGCCTGGAGAAGATTGCTGGTTGCCATGTTCTAGATACTACTTTCTTTCAGTTGGACAGTCATGTATACCGAGGTCTGGGGGGTCAGTCAGGGGAATAATGGAATGGGTCTAGATAGGGTGTATATTAGGATATTGATACTAGATAGTCCTAGACAGTAATGATACCTCTAGTATCTTAACAATCGTTCTTCATATTATCCACTGGCGTTTATCACATTATTTATGAAGTGTAGTTGGAGCCTCGCTTGTGATGTGTGACTGCGGAGATATATTTGCATGAGCCCTACCGGATGCGGCAGTTCGTTAACAGCCGATAATATCACACGAGTGGATCACCACTTCAACGTTATAATAATAACTGAAGAATTGAATCAATGTTGTATTTATACTGCAATTCTTGAATGACTCAAATGGTAACAATAACCCTTGTTTCATTGCCAATAATTTACCAAAATTCGTAATATCATACCCCCAGCCCCAACAATCTCAACTCGTGGTGGACATATAATTAGCAGACGGATACGACACTCGCTCGAAACAGTTCATGAAATTTCATCCATTTCGTCTATTGCTTTCGGTAAATAGAAAATTTCGCTCTCTATTTAAGAGCTGTTAAGGTGAGAGCGTTTAAGTGGAATTCGAGTTGATAGGTTCGAGTAAAACTACTACAGTTTTTATTGTTTACTGAAATCCATCTTAGAGCGCGAAACCCCTTTGTCTGTCAACTAACTTCTAATTGATTCTCGGAGGATAATCGGGAAGGGCATTCCGTCGCGGTCGGGGAACATGCTCGTGGGGTTTGAAGTGCCGACTCTGGTGAACTGCGTCCATCCTTGTCCTAGGAGCAGATGCTCCACTCGGGGTGATGAATGCTTCTTCACGGACATGGGTTTGTGGTCTTTGGCTTTTTTGAAGAGCCTTGTTTGGATGATTGGTTTGGTGGTTGCAACGGTGTGTCTTTTGGAACCGGTGGGAGGTGGAAGAGAGGTCCTGCAAGGGGTTGACGATCTTCGATGATCTTCTTGAAACTCCTAGGTTTGGGGGGCTTGGTCTTTGAGGTTGCCTTGGTGGAGACTGACGACGAGTTGGTTGGGGCTTTCTGGTTTGTGGTGGATTCGCGTTCATAGGTCAATGTGGAGGTCTGGGGATATTTACAACAAACCCAGGGTCCGGGTTGCGTCGGCGATGTTGGGGGATGTCGGATGGACCTGGGTTTGGAAGTGGATCGCTCAACTCGGAAGACGCTACATTTGGATGGTTGGAGCTTGAAGATGGTGCAGAATCGTCGTTCCAGGTGCAAGTGACTTGGCAGCTAAAATTCTCAGGAACAGGTCCAACATGTTCCACGGAAACATTGAGTTGGAATGGGCAGTCGGCAATGCTCTGGCTAACATTTTCATTCAGGGATAAGTTCTGAAAACATTCACCGAGCTCTGACATGACACCAGGAGAACTGGGATTTCGATTTCCGGTGTCTGGCATTATGCGTGGACTGGGAAAGTTGAAGGTATGTCTGTGGATCATTGTAAATTATTTTAAAGCTGATGAATGGCTGTAATGAAGGTGATTTCTGGCCAATAGATGGGAGGCTAGTTGGACGTTTTTATAGTTATTAATTGACCAGTGAAAACGTCCTAGTTTGACATTACAATTTGAGTCAGTTGTGTTTGTAATGCCAGCATTGAAATTATTTCATGTCATGACAGCAGGTTGCCAGGTTCCATCTTCGCAAACAAAACTGTAAGCGAGCTTAAGTCGACTCAATCAACTGTTTGTAGAAGAGGTATCGTGTGAAACATCATAAAAGCACGAAACTCGCTGTCACAAATAAGGTTGAAACAAGATAGAACTATTAACAGTTGCAAGAGATGAAGTTTAACATTCCTTAATTGTTGTTGAAGTAAAATACACGCAGAGTCCTTATTAGGCGGGACCTCCTCACTTTCTGGAGCAGGAGTCTTTTGTTTTTCTTGCTTTAAACTCCGGGACCATAATTCGATGGGATGTTGAGAAAATAAAAGACGAAGGTTTGGTCTGACGGGAAATCCAATCAGCAATGCAATTATTGAATTCAATTATCCCCTTTGAAAGATCCAGCTTCATTTCCATACATCTGCAAAACTCAGAATTCCAAAGAAGCTCAGTAAATCTATCTATCACAATCTTATATTTTCATAAACATTCCTTTCGTGTCATACAAATGCAATTGACCCTAACAAATCAATCATCTTTCCTTCACCACCTGAAAGCGAGTACAGACCGCTAATGATACTTGGACTTTTAATGGATCTTTAGTGGGAAGTCTATTGATCAGTTTCGACACCAGCTGATCAACGATTGAAAACTGATGATGGCCCTAGTTAAGTGAAGGTACGTAAGCCAATAAGCTCATAGATATGAAGGCCTCTTTGGCAAGGTGTTACTTACAGGCTGCCTAGTGTCAGACCCGTTAAAAAGAGACCGGACTTTACTTGGATGGTGGAAAATACTGGCGTACGATCTCTCAACACCGTGTATTGAGTCTGATAAAATACAGGTGTGTTAGCTAATGTTATGACAAATATCTATGCCACTTTGAGTGGGAAATGATTGTCATAAAGGACGTACCGCATATACGGTATCAGACGAATCATGTGTACCATCTCGGTCCATTCCAACGCTCATAATTTCCGCAGGAAATACATGCTTAACAACTAAGGTCGTTTCATGATCCTCTCGATTTTTATCCACCCCGTCTCTTTGATCTTTCAATTCGTCAACATCTTCTTGTAACTCGGCAAGGATTCTAGAAAACTCGGTTTGATTTTGCATAACTGTATCTGCAAACTCCGGATTGCCCAACAACGCGTCTACACCATCCAGACGAGCCTCATTGATGGAACTGACGTATTCCAGTTTATTGATTGCCCGAGCGGATTTCTTGATGAAGGGTTTGAGAGTGCTGCGATGGTATGATTCCAGGTATCTCAGTCTTTCCGATGTTTGCTCGGCAGCGTTTTCGAGCTGGGCGATTCGGTCGAAGAGTGCTGCCATGGTGGTAAAAGGGAGTAGTTATGAGGGAGTTAGGTATAAAAAGCTGCTGCGTTACTATCATTGGCCAACGTGGAGGTATTTATGATAGTAGGCTAGGGACTAGTCCGCTATGGAGTGACGAAGAGTTACGTCTAAAAGTTAGGTGTAATGGTCCAGTGAGAAATGAGTCTTCTGACAAACAATCTTTAACAAACGCTGCCACGAAAAGGCGCCAACGAATCAAACTCCATGGTGACTGATCAAGGCTCTATTACAAAAAGAGTAATCTTGAGGTATATTTTGGACATTTTGCCAGACTCGTACCTCGAGGGTTTACACATATAGTACAGTATTTTACACCCTGCTGAACCATCCCTATCGCCCGCTATGAAATTCCCAGCGGTTTCAATATTTTCTGTTTCGCAACTTCAGATGCGTACGCTCCTCCTCGCTGTAACGCAATCGCGCCGACTATGGCATATAAACACGTATTCAGAACAACATCGATCCCGGACGCTTCCAACTTATCCGGCTGTCATGTTTTGTTAGTTACACTTCCACAAGGAGCTTGGGTTGGTTATACCATTCTTGGCTGCCATCTCATGATTTGCGCCATTCCCATCGTCTTCGCCAAAGTGGCGAGTCTTTCTTTCGTTAGAACCTCACCAATTGGCGCATCTGACAGGTTTTTAAGTCCGTTCAACGCTGGGTGTTCGAACCGGGCACGAGTGTCTTTGGGATTTCTTGGTGTTTGCGTTTGCGTTGCTGTTGAAGAGCTGACGAGTGCAAGGTTAGCTTGTAGAGTGAGTATCCTCCGACCTGTTGAGAATAATTAGCATACGATGTCCTTCAAATCCGAATACTGGACTCCTAACCTAGAAACGCTAATCTATCATTGAAACCACGTCTCCCCTGATCAAAGCTTTTGTGTGTGATGGCCAGCCATTTGATCTCATCTGTAAGGACCGACTCTCCACCCTCTCCTAAAAGGTTCACATAGAACCTGTCCAGCTTTTGGGGATCACTGTTCGTCGTCCACGACTTCATTGCGCTCTGTGGCTTCCATGGATATGGCGCTTTCATCTCTTCCGGCGTATATGACCATCTTGGCCGCTCTGACTTGTCGGCGTTCCAATCAACTTCTAATCTAGATGCGGTTGCTGAGATTTGCCGTATCGAGGACTTCCGCGAGGATATAGAACCGGCATATTCGCACGTAGGCCGACATTGCCGTAGAGAGCTTCGTAACGACTGGCAGGTTGACCTTGAAGCCATCATATATGGATTGTTGTGTGAGAACCAAGGTTGAAAGCGACCTGTGTCGTCTGCTCGATATTCGAGCTTCATGAACTATTTTGCGGGCCGTACGCTAGTCCGCATTAGGGAAGACTGCACTAAATCGCGTCTCCCCGATCACAGTCGCGCTCTGACCTTTCATCTGCTTCTCATTCTTGAATATACACTTTTTATCTTTGCCATTTTATTAATATGGCCGCTCACGAACGGTCTAGTACTGGATCATCCATTGCTTCTAATTCGTTGTTGGAACGACTTGCTACAGTGCTACCAAAAGATGTCAGCTTTCTAATACATCACCTCTCTTCCCCGCCAACTCGTACATCGGCCATCTATTCAGCACCCCCTGGCACTCGTCCTGATCGAACGTATTGCGAGAGCCACTTTTTGACGGCGTCAATAAAGTGTTCGGCACCAGAAGGTGCTGAAGACGTTTTGATATTTGCAATTGAAATCTTAATCTATTCTACAGCTTACGATACGACATTCTTCGTATCGAAGGCAGACTCGACGGGATACCTCCATCTCTTGGGCCTTCCGAAAGGCACCTCTTCACCACTCAAAGACATCAGTGCAACTTTTCTGGACTACCTGGTCCAGCATCATTCGCGCTCAAACATCAAGAGCGTCATCTCCCTCTTTGCTAGGGCGCAAGACCAATATCTCTTTCCTGGTAGTATTGAATATCAAGGGAAACATGTTTTGGATGATCGAGGCCTTGTCCGCTGGTGGTGTCGGGTTTTGGATCCAATAATCAATCCGACTGGGACAGACTCAATCTCGAGTGGTGCGAAATGGGACAAGGCGGAGGGATATTTAATCGTCCCTGGACTTGACGTCCACGAGACAAGTGCATATATTCCTAGACGCTCGCCAACACAAAGAAAACCATGGAAGGTGGGCCACCCATTACGGCAGATAACACATCATTCGGACGATGTACCACCACGATGCCTTGTCCCACATTTTCCGGACGACCCCAAGGCGCGTTACCTAGACGAATTGGACGAAGAGATCACGAATGGCGCAGATAATCAAAACGGTCAATGGAGAAGTGTAAGGACGATAGATCAGTTCTGGGAGATGATGGCATATCGGCAGGAGTGTTCAGCGGGTCGAATGGTGGGTTTTATATGGGTTGTTTTTACACCAAAATATGAGCCGAAAACACTTGAGAAAAGTGACGTTATGGAGGACAGCCAGAGTACCGCAGCAGGTTCTGAGCGAGATGCCGACTATTCGATGCCATTGATCGACCCAGACTCATCATTCGGGCCCCTCATATCCCCCCTCACATCATTTACAGCTTCATCGCAAATCCAGCCGCCAAGCCCGTCAGCTAGAGACAAAGTAGAGCCGCAACAGTCAGCCACCTCAACTGCGAGGACCAGACTGGATGGAACGCCCAAGAAGAAAAAAAAGCTTACGGGTGTTATTATGCCTCGGCAGCCCAAGATCAAAACCCATACAAAGAATCAGTCATTCAATATTCCAGTCACCACAGCCTATTACCACTGGCCCTCTGCAGGCCGCGGTCAAGTTGTCGTAGACGAAACGGACTACAAGCGCAATACAGAATTGCTACTTCGCCTGGACTTTGCAAATCTAGACTTGGCAACTTCAAGTTCAAAAAGATGGACTAGTGAAGTACGATCTGGGGTCTCGGGCAACATGCGAAAAGTTTGGGGGCAAACAGTTGTGGGTGAAAGAACGGTCGAGCAGAGCGCGACTAGTGTCGCTTCTGCAACCCCTATAAATACGATTGTGATTAAAAAGAAGAGAAAAGTAGGAGCTGAAGACGTGCAAGCGCCTACCCCTACGCCGGTTACTCAGCTGGTACCTTCAGTCAATGTGCTTGGGTCAAGTATGATTAGGAAAAAGCCAAAAGTTTGAATATTTAATTTTGCACTCAGTATAATGCGGCAGCGATATGGGCGTTTATGGGGCAGGCTGGCGCCGTTGATGAAAATTTAGTCAAGATACCCAGGATAATGAAAATAAGTATATTTCGGGCCACTCTCGGATTTCCTTTGTGTAGGGTCAAATTGTGGGCTTTCTATCAACTTGTTTTGATGCAATTCTTGTCTTTACAAAGCCCACCACTTGGCCGAACTAGTGGGTCAATGTCTTCTCATATCCTCTTTTCCTTCTCTTGTACGCTGACAAACTTAGTGGTCATATACACAGATAAGAAACCACTTCTCTTGTAAGTTGGTCTCGTAGGCTAAAGACTTCCCACTAGAGATAAAGTTTAACTTTCTTGCGATCAAATTCTATCTTGGCTCTCAAAATTACCCCCAGCGAAAGGAGGCGCAATGTTTCCCCCTATGGTCTCTGGCCTGGGCTGGTTGTAGCTGATTTGTGGGATTAAGGTTCTAGAGTAATGATAAAATCAAGTATCTGACTTACTGAGACTTTGTTCGAGGAGGCTCGCACTACGCGTGCCAGACTGGTATATCACTCTATCGCCAAACAATACGGAAACAATTCCAGGCTATTTACAAGGCCACGTCTGTGTCTGTCATTTTCAAAAGGAAGTATGTATCACTTTTTTGGTTGATTGTTTCAACCAACCCCATAACACCACCTGATAACTCCGATCTCCAATCACTGAACCGAGACTTCATGTCCGATTTGAACCCAGCCAAGGAACCACCACGCTCTGCGAATTCAGCCACTGCGGCCTTCCTAGAGCGCCCTCCTCAAGATTCAAATCGATCGATCGTTGTCATTGCTCATCCCTCATCTCCCCATCAAAACTCAAACTAGTTCGAAAGCTAGAATCATTACTCAAGCCTCTCTTCCTCCCGGCACCATGATCCGTATACCCATCTCTCTGTGTCCTTCGCGCCGCAACAGCCGATAAGGCTACCAACGCCGCATGTCCAAAGATGCAAAACATGGCAAATGAAAATCGCGTGTACTGGAGGGGTGAAGTTCCATCGGCTGAGATGGCGGGCCATTTGTAGCAGAAGCCAAGTGGGTGACTGTTGCTAATCTCGGAGAAGTCGCAGGAGGTCCAGATGCTGAGTTGGACGATCCAGGCTGTGAGGAAGATGACCGATGTGCAGAGAGAGGTGATGGGTCCGACTTTTGAGAACCAGTGGAGGAAGAACATTGTGATGCCGTAGAGGATGGAGATCAATGGGGTGGTGGCTTCGAAGAATATGATTTCACTGGATATATGGTTAGGTTTTGATTTGTTCAATTAAAACACGAGAAGTCTTACACTTTTCCAGGGATATTCTCATCGATAAGTCCTTTACTATTCCGCACCATCGTCAGCATTTGCGCTTAATGCACTGGCAGAAATAGAGCTCACGAAGATGTATTCGTCACACTTTCCCATGCCTTCCCCATATCAACTTGTCCCTCCGAAGCCCTCCTCAGCTGCGTCGCCAAAATGGCAGAAATGACAAATACAGCAATTGTAAAAATCAACACAAGCAAGTTTGCTAGTGGTGCATGACGAGCACCACCCGTCCATCTTCTATCTGCACCGAAGAAAATTGCCATCTTATCACCGATTTTGTTGAGTTGGTTTTGCGATGAGGGAAGTCATTGAAGCGGAACTAAATAAGGGGCCCTGCAGGACATGTATATACTCCTCACATCTCAACAATGCAAACATGATGTGGTAAGCGCGCGGATTGCAGCCATATGGACTCAGGATGCGCAGTGCAAGCCCAAAGATTCGGGATAGTCGTGGCGCAAATCCGTGTGTTGGAACTTGGTGGTTGATTTTGAAGTTTGGTCGTAGGTTTAAGTCGCTGGGAAGCGACACATGATCAATTAATAATTAAGCGCGTTGGAATTGAAGCCAAAACTCACGTAGCTTGTCATGTTGAGGCTCCTAGAAGGATGTTTTGGGAGGGAGGATGAGGGTGGGTGTGGCCGTGCTGGTGATTATGTCAAATGTGTACACCAACATTTTTTGGGCTGCTTACTGGATGTGGGATGGGTTTTGGAGGTCATGTGGATTTTTTTTCTGAGGAAAGTTGCAAATTTAATAAGGGAAAGGCGATATGGGTTTGGTGGTGAGTTTTGGAGCATAGAAGAATGGGTAAGCGAAATAATGAAATTGAAAATCTACCGTATATTTGCTGCACTAGCTATACGATATTCCCCTAGAACCCAAACCCCAAAGCCCAAAAACTCCAAAACACGAAAACGCTTTTAAATCCTCAAACTGCCATCCCATTCGTCTCAGCAGCCGTACAAAGTCTCCAAGACAAAATAACATCCATCTCATCGATTTCCTCTTCCTCATCATCCCCTCCCACTTCCCCCACCATACCCTCCTGTCCCTCCAACGCCTTCCACGCCCTCTCCTCCTCACTCCACCTCTCAAAGTCTCCTCTCAGCTTCTCACAACACATCGCGACAGCCGAAAAACTAACCAACAGCGTCCAATACGTCAGCGTGCTCCATCCGAGCACGAATCGCGCCATCAACCACTCGTTATTCAATTCCCCGAATTCGGCGAATGGACGCCAGGAGTCGCAGAATTTGAGTTGGATGGGCGCTACGACTGAGGGAGAGGCGATGTCGCAGGAGGTCCAGAATGTGAATTGGCCTATCCAGATGAGGAGGAAGAGCGTGGAGAGTAGGAGGGTGCGGGAGGGTGAGGCGATGTTGTGGTGGTGTGTGTAGAGGGAGAGGAAGCTGAAGAAGATGTTGAGGATGCTGGGTGAAAGTATGGTGGGGAGTTTGGTTCTATTGCTGCTATTAGTAAAATTGATAATATTTAAGATTGGATTGTGGACTTACGCGGTAGTGAAATGCATATCACTCTCATCCACCTCGGGATATATTCCTTTTCCACCCGAAAAAAATTGTATACCGAACATTGCAATCGAGTTCCCGAGAATGATCAAGAAGAGATAAGGTGTGATGCGTAAGAACCCAGGCCATCTATCATCGGCTTTCAATATGAAAGACACCATTGTGAACTCCGAATATTCACCACTTATTGAGCTTGATATTTACTCGTCGTCAAATGACCTCTAAAAGTCCACGCAGAAACAAAATTCAACACTCAACGCACCTCCTCCAAAAAAGAGCCGACCATTACTCTTATCACACAAACACCCAAACCATCCGCGGGGTTCAAACGCCAATCCGCCGCAATCGAAACGAAACAAACCTAAATCCAGAACCTCATGTACGCACAAGGATTTCCCACATTACATGTATGTGCGAAACAATTCTTTTCCGCCGTGGATAAAGGGATGGAGGAGTCTAAGCCTCATCCTGAAGCGTGGTCATTGGGTGGTTGTGGTTAAGCGAGGAGGATTAGGGGTGCGTTGTGTGCGATGAGATGGGGAGGTGATTGGTCGTTGGGTGATTAGGTAAGTTTCTCAGGGAGGAGGATGTTTCGAGGTGGGTGAGGGAGGATTGGATGGATGTTTCGTGAAGATGAGATCAGCTGGTGGTTTGAGTTTTGTAATTTTGTTTTATCGGATAAGCGGAGCCATTGGAGATTGGCTGAAACTACACTTCGTCGTTGGCGAATTCGGGCGTGGAAGTATTGAGAAATTGATTAAGTGTTCTCATAATATACATACGGATAACATACACCTATCAAATCTATCTGCGACCCTCAAATCCTCTCGCCGCATCATTCTGCAGTTCCATATAGGCCGACCTTTCCGAATCCAGACCTTTCAACTCAGACGCCTTACCTTGTGTTCCACGTCCAATTCCGAACTTATTTCGCAACGACCCAAATACAGAAGGCATTTTCGACACTACAACTGGGCCAGGATGTACGACTATGAAACACAAAGTTGCTAGAATCATAGGTACTGCTTCTAGGACATAAAGGTATACTTCTTTTCCGACAAGATTGTTCGTTTCTCCCTCTTTTCCCGCTGTAAATTGCACAAGACGAAAGATAATACGGATCTATATCATAGTTTAGCATTTCACTGGGCAGATTGTGGACAGTACTTACAGTAATAAATCCCAAGCTCGCATAAACTGCGCAGAGTAATTTCTTCCATCGTCCCTTTTCTTCAACAATAACATTCCTGTCGATCACACCCATCTCTGTATGAAATTTGATACAAAGACCAACAAAGAGCACGATGAAGAACTGTTGGATTCCAATACCTCCCATGTAAATGTGTATCCCCTTCAATTGTTTTTCCGTAGAGTCAGTAGGAGAAGCCCAGGATCCACCGGTGAGTTGGATTGCGAAAGCAAGGATATCGAGGCAGACGAAGATAAGTGAGAGATGATGTGCGCGAATTCCTAGGAGTTTTTGGGCTGGGTGAAAGGTTTGGAGAAGTCGCGCTAGTGTGATATAGGAGTGCGCGTTTATCACTGAATTTTGTTAGCGGGATTTGAGAAGAGACGAGAGTATCTTACGCAACGGTGCTAGAAGGATAAAGAGTTGTGATACCAGTACTATTCCGGAGCTTTGTTGGTGCTTGGTCGAAATAGTGCGAAATAGGAAAGCCAGAACCTCCCATATTGAACCCAGAACAAGGACCCAGCAGTATGTCTGTTGTCCAAACACATCAGCATACGATAAAAAGCTCCCAGATTACAATTTTACTTACAGCTTTCCATTTAGCAGCGAGGAAAATATGCACACCAGTCAGAATCCCGAAGATGACGGTGGTAGCTATAGCAGCGGAAAAACTAGGATAGTACGCAAAATTTGAACCGCATGTTCCTGGTGGGACATAGCCATTCTTGTCGGGAACGATAGTCTGGATGCAAGTAGGTATAGCCAAGGTAATCGTCTCTGCTGGGCGCGTGAAGTATGCATTCGTCTCTCCCGGAAGTGTGATAAATTGTGTCCCAATGAAGTCTCCAGTTGGTAAAGGTGTAGACGATGTTGTGGATAACTCATCGCGGTGGACAAGCGTAGGAACGGGCGTTTTGGATGGAAGAGGGACAATTGCTGAGGCGCCTGCGGTTGCAATTGCCAACACAAGGAGGCCGTTGAGCTGCATTTCTGTTGTCTGAGGATCGTGGGAAAACGGGAAATATTAAAACGAATTGTGTACACAAGCCCCCAGTAAATTGGGAGATGTCAATTGAAATGACCGACTAAAAGCTTTTCAAGTCTAGAACGAAAGAAAACGGATTAAACAATGAAAGTTAAATCTGGAAGTTATGGCTCATAACTGAAGACTTTGGCAGCTTGTCTTATTATAAGCAAAACTTGGCCCTGGTTGTGGGACAACCTCTGCTTCACAGCCCCAGACAGATAATGCGAAAGCTCAACCGGGTCAAAAATATGTATTAGTTTTTGAATGACTAAGAGATGAAATGAGGACCCAGACATTTGAATGGCCCACGCGGGTTCTGACCAACGATTTCGCGTTTTTGGCCGCGTTTTCGAAAGTTACTGCGACACTTGCTGAGTTGAAGCTATTGATGTTCGAAACGACCGAGAATGCGAGTCGACCAATCAAATTACGGATACTGCGGATTATGTAACATCTAATCACCATCTCACTTACCTCGGCCACCGTAGGGACTCCAATTGCGCTGGGCCTTATTTCGTACAATAATGATATGTCTTGGAAGTTTCTGATGATGGTATTGTATGGAAATTGCCGAGCATGCTATTTGTTAAGGATGTGGAAAGTTTATCCCTTACGGATTCACATCGTCAGTGCCAGATATTGGTAACACATGATATATTCTTACCCAATCGAGGATTTGCATCTCCTTTCTTATTCCAGCTTAGAATCTTTTGTAACTTCATGACTTGTGTTCTCAGATGTCTCTTTGCTTTCCAGTTGGGAAATATGAAGCAAGTGTTCAACGTTGATACGCGGCCCTTTGAACCACTTCCTGGCGTCTACTGCGTAAAACATCATGGCAAGAAACATCGAGCCACCGTAAATTAGACACGAGTAGTTCATGTTGAGCCGATCCAAATCACTTCCCGTAGTTGCTGGGAAGCACAGAACCGGGATCATGAGAAGCACAAAAGAGCATGCCACTATTCCGATGGGTTTAGAGAAACGGCCTAAATGCCATGGCCCTTCATCAGAATTAGCGATTGTACAACAGGAAGCTTGTCTGTCGAATTATTAGATCGGCTTACCTGGTCTAAACTTGTCACCAGCTACAAGTAATTTTAAAGCAATCGGTGTGATGAAAGCTGTATATTGAGCAATGGCACCAATACTAAAGACTGCGCCAATTGCAATAGGACTGGCAAACATGAGAAGTCCCAGAAGAGCACCAATTAATTGGCAGAACCAGACCGCGTTGACAGGAGACTTGGTGCGCTTGTTGACCATCTTAAGCCATCGAGAGAATGGGAGGGCGTCGTCTCGGGAGTAAGCGAAAGTCACACGGGAAGCACTGATGGTAATACTAAAAGTTGATGAATCATTAGCTCAAGCCGTATTTTCTAGAACAATAATTCGAATTACTTACCCAGTGCCAACGAAAAACTGAGCAATGATGTTCAGTGAAAACATAGCAAGTCCGGCTCTGGGGCCGAGTACTTGTAAGCATAAGCTGCCCTGTTACTGATCAGCTTGAGCTTGCCTAAATCTATGAGCAGACTTACCATCGGCTGGCCGTATGGGCCTGCGACAACATCCATCACATCATTCACGGTATATGCGATCACTAAAATGATTGCCCAACCAAGATAAAGACCGAACTGTCCCGTCATGACGATAGCTCGGGGACTCGCGATATTTGCGTTTGAGCATTCTTCTGATAGGTGAAATGGCGCACTTTCAAGAAGTCAGCATTTCTCTAGTAATGCCTTTTATGATAACTTACTCGTATCCAGACATGGTCCACTAGAAGAAGTCAGCATTACTTGCCGCATCTATACCGAATAACAAAATCGACTATAAAAGGGAGATAACTCACGATCACAGACAGGAAGCCCATAAGAAACGAAAAGCCGGTAGGCCACTCTGTACCGTTGACAATTCCTTTTGAAGTCCAAACTTGCTCATTTGAGTTGAATGGATGAATAGAACCTGCTGTCATCCATATAATGAAGACGAAAACCACGATCACATTGAAGATAGCGCCCACGAAATTCATCCTTCCGAGAAATTTTGTGGAATTCATCGACAAACAACCTTCAAAGATCAAAAGACCTAGAAGCGTGAGATATACGTGCCAAGTTTCTACCTGGTAGTTTGGGTTCCCGATTTGTGCGGCGGTTAGAATCATGGCTGCAAGCGCATAATTAACTGAGCAAGGGCCTGTCACAAGTCCCAAGAAGTTTGACCACCCAGTCACCTGTATTGGTCAACGACTGTATGGGAATGGGTTCTAGAGCACAAACCCAGGAAAAGAAAGGGCCCCATCCATCGGGTGCAAGTACAGCTGAAGCGTAGTACAGACCTCCAGCGGTAGGCATACTCGAGCAAAGTTCAGCCATTGCTAGCACAACGAATTGTATCAAGATACCAGCGGCGACCCATCCCCATACCGACCCGGCTATACCACTATATCCAAGATTGTAACCCAGTGTCGACGCGACAGAAGGAAGAAGCCCAAGAATGGAAAATGATACTGAGAACGAGGACCAAATAGAAAAGTCTCGCTTGAACTCTTGTTTGTAACCTAATGCGTAAAGAACTTCCTCGTCGCTATCAGCAACATGATCGATAACGGCATGATCACCCGTCTTCTGGAATATCGAAGTGACATGAAGCTTCGACTCATCGATAACGTGATTTGCTTTCGAAGACATGAATGCAGGATAAGAAGCTATACTCTCACAAAGATAGCTTGTAGATGAAAATTCTCAAACGAAGAAGCACAAGTAGAGCAGTCGCCAACACTTAAATTGTCGTGGAACCAACATCTCATTCGTGGTACTGCTCCAGACATGGTGCCTGCCTATCAACCACACCAAAATTAGCTCAATCGATGCTATCAAATGGCATCCCTGAATCCCCGCATGTCTGCGCTGCAGTACCCCAATCGATGCACAAGTAAGCACAAAGTCGTGTGTTGCAACTCATTAGCGACGTGGTATCCTACCTATCTCATCGATGTACGCTGCAGCGTTATCTCTCCAACAATTCCAGGCCGGTAGATTTGGTGGCTGTATCATGATAAGTCGGCTGTGAAGTACCTAGAACAGAGCCGCTCGTTGCGATCGAGGTGCGGATAGACGCGACGGCCAGCTGTTGAACAAAACATTGGAATGAAAATCTGAAAACTTCGAGCAGAAGTATATTTAGACTTCGATTAAGACAATCATAATATCGATAGAAGAGACATAAGGTGGCAAGCAAGGATATATGGATGTTGCTGACAAGTATGCGAGAAGGAACCTGGAAATCTATCGGCGCTCCGTTTGGAAGGGGTCCAAATATTGTCACGTTTTGCGCAACACAGTCATGTGACTTCGCATATGTCTAGAGGTTTGTCTTAAGTTTCGAGCTTTGTAAACGCTCAATTGATTTGTCTGTACCGTGAATCACATTGATAAAGAGGAAATTCCGTTCGGATTAAATGTCGGGATTAAATGTCGAGCACAATCGCTCACAACTTACCGGCCTCATAGATCGACTCAAGAGTACTCTTTTACGAAAACAAGTTCCCATACCATAAAATTAATTCAGATCTAACCTAAAATAGTATTTTGGATATGAAAAATGATCTCTTTGTGAGATGTGCGCTAATATCTAATCACCATTAAAGAGCCCAAACTCCTAGTAAATGCAAATGTTCCCTGGACGCCAACCAACAGCGTAACAATCCTTTCAAGGAGTTGCACATTCTTCAGCGTTGTACTTCGCGAAGATACTGGTGGACAAGTCACCCTTAAGTCCGGTGACAGCGCGCCTGCGGAAGAAGACTCTCTTCCCCCATTTCCAAGCCTCGCACCCACCAATAAAAATAATTCCACAGACAACAACCACGCCCCATTCCCAAGAGATACCCGTATGCTTGAAAACGACACGGTTCAACCCTGGAATATAGACAATTGGAAAGATAGTAACGAATCCGAAAATGACAGCCCAGAAGAGGAACTTATTGGCCCAAATATCGCGAGCCCATTGCGTGTAAATGTATGGAGAATCTGGTTTCATGCGGAAGAACGACCGGCGCATGTCAATCATTTGCCAGGCGAGAAAAAGAGAAAACCAAGTCATGCAGACAAAGGTAGTTGCTCGAGCTCGGAATACGGTTTCGCAGCCTTCGAATGAGTCGTTGCAGCCAGTGCTGAGATTGCCGTCACCAAATCCGAACATGACGACTGAAAAAGACGCAAGACATAGAGCCGCCATGAGTAATCCATATACTAACATGTCGACCATTACCTCCATGGTAAAAACGCCAGCTTTAAGTGACTGTGGCGGACGGTCCATGATACCAGCTACAGCTCGTTCGAATCCGAGACCCATATCTGGTGCTCCGGAAGTGACCATGATAACCCACATGATCTCGACGGGCGAAAGAGGGAAGACGGAGAGACCGCTTTCATCCTTGAAGGCAAGACCGATCAAGAGAGTACAAGCTTGGGCAATGTTTTGACCTAGAAGATGAAGGATGAATTTCTGGATATTGTCAAACATCCGACGACCTTCCTCGACGGCATTGAGAATAGAAGCAAAGTTATCATCGGTAAGAACGATGTCGGAGGCGTCCTTAGCAACATCTGAACCTGCTTGTCCCATTGCAATACCAACATCAGCACGCTTTAGTGATGGAGAGTCGTTGACACCATCACCTGTCATGGCAGCGAAGCAATTTCGGCGATGGAGAGCATCAATCATGCGGACCTTTGTCGCAGGCGAACAACGTGCTATAACTAGTGGTAAAACAGGGAGATCGTCGATTTGGTCATCGGAGAGCTTATCAAATTGACTAGCAGTCATGACCATTGCATCAGCCATCGGCTTCGACAAGCTAGAAGAGTTTGGTGGCAGAATCCCAACTTGGGCTGCAATTGCTCGAGCAGTACCCGGATGGTCACCTGTCAGCATGTGAACAGAAATTCCGGCCTGGTGGCACTCTCGTACAGCTCCCTCGGATTCAGGTCGAGGTGGATCATATAAACCGACAAGACCTCGGAAAGTGAGTTGTTGTTCGACCTCATTTCGGTCTTGTTGTTCGTTTTTACCAGAAGCTCCGTCCCATTTCCTGCTCGCAAGAGCAAGGACTCGAAGTCCCTGCGCCGCCAAGGCTTCCATATTGGCGAGGATTTCTTGTTCATACTCCTCAGTCATATCCTCAGGTTCTGCAGTACTCGATTTCTTCACATTTACGCAAGAGCCGAGGATACGCTCTACCGCGCCTTTAGTAAAGACCATGACGTTGTCATCCGTGTTCGATTTGAAAATGACACTCATTTTCTTCACATCGGAATCAAATGGAAACTCCGCAACCTGCTCCCACTGTGGCGAGTCACCAGCTGTAAACTTCTCCCTTCCCCAATCGAAACGAGAGGCAAAAACTTGGATCGCAATTTCAGTCGGATCTCCCCGAGCTTTCCAACCGTCGTCTGCCTTATGAATATGTGCCAGATTAGCCAGGGAGGCGATGTTGAGAAAGTCTTTCATTTCGTTGTTGTCGTTTAGTAATTCATCTGCAGACTGCGCCTTTTCATCCCCTGTTTCTTGCTTTTCCGCTGAAGCATTCTGGTCCTTTGGAGGCGTCGCGGTATGGGACAAGTCGGCACTGGTAGGATCGAATGGGTCATTGCTGGAGCCCACTGAGTATGTACCACGTGCAGGTATCCAAGCCTTTTTGACCACCATTTTACCTTGGGTAAGCGTCCCTGTCTTGTCTGAGCAAATATCTAGATATTGTTAGCACATGTCGGATGAACTTTGTCTTCTGCAGGGGCACATACCGGTGACAGCGCCTAGCGCCTCAAGGGAGTCCAATTTACGGACAACAACATTACGCTGAACCATGCGTTTCGTTCCAGCGGCCATTGTAATAGTAAGAACAACTATCAGCGAGGCTGGAATCATCGATAAACCAGTGGCAACAGCGTAAATGATAATCTCTCTATCCTGCGAGAATTCGTTGGCACCTAAGACGATAATTGCGCATACGACTGCAATTCCAAAGAGTAAAATTGCCAATTTGGACAATTTACGTTGTAGAGGTGTGCCGACGTTGACTCCTAAGAACATTCCCACGAAGTCGCCTGCGGTTTTACCCCACGCTTCCAGATATCGGTGTGGTTTGGCGGAACCATCTGGCTTGCGCTTGACTTCTCTTGTTTTCTTACCGCTTGCACGGAGAGCCGCTGCGATAGAACCGATCTCAGTCTTCATTCCCGTCGCAAATACTGCTCCTCTACCTCGACCCTTGGTAACAGTGGAAGAACTGAAAGCGATATTCAAACGGTCGCCTGGTCCGGTATCCTGCTCGTAAACACCGTTGGCCTCCTTTTGTACTGGTAGTGACTCTCCAGTAAGAAGTGCCTCGTCCGTTTCGAAATTCATGACTTCCAGTAATCTGCCTCAACGTCAGAAGATATCCAGGACAACAACAAAATTGAACAGATTTGCAGAAGAAACATCGGTATATATCCACGCCATGATACCCAGAGGTACTAAACAGTGGGGGTTTATAACCTGAAACCAGAGACACAAAAAATCAAAAGAATAGCAACATACCGAATGTCTGCTGGGACAACGTCCCCAGTCTTTAATTCCACGATATCTCCAGGGACAAGATGAGCTGTAGCGACAGTTTCGTTCTTGCCGTCTCTGATAGCACTCGCAGTTGGAGAGCTTAAGGAGCGTAAAGAGTCTAAGGTTTTCTCTGCGTTGAATTCTTGGAAGAACCCGACAACGACGTTGAGAATGATAACAGCGCATACAACACCACCTTCGATGTAGGAACCAATACCAAAACTGACTGCCATTGCCATTAAGAGGACCTTGAATCTTGTTAGCTTCATTGATAGAGTACGATAGGGTGTGAAGAATAATTACCAGCATCATTGCATTTGCAACTTGTTTGAGGAGAATCTTGGCTGGTTGAACTCCAGGTCCTTCGTCAAGGGAGTTGTCGCCATATTGCTCGAGTCTAGTTTTAGCCTCTGCGGACGTAAGTCCGTCCTCGACATTGACAGCAAGTTCTTCAATGAATTTATTTGAAGGTAAAGCATGTGGAGGTAAGGAAAGCGGCTTGTTGGCTTGACCAGACACATGGGTCTCGGACTCATCTGACTTCTTCTTGGGTGACATATTGAAAGAAGAAATGTGTTATAGATGAAGAGTTCTTTAACTGAACCGGAGGGGAGGGGGGAAGCTTAATTCTTTTGTACTCCCTAACCCAACAGAAACGGACTAATAATGGGAAAATAATGGACAACGTCGCTGGAGTTTATCGCTTGGCATAAGGATGGAAGAGCTGGGCGAGAATTGGCAATAGCTATCACCATACGTCATGAGCGATCTTGAGACCGAGAAACAAAGGGTTGAAGAGCTTCAATCTGTTTAATTGGAGTAGCCATTAACCCCTCCATAACGTGAACCGACGGACGAGACCTCCAAGTGCCGTCAATTCACGGCCAAGCGTGCTAGAATTGTTCGATGCTCTTGGCCCACGGTCAACTCTGGTACGGGTGGCAACATGATCGAGTAGCTGCCTCAGTGGTCCAGATGATGAAAATAGCAGCTTTTAAGCATAGTAAGGGCTGGAACTACTGGTTCACATGATGGTTTAAGCAGCAACCAAGAAAATGGTGTTGAGGACGTCGGGAGCTGGCTGTCGCGGCGCCCTTGGGAAAAATGGGACGATGATCACGTGCCGGTCTGGCAGGAAGTCTGGGGAAAGCACCCCGCACGTGCTAGAAGCCGAGCCCTGCCAAGCAGTCAGCTTTTCGGAACGCATTGGCAATGTCACTGCTGACTCAGACAAACGCTCTGGAAGGGCAATTTCATTGGCCCTCGTCTTACCGGTATCCCGCTGCCACGGCGGACCCGCCTCTCCCAAGACCGACCATACTCGGTCCCTCCACAACAACAAAACCACCGTCCCTCCTTCGTTGCACTCTGCATATTTTATTCCACATCTTCTTGGCCTAGACGGATATCGTGCCGAGTTCGAAGAAACATCCAAAGACTTGAGTATGTTGGAAGAGATATTTGACCGGGTTGCCACTCATTAAGTTGCAGTTGCAGGAAGGTATGCTATAGTTGCGCCGGCGTTCCCGGGATCTTTTCTAATGGTATTCAGGTCTTAAAGAGATGGCGGCTGGAGAAAGCAACGAGCAGGGGAGCAGGAGCTACAGTCTCCTCCAGCAACATGAGCACCCGGACGATCCAATCGATGATCTGGAGCAGTCCCGATTGCTACCAATGGACGACCTCTCCGACGATGGTTCTCCCCCAACCCCACGCTTCCTGCAAGATCAGAGCTCTTATAAACATTGGAGATGGATTCCAGTACCAATTCGAAGGGTGTCAAAGTCGGCCTTGAGGTGGGCGAGAGGCCCGGAGCCACCCCATATTCATACCATTTCCCCGTTGCTACCAATTGTTCAAGAACTACCAATTCGAATATTGGATAGATATATACCAAAACGCAGGCATAGAATCTTGCTTTTGATTGCTTACTATTTTCTCTGGATCTTGACCTTTGCATTGGTTATGCGTGGAAGTACTACGGCTACCGAGATCGAAGGATGGGGGACTCCAGGAAACATCGGGTGCACAACAACGTACTGGGTGCCTGGAAACGGTTGCGGATTGAATGGAAACGACTGTAGGCCATTCAACGGAGGCGGCTTTGCATTCAGGTGCCCTGCCGAGTGCGCAAGTACATGGGTTTTGAACAATCGTGCGGTTGGCGACCAAGAAATCGTGTATCAACCTTTGGTCATTGGGGGTCCTTCCGAAAATGCATCGGCGCCGTATTATAGAAGCGATTCTTTCATTTGTGGCTCCGCGATCCATGCTGGAATTATCGACAACAGCCAAGGTGGATGTGGTATAGTCGCACTTACGGGAGAACGCAACAGCTTCTTAAGCTCAAACCGTAACGGCATAAAGAGCATCGGATTCGATGCTTCTTTTCCTTCCTCCTTTACATTCCACTCTGGCTCTACGTGCGAAGCAAAAGATCCGCGCTGGTCGCTCCTCTTCGTTTCATTGACATTTACTATACTGTTATCACTATTTACAACATCGCCGGGGTTATATTTCTTCAGTATATTTATCGGCCTCTTTGCGCATGTCGGACTTGCCTCGGATCCGCCAATGACTGGTTCAACTGCCGCCATTGTATCGAATTTGTTGGGCAAATTCCTTCCAGCTGCATTCATCGCTTTTGTAATATATCGTTATATGGGAGTACAAAGAGCGCTTGTTGGTCTTACGGCACAAATTGAGAAGACTATTTTCTGGTTAGGAGGATGTTGGGTTGGTGCTCTGTCTAATTATACGTTTGAATGGATCCCAATTCAACGTCTAAATGCGCACGACATCAACCAGCAACCGGGCGCCAAATTGGCCTTGGCTCTCATTATACTTTTTTTAGTATCAGTTGTCGTCAGCCAAATATTCTTCTTTCGGCGTGAGGGACGTCTGATTCGCTATCTTGGAATTTATGGACTCTTTATCGGTGCTATTCTGGTATCACTAACACTTCCTGGCCTTAGCCTTCGAATTCATCACTACATTCTCGCCCTTCTTTTTCTACCAGGGACAAGCATGCAAACGCGCCCATCACTTCTTTACCAAGGTATCTTGCTGGGTCTGTTCATCAATGGAATCGCGAGATGGGGATTTGATCCAGTCCTCCAGACGCCAGCTGCGCTTCAAGGAGACGCTCCCCATAATTCGAAGCTCCCTACTGTTACGCAGCCGGCCATAGATTTATCTCCAAATGTTTCTAGTATCTCATTTTCCTGGATTCCACCGCCGGAGCCTTTTGATGGCATTTCAGTCCTCGTCAATGATGTTGAAAGATTTCGGGGCTATACCGACGAGGGCTTTGTCAGTGACAAGTATTTTGAATGGACGAGAGAGTCATGGAAGGATGAGCCTACCTATTTTCGCTTTGCGTACATGGAGGGCAGTCAGGCTTGGGACTACACTCGTGCGGGTGTTTGGGAGAAGGATGGAAGCTGGACGAAGATGGCGCCAGGGCCCAGTAAACTCAAGACCAGGGCCTTTGAAGAAGAGGTTGACCTGGTGAAGAGAGCTTGGCACAAAATGAGTTGAAACTTGAGTTGTAAACGAAACCATATATCTTGTATATTTATCTAGAGCGGAGGATATGATTTGATGATTTATGAGTTGAGGGTCAAATTTAGATTTGTATATAAAAGCATAGTTGTATATATTTATATTTGGATGCCCCGGACAGAAAACAAATTGCGCAGCGCCCTCGCCAAATATTCGTCATTCCTCTGGCGAATGAGCTTGCACCAACCGGGTAGCACATCCTGCCTAAAGCCTTGATACTTCTAACAAATATCAGATCTTGACTTATTTATCAGTCTCTTTTCTGCCCATCTTCAAGATGAACCGCAGCAACATCGCGCCTCTTCCGCCACCCCCCTATCCTTATTCAAGTCTAGAAACAACAACACCAACAATTCGACTCATTCGTCTTCACCGGTCATCTGGAGGCTTAAACACCGGAACGCTGAGATCCTTCTCATTAGCTCCCTCTGAACGTGTTCCTTTCAAAACACTGTCTTACGTATGGGGCAAGCCAAACTATACTCATCGAATCCTGCTCAACGGCGATACTTTCGAGGTTTTGGAATCACTTTATCCGATTCTGGAATTAATTTGCGATTCGCCGAGCCTGGCTGAGAAATGGTGGTGGATAGACTCTATCTGTATCAATCAGCAGAAGAATCGAGATGCGGTTCATGAACGTGGGTTTCAGGTTGCGCTTATGGGAGATATCTATAATCGCGCCGAAAACACTTTAGGGTGGCTTGGGAATTCTTCGGATGGAGATACGACTAATCAAATGGGTGTAGAGGCGATAAGATTTCTTCGTGTGATGCTAAGAAACAAGAAGAATCTGAATTTGGCAGAAGAGATGTCTTTGATTCCAGAAATAAACGATCGTGCAAAATGGAGAGCTCTTGAGTGGCTATTTCTACGTCCTTGGTGGCGCAGAGTCTGGACGTTGCAATAATTCGTTATATCCCGCAAATTCGACTTCTACTCCGGAACGGAGCACATATCTCGCGCCCATTTCATGGCCGCAATGCATGCTGTATATCTCTGCCGACATATCAATGATACCCTTCTTTCTCTGCAAGCTTGGCAACCGGCGTGGAATCGACGGAGACTGCGGATGTGGTATGCGAACAACAGTGAAATGCCTTTGATAAGCCTGGTGGCTTACGGAAGCGATTCTCAGGCGACGGATCAGAGGGATCGGATTAATGCTTTGCTTGGTTTGGCTAAGGGTCAGACGCTGGGATATGTGCCTGATTATGAATGTGACGTTGGCGTGGCATATGCAAGATTGGTTCGGAGTTTTGTGGAAACACATAGGTCTTTGGGTATTATCTGTTTCACGCACATATTCTTCTCAGAAGCTCGGGCAGTAGAATTAGGTCCAGCCATCCCTTCGTGGGTTTAGGACTGGCAGGTCCAGACAGAAGCTTTTGTCATACCAGTAATGGCAAGTCAGAGTCCTCGAACTCACATTGGAAATTTTCGGCCGGTGGACAAAATTGCAGTTCATGAAGATTCTGTAGCCTACGCTGCGGCAGGGACTTCTCTTCCAGATGTGCAGTTTTCGGAAAATCTAAAGATACTCAAATGCAAAGGTGTGTTTGTAGACTACGTTGATGGCATTGGTGGTCTAATAGTCAACCATCGGAACTGGACTGGAGCGACCGAGAACTCAGATGTTCAAGTGCAAATACATCAGCTCATCAACTCATCATCTCCGTTCAACACTACTCGATACTCAGAAGGGGACTTGAGTTCTGAGAATGCCCTGGCAATCCTAGATGATGTCTCTCGCTGCCTAGTTCTAGATCGTAAAGATCGATATCTCATATCCGCAACACCACCAGGCTTCTTCGGTTCCTCTTTCTTGGACTTATGTCTCACAGCAATGCGACACCCCGAAAATGCCCTTTCAGACTTCCTAAACTGGTTCGAGCTCAATAGGTCGCTCTTGATCTATGGCGACACGTTAGAGAATATATGTCTTGCAGTTGATCCAGCACAACTTGGTGACGTGGATATTCCGACAAGAGATGTATTTCTATCAAGATTCAAAGACACGACAAAGAGCATGACACGAAGATTGGTTACCACGAATACCGGGTACATTGGTATGGGACCCTGTCGAGTCCAAAAGGGAGATAAGATTGTTGTATTACTTGGTTGTAGCATTCCTTTGGTTCTTCGCCCTCGTTCTGAAATCCACTCGTATGAAGTCATTGGGGAGTTTTACCTGCATGAGTTTATGAGCGGAGAGGTTTTGGAGCGGTTTGATGGCCAGAACTCTGAAATTGAGGAGTTTGAACTTTCATGAGGCTTCTGGGATGGTTTTCAAAATCTCATGATTTATGTGAGAACTGGATTCGATTGGTTGAAACTTCAACGTTACAACAAGAGTTGCAGAAGTTTGGGGTGAGTAGTCAAGCAGTGATCCAAAAGTGAAGACCCCTATTCTTAATCAATGTGCAATTATGCTAATTTAAACAGTCTGTTTCCTGATCTAAGCTTAGATCCAAGTTACAACATAATAAACACCATTGGGGCTATCAAGAGGATTGAGGGTCGGAAAAGGAAGTTAAATACCGTCAAGTCCAGCCTGTTAAGAACGGAAGCAATCCACAATCGTGTACAAGGCATTAACAAGATACTTTAATCGCATGTCTACTTTCTAAACTACACAATGAAAAATATCCTCGAAATACTCTTATGACGGAGTAACGATTCCTCTGTCTAATGTAACATATCGCTCATCTCGTTGTGCTAAGGGGGTTCACTTCTCCTTGGTCCCAATTTTGGCCCTTTTTTTCACCACTTCAACCTGCAACCACCTCAATCTTTCCAACTTACTCACACATCCTACTTACACTGGAACCTATATGTGCATAATATACAGTGTCTATACAATCTCGAAAGCCAATAGACGATTAAGTCCCCTCCCGTCGTATTGCGTATTCGTCTAATCTCGCTTAACCGTGTTAACACGGTGTGAATATGGTGTGGGAACGGTGTGGAAACGGTGTTAGAGATGCTAACGGTGTGGAAATGATAAACGGTGTGGACACGGTGTGGGAACGATGTCAGAAAAGTGCGATATGCAACAAAACCACGAATGAGATCGGACGACATCGGTTGTTCTTAGTGCTTTGTTAATATACATAGTAGGCTTGGGTTTATTAACGTACGGTGATTTTGCGAACATGAATAATTTTTTTGGATGGGTCATATTTTGATTTCAATAATTTGCAGATATCTGCTTCGAGGAATTTCTAGGCAATGCTGATTTTTTGTTCTGGCAAAAGCAGATATCTGGTAGGTAAGTGATGGAAAATGGTTCGATTAGAATCAAGAACACTATGGGTTTAATTTGAGCTGATCAGCTATTCAAATGGGTAAGTCTAGCTTGGATGAGACGCTTCAAATTTCAAAAACTTTCTCGACATCAAACTCAATAGCCAAAGGTGTTCCTGCAGCAGCTCGCGCTTCTCGATGCTCGACGGCGACGTTCCCTCCATACTGATTCGAGTAAACACGAACTCCATTACGTTGGAAATCACAGCAAAAGTGAGTGTTTCCAAAGACCCAGGCATCACCCTCACGAAGTTTGGGAATTTCACCATCTAAAAGATCGGTCTGGAAACCACTCCACATATCACCTTTCTTGCCGTCGACATGGGCATTGCTCGTGCCACTCGTACAAGGTGCATGATGTGTCATGATGATGATTTTAAGATGTGGATCTCGTTGTCGAATGTTCGCTACCATATTCTTGAGATATGTGAGAGATTTCTTAAAAACTGCGTTGTTTTTCTCCCCAGACCAACCCTAGATTAGCCAGCCCGGAATACAAGCGTCTAGCTGCATAGCCCGTGGCTGTGATTCCAGTCGCTGCGACCAGAGTGTACAACCTAGAAGAACGACATTGTACCCCTCATCACGGAACTCAAAGTAATCGTTCTCCATCACTACAAGACGACCTTGCATGCTAGGATGTTCTGCCATTCTTCTCATGGCTTTGAGACCGAATGCATGTCCATCAAATATCATTGGGAAGTCTCATTTGAACTCATTGTTTCCAGCGACAAGAAATACCTTTTTGAATATGGTATACTGGAATGCGAGAAATCTTCGATATAGAACCATCTGCTCTGACTTAGTGGCACTACCAATGTCACCCGGAAGCAAAAGGTAGTCTGCTTTGACTGGGATTTCGTATTGGTACGTACGATTTTCTTCTAAATGCAAGTCAGAAATGACCTGAAGCCTCAGAGGCTTACTTGGGGCTGACATACCACTTTGTCCGTTGGTATCCAAGCTTGATATGAAGACAAGAAAAATGACTTGAAAATATGTACACCCTCGAGGAAAAAATGACACGGGATGAGGTGAGAATTTTCACTTTGGAATTCAATGATTATTAAGTGCATTGTAGTACGAGTTGTTTTTCTGTACAGTCTGATTGAACAAGAAAGGTGTATCTGCTTTGTCCAAATCAAGAAGTAAAAATGTAGGAGTACCATGTGTCGTGGCTGATCCATTGCGAAACAAAGGCTTTTTGTAGGTCATCTCACATCTTTAACAGCCACCACAGATTTTCAAACGGAATTCACAATGATCATGCAGGAAATTTCAGTGTTTGCGCTATATCAGGTTTACTTTCAAGGGTAGATGAAAGTGAGTTGCAAAAGCGTGCTGAGGTAGTTAAATGTCGGCAAAGTTTGGAACATTTACAAGGGAACTTTATCAACACGCTTCCATCGCGCTTCCCATTGCTGACTATCACTACGTGTATATTTAGCTCCCTACGCATCTGGCAGTCTACTATTGGAACGATTTATCAGTGACTGATTAATGTTTCATTGGCTCACTAAGCGAAAACCTCAATCGTGGCTGCAGCCATCACTTAGGCGCCACAACATTGTAACTTCATAGTTTGCTGAGAATTCGAGCCCACCAGTACTTTTCAAATCTAGAACTATCTAAAGGGTGATTATGTCGCGTAAAAATCGAGGGTATGAAGGTCCAGTTCCGAAGTCAGTCTACGAACTCCTCGATGAACTTTCCTGCAGCTTGGAAGACCTTATCATACGGAACAGCAACCAACGGAATCGCCCTGATACAGTTTGCATACCTCCAAACATATATTGGCCAGGACGCTTCGTACCATTCGAAGGGCATGATACGAGTCCCAATGCAGACAACAAGTCTGTTTTACACCAGCTGTGCGAAAAGTGCCGAGAACTTCGATCTTGGATCTATGAAGCACCGGAGAGAAGAGGGAATCGGTACACCTCATCAGATATTACAGAGAGGTTTTCACACAATTCATTCGTAGATGTGCAAAGTGCTGCAAATGAGGGATGTCATCTCTGCACGATATTAGTTTCTAACGCTCTGACAGGCTCAAGCGTAAGCCATGTGTTCTCCGAAGAATCATCAGAAATGCTGGTTGTTACTCTAGAAAATAATTATGATCCGCCTTATGGAGATGAGTGGGCATTCAACCTTAGAGTCAAGCCTAATGGCATTGAAGCCGACGGACCAGATGAATTGAGTGGAAGTTCAGCGCCTCTGGCACCTCTTTCGACCGCACGTCTAGATACTGACAGGATGTTCGAACTGCATGTCAATAGTAAGATACCCCTCGGAAACTGAAAATTTAACTTCCTGTAATCAAGAATAGATTACCCGGTAGAATACCTGCTTTCTAGCCCCACTTCGAATTCTACAGCATCGACAGAGTCTCGAGAATGGGCCAGGCACAAGTTAAAAGAGTGTTTATCTAATCACGGCACATGTACTCTCCTTCGAAGAGACCCAAATTTTATGCCAACTCGACTCCTAGATGTCAGCTCTGTCAATACTGACGGGATTGTTCGTTTGACTTATCCCACCAGCCAATGGCCAAAACCACGGTACTTGACTCTGAGTTATTGCTGGGGAGGAGACCAAAAGTTCAAACTTACCCACGCTACCTATGATGAGCTTCAGGTGGGAATATCTGTCGCACGATTACAAAAGAGTATCCAAGATGCAATCAGAATTACAAATTGGTTTGATGTGCAATACATTTGGGTGGATTCTCTCTGCATTATTCAGGATGAGCCCGACGATTGGGACCATGAATCGAAACAGATGTGTGAGGTTTACCAAAACTCCACACTCACCATATCGGCACAGGGAGCAAAAAGTAGTGAACAAGGCTGCTTCGCATCAAGAAACCCATTGATGCATCTTCCGTGCAAGCTTACAGAAGCGGACAGTAACGGCAATGCTGTGACTGTCTTTCCACAGAAATCAACTGCCTGGTGGAGGAAACAGGCGTTCGAACAAGCACCACTTTTTAAAAGAGCATGGGTCATACAGGAACGAATGCTATCGCCGAGAAATCTATGTTTTGGAGAGATCTTGACGTGGGAGTGCAACCAGGTCTCAACAAGCGAGTTTGATGAGTTTCTGGGGTTAAGAAATCCGAACCCAAAAGCTCTCTTGCCTGTCGTGCCACACGTCAAGGGAGAACTACACTCAGAAAAGCCAGTATTCTCGATTTTTGAATTCTGGTCTGATTTGATGCGAAGTTATCCTGCGTCAGGAATAACTGTTAACAGTGATCGCCCAGTCGCCGTCCGAGGTATCATACAATACCTTGAGGAAGTCACAGACTATATGAACATGCACGGATTATGGATCCAATTCTTGAATTTCGAGATCCTTTGGCTGGTCGAAAAGCCATCAAAACTTCAGAGGCTTCAAGTGAATGATGTTAGAGCAAGAAAAAATCAGTCCCCATCATGGTCTTGGCTAGAGATGGCAGTACCAGTCACAAATACATATGACAAAACAAAAGAACTAGAGTTCATTTGTCGTGTCGCTGTCCTGTCACCTCTTTCAGAGATGCCGCCTTTCAAAACCAAGCTTCACGTCAGAGGTTTCGTGTTGAGAGCCACAATCTTCACGTCTAAAAAGCAACAATTCGACGGTTTTCTAAAATTCCACAAAGTAAAGTTCTTGCCAGACTACGCAGACTTAAGTCTAGAAAGAGAGATACTGTTCTTGTTAGTGGCGCGCGATTCCAGAGAGAATTGGGGTTTCAATATGGCTTTCTATTATGGATTAGCCATCTGTCCGTCTGCAGAGGTGAAAGGAGCGTACGAGAGAATCGGATATCTTAAAGGTGGAGTTCCACTGTTTAAAGATGCATTGGAAGATCGGCTGAAGGAGAGAGATATCTTTTTAGTATAGTTCCGTGGATTAAATTATTTGATTTGATTTGATTTAGGGTAGGTAATCGAATCAAAATCAAAGTAATCATGATTAGTTTCAGATCTTTGATTACTGTAACTAACCTGACTTCTCTGTAACCAATCAAACAGTCGAGGTAATCAATCCGCAATCATATCAAATTAAGGTTATCATAATAAATTTGATTGCTTTGATTATTTTGATTTTTGGAACTGTACTCTAGTTCTAGACTCTTGCAACCTTTTGTGTTTTTGTTCCTAGGATATAGTACAGACTCGATATTTCCGCAAAAGCATCATATAACTCGATCTTGGCTATTCCAATGTAAAGCTTTAATATGCAACTTTCCTCCAGGATCTTCAGTCTAATTTAGAATTTATCTTACTCTAGCGCTGATGAAGTTCTGATTGCAATTGAGATGCTCGAAACGTCGCGACCAAAGGTGCTGCTACTGCAGATTTTCCGAGATCCACACTAGTGATAACAAGCACGAAGCCCTCCACACCACTACTTCCCAATTCCCAACCTCCAAACATCCTTGACAAACTGTCCGCCCTCTCCCATGAATTCTATGAAATTTTCGTTGTCCCTCAGAAACTCTCCATGCATGGCCAGATACGCACAAACCAGCTGCGCCAGCCCTCCTTCAAACCCTTCGGGTCCCGTTCTGCCTTCTTCGCCATAAACAACCCGTAAGAGGTGTATAACATCTCTGATTTTGTATTTATCGATATGGAAATGATTGAGTGTTTTCTGGAGTTTGTGCAGCGCTAGCTTCTTGAGAGGCTCTACAAGCCAAAGGTCTCCAAGTATGTATAACGAAGCATGACAGAGCAGCACCTGGGTGTAGTCGTATTTTGAATCGTAATAAGTAGCTGGTCGATTGACTTTCCAGTATCTCTGTCGTTCCGGTCGAGCGAATGTCAAATCAGAGAGCGTTATCAACTTTCCTGTGGCTCCCTTTTCGCTTCTCTTTCTCTTTTTCCCGGGAGGCAGACCCTTGCCTTCCTCTTCGTACTCCTTTTCTTCTTGTGATTCATCAAGTGACCCATCAAACTCTTTCCATTCTTCTGGATCGAATTCTCTTAGCACTGGTGCGGTGATGAAGTAATCGCCTGTGTAAGCAAATTGAGCAAACTGTTCAAAAGTCTCTTTACTGACGTCTTTCCAAACTGTCCGACCAGCTTGAGATTCCGAATGATGACCTGTCATCATCAAACAGAGTGGACGGGAAAGTTGGGCGATAGCTTCTTGACGAACTCTTATTTCCGTTGCTTTTCCATCCAGGTTCTCGCCGACTTCGAAGGTAAACAAACGGGAATTAAGGACGCTTGAAGGTTCAGTTAGCAATCTCGATGGCATGCATTCAAGTATTCTGAATGCTCAGGCACGTACTCTCCAAATGAGACTTCCCCTCGTTACTCATAGTGGCTAGGCGTGAAATGAGGAAGGCAGCGTCGAGAGTGGTCGTGTTCTGTGTGTAGCAGCGACCAGGAAAGAACAATCAGCGCGACCGATTCAAGAAAGAACATAACTGGTACAATTCGTTGCGTGGCTGAGTTGACGTGACCGTGCCGGTTTGTGCATGTTATGAATTGATGTATGAAAACCAACCATATGTTATTCTGTAGTAATCCTAGACAGAAATCCTTATTTGTACGGGTATTGTTGTTTATTTTGCTGCTGAAAATGAGGCCCGTCGAGTCATAGGTAGCAAGTTGGATCACGTGTACCCCACGATAACGGAGAAGAGTCAGAGGACAAACCTGGAAGGAGAAACGCTGAATTGTTTGTGTGGAATTGTTAGTATTTTTGGAATCATTGCAGGGAGTACTAGGTCCACAGCACTCTATTTTGAAACTAAAACTAAAACTAAAGTTATTTCCAAGGGCAAAAGGGTGCCACATGATAGCAACACCTTGCCAAAGACACATCATTATTTCTCAGAAGCCGTAGCACTTTTATCCGTTTCTTCATCCTTTACCCACCAATTGTATGGTTTGACTTCCACCACCGTCCGCTTACGACGATTTGGACCGGAGTCACCAGCCTTACAAGCCATACGGAAGAGGAGGTCCCTTCGATGTTCTATCTTCTCCTTCCTTCGCTGTCGCCTTCTTATAGCTTTGGGGGAGACATCAGTATACTCTTGCCAAAAGGTTTTGCTAAAGTTGAAAACAGGTGTCTTGTAGTCCGTCTGTTTTCTATCGATGGCCTTCTGCTTCCAAAACTCAAGAAATTTCGTGTCCCCTACTCTGACGTTGTCTTCGATTTCGTATTCTTCCTTGTGGTAACATGTGATAGTCTGCAGGTGCTGGAATTCGCCGAGTATTAACGCCCTATTTCAGATCTCAAAGTTAGTCAGAGTATTTTGGAGAGGCGGTCTGTATCTCGAGCAGAACTTACAGATCTGGCAACCACTGTAAGTTGTTGATCGCGATGTGTCGTACATTTTTACACATGAGCTTCACCTCAGCCATTCGCTCCGGAGTGTTGGAACTAGAAAGGTTGAAGCTGTTGCTGAACCATTGTTTCAACAGTCTAACGTCTTTCAACAGCTTTCTTCCAAAATAGAGAATATCCGTCTCGTAATTGAAATACACAACGAGACCTCCAAGTGAAATATGAAGGAGCGGTTTGTAGAAAAGTTTTGCAAGCGTTCTCGTCTCTCGGTCGACGGCAAGCATCGCAGGTACATCGGTCTGCCACTTGAGAGCAAATTTCTGTCCTTTAGGCTTACCGTCCTGCCTCATCCATCGGAAATGCAAGCAGATCTTTCGGGGAACTGCTGCGTGCTTCAAAATCATCGTCCGCAACTCGATGGGTAATTTGTTATATAAATGGAAATGGTCGAGATCGACACCGGTATATCCTTCAGAGAGACTGTGTTTGTATTGCTTCGGCCGCCGTCCAGCTTTCAACTTTTTCTTCTCAATCCTTGCTTGTTCTCTGATGGGGTCGATCTTGATTTCTTCTTCACCTGTTCTAGGCTTTTTGCGAGGTCCCTTGAGTTTTGGTTTTGGAGGTGCTTGGAACGGGAGGATCCGTATCTTTCGACGCTGTCGAGAGATTAGCAAGAGAATACATGTAGGGAGGTTGGATCTTACCATTTTAACCTCAGCGAAGCACAAAGTCGCAACACTTATTCAGTATATCGAAGCTATTCGGAGCTGCTTTCATGCCAAAGAAAATTATAGAATGGAAACAGAAAAGGCCAGACGTGGACAGAGGCAACTAAGGTTTTGCAATTCACCTTTGAATGACGGAGCAGGGTTGTTCGCAAAATATTCACCAAAACAAATTTTTGAATGATTCCCAATTCAGTCACTACACACGTGATCTCTGTTCATTCTCTATTGTCTCTATTGTCAAACTCATTCGCCGACTAGGCTCCTTTTTTGTGAAACAAAGGAATAAGAGAAAGATGCAATTTACATACCAAGCCATTACTAACCATACAAACCATGCTCTGAACGTCATATTGTAAGAATTCTATGTTGCCAGGATATTTCCTCCATCGATTGAGGTTCTTCAGCTTGTCTGCTTCTACATCGTCCCACTCATTTTGAACTTATTATTGCTCAACCACAGTGGTGCTTACCCAAATCCATCGCAGCAAGATCAGAACAGAAGGTAGAACTTCCTGAGGAGTAAATATGAATTGAGAATGAATGGACGTTACGGTCGATCGAAAGTCCATTTGGAAGGTATGTACTTGACTCCGTTTGGTTTTGTTACAGTCTCTGTCACCGCATAAAGTTGTCTGAAGATGCCGATGGTAAGAGCCGTTTTGTCAAAATCTGAAGGAAATTAAGAGCTTACAACAGGTATGTCGAGCTTTTTCTATTCTTTTACTATATTATTATAAGGAATGCCAGAGCCTTATGATCTCTAATGGTCACCGACGAAAATAGCCATGACTGACAAGAACGAATCTCTTGGTCCGAGGGTGGAATTCCCTCATAGTGACACCCCTTGGACCTTTGTAAAAGGCATGTCTGATGTTCTATGAGCAAGTAATTTGGCAATCAAGTCATCTCCGCTACTGCCTAGGTCTTCCACAAATCATGGTATCTGCCTTCGTCGTTTTTCGTAACCGGTAGATGGTTGACGGTCCTGGCATTTGTTGTAAATATAAACGAGTGCTCACGTCACTAGTGTTGATACGATCTCAAACGCTCCTTTGGAACAAGTAAAGAGGGTGCCGCTTGGTAATAATAAGAGTAGGATGACTACAGCTTCTACGAGAAGGTGAACGAACGGATTGTCGTCGTTTGTCGTTCACCGCCTTTTTGGCAGGATTCGTGATGCAGCCACAATATGCAATTGAAAGATACATTTGACCCATCTTGATACTTTCACAGCTCATTTGATATGATTTAACAATATGAAGACGAAATTTTCCAATTTCATATGAGGTTTTAGTCCTAGATTCTCACTAAATTCCCGTGAATGTAGTCTACGAGTCGGGTATATCGTCTGACAGGGAAAATCCACGAACCAAGACCCCCCATAAACCCTTATTGTAAAAACAAAAAATAAGACGATTGTACCACAATGGTCAATATTCATAATTTTGGCGGTGCTGCAAGTAAGAACAGAAAAGGTAACATCCCAAATGCATGGTCACGCTTTGCAGCCCACAATTCGTCTGCTCCCCCCCTGTCATTTTACGCGGTCAGGGGTCGCCGCTTTCTATTAAATCCTCCACTACAGTCTGTGTGTCTGGTCTCAACACATCGCTAAACGACGTATATCCTACACCGCAACTAGCGGTTGTGTCTCTTTTCGATACCTCCTCAATTTCACCTGGCAATTAATCTCGCTAGCTGTTCTAAACCCGTTCTCTCGCGGGGTTGTCGCCATCTTTTGCGGGTTCAAAGAGCTAGTTCGTCGAAAAAAAGGGGTCATTTGAGTGGCACCCTTGATTTTCTTCAGCGAAGGAGGCCCAAATTGTGTGGAATGAAATAGGCGGAATATCCAATGATCAACTCAATGGATAATAATGATTCAAATACCCCCGCCACACCTTCTTTACGGCTTTCACCGCAGTCACGGGGTTCTAACGGCTTGACAGCCAATGAAAAGATTCTTGTGAGGAAGCTGAAGAAGAATGAGGATGGTGTTTTTAAGACACTAGGTGACTGGTTTTTCGAGAATCAAATTGGTATGTGGAGAAATCTCGTCGGCGTTGGTCTCATATGAGAAGCCCGTTTCAAGTACAACCTGGGATATAGATCACTAACGAAACAACAGGCTTATCCTTTAATCTCATCGCCTTATTATTCCTCTCACATATTTTTATACCCAAATCAAGAATACACACTTCCAAATTCTTCAAGTTATCAGAATACAACGCCACAACCGGGAAGTATGTTTCTAGCTCAGACGACCTCTGCTTCATCTCATTTTGCGTCGTTCTGATCACCGGCCTGCGCGCTGCGTGTATGGAATATGTCCTCGTCCCACTGGCCAATCTATGGGGGATTCCTAAGAAGAAGTTAGCTACGAGATTCGCTGAACAGGCATGGCTGTGGATTTATGCTAATACAGTGTGGCCGATTGGCTTGGTGAGTACATTTTCCATGCCATAATCGAAGGATATTAATGCTGACATGCTCTAGTACATATATTACAACTCACCGTATTTCTTCAAAATGGATGGGTTGTGGACAAACTGGCCAGACCGAGAATTAGACGGTCTTCTGAAAGCCTACGTGATGGTCCAATGGTCCTTCTGGATCCAACAAATCCTCGTGGTCCACATCGAGGATCGTAGAAAAGACCACTGGCAAATGTTAACTCACCATTTCGTCACTGTAACCCTCATATCAGCCTCCTACGCCTACCACCAAAGCCGCGTTGGAAGCCTCATCTTATGGCTCATGGACGTAGTAGACCTATCCTTCCCCGTAAGTCCCAACCAGCCGTCACTCACACCTCACATATTAACACGCTCCAGCTTGCCAAATGTCTCAAATACCTCGGCTTCACAACAATCTGCGACATACTTTTCGGCATCTTCACCGTCTCCTTCTTCGTCGCCCGTCACGTCATCTTCCTTACCATCTGCTGGAGCATCTACGCCGACATCCCCCGCGTCATCACATCCGGCTGCTACATCGGCAACATGAACAACCTCTCAGGCCCTTACGCCGTCCCGGACGACTGGTCTCACGTCTTCCAGCCCTTCCTAAATCCAGAAGGCATCGTATGCTGGAACGACAACATCAAGAACGCTTTCCTCGGCACCCTCCTCGTCCTGCAGGTTATCACGGCGATCTGGTTCGTGGCCATCGTGCGGGTGGTGATTCGCGTGCTTAGAGGCGGGAGCGCGGAGGATATCAGGAGTGATGATGAGTGCGAGGAAGAGATTGAGTATGAAGAACTGCCGCCGCTGGAGGAGGAGGTGGGCGTTGAGGAGATTAATCTCTTGGGGTGGGAGAGGAGGTCTGGGGGCAAGAGGGGGGCGAGCGCGAGTGGAGTGACGTTTTCGAGTACAAGGAAGGAGTTGCTGAATCGGGTGGGGTGTGAGAAGCAGATTGATGGTTTGGAGTAGGGTCTCTTGGTCATGGGTACGTGGTTCCGATGTGCATAAGTCCTTGCGATTTGAAGTGGGATACCCGGGCATCTTTCGGGCTGTGGTCTAGGAGCTTTTTTGAAAAATCGTTGCGCAATTGGGTTTCGCAAGTCATGAAAACCATTGGAAAAGTCTACATTTTCCTATTACAATGAGGTGGAAGGGGAAAGGCGTTTTGGGTATGACGAGAAATTTTTGAGCAAGATTCAATATCACATTCATCATGAATTCCAGCGGGAAGATAATACAACTTATGTATGGTGATGATTATGATTACTATTATGATTATAAACTGTTTCAAACACCTCCCGTCTTTCAAATCCATGCCCAATTATTTCATCTCCATCAGTATTCGCGAGTTATATCCAACACTTCACCTATTTATTCGGAAGCGTGAGATATAAGTGTTGATTGGCATCCGCCACCAATTTTCGTCGGGTCATCCTTAAAACAAGTCAGTACAACACGTATACCTGGAAAATTTGCGCCTACTTTGATCTCTTCTTCCCCACCTTCGCACTGCCCAAAACGACCTTTTTCTCCGCGGCTCTCGTCCTCATTTCCTGCTCGGCCCTCAACAAGTCCTCCTCCCTAGCCCTCCTTTCAACCTCCTCCCTCATCTCCTCCCTCCACTCCTTCTCATCATCATCACTCCTATCATCCTCCTTAACATCCAACCACACATATCGCCATGCCGTCCTCAGTACCCAGCCCAACCACACCAAGTTCAACATCTGCAAACCTCCCAACAAAAACGTCGAGATAACATGCGAGATAAGACACTTGAATTGTTCGTTCTCCCAGTCTAGCATATACGGCCCGACTGTTTTGAATTCGTAGAATTCGGAGATGAGGATTAGGATGTTGAGGTAGTGACGGAGGTAGAGCCAGGTGCACATGAAGAAGATGAAGTAGGGGCCGACGAGGGGATGGTTTATGTAATTTAGGAGTTTGGATGTCTGGGTTTGATTGTTAGTGCTGTGTTTGGGAGATCGGCGGATGGGCTTACGGCGAGGAAGAAATCACTGATATCGTGGGTAATGTAGATGGCTAGTCCCATGTAGGTGAAGTGGAATCTGTAACTGAGTGCGATCAAAGTTAATGTGATAACATGATGTGCAATCAATTCTTTGAAGTCCTTTCTTGGCTTTTCCATCCCTATCATCATGACGATGGCTTGCTGCGCCCAGTATGCGGCCTGGAACAGATAGTAGAACTTGAATGCAGCATCGTGGGTTCTGTGTGGGTAGTCCTCGTACATCCCGGCTACATTAAAGTACCAAACAGGTGTACGCTTCATCACGTATAATCCGAATGGCCCGAGGACAGCGAAATATATTGCCGTGTAAGCTTGCTCCATAAAGCGAAATTGCTTTGCTCTGCTTTTTAATTGAGTTCGTCTTGCTAGTGGTTGCAAAAATTCTTGCATGATGAATTCGCGGGTGAAGGAGAGTACGATGGTGTAGAATGTGACGAAGGCAATATCCCAAAGACCCTTCCCATATTGAGGTCGAGCCTCTGATAAATGGCGATCTCCATCTTCGTTCGGTATCTGGTAGGAGAGGAAGATAAAGTGGTGGATTGGATTCGAGCTTGTTGGATTAAGGGCAAACAAGGAGAGAAATATGGTGATGAAGGTCAGTGGACCAAACCAAGTATGCTTCAATGAATACCACTTCCACTGCCGGAAAAGAGACAACATCTTTCTTGTGGCCGAGAAGAGTAGGTTTCTATCTCGTTCCCTCTGCGCCTATACATTCCGTTCGTTAAATTGCTCAATTTCAAGGTGGAACAGACCAAACTAACCTCCATGATCCGAGCTGAAGGCAGTCTCAAATCCGAAGTAATGAGAGCTGGCGCACCAGCTTCCACCCTAATCTCTCCTCCGAAGCCAGAAGATCGTCTCCAAATCCGTGGGTTCTCGCCATTCGGTCTTTCTCTAATCGATGGTGCGGTGTTCGTTGGTATGATAGGAAATGGTTCGGACGACGGCATATTGATATTCAATCGCGCTAGTATACAAATATGACCCAGAAATATGTACAAACACGAGATTCCAATCAAGACAAATGCTATGGACGTAAAAGAAAGTTTGGAGATTGAGCCTCAGCAAGTACGCATTGGTTGCACTTGTACACCTGTGGAAATCAGTTCAAGGCACTCGCGCATAGGCCAGAGAGGACAAGGAAAAGCCGGAGACTCGGACCTATCATTACCTCCGAAATATTACCAGCTGGAACTTTGGCTGGCAGGACCTGTAAAGACCTGCTGAACCGTATAGATTCTGCATCGATTCGTCGAGATTCTGCGTTGCGTATATGGAATCTTGTACGAAGAGTGATTGAACCCGCGGAATCCGCGGAGCGAGGTTATTTAGCGAGACCCAATCTGACTGGCTCCTCCAGACGTATTTGTGTTTTTGCCTGGAATTGATTGATCTCTAGTTGCGTTCTAGATCATACTTGTAGACGGAGAAGATTGATATCTCTTTGAGTGTCATTAGCAGAGCCCATGCCATCTAATTCTCCTCCACTTCTCCAATCGATTCTGCCGCTACGACAACCCTATGAAAAACATATAGAGGAAAATGATCGCAGATGCTCCGGATATGGCCTAAAAATCGAACAGTTTCGTGCCATCGCGCGGGTATCAACAAGCACAAAAAGAATGGCGAATGCTTGCACTGTACTACTTGAAATTTACAATAATTTCAGGCATCGACAGTTTGTGAGAAGAGGCTTACTACGTGCTTGTATCCCGTCAGTTTTTGGTCGGAGTCAGTGGCAATTAACCATACTAACCTAAATCATACTTGCTCAAACTTGGAACTCCAAACCGCTTGGATCTGCAAATCTTTGATTTACATTCTTGTAATCTAACAAAATACAAGTCATACACGAATCAGAGTAGAGTGGAAATCATGCCAGATTCCTCGGACGCCCGCTTGCCCAAGATCCCATTGATCGTATATAACAACGCCCAACGCTAAATTTAGAATCAACTCCTTCCTTCTGTTGCATGCTTAAAATTCTCGGGCGTTTGCAGCCGAACCTCCCATAGCTCTGGCAGACCACATGCCAGCCAGACCCCACATCCCTACTCTCCAGCCTCTCCAAAGACCCCCAATACCTTGCCCTTTACGTTGTGCTTTCTTTGACTTTCGCGCGACCTTGGCAGTCCCTGTCGCAGGGAGAATATCTAGACTCGTAGAGTCGCCTTCTTCATATACAATGGACCACATCGTTCCGAATACACCTTTATACGGCCCTGGCTCAACAACCATCTTGCTTTCACTGACATCGTCTGCTGAGTACATTTCGGATGCCAAGATTGAGGCTTGTCCTCTGCGTAATACGGTTTCCAGCGGCAACTTGATGAAAAGTTCTGCAGTGCGGGAAAGAAAAATCGCAACGCTGTGAACATTTGGAGACGTGACTGGGTCCACTCCGAATTGAGACCGTAGGAGTAAAGGAGTGGAATGGTTGATCGTTGGTGTGACAAGACTATATAAAATCGTGGGTATCGTTAAACTTGGTGGACATAAATAAGAAGGTAAATTGCGAGTGTTATGAACAAGTGATCGTTTGGGCTCAGATGTGGGAGAGAGGATCAATCTAAATAGTCAATTAACGTGCTTTGGGACGTTGGAAGGAAGACTGACTTTGTGCGAACGAGATCGAGAGGCGCAAGTATCAGGCCAGCGCTCACAGCAGCCGCGATGGCCACTCCCAGAGAGGCCCATGGGTATTGTATATCAGTAAGTTCAGAGGAAATTCCCAAAGCAGCGCTCGCCTCTGGGATGTTGAAGATCCCGGAGATCAGGCCCTTTGACCATTGCTCCAAAGTCTGCAACAACAGACCGTACATAAATGTAGCATTGGTGGCTTTCCAGACTCCCCAAGCACCCTCCTTCGTCCATTCCTGACCTATCACTTCTAGAATAGCGTCCCCCCTCTTCAATACGAGTTGGTGGCCGGAGGTGGATGGTGACTTTGGTGGTGGGATGGAGCTATCCCTCGAGCTGGCGCGCCTTCTTCGCTCGCGTGTAGGAGAGTAGGAAGTTGCTGATGGTGCGGCGGATGTGAAGTAGGCAGATTCATCATGGTCTGAGTCGTCTGAGGGGTACTGACCACAGGATTAGCGATTACTACAACATATGATAATCAACGTACATCTTCATATATAGAAGCTCCATAACCTGCATGATTCGACCTTATATGCCGACCCGGGGCGGTAGGTCCACCAGCCTCTATCGCACCTTGACTTCTTACTTGTAGAATGGTTTTTGCTACATCGAATGGTTGTGAGAGCAGAATGCTAAAATATTTGTACATCCAGTCATCCAGGACTTTCCGGACAGCTTCTACTGATGATGGAGACGACTCTGAAAGGTAATCGCTATAGTCAAACATATCGCGAGCAGCGGAAGACGCGTATGCTGCTGCGCTGCCATTTTTGGGCCCCAATCCATGAGTTCCCGAGCTGGTGGTTCCAGGCGCATCTTGTGGTATACCGATTGAAGGTGGCCGATAATACGGTCTTAAAGGATTCGGGGTGTCTCGATATGTTGACATGCTGTGCGATATTACATTTGGAGATAATCGTAGAGGTTGAGGCCAAAAGCTATTGTTTGATGGCCAAGATTTCGTCAGTAATACCAGTTTGAATGCGGGACAGGGATCTGAGGTTATGCATTAGTTCAACAGCCAATCAAGTTCTTTACAGAATCAACGCCATTGAACAAGGATTACATGTGATAAGAACCAGCGCTCTTACTTCGTCTTTGTTGCGTTTTTAATATCAGATTTGTCTTTATAAAAAAAATTCATCAATACGGTCTTGAATAAAGAGCCACGATCCTTGTTATGACATTACGACAGATGACTTAGGGATGATGGAAAATCAGGAAGTTCATGTGAAAGGCAAGTAATTTGTCAATTCATAGATGCGTAAAGAGATAGTCAGTTTATTCAATCTTCCGTTGTTAGTTGGATTACGAGATGAGGTGTTAACTTGATATTATCCAAAACCTGACCCTGATACAATTTATCTATACTTGTTGACTGCAAAGATAATAATATTGAAGTTGCATCATTGCTAATTTCCAGACGTTTTTAATACTCAGTAAAATGCTTCTTTCGCTCTGGAGGATTATGATAGCTTAGAGGCCATCTAGAGTGGAGCAACGCCAGTCTGAACCAAGCTGGTTACTGCAGGATTGACAAGCAGTGAGGGATTTCAAGAACACCGCAGGCGTGGATTTTCTCTGTGATCATTCTCGGCCCAGAAGAAATGCTAATCTTAACCCGGGGTGCACAGTTGAGACCCCCATAACGTTTGCTCACAGACTTTGCAATTATGACATCAGCAGAAGAACTACCTAAATTCGACAGTATCTTTTGGCTAACGGTTAGTCGCTGATAGGTATGGAACTACCGTTGAAGAAACTTAAACACGCCGCTAAACCTGCGATGGGGGAAAGAATGCGGATCCATATTTAGGAAGTTTTGACCAGACCGAATAATTCTCAGACAGGATTGGATTCGTGAAATCTGGATGTATATACGCCTGATATACCATTAGGTTATGAGAAGACCAACGTAAGCAGCTTTCGTAAGAACCAGTCTATAAGCATCCGTGGATCTTCCGAGACAGGATTAGACTTCTGGGTTTCGTAGGTACTTGGATCAGGATCGTAATCACGGTCCCTGAGGCTTCCAAGGTGGTCCAATAAGTGAATGCTGGAGGAGAGCTAAGGATATTTTGCTCGTAGTTCGTCGTTGATGATGCTAGACCGTGAAAACTGTTTTTGGTTAGACTCTCCTAGCCTTCCGAAGTCTGGTCCAAATCTTTCTGTCGATATCATAGATGGTCCAGATGGCTATTGCGGACGAAGCTCGATTTCAGAGATAAATCGAGTGCAAACTGAAAGACTTGACATCTTGAGTAATCTGTAGTGCTAGATTCGATAATCTTGCTCTCGAAATTGGAAAATTTGACCACTCGGAACGGATCCAAATTTTTTGAAGGTCGAAACTACGTGGACGCGATGTTGTGAGTGTAAGAGGTAGCGCGACTTGACACCTCAGGCCGCCATCACAGATCACATCACATCGCTTTTACCCCTGCCTTTCCAATGCAAATTGAACTAAAATTACAGTTACCCGAACGCTCTTCCTTTTGCAAACTCGTTTAACCATTTCTGATTGGCTCATCAAACTGTGATTACGCTAGTAATTGAATCACCACCAGCACCCTTAAAGACCTTGCCCCGCGCCTTCTAACCTTCCCTCTTTCAAACCAAACTATCCAAGCCAAAACATCACCAGTTTATCTATCTTCATCGACAACGCGTCGATTTCATCACCAAAACACCTCATACATCTCTCCAACACATCAACAATATGACTGGACGTAAGTATATCTTCCTTCTTCACGTCGCTGCTGTTGTGCACGCGTTTATGTCGCTGTCGCCACTTTTCGGAAGTTGGTGATGGCTTCATTGACGCGCCTTGCTCCACATCGCGCCTGCACCTCAACTCACTTCACTTTCACTCATCTGAACACTGCTAACACTCTTCTCAACAGGCGGAAAAGGTGGAAAGGGTCTCGGAAAGGGAGGAGCCAAGCGTCACCGCAAGATTCTTCGTGACAACATCCAGGGTATCACAAAGCCAGCTATCAGACGTCTCGCGCGTCGTGGAGGTGTCAAGCGTATTTCAGCCATGATTTACGAGGAGACCCGTGGTGTTCTCAAGACCTTCCTCGAGGGTGTTATTCGTGATGCCGTCACCTACACTGAGCACGCCAAGCGAAAGACTGTCACATCTTTGGGTAAGCTTGCACCAACACTGTCTCACGTCAACCATCACTAACATTTGCAGACGTCGTCTACGCTTTGAAGAGACAGGGCCGTACCCTCTACGGTTTCGGTGGTTAAACATACCCTCTCTCGCACATTTTCACAATCACCTCCGTCCGCCACCCCAAATCCTCGGTCATCTCTATCCTTCGACAATTGGTTCTCGGCAATGCTGGATCTTGATTGGCACATGAAACTTTTGATAGTCTCAACATCTTCTGTTGAGGACGGTCTAGCATCTTGTTTACGAGAGGGTTTCGCCAAACATTCTTCTTGCATCTTCGATATCACTACTCGACATACGAACGATTTTTCAATCTGGTCTCATCACTTGATTTCTGGAATCATACAACCTTTTGATAGTCTACTGCAGACGGTCTAGCATCCTGTTTACGGGAGGGGTTATCTGGATTTCTTAAGCGTCTGGCATTTCTCGCGCAGGTTGCCGCGATGGTGGACACGGTTATTCACCTCATGTAATTCTGAATTTTACGGCGTTGTCTTTGGTTGGGATCACCGGTATGGACTATGGAGTCTTGAGGAATGGTTCCTCAGCGATATTATATCACGCTGCACATAGTAGTGCAAACAAATGAAATGGCCAATGGCCCAATACCCCATCAATATTCTTCCCACTGTGCTCGATTTAATTACAATGTGCATTTTGAATCCATCCTAACTCCTCGTATTGCTTCATCAAGTCACTCTGCGATTGATTGCTGCTGATGGTCGCGATCCCAATCTGTTAGTTGAACCAGCCGGAGTTCCGGTTTTAAAGCTGCCATAATCTTCCCTGTGGTCTCGAATGTATTCGGTAGCACCTTTCAGGCCTTTAGCGTTCCCATCTTAAGTACAGCCATCAGGTATTTCTGAGGGCCCCTTTCCGATGCCTCCGACAAATTTGATACGAACAGGCGACAACTTGTCTACCCTAGCCTAACTGTTGAGCGTGCTGATTCCTTCTACTCTCTTATCTCCCTCATTTCTATCCTTGGTGGGTATCATACCGATTCTCCATACACCCTCGAGCGCACAATACATCATACCTCGTCAGTATTCTGACTTACGTATCACCGTGCCCAAGCCCGCTTCGTCTCCATTACTACCAAATGCTCCAACGTGGAAATACTGGTAATGTCTGATTCTTTGCTTCACAAATACTTCTTCCCCGCAGCCACAACTCTAGACCTAAATATCGGGCTTTTCACCTCGGCATTTACATTATAGAAAGGATTCATGATCGTCTTTACCCAGTTCTCGTAGACCTCCCCGAAGAACTGTTTTATGGCTTCTTCGGTCTGTGGTGATGTGGGGTTTGCTGCGATGGATGTTGAGGCGCGGGTTGTATTGGTGGAAGGCGTTGATGGTGCGTGGAGGAGGAGGAATTTCACGTCTTGGAGTTGTTAGTAAAGAAGGAGAAAGAGAGAGGGTAAAGGATAGAGGGCCGTACTGCCGCCTGTCATGAAACAGGATACGTAGTTATTGTAATAGCGGTCTATACATTTTAGATACCTATGCGCTTGCGATTAGTCCTTTCCTCTTGCACCCAAAGTGGATGGAGGAAGTGTATTACATTTGCCCACTACCCCATTGAACTTCCTCTACAATATCCAGACTGCTGTGAACGATGAACTGGTTCATATGTCTCGCCTGCTCTGCGAACCTGGCGATTCCATCACCACCCTGTTTGGCGGTGCCGAATTCGTATTCGAAGAGCGGATTGTCGAGGGTTCCGATGATGGCGAAATAGTATGACATTTTGAATAAGTACCGTAGAATCTTTCCAAGGTGATTGAGGTCCTAGGTAAATTGTTCGAAGTTCCGTTTATGTTCTGAGCGACGGTGGCCGACTGAGAAGGTTGTCCCGCAGCCTTGCAGAGGGACTAGTGGAGAGCTAGAAATGTGGGCTGTGATTGGCAGTCCATCAAAGGTCTTGGCGAATAAATCTCCATACCAAAACGCGCGACACTCGACAACCTCGACCAAGACAAGACAACATGTTTGGCGCATTCAGACCCACGAACTCACTGGGTGGAGGTCTACTATGGTAAGTTCTACCTTCCTCGTTGCAATTGCCTCTTACTTCCCTTCATTTCGTGAGCTGATTCGTTTTGTCTCAGGAAAATCCCATGGCGACTTTCGAAATTCCAAAAAGCACGACAACGGAAACGTCTGCGCGCTGTTGATGTTCTGGTGGCGACGGTGGATAAGGCATTGCAGAGGAATGGGGGCATGACTACGAGAGCGGTGGAGAGATGGAAGGAGGAGATGCCGATTGAACAGGTTATGGTGCCGAAGGATAAATATACGATTTTTGATAGGAAGGAGAAGGGGTATAGGAAGAGTATCAGAAGTGAGTGGTCAATCCATTTGGGCCTTCTAGAGAGGGAATGCAGAAACAAAGAATTTTCAGAGGCGATAGGATTGAAGCATTGATTGAGGCATAAGGGTTCAATCGCAGTAGCTGACTTATTACAGAGCTGCCAAAATGGACGAGAGTTTCGCAGAGACTCAACCCGCCTGGATACTAGCGAAAGTTGGATGGATTGGTCGTTGACGCTATTTTCTGGGTCGTTTGTAAGAGTATAGGACTCGGGGGGTGCAATTGCTGGCCAGCGGGACATCCCATAACAATGTATGTACAATATCCGTTGCGATGACAGCAAGGCGCTCGTGGAGCTGGCCATTTGCAAAGACAAGAGGCAGCACGGCAGCATATAGATACGGCGTTTGGATTGTACAAGTAAACAGAATAAGGAGTCACGATTACTCCAGACTTTAAATGAAAGCATAGCTGTTTCGCTGATGAATATTTCCCTCCAATCCATTGACTCCATTCAACGCCATAATCCAGATGCAAGGCGATGATTTATCTACCTTTACCGTATTCCTCTTCTTCCTTCAATCTCTCAGCTTGAATAGCTCTACCCAGACCACCTCTACCCTCATCATATTCCTCTCGGTACTCGTCGCGCACTTGGCCGCCAGACTTTCCACGTCCATACTGTCTTCCCTCTTGAAATCCTGGATCCAGATCTGTTCGAATAATACGTTCATCCAGCTTCGTGCCTCCAATATATTTCATGCAATCCAAAGCGTCTTGATGGGTGTAATATTCAACAAAACAGAACCCACAAGGAGTCTTGTTGAATCTGTCCAATCCCATTATCAATCGCTTTATCTCCCCACACTTTGCGAATAGTTCGTGAATCTGTTCTTCCGTTGTGTAAAACGACCTATGTTTGCCCATGAGCGAGTATTCGACCAGGTGAAAGCATATATCCTCACAAGTTACCAACATATAAAGTGGCGGCATCTTTTAATGGATCATCAGCTGGTTCCTCTGGCGTACGTTCTCTTTCCCTATCGTCGTCATCGCGGTACCGACGTTTCTTATTCTGGCAATAAACTGTTAGTCCAATGCGCCAGGAGTTATAGCAGGCTTGTAATTAAAATGTAGAATGGATATATTACCCTAGCTTGGTAGTATGCACTTGGCTTATCAAGTCTGTCGACCGTATTTCTCACTGGTCCAGGCATATTGTTGCGTGTTTACTTCGAGGGACGATGTTGCATCTGGCAGAGCTCCCTCGAAGGTTCACGATTCGCTAGCGCGCTTCCCCAGGCACGTCGACCTTTGAAGGTGCACATACCAAACAAACTGCAACAACAATTCGATTTGCTTCACGCCCTCATGATATAAACGCCGGAATAAAGCCATTACCCACAGGTCTAGCTCGCCCTTCAGCTACGGCAGTTCTGCATTGACTCAGAACTCAAACGCAGCTATGCCTGCTACACTCGCTCGCACGCCAGAATGGCTGTCAAGACCAAACCCTGGGTACAACATCTTTATGGAATCGGAGCCTCAAGCTTCTGCTACAACACCTGCTACAATCGCAAACTCGAGTCGGAAACGAGCAGCAAAACCTGGACCTCGTCGAACGATTGCGCGCAGAGGAACGGAAATATTTACCGCTGTTGGAAAGGAAATTAGATGGGCGGATCTTGTGTATTTGAAGGAAGCATGGGAGGAAACATCTAGGAAATCCCGGGGCAAAAAGCAAACGGAAGATTCTCAATACAATGCAAATCATGCTCAAGGATACAGGGTAAGCTTCATATTCTGTTTTGCGCAATCAAAACCTTGACTAAGATGCTAGACTATCAAAACGCCCGTCAGCGAAGATATTCGCCAGCTGATCATATCTCCCCAATCGAATTTCTTAGCGATCTTAACGACTCACACAATTCATGTTGCGAAACTGCCGGAATCTTCTCACCTGACTGCGCGCGAAACGGGACCTCTAAAATTAAAGACATTCCATTTAGGGCCTACAACTCATGTCACCTCACAGCCTGCACTGGCGTCAGCGTTATGGCATCCTCTAGGGGTCAATGGTAACTGTCTAGTCACAGTTACCGAGGACGCAATTGTCAGGGTATGGGAGCTTTCGTTGGCGGACCGATGGTCTTTTAATGACCCGACTTTGTCCATTGATCTGAAGAAACTAGCAGATGGGACGACGGTAGATCAAGATTTCACGGCCACAAATGGGCGCCAAGGCTTTACGCCAGATTCAGTAGAGATGGAAGTGGCATCCGCGTGTTTTGCCAGTCGAGGAAGTGCAGGTTGGTCACCTATGACCTTGTGGGTTGCAATGAGGGAAGGAGATGTTTACGCGCTGTGTCCACTCCTCCCAGAGAAATGGTCACCACCGCCAACGTTGATACCATCTTTATCGGTCTCAATCGTTTCTAAGGTAGCTGCCACGGAGGACGATCCACAAGCAGACAGGTTACTAGCTCAGCAACAACTAGCTTGGATGGCTGACCTGGACAATCAAGATCCTACCATCGTCGAGTCATCACCTGGTGACCCAGACGCCGAAGTTTACTCGAGACCTGGAAAGCCCGGTAAGGTTCCAAAACTTCAAGGGCCATTCGAGTTTCAGCTAGCGCCCGAGGAATCAGAGGAAGAACTGGATGGATTGCTGAGCGACATTTTTGTCATAGGACCCAAGATTGACTCGCAGGAACTTATGTTCGGAGAGGAAGATGACTTAGAATTCGACGAGGCCGATCAGGAAGGCTTATCGATAGGAATTATTTGTTTGCTCACGAGTAGTGGTCGCCTCCATATATCTCTGGATATTGAAGGGGTTGAAGCTCAATGGCTGCCAAAGTCAAAATCGAAGATATCTAGGCGCTTGCTCAACGATCCGACCCTTCTGACATTTCAGGTTTTAGATACTCTGAAGTCTGGGGAGGTCTGGGCTGGTAGCTGGCCAACTTTCAGTACAGACGTGACATCGCGGTACCAATTTTACGTCACCGATACGTCTTGTATCACTCATATCTCTCTCTCTCCGTGGGTATTCCGGCTGGAAAATGAGCTTAGCGAAGGTTCTGTCGGTACAGACCTGCGAGTCGGCATGCTTGCTAGGGGCGACAATACCATTCGTGAACGTGTTTATACCCAGCCTCTTAAGAAGGGGGAACTCGCTCTTGCGGCTAGCGTTTTGATCAGGGATCCAGATCTTGGATATTTCTTACTGACCGCTGATCAAGATGGTCCAAAATCTATGAGCTTCGAGTTACCTGAAGAAGATGACTTCGAACCCCTGCAGAGGACTCGATCACCAACTTTCGTCGAGGAAGAGTCAAAGCCATTACCGTTGTTTGAAGCACGGGACGTTTATCAACCATCGCGAACACTTCATCAACGCAGCCGCTTGCCTGATTTCCTCGAGAAATTGAGGCACACCAAGTACAAAAGACTACTGAACGAGAGTGTCCGGTTATCGCCAGCAACGCTCACAATTGTCGCTGAAGCTCACAAAATCCTCGGAGATGAAACCCATGCTCTTGGGGAGGAGGCCGCTCTTATTTTCCGAAGTTGTGAACGATTGCAGATAGAACTACAAAGCCAGATTAGAAAGACACGCGAGGTTGTGGAGAGGGTGGAACGAGTGATTGGAGATGACGTCGATGATGGACCAATTGTTAACGTACGAGAAGATGTGGAAGAACGATTCGACAATGCTATGACTCGTCAGAAGGAATTGACAGAAAGAATCGACAAATTGAAACGGAAGGCTGCACAGGGAATCACCCGTGAACTGACAGAGAAGGAGCGTGCTTGGATAGAAGAAGTCAACACTTTGGCTACCAAGATCAGGCTCGATGACGAATATGAACCAGCAGAAGAAAAAGGCCCGCAAGAGCGGTTTGACGAAGTAATGGAACTGAAAGAAGAGTTGATAGCTCAAGTGAAGGATGCATCAACGGAAGAGCAAGAGGATTCAAAGCAAGATGTTCAAGTACCATCGGGGATTAGAAAAGCGAAAATCGCCCAGGTTATGTCACTTTTGGATCGTGAAGCGGCGCTTGTTGAGGGTACGAAAAGTCGACTAGAGAGGTTGAGTATGGCTTCCTAGATGAGTAATGTTAATAATGTTGAATTGTGCGATTATGTTCCTTCCACTGTGCTGATCTGAAAGTTGGGAGCTTCCCTAAGGATTAAGCTGTTGAGTTCCTTTCGGTACAGTACTAAAGCCGCCATACATGCATATATTCGCGGCATTTGGAAGAGGCGGGCAATAGCCGAATGACCGTTCTCCAAAGCTACATCCAGCTAGATATTCAACAAGAGAATCTCCCATCATTTGCGTTACTGTTTCTTCGGCGAGAAATTACTGCTCAACTGTTTTTGTCAGCGATATCGACGGATTTGCAGCGGCAATCAAAGCCTATCCCAGCCCCTCCAGAAGGTCCCCCTCGGTTCAAACCTCGCTTTCTGGTCTCTCGGTTCCTTTCACTTAATTCCTTTATGCTGGTTAATGTACTCACTCCATCAACCAACGGGTTGTTCCTAAGATCTAACTCAGTCGGACCGAGTCTAACTCCATTAAGTCTTAGTCTTCTACTCAATCGAGGTCTCCGACTACAGTCAATTTACTGTGAAGGCGAAGATGGCAAACTCATTAGAAAATTTGTCAGAAATGAACAGGGGTTCAGATACTGGCAATACAGGCAGATGGTAAGTAGCTATTAAGTGTGATGTTGAGCAAGACAACACAGCTGATGATTGCTTGAGGATGATCTGACTGCTCTTGCATTACCTCCCAGTGAGATCAAGATATTGAGAACGCCTTTGGATTCTTGAAACAACACTACTTGCTGTTGGTTTTGCACAGAGACTCCAAGTGGTATAGTGAGAGAATGGTTCCCAAGGGAGGGATGAGAAAAGACAATAATTTGAAGGACATAGTTGAAGGACTAGATGGTGATGTTAGAGTTGCGTGATACGCTAAGGGAAGAGGGAAAGTTCTTGAAGGTTTTATGGTAGTTGATTTATTTTTGCTCTCGGATGAATCTGAAAGAGATCCATGGGGGCTGGAGGCTTGTATATAGCCCGGTTGTGTTCCCTCTGCCCAAAATCCCAACTTGTGACTCTGACCTAATGTTTGCGATACTCTGCTGTCCTTGCCAAAGACTTTTCATGCGCCGATAGATAAAGCTTCTGCAGAAGCTCTGGCGATCGAAAACGGCGTAAATAGGAACTCAGGCCTCATTACTTCTATAAAGCTTCCTAGCTCGTCCAATCACCTATCTCTGGCACCTGTCTATTTGCATTCTTGAAAACAGTGACAACACACTTTTCCAGCCGCTGTTGTCTCCACTTAGGGTGGATTGAGTCTGAAAGTAGTTTCCGAAGACTGAGGTGCTTCAGCTGCTTGAAACGGGTCAGAGCATTAATCATTGCAGTGTTTGGAAAATCCCACAGGTAGATATTTTGTACGAGCTCCTCAAACTGGGTATAACCTTCGACGCTTCTGGATTCACCATCAACAAGTTTCGCCCTTCGATCATGTCCATCTCCGTCAAATCCAAGCCCATTAAGCCCCACGTAAGAGATATGAGAGCCATCCATATCTATGATGTCTTTTGCGAAATCAATGTACACAGCTGCCCAACCCAATCTAGAAAAATATCCTGGTGGCTGTTCGCTCTCCCCAGACTGGCGTCCAATATGAACTACTCCGAAAAACCGCACATATGATCCCAGAGCCAAACTTCGATACGCTTGGCTTATGTGTAACATTGGTGGAATTCTGGGGCCATTAAAGCACGTAATATGTTTCACCCATTTGGATTTTGTGTTGTTCCAGCGAAATCGAATACCGATGGTTCGAGGCGTTGGAGGAGAGTGAGAGTTCAAGATTTGCAAGCGAAGTTCGGCAGGCAAGTCAGGGAACCTATGAAACTCTGTCGGCACAGCTTTTGTGATGGTGATAGTGTCTTTGAATTGACCTGTTTGTTGTGCGCTTGCTGAAAATGACGGGGACACCTCAGCTGTATTCGGAGTTGACATCGCGGGAATCTGGTCAGAAGCTGGCATGCTGAGACGATCCTGAAAGGGCTTGATGTTATGGTATTCGATAAGATGCAAATGCTGAGTTTGTTGTAGACCTTCCACGTATAAATCTTGCCGCCAACTGTCTTATATGGGGATTCTTTTAGTGTTGGTTGTCGTCTTTTAACGGGGAATTGTATTTAAATAGAATATTATGGTAAGCTAGTATAGGATAACTAGGAGTCTAATTCATTTGATGATTACCTGCTATTCTTGGTAATTCACTGGGAATTCCTGATACCAAACCGTGTCAACATGAAAGATCGCTAAACTACGTGTGCTAAGCCCTCCTGACAACATTGGCGAACTTTTTTTTTTCAGAAGGTGATTCGCTCAAATTCTGAAGATTATGTGTGCTTTTGATATGCCAAAGAACTGCCCCCGGTATTGTAAATTCATCATTGAGCATCTCGTAGAAGTGGAACATATTTCAAGTTCTTGCTTGATTTGTTACAGTAACATTTTACAAGCATTCATTATGTCTTTTGTTATCCCTTCAAACGCTTTTTTCAAGAAACAAAGTAGCTTTGTTCAGCTTTAGCAAACTTATGGTTCATTGCATGCAACAAACACATATCGCTCTCCACTCCCTATCTTGACTTTACATCAATCAATGAAAATTTTCAGCAAATGATTATGAACTCGTTCACCTGCATGTAAAGACTTTATTTCAATGTTTTGTTTTTGTTAACTTGCGAAGATGTTTTGACCTGCACGATGTTAGAGCCTTTGAGGTATTGAATTCTTTCATCTGAGTGTCGCAAAGAGAATCTGCTCTCTGATTGACAATTGACAAGTTCTAGACCCAAGTAATGATCAACTCATACAGTTGTCCACACTTCTCCCATCAGAAGATCCCTTTTCAACACATCATACAGAATTGAAACTGACCATGAGCGAACCGGCCAAAGAAGAGACAACAATGAGTTCAAGTCCAATTTCACTATCTGCAGCAACGGCTCACTGGATTCTCGCCCGTGTCGTCGAATGGGTAAGGGTTGAGCATCATTCCATGCAAGTAGCTGATAAATTATAGAGATGATGTCAATATCAAAAGGCTGAAAGGCGTCCATCAGCATCTGCTTTGTGAGGCTTTGCAGCGGGTTATTCTGGTTAGATATCATTCATGAAGACTTCACATTCTCTAATGGCCACGATACAGAGTTACCTCGATTCAAAACAGAAATCTGCAACTTCAAGCTTGTCGGATGAGCATCAGAGTGCTTGGGAAAAATTAAAGGTTGTTCTCGTTAAGCAAATCGCTGAGTTCACGATTGAGCTTCAGAAATGGCAAAATGAACTCAATATCCTTCACGGTAAGGGACTTGCCGTAACTCTCTATGATTTTGTAAAACAGAACAATAGGATAACCGACCAGGATATCAAGGAGTGGCTCCGTGGTTTTTGGGCCAGTATAAAGATGATGTTACAAGCGCTACAGGGAGACTCATCTTGACCTGGAAATTTGCCAGCCCAGGTTGTAAACGACAACATAGAGGTGGATCTGGTCCTGCTCATGACGGAAGTTCTGCAGCTCTCAAAGAATGCATCTGAGGTGACAGACTAAATCGTGTTTATGCATGGTCGTCATGATTATTTCATGATGGCCTGGCAGCAATAATCACAAAACGGTTGTTCGTACCGAGAGTGAAAACTTAGGAAAGAAGAAAGAGCAGGTATCAAGATTGATGGAGATTTGGCAAGCGGATATTGATCAGAGCAAGTATTTGATACAGCAGCCTTGTGAGACTCAATGTAGACTTCTGAAATAAGTTCCACGTAAGCCTTAAACATTTGAGTCAATGTTGATGCTTCATAATTGCGAAAATTAATTTGAATAAAAAAGATGAGAAGCATGCTGAAACTTGAAGAAAAAGTACTGAATAAACTTACAACCACAGGTGTTTTGAGTCTTTGGAATATGCCTTTTTGCGCACCCTTGAAAATAGTAAAAGTTGAGCAGATCTTCACATCAACGTATTCAAATTCTGCTCTCAAAAGTTCTGTTGTGCAAGGCAAGAGCGATTTGGACTGTGTTAGCAGAAGTGCTGGTGGATGACTACTCGCCATCGCGACTGCCTCACTGAACATCGTGCATCCCGGCAAGACTTGGATCCTGTGTCATCTTGGCTAATGCTCTGTTCTATCTTCGCATCACTTCCCGGAAACGAAACATACTTCCATCACCAACTTTCGCAGACGCCCGAAGAGAGCACGGTAGCATCGCTCGGCTGGGCTATTCAGAATGGCTACCACAGAGTTCGGTCCTGAAGATGCCGAAGACCTTCTCGAGAAGATACTCAAACTCGTGAGTTATCTCTTGTGAGACCGATTGGGTTCATCAGTGTTTGATCACTAACAACAATCAGGATGAGGGTTTGGCACGCAACCGCTGGGGATCCCCCCAAAATATGGCTAGAAGCATTCTGATGAGCAATGTCACGCTCCAATTCCTCTTCCACCCAAACGTCTTCAGCAATCCGGAAACAGAGGCAGCTCGTATTGTCCAACTGTTACTGTCCGCCGCTACTGCCACGGATAGAAAGGAAGCTTTCAAGCAAACTTTCCCAATATATGCTTCCGAGAACAGAAACATTGGAAAGGTTCATCCCCCTCTCCCGGAGATACCCGCGATTCTCGATCAATTCTGGGATGGAGCGATGAATGAGTATGATAAGATATTCAAGATTTCACACCAAGCAGGGAGAAAGACTAGAGATGGGAAAGAGCCAAAAAGGCTGAAAGATATGGTCCAACTTGTCATTGCAGACGAGAGAAGAAAGAAGGCTGAAGCTATCGCGAAGGAGACACAAGAAGCTGAAATCAGTGGCACTCATTCGAAAAAAGCCGAGGGTAAAGCCAAACTTCCTTGCATGAAGACGGACGACAAGAAGATCATCACTGCTTCAACAACAAAGCGATCCGCTACCTGGGGTGCCTTTGTTAACAGGCTGCAAGGTAAACGTCCAACCAAACGCAGTCCACCCAATGTCGACGGCGTCGAAAGCAGTGATACAACAAGAGTCAACAGCCTCGCTTCTATTGAAAATCAATCCACGGATCTGGGTGGGTTTTCAAATGCAACAACGAGAGTCAATAGTGTGGTTTCTGATTCATCGACTACCCAACCTTCGAAAGCCATCGTAGTTGAAACATACATCACTGATCTGGATGGCGCTTGCGACGACCCAGATGTATTTTACGAGGCGGAGGAAGGCCCGAAAGATCCACTTGACGAACAACTCGAGATTTCCAGAATACCCTTACGAGTCTCGCAACAACAATCGGAGGATGGAGGTATTTGCGAAGCGCTTCGAAGAATGCGTTTTGCTAAGGACGGTTCTCTTGAAGCATTTATTTCTGTCGATGAGCCTCAGGAACAAAATTGATGTATCTTGCGTTAAGAATATAACGCTAATTCCAATATAAGTTGGAGCGGGTCACGAGGATTGCCCAAGTCGGAAGGAAAGGATGCCACTGGCCATGTCTCTGGGCGAATAGTTAGCTAGCCAGAGTCATTCATTATGAAGGAGAGCATACGTTTATCAGGTTAACACCAGCATTCTAATTCATAGGAAGACATTGTTACTCATCCATCCAAACAATTATCCAAATTCCAATATCGAACTTTCGTTTCCTATGTCATTGTCTGTAAACTTGATGCCACTTTCAGGAATCTGGCCATGTGTGATTCCAAACGAAAGTCGGGCCTGCCAGTGACATTGGATTCTTTGAAGTCTTGCTGTAATCTTTCAAGCGTGTGAGCCTTAGTTAAAGCGGATCTCGAGCCAGAATTAATCTTTACCGGTTCTCTAATGATAATTTCCAAGAAGGAGGAAACTCAGGCGTAAAAGAAAAATCCCAAAAGAGAAGATCGAAAAGAATGAACTTATGGTTTGTTATATCCTACTTTCGATATTGCACTAAACAATCTTACTTTGGGAAAAGAAAATGTAAACCACTGATTCAAACCTGTAGTATCCTTCACTTATGTCTTTCTCGGGCTTTTGAAGACAATCTGCAAGATGCAGTCTGTCTATCAAGCACTGTAGTTTTACCACGTGCGAGTTTCGTGTCTTAAGACTTATTTCAACACTTTCCGAGATTTGCTAGTATACGTGATTTAGTCTAAAGGTCTTCAACAGCTTCAAGAAAAGGAATAGCTCACCTCGAGAACAAACAGAGGAAGTCCAGGCACCGGGAACGTAACAGTCCCAATTGACGGCATAGTCCCAGGTACTATTTCAATAAAATTAGCGAAATCGAACTTCTGAAATCTCTCGGAATTATGAGCAGCATACCAATTCCCATCAATACAATTCTCCGTACTCCCGGAACCATCGGTCCTGTATCCTACAGCCCACACAAAGCAACTGAAATCATGCTTCGTCTCGTCCCGAAAGGTAGTCACGACATCGGTGATCCCGTCGCCTCCGAGCCAAGGTCTTTGGTAACAGTTGGCCCCGTACTTCGATTGAATGGTGCATGTCACCTTTTTTCTTGCTTCGAGGATATTGAGGTTGCTGGATGTTGGTGCATTGGAGATGGGACTTGCGATACTTAGGAGTGGGAGTGTAAAGGCCGTGATGCTTGCGAGTGCGATCTTCATGATGCTCAATTATGAGATTTTAGATGAGGAATAGGACAACTGTTAGATAGATATATGAGAACACGATTGACGATAATCCTAATCATATTAGCACTTCCGGAAACGAACGAGTCCTCCATTTTAAAGTATTTCTCTTATTCATTTTCGATGCGACAGAGAGTTCTTCTTGACTTTTAAAAGTAAGACGGAGAGTTCACGGAAACGAAATTCTCAGCCTTAATCTTGGCAAGCATTCCTTCGAGGTCCCTCCGATTCGTCTTTAGTCTGTCAACGTCCCTATCAATCGTGCTTACACATCGTTAAACGTTCAGCCTAAAACATTGATGAAGTCCGTACAGCTGGGAATAGCTGCCAAGTGAGGGGTACATAGCAACGTCACATAACACGACATAAGCAACACAAAAAAGTTTGACCAGTTCGATTGAATGTGGCCGGAATGACTTTGGCAATATCGTGGGTGCGTGTGTAAAGCTTCGTTATCTCTGTTGTCGAGCAGTGCGGGTTCTCGTTTCTTGTCTACACTGCCCACCCGGCTGCACTGGCCGACCGGCCACCCGACCAGGGTAAACTTCGGACTCGGTCGGCTTTGGTTCGGGTGGCCGGTAGGACAGTGCGACCGGCTGGTAGGTGCACACATGTAAGGTATCCATTCCTTTATGAGAGAACTAAGATTAAAAGATTGGCAAAAGATTATTCCCAGCCCAAACAGACTCCCTCGGGTGGGCTTGAACCACCAACCTCTCGATAGCCTCAGAATTGTCTGTTAACAGTCGAACGCGCTAGCCAATTGCGCCACGAGGGATTGTAGAATCAGATGCTGGATGCTGATTCGTTGGAGCACAATGTCAACAGCTAATATATATTCTTAACAACTCTCGTGCTCGGACATTTAAGCGAGGATTCACTTCAAAGATTTAGGGGCCGCCAATCATAGTTAACGAAGTGGGTCACACACAAGATAACATAGTGAACGAGTTCAATAGATAATCAATATTAATTTCATGGCTAAGTATCAAGTATTGGTACACTCATACTTTCAGATGATTGAGTAGGGTCTTTTTCCTGCCTAACATGGGATACCAACGAATCAACCATTTCAAAGGTGGTCGATCCAAAATCTGTAGTATTTGACTTGTCGGGATTCCAATCCATGTCGGCAATAATCGCATCCATTTGTTCGTTGGTCATACCAGCATTGTAGGACTCATCGTCTAACCACTCTGCATCCATAGAGGAGCCGAAGAAAATATCTTCTGTTGTGTTCGGTATTTGTATGGACGGTTCAGAATAAAACCCAAGCGCCTCTTCTGGAACCCTGACCAGCGTCCCAATGTGATCAAAAGCGGAACGGTCAACTGGAGCCTTCGAAATTTCCGGCGGCTCCAGTATACCTTCTCGAGCTTGCTCTTGTTGTCTCGACGGATGGATCGCCAGCGGTGTGGCTGGGAACGGAGACGGTTCAGTCATTGGTGTTTGAGTATCAGCCATGGCTAATGCTGGCGTACTCGTTATTGAGCCAGGTGATGCATAGAATGCGGAAGAAACATGGTTCTGGCAGTCTTCTATCAACATGTGTAATTGATCTCTGAGCTGAGGCGTACACACAGCAGCTTCTAAGGCTGCTCGGAAGACCCTAGGTAGCTCACGTCGGCTGTACTCTTCGTACGATGGTACTTCTCTTGGGAAGTTTTCGATGTCAACAAAATCTATTATGAATAAGTTTGTGGATAAGAACAAAATATATAAAATGAGACGGTGTCGTGTTTTCAATATTCCAGATTTTAGTTCGAGACTTACAAGGACTGGGTACCTCATCGTCTGGTGAGAGCTGGAAAAGTGTTCTGAATATCTCCTCCCATATTTCCCCATCTGTCTGTCCCTTGAATGACTTCTTTCTTTTCTTTAGCTGCCTTTCCATTGATAACGTGAGCCCCTCCGGAAGTTCACTATCGTTTCTCTCGCATTCGGCATTCTGTAAATGGTGAGAAGCCTGAACATCACCGGAAAAGAGTTGTTTACAACGCTCGCAAGGATATATTCGGTGATGTCTGTATAGATGTTGCCTAATTTCTGTTAACTAATGTGCCGATCTTACCACAAGAATACCGAGCAACATCAAACTGAAGGCACAGAATGTACCAAAGAAACAAGAAAGATATTTCCGAGACCTACTTAAGTCTAGCAATTGACTCCGAAGGCGTTAAACAGCAAGTCCTCCAACCAGCAGCCACGGAATACTTTCGGGGATTGCGTTTTCGATAGGGACAAGCGAACTTCAAAGTGGACATATCAGTTTTCGTGGGAGGACCTTGTGATCGAGGTCGTTTTGGACTTTCTTCATCTTCTTCATTCCGCTCATCATCGCTGGTATCACGCTTGTGCTTGACTCCAACTGATGTAAAACCTTTTGAAGTTACACCATTACCCGTTGGTAGACTGACCTGCTGAGAGCTTTGTGTTCGCTCCTCACCATCCTGATCATGGCATTCTTCACGGTCTGAAGTGTGCCTGTTCATTAAGTTAGTCATTGTCCCAAACTCTGTGTTGAAATCAAGCTGTCATATATACTTTTCAAAAAGATTATTGCCATCGTAGACCTTGAGAAACTCGCGCATGAGGAAATCGACGAAACTATCTTGAGCACGATTCATGTGACGCATTGACAGATTTGCTGATCCCTCAATCTCTTCTATATCTTCTATGGTCGACTTTATTCTCTCCAAATGCTGGAGACGTTGCGAGATCTCATATTTAAAAACGTTGTCATGCTGCCCAGCCGACACGACTTCTCTTTGCGAAGTTGATCCCTTAGGTCTATCAAATCTGTGGACTTTATCACCAGTAAGGCTGATAAGTGATCCATCGGGTTGCCGTGGTTCACCGGAGCTGGTGGGGAGTCGAGAAGGAGTGATCGTGTCTTTCACAGGCCTAACTAAAGCTCTTGGCCGTGTATGACAAGCTAGATGCGATTGAAGATCGTCTGCATCAGTGAAGGCCTCACCGCATTCACCACATCTCAATTGCTTTGCTCGCTTAGGGAGCTCTGGCAATTTGAGCTTCGTCGCAGCCGGGCATGCTCCAAATTTGGGATCAGTACGCCGAGACAAACGTGTGGAACAGTCTCGCGGGTCTTTATGTATCTCCCATATAACTTGTTCTGCTTTTGTTGGCATTATCATCCCACAATCTGGGTTGACACAAGCGATGGTGTTCCTACTCATGGCTATACCCGAATTACATTCAGGACAGTACCAAAGCCAGGAGTAAGTGTCAGGTTCCTCTCGACGTTTGGTGTTTTCCGAAGACTGTCTATAGACTTTGTGTAGGAACCGAGTCCTGGGGGTTTGGGAGACACTCGTCATGTTCACGCTGTTAGAGGGTTTTCACATTGGTTTATGCAAAATATGAAAGCCTCCGGTATATTTGCTCTTATGCTCGATCGAAGATCTTGAGACACAACTTGATCTTTCAGTTCATAATCTTTCACATTGTCAGTCATTCGTTCCATTTAAACGTGACTCCGGTACGTACCTGAGCATGGAGAAGTGCATAGACCCCTGCCAAATTGATGTCACCCAACTCCAAGGGGTCTAACACCAGAGCCTTGTGTCCGAAAAGCAATATTCAGATATCGTACGAAGAGCAAAGAGCCTCTTTGTGGGAGTCTATCAAAATTGCCTGGTTCTGTGGAGCGATACATGATTGCGACCAATGTGGAAGTAATGTACTTAACAGAAATGCAGTCTGTATTACAGACCGAGAATGTTTTGCACACGCGTAACTTTTCTTCCCATCCAACAAAATCTCCAGGGGGTGACGGGTCAATCACAGGACCGGACACGTGATGTAATTGCTTTTTCCCAGCAAAACATCACCCATAGGGTTCCTCTGGACTTGAGGTACGGTTATTAAGCTTTAAATCTGCTTTGAGTTGGTATCAATTAAGTAGTGGGGTGGTTAGATTATGGCTCTCTCAAATGAAATTTGAAACTCACATTCGGGGGTTGTATCTACTCACACCAAAGATATATAACCTTCAACGAACCACGAAACTTTTGAGTTGATCAAAATCATTGGTTATCTGTCTTTGATGATATTAAATCAGTGTCCAAGCCAAATAGTTGCTATGAGTCAAAGTCTCTGGAAGTCATTCATGAGGGTCCTGGAGAACAGTATACCTCCAAATGTACTTTATTAATTGGCCAAGGGTTTTACACCACGGTGCAAAACTCTCTCTTTGTACTCCTCAATTGACCAAGTTGAACCAATCACTCAAGACTTGCAGTAAGAGCTGAAGTGTGGTAAATCGTTACTTATTTAAAGTGAGTCTGTCATGTTTCGAGATAACAAGAGAGAAATCCACACTCCATCAAACAACATTTTCAGCGGCTTTTTATTGACTCTTAATACCAAGAGATTTGAGAGAGAATTAAGAGATTGTGGTACCTGCCAAATCAACCTTCGAAACGCTCAGGTTTTCTTGATTCTTCTAGCAGTAAGCAGGGCAATGTCCGATTCTCGTTCAACACAAGTAAAAAATCACTAACGAAATAAGTCACTATGCCTGAAGACAACAAACACGCCGGAAACCATTCGAAGAACAAGAAATCCAGTGAAAAGTATCTCCCCTTTCCCCAAGAAGTCTCCTTAATTCTCACTAATTCTACAGAAACAAGCAACCGAGATTTTCCCCAGCCATAAGTAATGCCAACTTCGACACGAATCCCAGCGCAGTGGAGAGGCTTAGTCGAGGAGAAAGACTTAGCAATAAAGAGTACATCGATCGTGCAGCAAAAACTGTTCATGCGTTCGATGCGAAATTTCATGGAAAAAATTAATCTTGGGAAGTTGGGGTTGGATAAGCGAGAAACGTGGGAGGAGACGATATAATTTAAATAGCAAGTAACGAAGGAGGACGAACAATATGCTTGGATTCTAATGAAATTAAGCTATTGACTTCGTAATGAGTGACAAGAAGTTTTTTATATGTAAATGGGTCTAGAGAAGAAGAATACACCAGACTCTAAGTGAGATCAGGATAGTTCGTGGCTTAGGCACGTTTCCATAAGAAATAAAACAACAACAATGTTGCCTTGCCAATTTCCTCTATAGAGAGTCTGAAAACGTAAGAGGAGTTTATATAGAGTAGAATATGTAGCCACGCACAACGATAGCCTGACATAATTTTTTTTCTGATGGTGGACCCTTCAGATAATTTTAATAGAGAGAAATTGATCAAAAAATCCTGGAAAATCGCCTTCATGGGTAAGAAAGAAAGGAGCGAAAAGGGAAATTTTCGCTTTGAATTAACAGTGATAAAAACATAGACCATTGGTATGTATAAAATACATGCCCACTCGGACTTACACACCTTGCCCAGCCCTTATCTGCTCTTTCGGCTACAGGAAGTGCAAATGTTTATACTACAAGGTGCAAAAAAGACACGGTGAGAATCGCCACAAGCGGACGTAAAGCCCAAGTCTAAATACCTGGGAGTAGATGTTTTCATGAACTTTGAGCTAGAAACGCAGCTAGCCGACTCTAGAGAATTATTGACATGGTGCTCCTAGTAGGGTCCTAACAGCCTAGAGGAGTTAATTAATCGAATAGAGAATGTGGCAAATATACTTCAGTGGTTGAGACAGAAAAATGCAGAGAAGAGAGTCGGTTGAAGATATCCCAACCTCCTCTTGGCCACTTCAACAAGGGCTTACCTCCGTTCCATGCATCCTCATCCGACCCTCCACAACACTAAATTTTGTTATCAGCCAGTGCTACCCCAAAGAAGCAGGAGTGTAAAGATCATCCTAGCCGAGCCCAACCTCTGACAATCATCGCGTACCTGGTCTTCCTGTCGTCATCTTCGACATCCCACCCTGCCAGAAGAAGAAGGTCAATTGAGGGGTTACGAGATGCAAGAGGGGGATTTGCCTGATCAAGGGTGCAGTAGCTAGGAAGCTCTGTAAGATGTGCAAGAGAAAGCCAAGCATGGGCTTTTGCTTGACCGGTATATAAAAGCTTGTCGTCCGGTACGTGAAAGACTTCTTGTTGCTTTTCTTGAGTCGTCTTGATTGAAATTGTAAGTGCTACCCCACGATGTTGCTAGTGCAGCTTGCGTAACCCCGAGCTTTCACACCTCTCGACCACAGTCAATTGAATCCTGAAACCTTTGCTAATACGAGGATCATGTAGCGACAAATTAATTGGCATTCCAAGCCTCGATCGAGTTGTTGAGACTTCACAATGGTTGGTAAACTCAACTTGTTGTGCGCTTTGACCGCGCTGGTCGGCACATGTGCTTCCTCGATGAGTGGAATTGAACAACGAGTACGGGTAAGACGATATGATGGTGTGCTGCATAAATTCAATTGCTTACGAAATTCTAGAGAACGACAATAAATCCTCGAGGACTTGCGAAACGCGAAGACACAAAGCCATCGCTCCTCTATCCCGCGTACAACCTATCGGTTCCGGTCGACCATTTCCACAATGACTCCCTCTACGAACCTCATAGCTCTGAGTCCTTCAACCTACGATATTGGTTCGATGCGACTTACTACAAACCGGGAGGTCCAGTCATTGTGCTCCAATCTGGAGAGACAAGCGGCGTAGGGCGGTTAGGATTTCTGCAAAAGGGTCTTCTACATCAATTGGCTGTCGCAACAGGTGGTATTGGTGTTGTGCTAGAACACCGATACTATGGCACCAGTATGCCAACGCTTGATCTTTCCACAGAGAGCCTTCGATTCTTGACAACCGATCAAGCATTGGCGGATGAGGCATACTTTGCGAAGAACGTTGTTTTCGAGGGCTTGGAACAATACAACCTCACAGCACCCCACACGGCGTACTTTGGATATGGAGGTAGTTATGCTGGTGCGTTTGTCGCATTCTTGCGAAAGCTGTACCCTGATGTCTTTTGGGGTACGATCTCTTCCAGTGGGGTTACGGAAGCTATCTGGGATTATTGGGCCTATTACGAGCCTATTCGCGTGTACGGAGAACCAACCTGTATCTCTTATGCGCAAAAAATAATCAACATGGTGGACAACCTCTTGATCAAGGTTAACACCACAGAAACAACTACAGAGCTCAAGACAGCATTCGGGTTACCTAATGTCACTTATGATGATGATTTCGCTGCGACGCTGTCATGGACCACGGTTGGTACTTGGCAAGGTCGAAACTGGGACCCAGAACTCAATGACCCGTCCTTCGATGAGTTCTGTGGAAATATCACATCTGGAGTAGTCGAGTATAGCGAAACCACTGAGCTCGTTGGCACGGTTCAGGACCTTCTGAAGAAGGGTGGTTACGAGTCCGAAGTTTCAACTCTGACGACACCTCTACTAAACTGGATTGGATGGATGGGTAACACCACTATCTCAAACTGCGAGGGTAGCCAGGATAGATGCTATGGCTCTCACAACTCGACTTACTATGCTCAAGACTCCCTTGATGACGACTGGAGATCTTGGCCATACCAATATTGTACCCAATGGGGTTATTTGCAAACTGGTTCTGGAGTCCCAGCTGATCAACTTCCTCTCATCTCTCGTATGGTCGATTTAGAATTTTCAACTATTGTGTGCCGAGAGGCCTTCAATATTTCTCAGCCAGCAAATGTCACAGCTATCAACAAGTATGGAGGATTCAATATCTCATACCCTCGCTTTGCTATCGTTGATGGCGAGCAAGATCCATGGCGTCCAGCCTGCCCCAGCGCTTCTCCGTTCAACTCTACGGCTGTAAACCGTACGAGCACCGTATCTGAACCATTCATGCTCATCGAGGGAGGCGTGCATCACTGGGATGAGAACGGTCTTTTCCCAAATCAAACTGTGGACGTTCCACCAAATTTCCTCCCTCCACCACCAGTGAGAGACACTCAAGCGCATCTCATTTCGATTGTTCAAGAGTGGTATCAGGAATGGCAACAAGCAAAGATAAATGGAGAGCTATAATTAGCTTCTAGAGAATCGAAAAAGCTCAAATAATTACAGAACTTCCCCAGTTGATTTACCGTGACTTATTGATCGTCCCTTTTGCGTGAGTATTCTCTATTATATTATGCAACTCTGTTCAAGTAAGCCATAATATCTGTGATAACCTTCAAGATCAATATCGAGAATAACAAAATCCCTTAATCCCCCTTAATTTATTTAAAGATAGAACGGAATAATTACTTGTATGCTTGACCCTTCCATCGGCATCGGGCCGCTAGCCCCGATAGCCCCGCGGCAGCTCCCCTGTACCTGCGGGAGCTTATTTGAACCCCTGCCATCTGTTCGCGATGCGCGTTTGACAATGAGAGGAAGTTAAAGCGAAGCAACCACCAAAAAAGATGATTTTTATCCAGCCATGGACTTTGTGAGAATGCTCATCTGGTATAAATATGTTTCCTTGCTAATGAATATACTAGTGGTCGCGCTTAATCGCTGGAACTTCCCTCGCTCCGGGAGGAAATAAAGGAGCATCAAACAATCCAGAGAAGCGTCTGGCACGCTTTAAGCGGGAATACAGTTCTCTCCTAGTACGTTGAATACCAATACAGCGTGAGAATGCGGATTATGCTGATAACTTCACTAGACGACATGGAGAGGCACTCCGAACTTGGCAAAAGACGCCGATGCCGCTGAGAAGATACAGCAGAGTCTCCAGGACCTGACTACAATACTTAGCGATGAATCGAGACGACCCTTACCCCATCCATGCATCGTCTTTGCATCTTCGAAGCAGATATATATACCCATAGGCAAGATTGCCACCATCTCATATCATGAAGGCATCATAAGGGAAGGAGTGGGCTTTTTCGCAACACTTATAGATAGTGAGGAGGAGAACTTTGTAGAGAATGAGGCATTCTCCAAGAGTTTGATGAATTTGTTGGTTCGAATTACCGGAGCGAACAGCATAAGACTATCTTCGGACACGGAGTCGGAAGTCGTGGAACTGTCCTTCAATATTACGACAAAAATCAGGCTCGATCCAGAGATACTTCCGGCGTGGTTTACTGCACAAGCACGGGAGGACGACTCAGACGGACAGGACGCACATGAAAAATTTACCGGTAAAACTCATAAGGAGGATTTCCCGCTATTCTATCTGCTGATAGATTATATACACCATGAGGGAAGGGTTGGGGATTTCGCGAGGACCGGACTGTTATACATCATTGAGGCTGCTTCAAATTCTGTGGCTTTGGAGCAATGGATTGTGGAGAGCGATTTAGCGACTCTTATGGCTACAGGCTTGGGAGCTTTATACAGCCAGTTGAGTCGGAAGCTGGTTATCGATTATCCTTTGGGCCAATTACCTCCTATACTGGCGTTGTCGGATTACGAGCATCCTGTTGAAACTTCAGAAATTGTTTCTTCGGCGTCTCCGGACTTTCAGAGTCATATGGAAACATTTCTATCACATCTGGTCTTTTGGCAAGATGTCTTGAACCATTGCAAGTCGGTAGAGGTCAAACAGACTCTTCTTGAGCACTTTCAGGTCATTTTCTTGCAACAATTATTGTGAGTAGCCTTGATATTCCATAAGCCTTCTATGAGCTAACAATTTAGATACCCATCTCTTTTGGAGTCCTCTGATGTTGATGGAGGCTCTTCTGTAGCCGTGCTTACATACCTGCGGCGAATACTGGAGTCACTTGAGCACCCGGATATGATACACCTCATTCTACATTACCTTCTAGCTCTTCCAGACTCCACGCCGGCTCCTAGTGGATCTCGCGCATCTATTAGTGCTGCCAGAAAGCGAAAGTCTCTAGACCTTGCGACCATGATGGCCACGCATATCGAAGTAGACACAACCCCGGCTCTGTTCAATCTGGTTGATTTAATACAGACAAGTCTTAAATCAGAAAGTGAACAGACTGTCTCGACTACATTGCAACTTGTATCTGTAATATTGAAGCGGCATCACCGATATGCTGTCACGACACTCTTGTGGACTAGCCAGATCCTGTCGGATGGCCCACAACGCACCATTGGCGCCCACGACCAAGAGATGGAATTCTTGCTTCATCTTGCAGGAGGAGTTGGTGGAGATGACAACTTTGATGATGTTTATGAAAACCATGTTAAAGACAGTATGAGCACACTGGAAAGCCATCCTTGCTCTATTCCCCTTCTCGCGCCTAAAGCAATTGGCAGCACGATGAAGTTTCCCGGCTCTCAAGCGACGATACCCGGCGCTCCTCGCGACATCCGAAGCCATACCTTGCGCCCAGAGGACCCAATGCTGAAGACTTTAAATCTTATTCTTTCGACCTTCTTCACAAACTCATTGGAGACCAATCTGTCTCTCACAGGCGCTATTGTGGATTTAGCGGCTTGCGGGTTTATGCGTATAGATGGGTGGCTGCTCCCAGACCCGTCAAAATACACGTACGAAGATGAAGAAGCTGAGATAGAAGATCCGTATCTCATCAACTCCGGGGATGCAATTGATATTGAAGAAAGAGCACAAGTGAAAGCCTTACGCAAAATGAGGAGGACACCGATATGGAATGCGTCAAGACTTCCAGCATTTTTGACACAACTCGAAGCTTTGGTTGACCAAATTCAAGAATACCGCGCCTCTATTCCCCGCTTTGACGAGCTTCTCCAACAGCGGCGCGAGGCTTTTATTGCCGCCTCATCTAATGATGCGACACCAATGCCTCCCAGGCAACAGCCAAGCCAGTCGAAAGAGTCCTCTCGTTCCACATCTCCCCGAATGCGAAGCGGTTTCGACACGCTCGCGCAGCGTATATTTCCTGAACTTGGCACCCCATCTCGGTCCAACTCTCCTCGCGGCCGTCGAAGTCAAGACCAACAGCGAAGCAGCAACTCTGGCTTCCCAACTCTAACTAGTGGTTACGGCCTCAATACACCCACAAACGGAAGAAATCCACCTCCTACATCTCATCCGAACAGTGATACACCGTCCCGTGACAGTTCACGAGCATTCTCACCCAGTCCTCTACGAGCTGACCAGGAAACCCTTCGAGGGGTTGATATTCCATCAAGTCAGACTGCCGCGTTCGCAGCTGTCGATCAATCCATCCTCGCGCGGAAGGTCAGTTTGCCAATACCTAAGGCAGAGGTAGCACCCATTCCATTTCCTAACTTGAAAGCGGGCGCCACGACGATTGATGGATCGGGTGAAAGTATCATTGCTGATCAAGAACTTGCGACTATTGGTATTAAAACCGAAGATGTTAAATCCGCCGACATTCTGGGAGCTGGGGAGAAAGAGGTTACCGTCAGCCATATCCTGACGAATGTTCTTGTGTTGCAGGAATTTATCTTGGAGATTGCGGCGTTGGTGCAAGTTAGAGCCGGGCTGTTTGGGGAGGTGAGGTTTGTGTAAATAGCTCGAGAAGGGATTGTGAGTGGGTTGAGAAGTGTAGATATGGATTTCTAGGTGGGTTCGGGTTGTTAGAGATACCTTTTTGCGCTTATTATATTATTGTCTATATGTACTTTCATTTTGCACGCTCGACATTGGGCGTATTTAAAACCCGATCAAAGTACGTTCAAACGTTTGCTGGTGCTCTTATGTTGGTGCTGCCGATCACAAGGTGTAGCCAAGAGTTTCCAACAATTGAGAGAAGTTAGCGAATTCCATGGTGGGAAGAAGCGTCTTCCCAATCCGCTTCCGTATCTCGTTTAGTTTATTTAAATCTTGACCGTTTGATCACTTGTATCTACTCTGGTTTGGCGCGCGAAAATGCTCGACTTATTAAAGGCTGACGCGTCGGTGCAACTCGGATCCGAATCGGCGTTGGTAGATTTTGTGAACGTCCATTGTCAGGCAGCGACGCACCTCACTTGTTTTTACTTCACAATCAACAATCATTACCCGCAAAAACTTCCTACTCGTCATAAACAATCCCAGACTCAAAATGACTAATATGGACAAAGATAACTCGGCAATCCCATATGAACCCTACACGACCCCTCTGACCAAATTCCACCTCTTTCCCCACCTCCCCCAAGAACTCCGTCTCGAGATTTGGAACATAATCCTCGCCGAACCGCGTCAAATTAAGATTGACTGTAAAAAGCGCCGAATCCTCCAACGTCGAGTCGTAGACTCATGGACTACTGACACACCGATCCCCGCACTCCTTCACGTTTGCTCTGAATCCCGGTACCTAGGACTATCGTATTACAAACCCTACTTCTCGACAAAAACATGCTCTAAAGCTATATACCTTAATTTCGAGCGCGACGCCATATTCTTTCAAGACGGGATTTTAAGCTACTTGACGGGAGAGGAAAAGAGAGGGGTTCAGAAGCTGGTTCTGGAAACGAAGGATGTTGCTTATTTCGGACATTTTAATCTAGATTTCATTGTTCAGATGGAGAGTCTAAGGGAGTTGGAAATATGGGGTGATGGTGCGAATCTTCCATCTTGGTATGATAATGAGAGGTATCTCAGGAATATCAGGGGAGATTTCGAGGAGGCTAGAAATACTGATCCTGGTGTGAGTACTTGTGTGGTGTCATCTGATGTGTGAGCTTTCGCTGATAATGATGTAGTGGGAATGCCCCAGAGTGAGACTTATGAATTCAAAGACAAATAGAGAGGATGGAATTATTGAGGGTGGTGCACTTATTCCTGGTTGGACTCCAGCGGATAGGGAGGATGGAGATGAAATTCCAAGGCGCGTTGAAATATTCAATTGGTAACCAGGCAGGCTTTTCTAATATCACTATAGTGACGTCTCTATTCAATGAATAATGCCTTCGAATAAATTACGGTTTAAGCACTGGTTCGGTCTCAGCTCATTTCAATATCTACTCACAGGACACTCGTAGCGCTTCTTGAACTTCCCTGGAATAATGTTCATATCGTGCCCTATAATCGCTCCATTTGAGGGCTGATGGCACGCAATCCTATCGCTACCATCAAATGCACAAGGACTTTCGCACAGAATATGGCGGAAAGTTGCGCCGCTGCTGACCGAGTATATGAGCAAGCATCAGATGCGCACTCAATTGCACTTGAGCAGAGCCAACTTGAGCTATCTGGTCGAAGCCAGCAAATCTGAGCGTGGTACTCAATCCCATGGTACGCAATTGAATGTCTAGTGCGTCGCTGAACGCTATCATAACTGGTGCGATTGCTGCAGGCGACGATCTCGCTACCTCAGTTTGAATTGTTCTCTCAAGCTTATGTACAATCTGCTAAACTCAGAAAGCCTACTCAGCACTTTTACGGAAACTTCGATTGGCGAAGTAGCTCCCAAAAGACCTTTTGATCCTATCGATTTCTGTTAAGCACAAGAACGGGACATATACTACATCTATTTGAATGTGTAAAGCGAACTCCAAGATGTCTAAACAGCCTCAGCCGTTGTCTCGAAATACAACAGGTTGATAGCCTCAGTTTTCTAGGCTGACGGGTCGTGAACGATCGCCCTGATGTTCAGTCTGAGCGACTTTGTCAGACTGCGCATTTGCATTCGGCCACAAAATCAAGCGGTCCTAGGCCAGAAAATCCACAAATCTGAGGTACTAAATGCCCAGCGTTTAGAAATGTGAGGCTATGCTGATGTAAATCTGCCCATTTCAGAAACATGCAGATTGTCGAGTGACAACAAGTGCCGAATGGACCTCTGGGTAAATAGGCAGCCTATTCTCGAGTCAGTGATTCGATGATATTGCTGAGTACACGCGTCAATCGTGGTCTACACAGTCCTTTTCTGTTGGCTCGAGGGTCAAGAGGATTGAACCAGTTTGCATGATTGGATGCTTCGTGTACCCCAGATTCTCGTATTCCAATCTGCTGTTATTTCCTAGCTTGAGCCTTTCTTTAGAGAACAGGTGCCTAAATTATACATGGGTTTAAGTTCACTCCAATGTGAAATCTACAGAACCGTACAAATTACGAGGGTAGAACCCCTGTCGAACCTAAACAAGCCTTTCTAAGGCAGCTTAAGTGGATGGATTTATGTCAAGCCCGGCTCTGCCCCTCGCTTGGCATCTCGATACGGGGTTCCAACTCGCTACGCCGTACGGAGCACTGTTTTTTGTAGATTCGACGATCCAACCAATTTCGATCCAAAGCAAAATTAATGCCGAATAAGGCAAAACGTTTCGCAATGGAAGGAGCCTTTTTGTTCCACGCGCTTTCCATATCACTGTCGAAAGCCTCAGGAATCTCGCTTGAGCCGCTTCAGGTTTACACTCATTTCTAACATTTTCACGACATACTTTTCATTTTGTATTCTACCAGCTCCTTCCCCTTTCATCCTCGAGGGACATTCGCGCAACATCCTACGACAACAACATAGTCTCGAGGCACTATGGGCGCGTCGTTCCAGATCCCGCAATGGCGGCGCATAACTCGACAAACCATCACTTTGACGAAGAAGAATTATCTCTTGTACAAAAAAGCTTGGATTTCTACAATACTCAGAGCTCTCATATTTCCAATAGCAGTTACTTTGGTTCTTTGTTTGTTGAGAGACATTGGTGACGAGTCAACTTCTTACCGCAGTAACACTCCAGATTATGGGATTGCACCTTCAACATTTCCCGTGCCTGACTTGACCGACGCAATCAAGTCGGCAGGCTCACAAAAATTGGTCTTCGTTCGCAATGGAGTTTCGGAGGACGATGTCAATCCAGCCATCACTGGAATTGTTAGTCAATTACAAGGGATCGATACTCATGTCGTCGATAACCCAAATGACCTTTTCGATCTCTGCCGACAATCTTTAGCTGGATACAGTGATTGCTTCGCCGCGATCCTTTTCCAGTCATCTAATGAAACTGCGATCGAATACATCATAGCCCTTGACTCTAGCTACACAGACACAGACTACTCTAATCGATATGGGAACTGGAATACCGGCAAGACCAAAATAATGGAACGCATAATGCCGCTTCAGTGGGCAGTAAATTCTCATCTGGGTGGATTTTCACAAGTCTCAAGGCCGTTAACTCGGCCGCGAGGTGGTGAGCCTACGCAACAGTATTCTAGTTACAATGCTGGTGGTGATGGCGAGGGGAAATACTGGTAAGTTAACACTAAACTAAGTCCCAGAGTCTTCCCGTTGCATGCCCTTTTACTAATCGTAAATAGGCTCTTTCTTGTCAGCATATTTGTCTCCCCGGTATTCATCATCATCCTCATCGGTGTCGTTTATCATCTCGCGATATTTGTCGCCACCGAGAGGGAGACATCCATGGCAGAGCTAATGGCCGCACAAAAAGTTTCTATCACACCTCGGATCCTGTCGACTTACATCTCTTTCTTTCTGTTATACTTCCCCGGTCTACTTATCTGTTCTGTTCTGATGACACAGCTCTTATTCCAGAAGACTTCGGATATTTTGTTGATCTTCCTGACAATTTTGGCTGGACTTTCAATCATCGTCTCGGCACACTTCCTCGCATCGTTCTTTGGGAAGGCTCAGCTCGCAGGTCTCTATTCTTCAACACTCGTTTTTGCACTTGCACTTGTCACCTTAGCTGCTAGTCTCGCACAAGCAAACCCTGAAATACAGACAAAAGCTCTTGCTTTCGTATTCCCACCAATCGCCTACGTAACGCTCATTGGCGACATCGCATTCCGCGAGTACACTCACAGAGGGTTCTCACTCGCACCTAACATCACCAACTACCGTGGTGGAGATGGCGATCTGATAAAGAATCAAGCCATGAATGGATATCTCTATGTTATAATCTTCATCCTTCAGATAATCGTCTTCAGTCTGGCGACCTACGCTGTCGAGCATGGTCTGTGGGGTGTTACTCGAAAATACAGTACCATCGAAGCCTCAAGCGATGTTGCAGTGCGCTGCACAAACTTGACCAAAACCTACAGTGGGAAGCGGCGCTGGTACTGGCCGTTTTCGAGGTTGTCAAAGCCTGTCAAAGCCGTTGACGCTCTCAACATAGAAGTCAAAAAGGGCTCAGTCACATTTCTTCTCGGCCCCAACGGTGGAGGAAAAACCACAACGCTCAAGTGTGTAGCAGGTATGACCGCCATGGACAGTGGCTCCCACTTGGAGCTAAATGAAGGCGGCCAAGTCTTTGGCATATGTCCTCAGCACAATGTTTTCTGGGATACATTGACCGTGTCTGAGCACATCCAAATCTGGAGGGAACTGAAGACAGCGGCATTCGACGACTTTTCCGAAGGCTCTCAAGATGACGATGTCGCGGCAGAATGTGATATTGTGGATAAGCTGAACGCTCGGGCAAAAACATTGAGTGGTGGACAAATGCGAAAACTTCAGCTAGCCATTTCTTTTGTCGGAGGTTCCAATGTTTGTTGCATTGATGAAGCCTCAAGTGGTCTGGACCCGCTCTCTAGACGAAACATTTGGAACATCATTCAGAAAGGACACGCCCGTCGAAGTATTCTCGTCACCACTCATTTCTTGGACGAAGCCGATGTCCTCGCGGACCATATTGCTATCATTCACAAAGGTCAAATGGTCTGTGAAGGTGCGCCCACTTCCCTCAAAGCACGTTTTGGCGATGCCTATATTATACGCAGCAACACTGAAACGTCTGATGAGCACCTATGGGAAGCTGCAGATTCGTCCGAGGCGACTAGAAAGGTTCTCGAACTCGAATCACAGCGACAAACAGACTCATATAATGTAGTATTCCCGACTTTAGAGCAGGTTTTCCTCAAAGTGACCTCCAGCTCAGGTACTGCGGTACAGCAAGCGGGTGGTGATGGCATTGTTGGAGAACGAATTGAAACGACCTTGGACACCAACGAGGATTCAAATCACGAGGAAGAATCCAAAGGCGCAGCCGGCATCGACTTGGATGTTGGACAATCTATTGGCTTCCTGCGACAAGTGGCTGCCCTCTATCACAAACGTTTCGTCCTTCTCACTCAAAAAGCTGGTTGGATTTCGTATGGTATCAACCTCGCCATTCCTATCATCATCGCTGCGGCATTGGCCAAATACATTCGCCGTTTCGATCACTTGCAGACGTGTGCGGCGAATGATGAAGCTCTACGCAATGGGTCTTTGTCGGACAGCAGCTATTCATTTGGCGGGCCCAGTTACGCCCCTCTGCAGTCTGGATATGGAGCTACCATCTACGCTTACGATAAGCCAAGTGCTCTCCTAGGCCCGCCTTCTGAGTTTCAAGGTGCTGTGCAAGAAGACCTTTATATCTCAGATATAGGGTACTTCACTTACATATCTACGAATAATTATGGCACTTCGGGTCCAGATCCATCCACGGAAACGGCTGCCAACGCCACATCGGCAAGGAACAACACTCTCAGCACTCGTGCGTTCGTTTCGTCAGAAGATGAAATGGTTGCTCGGCTTGCAAGCTATTCGACTTCCATGTCGGATTACTACAAAGCGCCGTCCGTAGCCATATTCGCTCCGACACCCGACTCTTCAGTCTTTTATTACAATACCGAGCAATACTCAACTAGTTTGGACAAGGTAGTGATTGGCTTTGATTACCTTACCAACCGAATTGCCAACTCTACTACGACAACGGGACAGGCGAAGCAGATAGTCACCTCAATAAGGACCATGCGACATGCAACGAACAATTCAAATTTCTTCGGTCTTCCGATTGGAGTATTGCTAGTCATTGCTTTCATTGGATGCGTGAGTACCTCTGTCATCTATCCAACATTCGAGAAGATCAATAGGGTTCGGGCTTTGCAATATTGCAATGGTGTTTCTCCTGCCGCGTTGTGGGTTGCATACTGGGCTTTTGATATGCAGTTCATTATTGTGCAGACCATAATTGTCTGGTCTTTGACATTCGCCGGAAGCGTTGCTCCTGTCTGGTATGCGCCCAACTACCTCTTCGGAGCATTCATCCTCTTCGGTGTCGCTTCTTACCTTGGATGCTACGCGCTTTCACTGTTTGTCAAGAAAGCGGCCTTTGCAATCGCAGCTGGAACTCATGTCTTGCTCTTCGTCATCTATATCGTAGCCTACGTTGCAGTCCAAGAAGTAGGCGGACAGAATGAGCAAGCCGCATATGAGTCCCTCCAGTATGGTCTTGGTTTGACATCTCCAGCTGCGAATCTTGCTCGAGCTCTTTTCCTCGCAACTAACAGCTACGGAGTACTTTGTGGAAAGTACGGGACAGCTGATACTTCTAATGGCTTTGCTTATGTCCGGTATGGCGCTGTCTATGCCAATCTTCTCATTCAGATCTTGTTCCTTATGATTTTCTTGGTCATCTACGAGTATGGCAGCGCGGACTGGTTACGTCGCACATTTACAATGAACCGTGGAATGCCACCACGGCTTCAACATATCGTCGAATCATCGGAAGCAGTAAGTCCTAGTAATTGCTCATTCTATGATTCTATTAAACTGACCTGCCACTTAGTCTGCCGCTGCCGAGAAGTCAATACAGACCTCAACAACGCCATCTGTGGCATCATCCGACATCCTCGTCGTCTCCCACATCACAAAATACTTCAACAAGCTCTTCGCAGTAGAGGATGTCTCCTTTTCCATTACGTCCAACTCCACACTCGCTTTACTCGGAGGAAACGGCGCCGGCAAAACAACAATCATAAACATGATCCGCAACGAGTTAATCCCCGCCTGTGGCACCATACACCTCGACGGCATCAACGTCCTCGCCGAACCGCACAAAGCCAGGCTCTTAATGGGCGTCTGCCCCCAAGACGACGCCGTCGATAACCTCACTGTCCACCAAACCCTCAAATTTTACGCCACCGTCAAGGGCCTAAAAAACATCGAAGGCAACGTCACAAAGGTTCTCGCAGCCCTCAACATCACCACCTTCGCCCACCATTCCGTCCGCGCCCTTTCAGGTGGCACCAAACGCAAACTATCCGTCGCCATCGCCCTCCTCGGGAATCCCCGCGTCTTGCTCCTCGATGAACCATCCACAGGTCAAGACGCAGGCGCGAAACGCATCCTCTGGAAAGCCCTCAAAGACATCCGCGCCGACCGCGCCATCCTGCTCACCACGCACTCCATGGAAGAAGCCGAAGCCCTCGCCACAAGCGTCGCCATCATCGGCACCAAAATGCTCGCCACCGGCACCCTATCCTCCCTCCAAGAAGCTCACGGCGGCGCATACATGATCCGCGCCGTCCGCTCCGCAAACACCACATCTGCGCAAGTCCACGAGATGATCAACCTTAAATTCGAAGGTAGAGTGTCGAATTACCTTGATGGACATGGACAGGTGAGTTTTTGTTTGCCGCATGTGAAGAAGGAGTTGGGGCGTATTATGAGGGGGATGGAGGAGTTGAAGGGGGAGGTTTTCGTGGCTGGTAAGGTGGGAGAGAAGGTGATTAGTGATTATACTATTAATGGGCCGACGTTGGAAGAGGTGTTTATGAATGTTGCGAGGGAGAATGGACATGCTGGGGGTGTGTAATGTAATGGTAGGAGCTGGGGAGACTAATAAGTGGTGGTGTTGGTCAATTAGTGCTCTGTTGTATGATGGTTTTATTTTCGACACGGCGCGTTTAGTTATAGATACCCAAAGTAGATCTTATAGGCAGTTTAAATTCTTTGAAATCATGTCTTAGCCCAAATTCCCCTTGTCCACCCAAACCTTTAAAAGTCTTCAGAGAGGCTATCGTCACAACTGCTCATTCCATAATTCAATGGGAAAGCAAAGCTCTCGTATTCCACCCACGACAATTAACAGAGAGGCAAACAGATACCCGCCAAGGTAATACAGATGCACGCATGAAGCAAGATGTCAACATCAGAAGACGTTTCAATATCAATAATAATTCGAATATTCAAAGTTTCTCCTTCCCCCCTAAACTCACATGAGCCTACACACATCCACCTCATCCCATCCCATCTTTCCTTTCCCCCCATACCCCAAAACCCGTCCATTCCATGCATCAATCTCAACCGAACCAAACCAACTCACTCCCCCTTTCCCCTAATGCCACGCACAAAGGAACAACCCCCAATGCTAAACTAGAAAACCCGCTCAACTAATGAATATCAACCATATCTACACAAGCCGGGTCATCTACGCTATGTGTACTGGAACAGAAGAACACTTTCATCTTATCCTGCCCCTTAAACGCCAGTCCTAATGCTAATATGCTGCTCCCGCAATCATTCCATATCGTATCATCATGCCTCCGCCCCGGGGAATAATAGAGTAAATTGAAGGTCACAAAGAGTCGCTCTTGGAAAATGTGTGAGCGCGCGCAAACTACACTTTTTGTTTTCAAGTGTTCAAGAAAATTAAAACGATGAATTCGTCCGTCTTATGCCATCATGCTCAGTTCGTCGTCATCGTCATCTTCCAAGCTTTCAATCGCCTCCTTTATTTTCGGGCTCGCCTGGAAATAATTAGCATGATAACGAGCAGGATAGGAGGATTTGTTACCTTTGGATCCAAATTCAACGCAATTGTAAAATGCCGGACTGCGGCACCTTTATCTCGCAACCCTTTATAAAGTCGGCCAAGCAAGAAATGAACCATGGCCGCATCTGGTGCTATGTCTTTCAAAATCATCAGATCCTTCAGTGCTCCCTTATTATCTCCAATCGCCATCAATGATCTCGCTTTTCCATATCGAGCCATGTGTGATTTTGGATCCATTTCTGTTGCTCTAGCGAAATAAGACGAAGCTTGTCGATGCTGTTTCTGTTTTTCCAATATACTTCCGATCGAGCAGATGAGGATAGTGTTCGTCGGGTTGATCAGGGAAGCGGACGAGAAATGAGCAAAAGCTTTTTCATAGTTCCCAAGCTTTTCATACACTTTACCAACACCATACCAGGCATTGTAATGCCTTTTATCTGCAGCCATGCCCTGCCTGTATGAAATTAGAGCCTTGTCGTACTCCTCGTTGGCAACATGTTCGTGACCTTGAAGGGTGAAAGCGTATGCAAATTTTGGATTAAGTTGAGTAGCCCTTTTGAAGCATTTGAGGGCCTGCTCATGGTCGCGAGCGAGTGCCCATGAGTTACCAAGCACACACCAAGCCTCGGGTGATTGCCATGAGGCGTCTATCAATTCGTGGGCGAGGAATGCAAGATCGGTTTCTCGCTTCAAATGCCACAGGATCGTCGAGTAGATTTCCATATCCTCGAATCTTGTTGGGGCTATTTGACGAATGCGTCTGTAATATTTCTCGGCCGCTGGGTAATCGGCTTGCTCATATAAGGCACGACCCATTTGTGACATAACCCACGGAGTTTCTTGTTGAGCTCGTGGGAGATTGTTGAATAATCGAAATGCTTCTTGACATTGAAATTGTGCGAGGGCAAAATAGCCCTGACCAAATTGACGGATCAAGGTTAATAAGTAGTTTAATGCTTCTTCTTGTTTCACAGCATCTGTTTCAGACGAGCGTTGTGTCGGTATACTTGTGGCACTGTGGTACGGTCTAGCAATCGCATCCCTTTGATCGACTTCCATCTGATCTTCTGGCACGGGCTTTCTGTTTCCACTGACTTGTCTACCAACGGTGGATGTCGTCGAGTTTGGTCGCATAATCCTAGATATTGGTGGACGTGCCTTTTTGAGCTCCCTTCCAGGGGCTGGACCTACGCTAGGGGGAGCGGCTGTTCCGGTTTTCGTAGGTCGTATTTGGTTGAATAATCTCACACTTCTTCTTTGGGGTGCTCCTGGATCTTCAGATGTCTGTCTCGGTACAACCTGCCCAGATATTGTTCTTTTTCTCTCACCAGCCATGGCACCCAGATTCGTGCCACGTACAGCTTGTGTTGCTGCTGACTCTTCTGCGGGTTCTACAGGTCTTGGTCCACGTTTAGATGTGAGACCACGACTCATCTTGGGAGCATCCATGCTGAAGTCCATTCCTAGTCCTTGTGTGAGTAGAGTCCGCGATTTTCTGACCGGAGCTTGAGGAGGCTCGGAAGGATATGCAGAGACTACTCCTGGCTGATTTCTGCTCGGTACAATGGAAGCGTCAATTTGAGCATTAGATCCAGCGGGTGAGTCCATTTCGTTCACGGTGGCCGGTAGATTCGTCAAGCTTGGATTACTTTCATTCAGCTTCTGAGACATTCCAAGTTGGTTGAAAAGACCGCCATTAAAACTCCTTGGCTGTGTGTTGTTGAATGGATCCCCAGGATCTGTCGCTATTGATACAGGGCGTGGTCCGGGTCGACTCCGATCGTGGTCAGAAACCGATGTACTCGCGACATCTCTTGACTGATGCTGGGGTTCTACCTGCTCGGGAACACTGACTCGAAGAATAGCTTCCATTTCAGGATTCATCTTGAACAAGCTCGATACCCGTATGTTGGCACCCATGTCACACAGACTAGTAAAAGCATCCCACATGAGTGGGTTTATCTTTAGAGCTTCCTGAAAACAACTGATCGCCCTCTGTTTGTCGTTATAACCATGATAGAGCTTCCCCAGCAAGCAGTTTACAGCTGCTGCATCAGCGTACGGCTGTCGAGTCGTCGGTGTATGCTTGCCGAAATTATTTTTGCCGCTCCATAACCCTCTGCTTTTCTCGAGTACCATAATTCCATCTTTGTACTTGTCAAGTGCTAAACAAGCTTGCGCAAAGACATATGCGCACCCTAAATGTGCACCCTTATGTGCACCTAGCTTGCTGTACTCGTACGCTGAGCTATTGTCGCCTAACCGCAGATGGCAGAGGGATAATAGGTAGGCGTTTTCGGAGGATTTGAGATCGTAGGCTGCCAGTCGCTCGGAAAAGAATAAAGCATTTTGAAGAAGGTTATTATCGATATGGTAGTGTATAAGCTGGCGCAACTGGCTTGACACGCAGGACATTTGTGGCGGCATGGTGGCTGCTTGTGAATGAGAGGATGCGACCAACTTGGACGCAAGTATCTTCAGCAAGATTTGGCCATATAATCAACGATGTTGTATCCGACAGTCGTGTGGGAATCTTTTGGAGGGCTGTTTCGTTCGGCGGCAACGATTGACTTCCACCTTCCTGCTTCTGACCACGATACTTCGTGACGACCATCCACACACAGTCGCTACTGCTCGGCTCGTAACATCACAGGTATCGAAAGCACTGAGGCCTTTTTCGTGTGTAGGAAAGAGCGTTCGCGGGGTTCGTAGTTCGTGATCGAGGACCGAAAATAACAAAACGAAGACGCAGCGACGATGAGCGTGTGCAGCGGAGAAAACGAGAGTATAACTCTAGTGATAGGTTTCCAGATACTGCGAGACTTCAATGTGTTTGTCGAAGCTATTGTAACTCAGACAAAAATCGCATGCGGCGACGTTTTCGATGGTGTGTAGATGGGTGCAGTATAAACAACTATTCCTGGCCCATATTCGACTGCGTTCGCAATGTTGTGGTTCGCTGAAAGCGGGCGGCGGTTAGCGATGATTGGACAGGACAGCGTCAGGTTGCTATGGATTCCGCGCTTAGTCAGGAACCATCCATGGTTTCCCATCTGCCAAATTCCTCAGCCTTGTACATTTCTTTTTCCTTGGGACCATACGAATATCAACCACAATAACTATCCGCGCCATTGACTCTTGTCAGTCGAAAATAAACTCAATTTTGGCTCAAGTTTGCAAAGTTCGCACGTCAGAGCCGGCTTTGACATTCAACATAGAAGTCGAGCGCATAAGTGACGACACACCCCCACCTGTTTGGCTCTTGTTCAACCGCGACATCCCCTTTCGAATATACACCGAGGACGAAAATGGCACAAAAAGCCAAAAAAGATCGTGCGAAAGCGAACACCGCGAGTTTGAACAGTCTTCACATCGGAACGCTTTCCGTACACGCCATCTTCCTACTATTTAACCTCCTCTTCAGACGACGCTCCATCCTCGTCTACATCATATTATCAGTCCCCAGTCTGATAGCAGAATTCATACTCGAAAGTACGGGGAGACCGAAATATGATCCCTCGACCAAGGCATTGAAGAATTCGGGAGAAGACCTAGCAGCGCCGGGGTTGACGGAGTATATGTTTGACGTGATTTGGATCACCTGGGCCTCGTTGATTTCGGTTCTGGTTTTTGGGGATTGGGGATGGCTGTTGTGGGCGGTAGTGCCGGTGTATGGAGCTTATAAAGGATATGGACTCTTGGGTATGGCGAGGGGGTTGATGGGTGGTGGTGGAGGAGCTCAAATGCCCGAGGAGCAACAGGCCGCGCAGGCTGGAAATAGAAGACAGAGAAGAGCTGCGTAAAGCAGAATATATGTGTCGCAATGAATTGTAAGAATTTAAAGGGCTATCCATCCTCTCGACTAATAAAGTGGTGAACATATGCCGTATTATCGTCGTCTAATGAATATATGAGATCTAATAGCGAAAGCAAAGTTGAGCTTCTCTACATCCTCCCCTGTGTCTCCCCCGTCCAAAACGAAATATCCTCCTCCCCAGCACCCCTAACCAGAACATGAAAATGCTCCAAAGCCCTCACACTCTGCAAGCCCACCCAGTTCTTAAACCACAACACCCTCTCCTCTCCTAGCCTATCCCCAAAAGTCCTCTTCACCCACCCCTCCACCCTGTTCCTACTATCCTTCGTCAGATCCCCCGTCCCCTCATCTGTCGGAATAGGCGTCTTACTCCAGACGACTATATGCGTGATCTCGTCCGTAAAGCCATATGGCCAGTCATTCACAAGGATTCTGTAGTCTGATGGATCGGAGAGAGGGGTGGAGGAGTTGAAGGAGAATGGTGGTGGTCCCCATGGTAGACGGTGGGCGATGATGAAGTTGGAGACGCTGCCGTATTCGCGGTTTATTTTACTGCACCAGGTTATGTAGGCGCGGATTTGGGAGGGGGTGCGTGTGAGGAGGGCGAGGTTGTTGGTTTCTATTGAGTGTTAGTATTTCTCTCATACCAAGATTATCCATTGCTCGAATCGCATTAACCAAATTTGAGAGATTTAGATGAAAAACGATGTTCGGTCTTACCGATAATTTCTTTCAAATCGTCCCAAGTATGGAGCTTAAAGTCTTCATCCTTTTGACTGAGGCCAATCTTATCGAGCTCAGTAAGAGGGAAAGGTGCGTCTTCTTCCTTGACAGCTACAGACCCGTTCTTAACCTCCTCTTCTTCCATTTCTGCGGCGGTCTTAGATAGCGTAGAGACTCTTATGGAATTCTTAGTGTGTTTATATATTTATGAAATTATTCAAGGGAGTATTGACGACTTATGTCCACGTAGGTGGATTCTCAAGACTGAATCATTGATTGTCTAGGTCTTAATAAGAGCGAAAAATTGGAAAATATGAATTGATGAGTTCGACAACAACGAAACGAGTCCCGTGTATCTGTTACCAGATATGTCTACAATTAGATCTGATGTGGACAAGTGGAAAAGACCCCGATGACGGGTGGTCGGTAGTACAGACGACAAGTACCTGGGTGGGTAGTTTCACAGAAGAAATGGTTTCGTGAAACAGTTGGAAAAATGTCATTTTCTGTACAGGCAAACAGCTGATATGACAGTTTCGACTCAAATTATGATTATATTATATTTGAAGAATTCTAGATTGTTTCATAGTTGGAAGTGAACAAGAGTTTATCAGATCATGAAGAAAGCTCCACACACCCTGGAACCGTGCCCGCGTTGAGCCGAAAGGCGGTGGGGAAATCGCTGCTTCTTTTGGAGGGTCCGTCCGGCAGCCGAATTAATTCTGTGGGATGAACCGAGTGAGATTCAACAGCCTCATCTACTTGCCGGCAACATAACCTTTTCTGGGATCTAGCTTCTCAATCGGTTCGATATTCCTATTTAAAACTCGAAGGAACTTTGATCAGATCTTTGTGCGGTTCTTAATCACACAGATCTTCTCTTTGCACATTTCCAAGTTCCTCGATCTCAACGTTTCCCCCTCAACACTCTACACCATGTCCCAATCACCGAGTTTGTTCTCCAGGGGATATATTGACGGAATTTACATTCCTTCTGGCCTCCTAGTCTTTGGAACCTTGATAGTTAAAAGAGAATGGTTACCTTACGCTGTTGCCCTCGCAGTCGCACTCGGGACGTTCAAAGTATGGAATAACAGTGAGTTCAACTGGGCCATGGAGAGAAATTCCGGGAGCGCGTATTAACAGAAGCAGGAGTGCGTGCTGTTTTAAAGCCTGCCGAGTTCCAGGACTTCGAGCTTCAGGAGAAGACAATTATTTCCCACAATGTCGCGATGTAAGCTTTTCGTATTTGGCCTCCAAATTACAGTACTGACTTCACTAGCTATCGATTCAAGCTTCCTTCCGAAACCGCGATCCTAGGACTGCCAATTGGACAACACATTTCTATCGGCGCAGGTATCAAGCAGGCAGATGGTACATCGAAGGAAATCGTACGATCATACACTCCAATTTCTGGTGACCAGCCAGGCTTCTTCGACCTCCTTATCAAGTCATACCCGACTGGTAACATCTCAAAATACATGGCGTCTCTCGTTGTGGGCCAAACAATCAAAGTCAAAGGGCCAAAGGGAGCTATGGTTTATACACCAAACATGGTCCGTCATTTTGGTATGATTGCAGGAGGAACTGGAATTACACCTATGCTCCAAATTATTAGAGCAGTTATTCGAGGACGCCCAACAGGCGATACCACCGAGATTGATCTTATCTTCGCAAATGTCAATAAGGAGGATATTCTATTGAAGGAGGATCTTGATCAATTGGCTGCTGAAGACAAGGGATTCAGAGTACACTATGTTTTGAACAACCCGCCAGAGAACTGGGAGGGCGGTGTTGGATTTGTCACTCCAGAGATGATGACCGTAAGTTTATTCATTTACTCGTTATGTTACACAAGCTAATACGAAAACCAGAAATGGCTTCCAAAGCCTGCAGAGGATGTTAAGATGCTGCTTTGCGGTCCACCACCAATGATTAGCGCGATGAAGAAAGCGTCGGAAAGTCTAGGCTTCAAGAAAGCTAGACCAGTGAGCAAGCTTGAGGACCAAGTTTTTGCGTTCTAGAGATGCTTCAATTAATATCTGGGGTTTGTTCTGCTGTATAGATGTGCTTATTTAGCGGGGCAAGCCTACATCGTTTGGTCATGTACTAAACTAATAAACTTCAACAGTAGCGACTTGCTGACGATACAGAGCGGCGGTTACGCAATTCATATATAAGACCTAATTTGAGCCTCTTAGTCAAGATCCATTCTGACCTGGACCCTTGTATTCCTAGCCCTACCTGGTATGTCAATACGATTGAGCGAATTGCGAGCACTCGCTTGCGTAACTCTTAGCTGCATGCTCCGTCTTTTATTCCTCTTCCTTTTTCCCTGGCCACTGCTCGGAACGTATTTCTGAAATTCGTATCAACATATCAACCTCAAATAAGCTCGGTGAAGGCTTAACAAGGGGCCGGTGAACCGTTTGTTCCTGTCCGGTTCCAAGGTTGTCATATCGATTCCCACAGGCTCGCTTCACGTGAAGCCTACGCAAGCGACTTAAGGCTGCCGCATAATTGAAGGTTCACTCCCAGACAACTCCAGACTTATGGTCCATCCCCACAACTTTTATACATGCTATTTTGATCGATGTCAATTCATCTAAATATTTCAGTCAATGAATGAGACCATCTTTTTTCAATTCATTTGATCTTCAACCCCTTCTTTCCTTCGACTACAGTCGATACACGCCTTTTAGGGTTCTCTCGAAGATTATTTTGTCTCTTTCCCTCATTCCTCGAACCTTGACTACTAATTGATCTTCAACCACTACAAAGTCTTGAAACGCGCTTGCGATTTCAAAATGAAGTCTCCGGGTATCCCACAGAAGAGAGATTCATCGGGTGTAACTTCGAGTTATCCCAGTTCCGTAACTTGTAAGTTTTCGAAATCACATCAGAGTTACAGGCGATAAACTAACAGAAACAACAGCTGAAGACACTTTATCACCAGGACAGGAATCTCCTCGTCTCTTCACACCCACCCCCTCGGAGGGCTCAGTTCAAGGAGACTATGAGAACCTAGAACATGCGTCCATCGAAGACCAGCATGCAAAAATCAACGCCTGGAAGCAAACTACTCAAAATTTCCCTCCTCCAGAGCAGCCATCGCCTGACACCCAATTTCACGACACCCCCTGCGACCTCCTCCCAGAATACCCAGCTACCTACCAACTTAAAACCGACAACCTCCCCCTCTCAATCCTAGCAGTCCGCATATTAATCCACAAATCCCTCCTCACCCCCTCAGATATCCAACCGTACGTCTACCCTCTCAACTCTTTCCCCCCTACTAACCCGGCCAGCCTCTCCCGCACCACGCTCTACGAACACCAACCCACCGACCCCCTTACAGGCATCGCCTCCGCCACCCTCGAAACAGTGACCAACGTCGCTCTCGGCGTCGCTTCTATCCCCCTTTCAAGCTACCACGCTTTCAAGTCATCTCCTTCTAGCGATTGTCCCCTCAAGACCAGAGATGCCAGCAAGCCGAATCCGTATGATAAAGCGGTGCTGGGGGCCGCTAAGGGGGTAGGACGGGTGGTGGCGGCGGGGTTGAAGGCGCCGATGTTGGTTACCACCGGCGTCGCAGGCGGACTGAGAAATCTGCCGGGACTGTATGGCGAGGATGTAAGAAGGGTCGAGAGGGTTGAGGGGGTTGTTGGGGGGGTGAAGCAGGCGGGTGTGGTGGGTTCATTCATTTTACTTTTGTTTCCGAGAGTGAGTATGGGATGGGGTGCTGATTTGATGTTTAGGGCTTTGGAACAGGTCTCTACGACGGTCTCACTGGCATCGTGAAGAAACCATATGATGGCGCGAAGACGGAAGGACCTCTTGGTTTTCTCAAGGGAGTGGGAAGAGGAATTGGAGGGGTGGTTTGTAAACCTGCTGCTGGTAAGTGTCTCCCTCTTCTTCCTATCACTTTCTCCCCTCCCAAATATCAACTAACAGAATCAGGCGCCGTAGGTATAGCAGCATACCCACTCCTCGGTCTCTGGCGCGAGGTCGAGAAGGTGGGGAAGAAGAAGGATGAGACTCCAGGACTGGGAAGAGAGGAAGGAGATGAAGAGGAGTTTAGAGAGGAAGATGTACGAGTGGTGGTTAAGGGCTGGGAGGAGTTTTGTGGGAAGAAAAAGATTTAGGGGATGGTGTTGAGCATTGGTTTGGATCTGGGTCTGGATTTGGTGTTGTATACCCTGGGAGTATAGGAGGATAGTACTATAAGTGTGTTGTCTACTTTATTGAGATTGTTCCGTCGAGAATATCGTGCGGATCAGGGTAGACGATTCTTGTCTTGTTGGCATGGTAAGCCAGTTTGTTGGGAGCAACCTCAATACTCACAGCTTGCAAGTCACAAATTCAACAACGACCATTACATGATATCTCTTCCTCTAAACCCTGGAGGACACCGTATGATGCAAAAACAGTGGAAGAAAAGAAATTAGTGAAGTCTTCCAAACATAAAAATCACCTAGCGCTTGATACAACAAGAGAGAGCTAGTGATTAGCCCAACTCCGAACTTCGCATTCAGAAAGCTTGAACGATAAGAAGAACAAAGGGGGGTTAGTACTGGGGCAACGAAGACCATGAATCGTACTTCCCAGTAGTTGCAAAGTCAACTAGATGTAAGAATCGGCTGAGAAAAACATCCGTACTACACAGAAGCGAAGGATGTCAACCCCGTATTAGAGGATGAGACATATAAACCCAGGGGTATTGATGGTTGAGAGATAAAATACGTGAGCGACAGGGAAGAAAGACATTCTGCACTCAAGAACTCATTATTGAGGAAAAAACGTGTTATGGTGGAGCTGGTAGATAAAACCAGCCAAACGGCCGTGATATGCCCGCAGACGCCCAGAAACGATACTTCAGTACAGAAAGCATAAGATTTTCAATTCATGTGTATCTCGAGGACGATATACATTTCCACATATACAGGAAGGCAATAGTAAGGAAGACATCTAATTCGACCCCAGGCGAAAGTCCAAGATCTTTCAAACTTTGAAGCTCATCATGTGTGTAGTAAGGAATGTATATCTTGCCCTGTACATTTTGATTTCCGAGATAACAAGGAAAATGTCATGATTCAAGTTCTTATCACAAATTCAAGACAAGTAGATTATGTATATATTTAAATTTAAAAAAGACCAACGAGGATTACGTAACTTTAGTCCCCTCAGCGAACGGTTTCCGTCCGTAGACAACATATCTATTTCCAGTCAGTAAGTTAATCAATCATAACCTTTAAACACCTCTCCTCAATTCTGCATTCTCAGACCGGAAAGCCCAACCCCATATTTGCAAGACAAGGAAAAGGCCCAACTTACACAGGAACATAACCATGGATATTCTTATCCCTAATATCCTTCCTAACATCCACCATTCCCACCTCAACCTCATCCCTCGTCATCCCATGCGCGCGCGTCATAATCGCCATACTGATACTCGGCAACCCATCGAGATTATTAGCCATCGACCACATGCCCAACAACTTCTGCTTCTTCCCTTTCGGCCACGTATTACTAGGCCACTTAAACTTCCTCTCCGTGACACCCTCAAACCCGGCGTCGCGCATGAACTGCGCGTATTTGATCGTACAATGCCAGTCACGCCCGATCTTCGCGGCGCCCTCGCGGAGTTTCTGGTTCCAGGCCCGGATGGCGGAGGTGTCGGCGGATCCGTCTATGGATTCGAGCGCGAAGTGCACGTCTTGAATTTCCATGTAGCCCCCCGGGGCAAGAGCGGCGTAGGCGCGTTTGAATACTTGGGCCGGGTCCTGGAAACATGTGAACAACATTCTCCCATGGATGAAGTCGAAGGGGGTGGTGTAGGTCCATTCGTCTTCGGCGTCGTCGATTTCAAATTGGCAGTTTGGTGGGACATATTCGGGTTGGATTGCGCTTAGGTCTGGGGATGAAGTTAGTATAGAAAATGTTTTGGTGGATATTGGGTGGGGGTGTTACCAGTTCCAATGACCATAGATGAAGGATTACGCTCTGCGTATTCTAAAGCCCATAGGCCAGTTCCGGTACCAATATCAAGAACATGCTGTGGGTTCTCGGTTGGAGCAAGATGTAAGCGACCATCTAGTGTGAGCGTCCAAAGATGATGTTGTAAATTCAGTCGGTCTTGCTCAACATCATCATTCGGCAAATAGTACTGTCCTTCCTTGTATTTATGGTAACTACGTCCATTCTCTTGTATCGATTCATATAGACTGGATCTTAATGACATGGTAGACGACATGATCTCAGATCCGATAGCCGAGTCTGTGTCACTCATTTCAGAGTCCACATGTAGAGAAGTTGGATAATATCCATCATCTGGCAAGACGACATCATCCGGTGCTACAGAGTGAGCATCCGACTCATCTTGATGAGAAGTTGGAGGTGCCTCGGCCATGGTCGTGTCTTGATGTTGGTCTTGTTGGTCCAGTGATGCAGCTTCAACTTCTGGAGCTTGATATCCGTGGTGAGCTTGATAGAACTGATTTGCCGAATCTGTTCCGTTGGAAGTGGTAGACTCAGCACTCATAGGAGAGTTAGATCCTGCTTTCCTGATTTCATCTGGCAAAATACTCTGGACGACTTGTTCAGAAAATGTTGGTTCGCGCGTAGGCGCTGCTAGGGGTGCACTGCTATTCGCTGAGGCATTCGCATGGTTTGTATGCGGGAGTCCAGGGATAGGCGACTCCTCCACAGACGGATTCAACAACGAGTTGATATCAATCGCGTGATGATCCTGGTTGGATTTCTGTTGCGGGATCTTTGTATCCATTATCGCACATGAATTTTGTTAAGATGGAAAATCTGGAGTGGAGAGCTTGCTTGACCGGACACCAACACCTTTCAGGCCCGGAGTTGGCAAATGGCGTGGTTCCTCGCTTTCTCCTACGAGACCGTTGGATGGGTGGAGGTGGTTGGAATTACTTTGGTGATCGAGGGATGGTGCAGTCGTGTGGTCCGCTTTCCCAAGTTGGTTGGTCTGAACGGGACGTCCGTTAGTAAAGCTTGCGAAGACGTCGTTGTCGTGTAAACTGAGCTTTGCTTTCTTTCCTTTTGACTTAGTAGTTGGCTATTTGGCATGTACTACTTCAATTGACTATCAATCTTGTAGAACGCTCACCGAGTCGTGGTAGTCCCTGTTTGATTGGTGGTCTTACGAAGGAGCCCTTCTTCAATGCTTCATGGATCGAGTTCCACAGTGCAGCTCCGAGATGATCAAATATATGATTTCGTGGGCCAGCTGTGCCATATGGCAATCACATAAACGACACACTTGTATCAAACTCGACAGTCGCAAGACCCACTGTAGCGAAGATATCAAAAGCGCAAAACAACACTTGGAAACGAAGAATAGAGTTAAACAAAAATCAAAGTAGAAAAGATTCCAACTGCAAATACTCGGATGGATGTTACCTTCTGCTAAAAGCATCACCCTCCGATCCAAATTATTCTCGCAGCAGGTGCAGGGTTCAATTCATCCGGTCTTGATCCTCTGGACGAGCAGTCAGGGACTCAGGTTGCTGTGTTCTGCAAGGCCGAACGGGAGATTATGTACAGACGTCGGAAAAGGAAGTATACGACCCATCTCGGTGGGAACTGGGAGGGTATAGAGCATGGTAATATAGATGAAGTCTGATCACTTGATTCCAGTTTGAGAAATTTACCAGAAGTGATTGTAGCTTGGCGGACAAATTGTTTTCATGGCAAATAACAATAGAGTCCGCTTGTGAGTTGAGGGTGTCGACTGCCACGCTAAACATATCCCATGGTCCGTGCGTCAAGCCTCGCGCCTGATTCCATACGGAACGGCCAGAAGTCGTAACCTAGCAATAAACCGACCATCAACAAAACAAGACACCCAACATGGCCGACCGATTTCCCTCACTTGAAGAGTTCGACTCTGGAGGTACGTCGCAATTGCCCATCTTGTGCGCACTCATTTCTGTACTAACAGCTTCGCAGCTCAACAATCACCATCCGGAACCCCAGCGTTCGAGAGCGCCGGCGGGGACGATTTCCTAAGCAGAGAAAAGGCGCTGTTGGGCGATGATGCGAATCAATTCGTGTCGAGCAATGACAATGCGGCGTTTGTAGAGGATGATGATGACGATCTGCTGGGCGGTGGTGGAGGCGGACAGAGTGGTGGAAATGAGGATATGGATTTCGAGAGCTCGTTTCCTGCTATCGATACCCAGAATGATGTATGTCCTCACAGCCTCACCTTTGGTGATATGCAAGAGTCTAATTACGTATTCTAGGCCGTCGCACCTGGCGGAACGATCACATCTAATTACCAGTCCAGCTACCAACCCAGCACCTCTGAGCCGGAACCTGAAGTAATAACCCAATGGCGCGAGCGCCGGGATCTCCAATTGCAAGCGCGCACCGAGAAGTCCGAAGAGAAGAAAGCCGAAACCATCAAGGACGCCCAGCAAAACATCGATGACTTCTACGAGAATTACAACAGTAAGAAGGAGAAGATGTTAGCACAGTCGCGGAAAGACGCCGAAGAGTTCTTGGAGAGCAGGGAGGACACGAGTGCGGGCGGTACGAGCTGGGAGCGTATTGCGAAGTTGGTCGATTTGAGTGGGAAGGGTGCGAAGGGTGGTGCGAGTGGGACTGGGAAGGAGAAGTTTAGGGAGTTGCTGCTCAGTTTGAAGAAGGATGAGAAGGCGCCGGGTTCGACTGGGGTTTGAGGGCTGAGAAGGCGTGTGATTATTAGGAAAAAGCATGTACGATCTGAAGAGCAAATTGCTAGTGGTATATAGCACTACTGCCTTTCTGGTGGATAGGCGTTCAATAATTAAGGCAAAATTCACGATATACATTTTTATTTTGTAGACTCATCAGTGAGATTGTTTGGTAACTTGGCATGATGTTGTTACTCGCTACCATTCGTAAAATGGGCATCCATACTCATCCAATCATATCTGCGTCAAATCATGAACGATTGAAATTACTCTGGGTCTTCCGAATACTTGGATGAGAGATCTGCTTCGTTGCGAGCCTTCTCCGACTCCTCAAATTCCTTGAGCGCCTTCTGACCTTCCTCGGTCGTGGCATCTATAATTTGCTCCTCCAAAGAAAGCATTCCACCCTGTTATCATTAGTACTAATCAAGTATTCGAGGAAGTGTTAAACATACCTCACCCAACTGGGCGACAATCTCCTCAGCCTCCTCAACACTCATCTTCCCCAGCACTTTGTTGACCTCATCTAGACTTCCACTTTCCAAAGCTCGCTGAAGTCCAGGAGGGAAGGCGTTGAACAGCTCTCTTGCCTTGATTTCTGCTGGGTCCTCGCTCTTCTCTGGAGGAATTTGAATATTAATAGTGGTGCCAGGGTCTACAGCATGAAGCTGGATTTGCTCCACACCGCCACCGCCTTCCGCCTCTTCTTGAGCCCTCTGTCTTTCAATTTCCTTGGTCCGTGACTTGATTCTTTGATAAGTACCATTGACATCATCATAGAACACTTTCTGGGCTTGGTGATTTGGAGTTGTGATTCGCTTGAAGAATAGTCCCACACCATCCTTTCCCAGCGCTCTGCAGTATTGGAGAAGAAGAGCTTGATGTACGCATTGTTTGGCCTTGTCTTGATCTCCGTCGATGGCAGCGTTAAAGGCGAGAACCAGCAAGCCATCAGTTTCTCTCTCTGCAAGGACTTGGGGATGCTCGGAAATAAATGTTAAGCAAGACTTGTAATCTCCAGGCTTGATTGTCGCAAACTTCATCCCGAGCTCGGAAGCCTGAACCTCTTCATCGTCATCTAGGCCTTCTTCCTCGTCAATATCAGCGTCCGCGCCAGATGATTGCTGACTGTCGGGTTTGGATCCGTCATGAGCAGCTAGAGCTTTTGGATTCAGCACTTCAACAGCTTGAACCTTTTCTTTTGGTTTGTTTATCCTTCCTTTGATAGGCTCATTCTTCGATACATGGGAACTGTCAAAACCTGTGGCATAACTTTCACTGGTTATCTTTCGACCTTCTTCCTTCTCCAGATTGTTCAGCTCGGTGAGCAACGATTTCTGTAGCTCTTCGACCTTCGTTCGGTGCGAGTTAACTTCCGCGAGGTAGGCTTCGAATCGCTGGCTATCCTCAACCTTATCCTCGTCAACCTTTGCTTTGACCTGATCTACCAACGCTGCCATCATCTTCGAATACGTAGGCATATCTTTGTCCTGCGTGTGGACACCGGCTGGTCTTGGAGGAGGGTTGTCGTTTTCGCGGTCCCCCGTCGACTCCATAATAGCTTGAAACATCAACTCATCAGGACTTCTTTTCTCTGCTTCCGCTTTGAGTGATTCAAGAGCTTTGAGAAGCGCATTGATACGACCGAGCAGCCCATCGTTTACCAATCGTTCGTACTTGTATGTTTCGATTTTGTGTTTGCGTTCAAATCGCTCTTGGTGGATTTGATTTTGCTTGGCTCGAATAAAAGACTTCTTGTCTACGTTTGGGTGGACCTCTATATCAGAGTCGTCGCTCAACTCGAGCGCGTCCTACAACCGTCAGCCTTGAGATTCAGCCTGGTGAGACAAGACGAAGGTAGGATGTTTGCATTATAGCACAGGCGGAAACTTACCCATTTACTGTAGTCGACAGGCATTTTGAGGCGGATTTATTTCTTGCTTCAAGTAAGTAAGTATGTGTTGTCTGGAAAGAAGTTCATTGTCCTTTTCTACTCCCAAAAATAAATAACCTCGAACGTTCTACGGCCTGGCCCCGCCCGCGATTTGGATCATAAGCTACCCCACGTGCACAAGACTTATGCAAATTTCGCTACTTGCGCTTGCATAACTCCAGGAGTTAGCTTCCGTCATCGCTATCTGCGCTCATGGGTGTCGTTGACTTACATTTTCCCCAAATCTTACCAACCAAGTATCGATTATTTTACCAGCCCGCTCAACGCGACAATGAGATTTCGACGAAGACACGCTTCCGACAGATTCTGGTGATATCAGCGCCGCTGATATACTTTTTGCTTCTGACTTTTGGCAGCAATGCGACGAGTTGGGGTTCTTCGAGCGCATGGCTGGGCTACCTCGGTTTGCGACTTGACTTCACAACAGCTTGGAAGAAGGATAGAGACGAATGTAGTGGCCCGATTCAGTATTTCACTGCCGCCACAGCAGTCGAAACGATACAACTCTAGCACCAATGCCGCGACATGGCCCTCCCAGCGGCTAATAAGTCCGCCACGTCCGTGTATCACCAGCCAGCTCTCTGGTAGATCATCCATAGCTTCTTCTCCAATATGGCAGCCAGCATTTCATCAATTGCGATATTTTAGGAGCACGTCCCAGATACAAGAAGGAGCGAAGAACACCGATCGGCAAGATCTCATTGAGAAGGAGAAAGCAAGGAAAGAGGAGGAGGAGGAGGATTTACTTGACGACGATGGATTCCAAAAGAGCGAAAAGGCCTCGAAAGCTGCACAAGTCAACCTGAGCGCTCGTTTATCGAGTCCAAAGCAGCAAGGAAATTCTGCTGGGTTCGGCGAGATATGGAGGCTGATCAAGATAGCGAGGCCAGAAGCCAAATGGCTAGGTCTAGCTTTCACCTTCCTCCTCATATCCTCGGCTATAACCATGTCTATACCCTTCTCAATCGGTAGAATCTTGGATCTTGCGACCAAAGATCCAGCTGAAGGCAATACGTTATTTGGTCTTGAGATGAGCCAGTTCTATATTGCCCTCGGTGCTGTCCTGACAGTAGGTGCTGCTGCGAATTATGGGCGTATCATTATCTTGCGGATTGTGGGAGAGAGAATCGTTGCTCGCCTACGATCACAATTGTATAGACGGACATATGTTCAGAATGCAGAATTCTTCGATGCTAATCGAACCGGAGATCTTATCTCTAGACTGAGCTCTGACACTGTTATTGTCGGTAAAAGTATTACTCAAAATCTTTCTGATGGACTGAGAGCAATAGTTAGTGGAGGTGCTGGTTTCACTGCCATGGCTTGGGTGAGTCTAAAACTTACTAGCATTCTATGCTTGATGTTCCCTCCTGTGGCCATAGGCGCATTCTTCTATGGAAGAATGATCCGAAACTTGAGCAGAAAGATCCAACGGAACCTTGGTACCTTGACTAAGATCGCTGAAGAAAGGCTGGGAAATGTTCGAACGAGTCAAGCATTCGCTGGAGAGACCCAAGAAGTTGGGCGATACAACCATCAGATCAAGAAGATATTTGCGCTTGGGAAGAGGGAAGCTATCCTCAGTGCAACATTTTTTAGTACCTCTGGCTTCTTCGGCAACATGACAATTCTTGCTTTACTGTACTCGGGTGGATCAATGGTCAAAAATGGAGTCATCAGCGTTGGTGACTTGACTTCTTTCTTGATGTACACTGCATACGCAGGTTCATCTCTCTTCGGGGTTTCAAGCTTTTACTCGGAGCTGATGAAAGGTGTGGGAGCTGCAAGTCGCTTGTTCGAACTTCAAGACCGCAAGCCGACGATTCCAGCTACCGTCGGAACCAAAGTCCGATCCGCTCAAGGTGTGATCAAGTTCTCAAACGTTCATTTTGCCTATCCTACCCGGCCAGCAGTCAAGATTTTCGAAGGGCTTGACTTTGAGATTCCTTCGGGAACAAATGTCGCCATTGTTGGGCCAAGTGGGGGTGGAAAGTCAACTATTGGCTCACTTCTGCTTAGGTTCTACAATCCTACTGAGGGCTCCATCTTCATTAATGGTCAAGATATAACAGGCATGAATGGCAAGTCACTTCGTCGACGAATTGGTATGGTTGGTCAAGAGCCAGTCCTCTTCTCTGGCTCAATTGCCGAAAATATCGCATACGGAAAGCCTCATGCTTCGAGGGCCGAAATTACAGCTGCAGCTAGAAAGGCCAATTGCCAGTTCATTAGCGATTTCCCTGACGGACTGGAAACATCGGTCGGCGCAAGAGGCGCACAGCTGTCTGGCGGTCAAAAGCAACGTATTGCCATCGCAAGAGCTTTGCTTAAGAATCCAGACATCTTAATTCTTGATGAGGCTACATCCGCACTTGATGCCGAGTCAGAGACACTAGTCAATTCAGCCCTTGCTGCCCTTCTGAGGGGGCACAACACAACAATCTCGATCGCCCATCGACTTTCTACTATCAAGAGATCTGATCAAATCATTGTCCTCGGAAGTGATGGAAAGGTTGCTGAACAAGGCACATATACGAAGTTATCAAACGATCCAAACTCAGCATTCTCAAAGTTGATGGAATGGCAAATGAGTGGCGGCGACGCAGAGAAGAAATCTACGGAACCCGAAGGCCAGATCACCGACAAAGAAGTGACAGATGATGATCTAGCTCGCTTAGAAGAAGAGACTCCCGATGATGATGAGGACGAAGTCATCAAGCAGCGTGGAGATAAAGCAACTAAAACCGAAACAGTGTTGGAGAAGACGGGTAAACAGATGAAATAGGTTATTCCTATCATTAAAGCGATAAAATTAAAGCACCAATGTGTGGGACTGTATATATCTTACAACGACGAGCGTAATTTTCTTTTTGGGTTTAAGTCTTTCTGGGCGTGGGATTATGCATTGGGTCGGCTGGCATGTTGGCTAATTGGCCTTACGTCTGTGTGATTGAAGCGCTGAGCGGGACATGGATACCTGTACAATACTCCGCTCGATAAAGATGTAGGTTATTAAGAACGATTAACTGCTTCACGATGAAGTTACTGTTCCAGGTGACTAGTTGCATGATTGTGATAAGATTCGTTAACTATTAGTTGCCCAAGACAAGATGAGATATGGCTTAGTATGCAAAGTACAGTGCATTGCGTCTGTAAACCGTAATGGGGATCATCGAACGATCAATATAACTGCACGATAATCCGGTTGTACGTTGCGCTCGAGTTAACAAAGCTTTCCGACTCCCCACTGAGGGGAGCGCCTTGCTAGATTATGAATTTTACTGAGGTGTCAGTTTAGGCCTTTGATTGTTAGTCTTTACACAACTCTTGATGAAGTCCCAGAAGAGCTCTAGGTTTCATGAACACAACCAAATTATCTCAGCATGAGAGTGATAGAGATCCAATAGCTAGACAAAATTTTAACCAGTCTGGAGTTCAAATGCATTGTTGTGCTGTCAAGTCATTCGCCGAATTCGAACCGCGTAGAGAATTGTGGCAAATGCAGATTTAAAAGATATGTGCCAGATCCTGGAATTGTACAATGCATAATTGTGCAAAGACATGCTTATTCTGATCTAGACTCATTTAACCTTAACCTATGATTTGTATAAGCAACTGCCGGGAACGTTTGCTCTAGGTTTGGTATTTACAGCCAGAGTGGATATGCTCGCTTAATCGTTCCTTCCCCTTTTAATGGAATGACCCAATGGATCGAACTGAGCTGGTGACACAAGTGCAGGATGTACTAAGCCAAGAACTACTGCTGTGATAAGAGGCTGATCTTGTCATGAGGGGTTGTTCTTCGAGCCAGTTAATGCCATAAATGTTTTGGTACTCCTCACGCTAGTTGACACTATCTTGCTAGCTCTTGATAGAACTTCGCAAAGTGCCACAATGGATGTAATGTGACCATGGCGCTAGTGACAATAACCTCCACAATGGATGTAATGTGACTGCAGCACTAGCGACAAAAACGCGCCAAAGCAGTTGATAGTGTTCATTCACTTTCACCCCACACTTTAGCTTGTCATATTTGCGCAAATCTCACACTTCATCTCGATCACTTCCTCACAGTCTGATATCACCATCCCATCTAGCGTCTCACTCACAATTCTCCAGACACATATATATCTCGTCCTCCCACCCTCAAGTTCCTTCTTTCTTTCTTCATCTTTAACATCTTCAACAATCACCTTCTTTGCGTTTGACTTTAAATTGTGAGTACACATTCCTTTCTTCCGTGCTGCCTTCAAGATTTCAGTTTTGTCTTCGGACAAAACATAGTTGTTTGGTAGATGAGTTTATTCTCTCGGCCCTACTTCTAGATTATCGATGCAGAATGGGAGAAGCTGGTGTAGATGAGCCTCTACTCTTTACCCAGTCTTCTCTTTGAAGAAGTGTACTCACTAGCCCTAGCACTTTGGCTGACTTCTTTTTAGGTATTCGGTCTCTAAAATTCCCATTTCTACTTTTTCTTCCTCGTATATCTTTACATTCCTTGTGTTCTTCTCATTCTTCAATTCAGTGAGCACTTTCTAATGCTTTCATTTCTTCTTCCCTTGGCCGTGTCCGGGCAAGTGCTCATCCTATTTGCCTGCTCAAAAGACCGAGAAGAAGGCTGCTTTGCCCTCTGCCCCTTTGTTCGAGCAATTAGGAAGAGGGAGGGCTGTTCGCTCTCTGTCCGTAAAGGGTAGTAGTACTTAGTCTGTTTGATCAACATAATTTTCCTTTGTCATTCACTACTTCAAAAGTCCCTTCTTAGCGTAAGCTAATGGGTTTGTCGTAGGTTTCATTCAGCTTTCTGAGATTACAACTTCTTGCAATTTGGTATCGACATCTCACACATCTTGGACATATCCGACAATCTAATATCATCTCCACTTCATCCCTTTTTTGCACCTTCTTCGCCTTCTTCACTTCCTCGCCTCCTTACATCCCAACATCTCCAACCGTCAACCCTTCTTCGGAGAGAAAACCTCCCCTTCTCAACAACCCTTGTCCCCATTTGAACGGCAAAGACTATCCAAAGCCGAAAATGCTTGTGATGGAGGTATTACCAATCAGGTTGTAAAGGAAGTGATGCCCTTGGGGAGTATGTACCGAGTCTACCGGGGGTTTCTATCGAGAAGCCATTGACACAGTATTTCAGGTTCTGGATAGTCTTACCCGAGTCTGAGGTGGTTTTCGCCCAAGTGGGAGGGTTTGCTGTAAGTTCTCACGAATTTTGCTAACGGGGGAGGTCACCTGTTTTTAAAACTTCTTGGATTTGGATGATGGACAGGCAATTTCGCATTAATGCTCCTCCAAAAAATCCAGAACTTTTCTTATTTGTTGACCGTGTTGCAAAAAACAAGTCACCGATAAAACGTCTTTCATCCTTAATGAACAAGACATTTTTAAAAATTCAGCTTAGAACCTGACATGATGTAAAGAGCCCATCTTCACTCAAGCCCCAGTCAAGCTGTTAAAATTATTCCGAGAGATCACCAACATACCTTGTCCACTGCAAGAATAGGTCGAAACAGACGATTTGGATTCTCTGCTATTTCTGATATTCGTTGGAAACATTCAAGCATCCAAAGAGGATGAACGATGTCTTCTTTAGAGAATCAGCCACGATTATGAGCGATAAATTACACAATGACAACACGACTTTGTACTTCCTCCCATCGCACTTGCCAACCATTCTCACTCACGGTATCCATAATCTTACATCAGCCAGAACGTTATTAATCATCCACACCACCTAATTTTGTATACGAAGCATCGTGTATTAAACCACGACACTCATGTCATCTTTTTACAATCTGAAATCAAATACTACTCCGGCCCATCTAATCATCAACCACCCACTCCCAATTCCACACCGAACAAGTCATCTTTCTCCAGTGCCACACAGAACCAGTCCTTCGTCATCGCCCACAAGTGGCACATCCATCATCAAAACGAGGCGAAGCCAGCGCCACAAACCTCCAAATCCAGAACCCATAGTACCACCACGTTGAGACGTTTACGAGCGAAAGTGCGGTAACACAAGCAAGGGTATCGCATGGTGTATGCGTATCTCGCAGGATGTTCCCCAGATTGTCTAAGATTCGCGGTTGTGCGAAACTGTCCTTTCTCCCCGAGAACGTTGATCTTCAAGTGAATTGCGCCACGGGAAGTGTGCTGCGCGTGGCGAACTAGGATACTATTCTCCTTGTTGGTGTTGGTGCGTTGATTGCTTGTTGTTCTACGTAATTGAGTGTTGGATATAGATGAATATGTTGGTTGCAGTTTGACCGTTTTGACCCCGCATAGAAGGGACTGCTATGCGGGGGGTTCGGGGGATATGGGCTGATTTGATTTCTTCGTGTGTTGCTGTTTTGGGAGGGGGTAGGCTGAATTGAGGTGGGATGATGGGTTTGTACCTGAAAAGTACGTGATGGACGGATGGTTTTTGTCTAACTGGGTGATCTAGGTTGGGTTGAGAGGTCGTTGGGAATCTGGAATTTGAACTGAGAGGAGCCTTTGTCGTAAATGTTCCGTGGCAAGATAGAAAGTATACAACTACGAGTTCTACTTGTTTTCCTTCATTCATTTCCACCCCTCATAATCCCATACGAAAAATGACATAATCTTCTTTCATACCCAGTATTTCCCACCCCTCTCATGGAAACAGAAAACATATCAAGCGGCCTTCCACACCATCAATCCCCAAACTCCCATCTTCCAATACCGACACAACCCCAACACCCACGTTTTACACCCTGCATCCCGTCTTCCATACCTCATTCTCCAACCTTCCAGAACACTAATATCTCAATCCCGTCCCGTCAGCCGTGTTTCCAATGCATTTTCGTGTGATTGACTTGCATATCTTACCACCCTCTCCCAAACTTACCACACTCTCCCCTCAATAACCTATCGCAATACCACAATCACACTCTTGAAACAAATTACTAGCAGCTCCCGTATAATGAATCTGCTATTGTACAAGATCGGCTCCAGCATCGTCAATGCCGTGCTATTGTGGCGTTCTCGTCTGTCAGAATCCAGCTTTTTTGTGAGCGCCACCAACGACGGCACGGCTGGAAGTTGGAGTGATTAGATTGGAGCGGAAGATAGGGGAGGAGGTTGAAGTTTTGAATGATGGTATGAAACTTCCACTTGATTGTGAGTTTTTTTGGGAGGGGTGAAGAGGAATACCGTGATGTTGGGAGTAGAAAAGGTGATAGCGTTGTATGTGAAGGTTTGTACTTTCGGGTTCTTTATAAGAGTGACTTTAGGGAAGTGAGAACTTAGCATTTTATTTAGCTGAGTCTCAAGAATTTCAATATTGATAGAAGTTTCTATAATTCGTCCTGTTCTTCAGTACGCTCGAATCAGAAGAACATAATGCAAACGCTTTGTAGGAAGATGTATACCAAGAATTTCTGTGACTGTGACTTCAAGAAGGCTTCGTCTCATGACAACTAGATATGGCCGAGCTCTTCAGAAACAGCAGTTGCTATGGCTTCGTGCTTCGAAATGACACCTCGATGCCCTTGGTCTTGCGTCTAACAATCAAGGAAAATACAAAGAAGTAGAAGGAAATAAGGAACAGAATGATTGATAAGTTACGAGTAGAAGAGTGAGCGAACAAAAGTGACATCAGATCTAGCAATCCAATGTATGGAAATGAAAATCAAACCCTCTGCTCCATTAATCATATATAGCAGAAAAACCCACTAATTTCCGCTCGACGTATCTAGCATGGATATCTTGAAGCAGTCAAGGAGATTAGCGGCTGTCCTGCTTTTCCAAGCAATTCTTACTGTAGAGAATATAAGTAAAGTAAACGAGCACCCGATCGAGCAAACATCGTATTTTACCACACTTCCAAGTGTCTTAACCCCACAAGCATCAAGACTTCTTGAATAAACTATCACAAAACAATAAAGACAGCAGTCAATACCCAGCTCGTCCACACACGAGACGTACAACGCATAAGAGCAGACATGGAATCAAAACCGAAAAGCCTCGGAAGGATTCCACCCGATATCTATTCCATTTTCCTTCTCTCCATATTCCCAGACCCCACTACCCATCTCAGTGAGAATCGCAACCCTCCTATCACTCCCAGATCTCAAATCCAAACTCAAAGCACGATAAGAACCAAAACCACAACCACATGACCCTACCTACCATCCATACAAAGGTACATCAACGCAGGTACCGGCAACCCCAACGGGAAGGTGCGGTGCAATTAAAATAAAATGCCGCCGCATCCCGATCGTGGGGTAAACAACTTACGATGACCTTCGCTTTTTCCATACCCAAATTCCCATCGCATGCAATCGGAATTTGGGTATGGAATAAACCATATCTACCACCTATGGAATGATGATTAAGGGGGGGTGGAGGGTAAGCGTTTTCCCCCGGAAAGTTGGGTTTCTGAAACACAGATTGGAGAGGCTGTGTCGCAGGATGAGGCACGGAAAAGTTTATATGTATTTTTGCTTTTTTTGGAGGGGAGGGGATCGGGGTAGGGAGAGTTTGTTTTGCTGTTGCAGATTTGATAAAGGTTTTTGCTTTTGGAGTGAACTGTGAAGTTTGTGACGTCGAGGTACTAAATTTGAGGTTCGAGGGGATGGGTATTTTGCAGGCGAGGTATTTTTGTTGTATCGCCAGAACAGCAAATCCCAACATCTTCCTCCAACCATCATGTCATCATTCCCATCCTATTCCCCGGAGAAATATAAGAAATAACCACTGAAATAATATAAAAAGATATGCAAGAGATTCAAAAGATGTAATCGATCCTCCGAAAATTAATCCGGTTTCACAAAAAGGTTAACAACCACATCCTCGTATCCGAGACGTCAAAAGTCCGCTTTTGGAATCCTTTGCGAATCCAGAAGATCGGTTCATCTAATGCGGAGAATATAAGAGATGAACAGTCATTGGACCGACAAACATGGGAAAACCCAAGAAACACGTGGGAAAAGACCCTTTGAATCGGGCAGCAGCAAAAGCACGTAAAAGAGAGTCTAAATCTTCAGGGTCAGTCAATAGCACAGCCATGAAACACGAACGGCGAGGAGGAACTTTCATGTCAACATTGCGCAACCCTAGAATCGCTCGCACTGCTCACCGTGTCACTGGTGCTGGTACTGTACACAAGAAGGAGTGGTTAAGCGATGTTTCTTTCCCCTCCTCGCCGGCTAGGCTTCCGGTCAATTGTTGTGTGTCTCACAGTCACCTAGGATCAATTCGAGACATACGAAAATCATATGCGGTCTGTGATATGGAGATTTCCAGATTTTCCACGTTTGTGCTTCAGCTGATCGATCCCTCGAGCACCCAAAGTCAGTGCGCGGCCCAATGTACCGATCGACTGGAGGTGCACATCCCTCATCCGCTGACGACGATACGCTCGGGTACATAATGCAACAGAGCAGAAGCGTGGCGACCAACGACTTGGTTTGTTCTGTTCCTAAATTGAGAAAATGTTGTCGAGTCGGCGTGTTTTCTCTTCTTCGGCACTTGCGAAGTGTGCAGCATTGGTAGGTGGATGTACGCTTGGCAGCATCGTGATGTGCGATTTGCGAGCACGGCCGTTGAGGTGATGTATGTTTAACAAATGATGCTGTGGATGAGGGTATTCTAGATCAGCTGCAAGAAGAAAACTCATCCATGAAAGACAAATTGCAATTGCGCCCGGCTAGTGCATTAACAATACAAGTTGCTCGGTGTTGGAAGTGGCAATTGAATTCGTCGTTCTGTGGGTTGTCGTCGTGGAACTTTTTGGTTGTTGTTGGCTGGCAGCTCGTGATATTTCGGGAAGCGACTAGACTAGAACGTGGAGTCAAGAAAGGGGGGCTAAAGTTAGAAGGGTATGCCTTGTTGAGTCAGGAATGATCGACCGAGTAACGTTATTCGGACGGCATTGAACAACAGATTGCTCTCCTCCTAGACCAGGAGAAAGCCTGTAAATGAAATGTAATTGTGTTTGTTGTAATATACCGAAATATATGGCTGCATTCACCGTCTCCAACCGAAAGTTAGATCTGGTAGAAAAATGACTCGAGATCAAATCAGTAACAATGGCGTTTTCCGGGACTAATTCATCCAATCTTTTGGCGTGTCCTTTTTGCTTCTTCGCTCCGAACTTCAGCGTTGTTAGCATGGAAACAGCGTGGAACGCCCTGACATGTGTTCCATTGCACTATCATCTCAACGGATCGATGCAAGGTTATGAATCTTGGGGTAACTGTTAGCTGAGAGAAGCCACTAGATCACCCACTGATATCGTGAGACATGGCTTCCGGATCCGCGGACTGCTTAGAGGAACTTCCACGCCAGCTAACTTAGCCTCCGAGACTATTCAGACCAGCTAAATAAATCGCCAACAGCCCGGACTGGTGTCAAAATCATGTTGATCTGCCTTCGGCTCAAGGTTCATGGCAGTGGATAAATGAAGAAAGGACTTACTCGAGTGTTTTGTACCACCGTTCCATCAGGAATACGTCAATAATCGAGCTGCAAGGCACACCTTGGCTTGACCTACTTCGTACGAAGTAATAGGAATGAGTTTCACTATGGGCAAGATGCTAACCTAAGTGAGTGACCTGAAGTCGCGGGTGGTATTGATCGGCTATCTTGAATTCCAGTGAGACATGTTAGTGCTCCTTTGGGCAATCGGGTAGGAATTGTCGCTTACTGGCTGAGAAGTGCTCCTACTTAGACTTACCACATCTGTAAGAAAGGAAATCTGAAATTGATGATGTTAGATACGGCAAAGCGGCTTCATTGTTCATCTTCGAGAGTCAGTTTTTTTCCCAGTGAGATGTATGACCGACCCGCACCGAGGCTTATGGCTTTTTTGGGGTTGCATCGGTTGCACACTAATGGTGTTGTCACGTCTTGGACGAGGGGCCACCAAATCGAACCACGCGAGAGCCACGTTTTGTCGAGGCAGTACAACGGATAATCCGAAAACAGACAACAATCCAACTAAGCCATCGGGAAAAGCTGTTTGGGTTGACAAAGAAGACTTCAAGTGGCAAACCTAACAGAGCAGGAGGCTAGATACCAACAAGTACATCTGCAATCAACCAAAAACATATGTGCGAGGTTGTATCTGGAGGGAGATCTGCAGTCATGTAGCTCATGTGAAGAATACGCCGCTGACAAGGCTTTGAGCCGGAAGCACGATATGCAGTTCGAGGAAGAGACGACTCGTGACATCTGGTGACAACATGAAGAGACGGTAAGTGAAACTATGAGAACACGTCCGGACCTGCAGATTCATGAATTTTATCCTGAAAGCGTGAGGAATTCGTCTCTCCTCAGAGAAATTCCCATCAACGCTACGAGAGGGAGTGCGCATTGAATCCTCAATTGCGACCTACATTTAAAGCATGAATCTGTGTTCGGAGGTACTTTTCGGAATCTGGATGTATCTTTTGAGACAATGCTTCCAAGATCTGCCAGTGCCGTTGAGTTGCAGCTAGAGAAAAGCTCAATGTAGAAAGAGCGAGGTATGGTAGCAATATCGAGGTCGGCTTTGACGAGACCCTGGATAAATGAATACCGCTGAGTGATCAAGAGAGTGCGGGTGATTCGCACGGGATGACGCCAGCATCCCTCGTCTGATATCTTCATCCACCGATAACAATGCTGTGCGAGCGACGGTACCGGCGATGTATTATTGTGAATCCACGAGAGCAGAAGCCAAGGCAGGTACAGAAACCCGAATTGATGGATGCTTAGAGGCTATCGATTCTGACAAACACGTTCTCCGGGCATGAAGAGGTGAGGATGTGTTGTAGTGCTGGGGTATGTGGCGCTTTTGGGTTTGCTTGAGGGTGTCTTCGTTTGAGACTTCGAATCATATCGAGAGGAAAGATGCATCTGGTGCATTGAACTCGGTCCTGACGAGATATAACTTCAGACGAAGGTTGCTGCAATGCAGTGGCCATTGGCTATGTATACCGTGTGCCCTGTCATCGCGGGCCCATTGTCCAGTATGGCGAGGAACCCGAATACATCGTGCATAGCGGTTGGCGAAGATGGTATTGGTGTGGGTGGCATAGGATGAAGAACCAAGCCGCAACGCTGGTCAATCTCCTAGGTACCTAGGTACTTGGTTCTGTAGGATTAAGAAGGATTGATCTGGGTTGGAGAAGATAAACGTCGGATAAAATTGGGTCTTGTTGTAACGTCCCATGACACCACGTTCTTTTAGAGATCGTCCAGACGTACGAGAATGTTTTCATTGTGAAAACATTCGGACAGAAAAGATTGGTGGTTGCGGGGTTGTTCTCGGTAAAACGTGGGGGAACTAAGACATCGTCGGTTTCCGTGATTCTCCTGCCTTATCGCACAGTAGTAGAGAGTAGAATACTCAATGCAGACCTCTGGCAAAGCAGAAGTTGTCTTGCTGTATTCCGTATATCAACCTGTATTGTCGCATACAGTCGGCAGTTGGCTCTCACCCAGTCGGAAACATCTTGATCAATGGTGTCAAAAACTGTGAGCAGGCGGCACAGGTGTTGGGGCAGTGTCGATAATATCGTCATTTCGTAAGCCCTAAATGCCACGGAAATACATGTTGCTAATTTGAGATGGAATTTGCTGACCTTGAGGACTAGTTTGAGGCTGGAAAAAAACGTTTTCTGGAATCTGCACTCAGCCACGAACTGTGATGTCAACACTCTGGCGATTCAGGTGAGAGTTGAAACTTCTTCAAGCTCAATGACGAAGAAGCTGAAACTTGACAACGAGTAACATCCATTCTTTGCATGCTTCTTTCGTTCTGCAGGCAAGTACCTGCAGACTGCAGTTAATGCCGTCCTCGAATGCCCTCGCATGCTGTTAGTCAGTCTTCGCTACGAAGTCATCCAATTAGTCAAGTCTGCACTGCAACTGCATGTGTGTTATCTGCATCCAAACCGGGGTTTATAATGCAGGTTCTGGCTAATACTCAGTTGTTCTTGCATCTTTTGTCTGAGGAAATCGAGAGGTTGATGGCATAACAGAATATTGCTTATTTCGTTGAGAAACAGCTCTGATCACTTCGTTGTCCTTGCGGTCCGTTATATTGATCTGTACAGGCTCGGCAGGACAGAGCTGCCTTCTTTGGGCCGTTGTTAACTACGTAGCGGAGATGAGGAAAAATTGATAGAATAATTGCGTTCTTTTGCAGGAGGTCTGTGGGTGTAAGATGGAGGACGGTTGTGGTTGTTTACTAGGAGCTGCTGCCGTGTGGAACTGGAAGTTGCCCTTTCCTATAGACGAGACCCACCGTGCTTGATTGGGCACGGCAACGGCTCTCGAACGTTAGGCCACATTTGGTCAGCTCTTCTGCAACAAAGAGGAACTTGCTCAAACTTCTTCTAGAAGAATAAATGATCCGTGGACCAGTTTCCTGGATTTTGACATTAGCATCAACCGTGTCACCCACAGTGTATACTTGAATGATGCTGCCGATAACACAGAGCGTTAAAGACTTGAGCATCCCGGGAGTAGTGATATAGCAAATACAGCAACGCAACAAGTAAGAACAACAATATAGCCCGGCAGATAATCCTTTTTAATCTTGGCTCTCGGTCCATTCATTGCGATCTTTTGGAAGACGATGTAACTCTGGCCAACTGACTCCACTACAGCACACGAGAGCGGATGTGCTGCAGAGCGGCGACGATCTAGTCAACCATTTGCAGATTGATGTGAAGAGTTTGAGCAAAGGCAAAGCTGTTCACAAGTGCTGCTTTATTGGTGTCTCGATAGTCGTATGTCTTGCTCTTCCCCACATGTGCGTCTTCTAATTAGACATGTTGCCCGAGACATATCAGACGTCAGTTATCAAAGACCTTGGGAGGCTAGATGTGAGCCATTACATTTTATATCTCCACACGTAGAGTCGAAAGGTGGAAGAGCTGGGGCTTGGCTCCGTAAAGAAAAGGCCAAAGCAGACGCAGAAGTCAGATCGGCTTCTCAATGTGTTTGAGTTCAGCCTGCTTTCGCGCGCTTCTCTAGATAGGCTTCAAGACGAGTATATCCTCAACCCAAGCTGCTGGATAGGACCATAGATGCAAGCGCCAACGGTGCGGTGTGACAAACAGTGGGCGTTCGGAGGTATGCGATGCACGAGACATGGTTTTGAAGACCAACTTGAGCCTTGACAACCATATCGAGCGAGAAGTGTCGGTAATTCGTTTGGATCAATGTGTCGCCAAATAGCCTCCAGCGTACCAGAGCGGTGGCGTCGAATCGACTTCGGCATGCGAGTGATTGATGCTGTGGCAAAAAGCAAAGAGAGTATCTATTTATTCTGTTGTTTTTCATGCAACGTCTTCTCTTTCATGATTCTTCCTAGTTCTATGCAGAACACTACTCGAGTACATCGTAGGAGAAGTTGTTGCTTGGTGACGGCAATTCCCTAGGGCCACGCTGGTGCCAAAAATCTGATTGCTTCGGCAGACTAGAGCAGTCAACTGTCAGGGCCTCGAACTAGTTCTACAGTCTAATGCAAGTGCCTTGAACCCTTGACTCTTCCACCCTCAAGGTTTCCTTCCGCGTCTTTCAATCAACGTCCCATGCAATACGCCCCCAGCCCAGCCTGCGGACCGGACAGGCCCCCCTCCTCGCTCATGGCATCCATGCCCGGTCCTGACGAGGATCGCAAGAACGAAGAACGAATGGCAAACGAACCGAGCCAGGAGGGCATCGAGGATGCGTCGCTGTGTGGTCGTTGGTCGTCGAGCAAGGGCAGAGCAGCAGCAGCAGCAGAACGGTGCGGGCAGATGTGCTTCTTGCCGCACCGCACATCGTATCTCACCACCACCACCACCACCCACCTCCCGGCTCGCGAAAACCTCTTTTCAAAAGCAACGGCTTCCTCGAGCTCCATCTTTCGCTGCCTCCTTCGTACCCTTCACTCGTCCTGCATGTACGACGAGCAATCCCATCTCCGCGAACTGCTTCCTCCGTCATCTACACCCTCAGCTTGTACGTCGTCAACGTGATAGTGTCCTCCCTCAGCTAGACGGTTTAGGCACCTTGCGCGCCGAGTTCTTGATACCCGATTCCGCTGGATCGAACCATCGCCCCGTCTTTTTACAATCTTTTACCCATATCCTAACCCTTCTCCTTTATTAGCTCGAGGTCCGACCCCTCCGTGAGTGTACGAGTATCTGGCATTCACAAGACTGCGTATCCGTCGCGTAGTGCCCAAGCTTCACGCTCCACCGTGGCTGCTCTGCATTACAAGCAACCTGGAAGCGTATTGCAATCCACGCCACCTAGCACAGCAGCTTCGAGGAACACTTCGAGAACCTGCAGATACAGAGGCCGATATCACAGGCTCTTAATACGGCCACCTGGACTGTCGCCGCCGTCTCCCCTGAGCGTCTTTGGGCTTGCAGATAGGCCGTCTGTCGTCTAGGACCTCGAACCTAGTCGTGATCACTGCACCGTCTTTTTGAACCCTCATTCCCTCGCCGTGTGTGTATGAACGCCTCCCCAAAACTCTCTGACAGCTAGCAATAAGAGTCAAAGGAACGGGACTAAGGAGCTGACAGCCACTACTTCTGTCACTGCCATACTATAAAGCGCCACATCGAAGCAAGGCGGGATAGCATCATCAGGAATCTCATATATTCTCCGCCCCCCCCAAAGGAAACCTGCATCGGCAGGAAGGACCGTTACATGTCGAAGAACCATTTCGGCACCAGTTATTCTAGACCCGGAGCTTTTGCTAATTCTAAACCAAGAGACCCCAGGGAGGAGGCCCAGGTTTCAGCACTATATGAGCTTGGACTACTTACCGACACAAACAAGAAAGGTCGGCGGAGAGAGAAGGACAGGGTAGCTGGTGGGTCCCGTGTTGCAGGATTACCACCAAAGAAAGGTCAGTTAAACAATAACGTCTCCTTCTCTTTCAGGAGTGGTTGCAAACGACATGAATTCCTTTGACCACCGGCTGACGCAGTTTCCCTCCCCAGGTGTTAGCACAATCGCAGGACTTCGAAAACCAACAACTTCATCAACATCGACTAAGCCGTGGGATAGCACGAGTAAAACATCGAGAGATCTGCGCAACAGGTCCGGCAATCAGATGGCGGGCATGCTTAGCGACTCGACGGTGTCGGAGAGGAGTCGTACAAGACGAGAAAGAACCTTTGTCGGCAGCGAGTGTGCAGTATGCGAGGAGCCGTTAGAACACACCCTTCGTGGCGAGCGCATTCTTCAATTCTCCTGCGGTCACGTCTCGCACGAGGCATGTTTCTACGAATATATCAAGGAATTTGAGTCGCAGTACTGCCCAACATGTAACGCTCCCTTAGGACTCGACACTAGTAGAGGAGGAAATGTTCTCGACATTGGTAAGAGTCAATTGCATCTGTAATTGTAAAATCACTAACGGCTGTACAGAAAAATTGAGCAACATCGTACGATCAGTCTCCTCGAACGATGCATCCAGATCCAACCAAGCCACTCCTACCCCATGGGACAACCAAACCATGAGGCCGCCGAGCAGAGAATCTAACCAGCGACAACAACAGCAGCAACAAAGGGAGGCGGAATTGGACGCCGGCCGCGATCCTAGGGCGCACAACAATGACCACAATAGGGACAGCAGAGACAGCCGAGAACGTGAAAAGTTTGGCCCTCCGTCGGAGAGACCTTCAGGACAAAGCAGTCATCGCCGGAATGATTCAGAGGCTACAGGAACCGCTTCCTCAGTTGGCTACCCAGAAACTTCTACCAGTGGTCCTCCGCGTCGCCACGATTACGATGTGCAGTCAATGGAAACAAGCATAACAAGCCCACGAGCGAGCGTAACGAGGAATCCAATCCCAGCGCCAACGGTCAGTGTTCGATCGGAATTTCCAACATTGAACAGGTCGCGTCAACAGCAGACTTTGACTTGTTTGGTAACAATCGAGGTGCCAGACAACAAATGGCGGCCAGATCCTGATGACTTACGATCAGCCCCTCAAGCTCCAGTTGCACGTCCTGAAGATACCTATGCTCGACCGCCTTCACCAGCGCAAAGTGCACCTAAGTTCTACCCATATGAAGCACCAGAGGTACTGGAAGAGATTACAGAAAATCTCCGCGTAAGAGTAGAGAACTGGCATGGTCTCGACTTCAATCGGTACAGCACTTGCTACACAATCTTGAAGATTCCACTAACTTAAAAATAGATTCGGAAAGCTCCGTTTGTACGGCACAATCCGTGTCGGAAAGGACAGGCAGTCATGGCAGGAACTGGAATGTTTCCTGTTCGCCGAGATGCTTATTTGCGTAAAGGAAAAGAAAGTCATGATACCCCAAGGATGGGAAGACACGCAGCCACTGCGAAAAACAACCCGTTGCACGCTCAAGGGCTCTATTCTAATTAAGAAACATCTGAACGAAGTATCAGAATCAGGGGGTAAAGCCAACCTTGGTCAAACAGAAAAGATTACGATGTCTAACTTGACGCCTGCAGAAGAAAACATCCTCACACTCAGCCTTTCAGTAGCTGAGCTTCCTTCTTTCCACCTAAGATTCGAGAACCGCAACCAGTTGAAATTATGGCAACAAGCGTTGTTAGATTTACACGCCGTAGAGGCATCTCCTGTTCGAAGCCCAGAATACGATTTATCAGAGCCAGAGGACGAGGATTGGCAGAGAGTGAATGGACCAAATCGAGGTTCATCGGTCAATTCATCCTCATACGGTGCACCGAAATCAGCAACAACCGCCGGAACGGATTATACGAACGCCGCTCGAACTGTCCGATTACCACCAGTCGTCCATGTACCATTCGATATTGTCGTTGTTGTTCCAATATCTTCCTCCATGCAAGGTGTGAAAATAAGCCTCGTTCGCGACGCGTTGAAATTCATGGTATCGAATCTCGGAGAGCGTGATCGGATGGGTCTGGTTACCTTTGGATCCAGTGGTGGTGCTGCACCACTAGTTGGAATGACTACAAAATCATGGAACGGATGGCCAGGCATCCTCTCTTCCATCAGACCGGTTGGACAGAAGAGTCACAGAGCAGATGTTGTGGAGGGTGCCAATGTCGCGATGGATCTCCTAATGCAACGAAAATCAAATAACCCAATTGCCACTATTCTCTTGATCAGCGATTCCTCAACCTCGGACCCAGAGAGTGTCGACTTTGTCGTTTCGAGGGCAGAAGCCGCAAAGATTGCGATTCACTCCTTTGGGTTGGGAATGACACACAAGCCGGATACTATGATCGAGCTCTCTACCCGTACAAAGGCTTCCTATACATATGTCAAGGACTGGATGATGCTGCGCGAGTGCGTTGCTGGGTGTCTCGGTGCCCTCCAGACGATGTCTCATCAAAATGTAAAACTAAAGCTTCGACTGCCAGAAGGGTCGCCTGCCAAGTTTGTCAAGATCAGTGGTGCTTTACAAATCACCAAACGAGCAACTGGCAAAGATGCCGAGGCTTCCTTGGGCGATCTACGATTCGGCGACAAGAGGGATATCTTGGTACAACTGGTGATATCTCCAGACAATGCGTCTCAGGAACAACTACCACAGGATCCATGGGAAACCATCGTATCTGGTTTGGAAGCACTTGGCGGACCATTAGATCAGGAAGACTCGCGAACTCTTTCGATTGAGGAAGTTCCACTCCTTCAGGCAGATCTTACTTGGGGAGATATTATGAGAGACAGTACTCTGACGCAACTCCCTCGTCCTTCCTTACTTGCAATCACAATGCTTCCTGCATCCCCAAGCCGCAAGAAGTCTGAGTCACAATGGCCGAATACACCATCTATTCCACCACATCCACTTGTCGTACAGCGACGAATGGAGCTTCTTACCTCGGACATGCTTACCCGAGCTCTTACCCTAGTATCAAGAGGCCAGCACGACCGAGCCCAACACCTTCTCAACGAGACCCGTTCTATCCTGAAGGGTCTCGGAAAAGGTGGTCTACCACCAATTCCTCCACCAGGCGCGAAGTCACCAAACACCGGCGACTCCTCATCACCCACATCTTCCATTACCCCAGACCGTCGCCGCACACCATCTCCTACCTCAGCTGCTTCAGCAACGAGCCAGCACTCCCAGATTCCTCGTCACGTATCCAACGACGCTCTTTCCATGAACTCCTCTCCTGGAATAGATCCCACAACCGTAGCCGCCTTGGACGCGGAATTAGAATCTAGTCTGGAATGGATATCCCACCCAGCAGTCTTCGGTCGAGATAGCAGAAAAGCTGTTCTCCAAGCCATCGGTGTGATCAGCAGTCAACGAGGTTACACATTCCGTACACCTGTTGAAAGTCTCTGGTCGAATCGCGTCAGCGGCGTCAAACGCCTGACCGAACGCAGTCGAGAATGGCGAGAAGAAGGCGGTGGCGAAGGTGGCATCATGGAAGAGAGTTAAACAAAAGCCATCCAGATTGTACGATTCCATTACGACGACATCATTTTGAACACTCTCACATTTTACGAGATTAAACGGCCGGCGTACCATCATTTCCTCAACATCAAACTTTATTACCTGTATCATATTTTACCTTCATCCTCGCAAAGCCTGTTTGTTTTTGGACATACCCCCTCATACCAGCCTTCGTCGCGCGTATTTACTGCCTTCATTATTCTGGAATCGAATCTCATCACCCGAACTTTTAAGGAATCGAAAGGGGATTTAGCATTGTTTATCTTGGGATTATATATTGTTGAGAACCTTTTTACCCCATCTTTTACACGGTTTTTTGTCATCTCTGTTCGAATGTTTTTTTGTGATTATGGGTACTTTTGGGATTTAAAATTGCGGCTTTTTGCTCCTTAGGGATTGGGGTGGATGACTGTGGGAAGGAAGATGGGTTGATGAGAATGGATTGGAATGGAATGGATATTTGTGAGGAAATGGGAGTGGGGAAGAGGGTATATATAGATTATGAATGTGGTACTATATTGAAGATATTCCAACCTATAAGTTTTTGTTTTTGGTTCGACTATGTTGTGCTTGAGTTTTTGTTTGCTTGTTGTGTCATGAATTCTTCGGAGGCTCGGTGGTAGGTTCTAAAAACAAGTTTTTGACAGAGTTAGGAAGGCGCGGGACGTTGAATTGTGCTGTATCTGATGTTGTATCAGAGCCAAAGTATCTAATTTAATTGACCGGAAACATGGAGTTTCGATGGCTTCCGGGTTTGCTACACCTGAATTTCTTTGCAGACTACCCATTGAAATACATTCATACATTTTCTTCTCCACTGAGTTTTGGGACTAGAAGTCCCAGCATACTATACCATCACCCATCTCATAACAATCATGCATTGCCCTCCCTACAACTAAACCTGAAGTATCTCCTCACTTCCCTCGCCACGAAACTCCTCACACCACCCTCCGAAACCCAAACTTCCCACCCACAGCATCAAACGCCACCTTCCAGCTCCTCAAAAAATGCCGTCCAGTATTCAAAAACGGCTCTTTCTCAGCCGGATCTCTCAACGTCACGATAACCATACTCGGTGCGATCCCCTCAGGCGATCCGACGATGAACTCTGTATCAACTGCATACCCAAAATCATCACGGACTTTGAGTTGGACGACGGAGCCGTTGTTAAGTGCGCGGACGGGGGCGTGAGTGCTCGGATTCGTGTCTGTATGTGTATGGACCTGTGCCCCGGTCGGGAGGGTGAGATAGGAATGTGCTATTCCGGTGTCGATGAGGAGATTGCCTTCAACGCAGGTGCTGTCGTCGACGCTGAAGCATGCTCTGGGGGCGCGCCAGTCGCGGTGGTCGGTGTCCCATAGGTCTCCGCGCTTTAAGACGTTCCAGCGTATCAAGTCTTTGGTGTTGGATCCTGTTAGGCCTAACGTGATGCCATTTCGATCAAGCATATAACCGTTGCGGAAGAGATCGGTGTTGGTGCTTGTTTTGTTTATGTTTACGATATTGAGGAATGGATTCTTGTCTGGTGATCCTTGAGGCTGACCATCTTTTTGTCGGCCGAAACCGACGCCGAATAATGATATATTTGGGGGATGGTGGACCACTCTTGGTAGGGTACCTTTGAGCGTTGGACAAGTGTTTGTATCTCTCGTTTCGTTGTAATGGGGACATATGGTGGACTCCTCGACAACTAGAACGGGAACTCTGGTCTCGACCTCCACTGGTGCATCGGTATAGAACATATCAACGGGGATCCAATGGCCGGAATACAGTTTCTTGCTGCTTGATAGAAACTCCCAGCCTTTCTCGCTCGCGTTTGCGAGCTGCTGTGACCAGCCAGGAAACCCATCTACCGAGACGACGTACCCACAGGTTCCGGTATCTATTGTCGGGTGATATGCAATACTCTTATTGCCATTTCGTAGTTCCACGTTGACCCTGGGAGGGTCGGTAAATGGCACCGCATTGGGGACTTTGACATCGATGTAGTAGGGAATGGTTACTTCTATGGTATAATGGCTGTAGGTGTTTTGAGCTATGGTTGTTGTGAGAAACAGCTCCCCCAAGTAGAGGTATAAGCTTTTGAATGTGTGCATTGTGAATGTAACTAGCATAGCTAGAAACAGAGATGGGTGATGACAAGCAGCATACCCAGAAACTCAGGTCGGTGAAGAGTATTTGCAAATATTCCTAACCTAACCCATTCAGATTTCCAGTACATGTAGCAGTCAATGTAACAATTCTGCAACCTCAAGGATTCCGACGATCATGGTGGGTCAATTGGAGGCAGGGAAGAGCGACGACCGTAAGGGGTGAACGATACTTCGAAATTTTGGTTGCACGACCAATCCCATTCTTGGCAGACGGCTAATGGGACCCACTGTCAGCCAGCTGAGTTGGCTGGATTCGACCGTCCAACGTCGCTTGCTTGTGCTTCGTATTTCGTTGAGCCGAATTTATTGCATGATGCTAACTATCGGAAAATCCGAACAGACATACCGGCAGAATAGATCAAACGGGTGTTAATTCGTGTGAATCGTGTGAACACCTTTTCAAGACTTTGGCGATTTGGACAACCCTATGACAGCTCTTTCATCGCTCAAACATCTCGTATTTCATGATGTTGTTGCCTAATATCGTACGGCCCTTAGATTTTCTATCTCCAACGAAGCGTCGTCAAGTAGATCGGTCAACTCTCTTGACGAGGCCTCATCCAATTCCTTCACCAATGGCCGGATCTGGTTTGCAAGACCTAGAAGCGCTGGGATGCTTGTCAAATATCTCTTCTGTACTCCAGAGGCAGCCTTTGTAAGGATTGCCGAGACAAGCTGGAGTGCAGCAACTTGCAGCTCTAGTACCGAAGCGTTTGGCTTTGGAGAAATCTTCATAGATGCAACAACTGCAATGGACGACATCCAATCTTCCTGGGGGTAGCTGGTCGTCCCATCGTCGAGTACCGCAAGTAGAACGCGAATAATTTCAACTCCTCGAGCAGCTTCGGGGACAACGCTGTCAGTTGAAGGTATGATTAAAGTCGGAATCTCTGCGAGTATGTGATGAAGATCGTCGGAAATCACTTTCCAGCCGTTCTGCTCAATGAATCCGCCAACACCAATGCTTGAAAGCATGATGGGTTCAAGCGCAAGCAGTACTGGGTAGCGAAAATCAAGAGCGTTACCCACGCTGATCTTGTAAAGCTCAACGAGCATATCCATCAGACCAGCACTTTCATTACGCAAATTTTCGTTTTCGTCTTCGCGAATCCAGATTGATAAAGCCCTGATGCTAGCTAATACCAGTGGATCAGTTGTAACGCTATTTTCCATCGTGTCCCATGTTAATGTTAATCGTGAGCCTTCAGACGTTACTGCAGTACCTGCCCTCGCGGATGGATGAAGACCCGATGCTCCGGCCATTGAAGCATCCCATCTGTCGCGAAGATACTCGATTGTCAACGACATTGTTTCTGCGATGTCCTTTCGCAGTTTCAGTAGCAGATCCGGTGGCATGTTGAACGATGGTATAGGCATGTCATCGTCAAGGCTCCTGACTAAAAATCCAATAAAGCTGGAAAGAATGTCGAAGCCGGCGGCTAACCTTTGCGAAATAGAGACATAGTTGCCACTATTCAATTGAGCAAGCAGTGACGGAAACGATGATCGAACGTCTATCAAGAGAAGGTTAACTAATAGGTATGAAAAGGGCTTGCTCTCAGCGTTGTCGGTTGCGCTATTCTTGAAAAGTAAGATTGGACATTGCTTAGGGTACAGTTGCAAGAGAGCTGCAGCCAGGTTCGTGTATGCAGCTCTACCAGTGATTGTAGGCTTTCTCAGTACCAATCGACGAACAGCGGCGACGAGTGGTACTAGCCATGGCGGGTCCTCGCTCAAAACCTGCAGACCAATTAGTACATGAATGGATTTAATCATAGGATGACCTGCCTCCGGGTTCAACCTTGGGAGAAAGCTGCCAATAGACTGAAGTAGGGTAACAGCATCTGTATTTTTAAAGGCAACTAGAAGAGCAGGGATCACTTCATCTATACTTTCTTGGGTACGTAGAATCTCGCTATTAACAGATGATGCGTTGACCCAGGCATATGTAAATACATCTAGAGCCAATGGGTATTGAGGAGCAATTTCCCACAAGGGCGTCACGTCTTTGATATGAATGAGTTCAACCGCACCTTCTTGATGACTGACAAGTGTGACGAGAGTTTTCAAAATCAATTCGGTTGTTGCTGAATTGCTGTACGACGTCAGCGTTTGACTCTGGGTTTTCAAAGAGAGAAATTTTCCTGACCTTTGAAGCGAAACCTCAATGAGAGGGTTTATAAGTGATGTCAGCCTCTTGTTATTGAGATCACTTGCAGGTAACAGATTGGTCAATGTGTGTAGAATAGATACAGAAAGATCTACCATATCTATAGCCTCTGCTTTGCTAGTAGTCTTGTTCTCTCTAGCGCGAAGTAGACGCTTGAGGAACTTTGGTGATAGAGAATCCCATATCAAATGTATGCGCTCGGTGTCGTGCACTAGCTGACCATTGTCGAGTACACTCTTCAAAAGAGCGAGACCAACGAATCTTGACGTATCATTTTTCGTCTTTAAAAGCTCTACTAACTTGTCAAAAGTCTGCGTAGGATCTGATAGGAGATCATCTGCGGGATTCGATGGTTTTGCCATATTGTACTGAATGGCGCATTCGTCGAGGGTGCCATGAAAATTACAACCCGCTGATGAAGCTCCCGGGTACGGTAGCAGGACGCGACGAACTCCGAGGTTCTGCCGACAACTATCTAAGAACCACCATACTTCGTTCGAAAAAGTAAGCTTAAGAATATGCCATTAACGACTTCGGCTCTTTGAATATGACCAGCTCTTCAGCCGGATATTTCCCCCCTTCCATAGGCGATTCATCCTCAAGTCACCAACCACCGAGTGTCCCAACCCTTCAAGACGACAGCGACGACGACGACCCTGTCGCAAGCCATCATCGAGAGCAGACGCTACTATCGGAGGATCCTCTCTACGAAGACGAAGGAGAGATAGTGAGCTTCAAGCGGAAAGCCAAGCAAGCTCCCGTATCTCGATTCCTATCTGCTATTTCAGGAACTGGCGCGCAATCGCGTCAACCTGCACTTTCTCCCAGATCAGGAACACCTGGTGTGAGTAACAGTGGCTCGTGGGGATCCGGGACAAACAACGGCGAGGAGGCGTCTTCGAATATCAATGCAAATCCTAAGGATGGAGGTCCTCTGGACTGGTACGCGGAAGGGCCGGGGCGCAGAGTTGGATATGAAGACATGACAGCAATCGATTGGATATTCGAATACACAAAAGAACGGCAACGCTTACGAGTACTATACTCAAGCGCTTCGGGGTTGTTGGGATATGCGCAACGAGCTTTAGATGCGAGTCAGATATGGATTGTGCTAATCCTGACCGGGCTCGCCGCTGGAATATTCGCGGCAGCAATAGATGTCGCGAGCGATTGGCTTGGAGATATGAAGACCGGATACTGTTCCGCTGGGGATGACGGAGGGCGTTTCTATCTGAACAAATACTTCTGCTGTTACGGATATGATGGGTATACTCAGTGCCGAGACTGGGTACCCTGGAGTGCGGCCGTTCATATAACATCTGCTGGGGGTAAATGGTTCATAGAATACTTCTTTTTCACACTTTTCTCTGTGAGTTCTCTTGATCTGTTCTGTGGTCGTCACTAATGTTCGTCAATGAAAAGGTTGCGTTCGGAGTCTCTGCTAGTATTTTAGTCAAAGAGTATGCGCCATACGCAAAGCACAGTGGAATACCAGAGATTAAGACAGTATTGGGAGGATTTGTCATTCGACGTTTTATGGGAACCTGGACTTTGATAATTAAGTCACTTGGTCTGGTACGCAAGCAAAAGTTCCAAATAAAGTTTTTTTTTTTGGCTTCAAAAAATCATTACTAACACATCCAAGTGTCTAGCTGTTGCATCTGGTATGTGGCTGGGAAAAGAAGGGCCACTTGTCCATGTGGCATGCTGTTGTGCGAATTTGTTTATGAAACTTTTTGGAAACATAAATGGCAATGAAGGTCCGTTGCCCATGTACCTTGATTTTGGTTTGACTGTCCAGGCTAATACTGACCAGCACGGAAACGCGAAGTCTTGTCTGCTGCTGCTGCTGCGGGAATATCTGTGGCATTCGGCTCTCCAATTGGGGGTGTTTTGTTCAGTCTTGAGGTCAGTCAACTTGTCCTTCATCAGGGGTAATGCCTTTCTCATTAGTAGACAGCAACTATCCTATTATTTCCCCGACAAAACCATGTGGCAGAGCTTCGTTTGCGCCATGACTGCGGCTGTCACACTTCAGGCTTTTGATCCTTTTAGAAGTGGAAAGCTCGTACTTTATCAAGTCACTTACAGCTCCGGTTGGCATGGTTTCGAGATGATCCCTTTTGCGTTACTCGGAATACTTGGAGTGAGTAACCCCGCACTTTTTATATTTCAGCTTTTAACATTGATGTAGGGTATCTACGGCGGTTTGTTCATCAAAATGAATATGAAAATCGCAGGATGGAAAAAAGGAAATGCATGGCTGCCTGGGCCCATTACCCAAGTAGCCATCATTGCTATCTTGACTGCTCTTATTAATTACCCTAACTTTTACATGAGAGCGCAGGCTTCCGAACTCGTATATTCTCTCCTCGCAGAGTGCTCCAAAGTCGTTGATGACCAGTTCGGTCTTTGCAAAACGGGAGCTGCTACTGCAGGGACAATATTCCTACTAGTTTTCGCGGCTATTCTAGGCTTCTTTCTTGCATCTGTCACTTTCGGGTTACAGATCCCAGCTGGTATCATTCTACCTTCAATGGCGGTTGGGGCACTCATGGGACGAGCAGTTGGAATCATCATGGAGATTTGGGTTCACAACCACCCCACCTTCTTTCCATTTGCCTCTTGCGAACCCGATGTTCCTTGCGTAACTCCTGGAACGTACGCCATCATTGGAGCTGCCGCAGCTCTTGGTGGCGTTACCCGCATGACAGTCTCAATAGTGGTTATTATGTTCGAATTGACTGGTGCACTTACCTATGTCCTTCCTATCATGATAGCCGTTATGTTAAGCAAATGGATTGGCGACGCCTTCGGCAAACGTGGAATTTATGAATCCTGGATCCACTTTAACGAATACCCCTTCTTGGACAACAGCGAAGAGACTGTAATCCCCGACATACCCGTCAGCCAAATCATGACACGCATCGAAGACCTCGTTGTTCTCACATCGACAGGACATACCATTCGGTCCCTGTCCAACATTTTGGCAACCCACCCGTATCGAGGGTTCCCTGTCATATCTGATCCGCGCGACGCGATTCTCCTAGGATATATTTCCAGAGCTGAATTAGAGTACATCCTGCGTTCATCAACAGAAGGGCCACGTTCTTTGCCCCCAGAAGCAGAAGCCTTCTTCTCTCACCAACCTCTTGCTGACCCTCGAACTACTCTTGATCTCCGGCCCTGGATGGATCAAACTCCACTAACTCTACCCTCTCGCTCTAATCTCCTTCTCACCGCCAATTACTTCCAGAAATTAGGGTTGCGTTACATACTCTTCTCAGATAGAGGCGTCCTACAAGGGTTCCTAACGAAGAAGGATGTATGGTATGTGCTCAATGGAGCAGAGGAAACAAGAAAGACAGCTGCACAAGAAGGAACTTTGAGGATGCCAGGTGGCCTAGGTATTGACACTGGGCTAACAAGAGAAAATGGTCAAGGAGAGCAGAGAGGCCTGTTGGACAGGAATGGAGATACTGAAGATTCCACACCGATCAGTCCGGTTGGCGATGCACCAATCCTATGAGAATATCTTGATCTCGGCAGTCACCTGCTCAGATATGTTCAAAAACAGCATTTTGGCCTAGTATAAAATCCCTACGATTCGAAGTTGAATCTAAGTAAGTTGCTATCTTCTACTTGCTCAAATAATTGCAACTAATTGCAACCGCAGACCGCCCACAAATATGACTGGACTGCCACATCTACACGGAATTATGTTCATTGAGAGCCGAACCTGATAGGAGGCCAATCTTGCCGGGAGGAACCTTAGGCGGACTACTATGCAAGCACTCATACTGTTCTTTAGTCTGCCGTGGGCGGATCACCGCAGTGTAATCTGGCTCATCTGTCTAGAGGGACAACACGGTTACCCCAGCTTGACGCTATCTTCTGTTCCAAATCCGTGAGAGGGTTGTTTCAATTCCTCAGCTCATGTATCCCCGGTCTGACCATCGTCATTCTGATGGCCTGCGGTGTTTGTTGCGGGCTTTAACCTGTCTTCGTCGCCGCGCAGACGCGTCGTTGGGCGGATGGCGCTCCCGTCCGAACGGGCACTCCCTGGTATCAAATTTCCCTGTGTAGCCGCCGCCACGTTTTTGAGGATTTTAAAAATAGTATACTGTACAACATAGTCGGCCTCGATCCTAGTTGCCGCAATGGGGCATCTTCCTGCCCTGTAAATTCAAATGTTGGAATCACTTAATTCTCACGCGACGAGCCTTAAGGCTGTATTTGGTACCGACGCTTATTGATTGGCACTGCATCCGTCTTTAAGTTGCATCTTCCAGTAAGTCGACGAGATAAAGCTTCCTATAGCAAGTCTCTTTGATCTAGTGGAATCTGACGTGGTAAATTCAGCATGGTCCAGATTCGGCAACTTCGAAGAATATTGGTAAAGGTAACACCAGAATTATGGCCAATCTAGCTTCAAGTGCCATGATTGGATAGAGGATATCTGCATGTCATGTTTCTACGCTGTGCCGTGCAGTTACTAAAATATTCTTAACTCTATTTTTCTTTGGCTGTCGATCAAAGTTGGACATCAAATCCCACAGCTCCATGCAGCCATTCAGCCTTGTTTGATACTTAAAACACCTACTTGGAACAAAACATCGCGAGGGCTTCCACGAGGCTGCATGGGGTCGACCCAACAAACTCTTTTCTCCGATCAATCCAGTCACCTTGTTGTCGTGTTGTTTTTAGCCGCCGATTCTCCATGCAGGGGAGAGGCGTGATTTGTATTGTTGGTCTTACAGTACTGTGTTGGTAAGTTTTCTTTTTCGCTTAAGCATCAAGGGTTCCTTTCTGAGTGCGAACAAAATAGGATTCACGATATGGACAGCGTACAGGGCCGCTCACGGTCATAGGGTCATGGACATTGGCGTGTAATGATTCGCTATGATATTGTCAATTTGCCTGCAGAGCCAAAAACTTAGGTAACAACGTTCTGTGTTGGCTGCTGTTGGATCAGATCGAGGAATTTCGTTCATGATGAAGTTCCTACCTTCAGAGTCTGGTGACTTTGCCACGTCTCAATTTCCATTCCTTTTTGTGCAGTAAGATGTCGTCAAACTTTGTAAATCAGTCTATTCTTTACAAGTTCGCTGGCGAACACAAACTCTCTTTAATTTGCACTCCGCCTCGGCAACATATTCCAGGACGACGAATCACCTTCAAGACCATTCAGGACGAGGAAACAGCACAGGAAATGCTGCGTGCCTCCAAAGATGCTAAAATCGAGGCACTTTGGCGGATCAGACGTTTACTAGTTACCAAAAAATCGAGGAACACGTTCAGCGACAAGGAAATCCATACAGAGCTGTTTACTGCTGTAAAGGTCGGGACTAATCCAGGGCTTGTTGAGGTTCTTCGAGATCTTCTGATAGAAGCTGGTGGCGACTTGAATTTTACACAACGAGAACGCAAGATCATTTGGAAATGTATGGGTAGACAGCCGGCAGTTCGCAGCAATTATCTTTCTACTGCCGCAGCGGACACGAAAGTGGATTTGGTACAGATTCTGGCACCTTTCTCGGATCAGATTAGCCTCGACGACTCTCTCGATATAGCACTCCAAGCTCAAACCTATGGCAGAGAACTGCTGATTCCCGAATATGTGCTTGCATACGGCGCCGACGCCAGCTATCAAGATGGAGCGCTTGCTGCCGCAATCAAAAGCCGCGATGTCGAGATGATCAATTTACTGATTAATGCGAAGAAACCAATGTCCCGAGACGGTATCAGCGAGCGTCTTTTTTCTACTGTCAAGCTTGGCTATCTGGACGTTCTCATTCTTCTGATCAGCGCTGGTGCGGACGCTAATGGAGCAGATGGGAAGGGAGATGCCGTTAAAGAAGCTATAAGGACTGGAAGGAAGGATTTGCTTGTGGCACTGACCTTGTGTGTAACGAAACCATCTCGACAAGTTCTGGATGAAGGTAAGCATAGCCGCACGTGCTTCTTTTAATTTTTTAATCCCTTCAAGCTTATCCATCTGATGAGACATTATCCACAACTGCGGCCAACACATTTGAGCTGATTGCGCTTTGGGAACATGGCTGAAAAATTGAGATACTCCGATGGCTAATGTATTATTATTTAGGGATGAGGATTACTTTTGCTTTTGGAATAAATGTCCCATCTGCGCAAAGGTCTTTGATGGAAGTCCTCCTCGATAGCGGCGCCGCAGGGCCCTGCACAGATGCTTGTCTGATAACAATTACGATGGAGTTGGTTACAACCTCATCCTCAGACTCGGTCCTTATCAGCATGCTAGAATTGCTCATAAGTTACGGTGCATCAATTAACGCCCAAGGCTCAGCAGCCCTGAAAGCAGTCGTCTCAAATACTCGTCTGGACTTAGCGTCGATACTCTTACGCGCACCCATACTTGACGAGACTCTGGCGTCTGAAGCATTTGGTGAGATCGACCCCAATGCTACACCCAAGCAACGATTGGACCTTGCTTCCCAATTGATAGACAGAGGTGCTCAAGGGTCTCGAGTTCATGAGGCCCTTGTATCTGCAGTCAGGGACGATGATTTCCAGGCGATCAAGATGCTAGTGCTGCGAAACAACGCAAATAAGGCATCCGTCGACTACCGCAATGCGCTCGCTCTGCAAGACGCCGTCTCTCGAGAGCAACTGCCAATAGTAGGAATCTTACTGGAAGCGAGCCCGACAATAGAATCCTTGGCATATGCCTTCCCTCATATCCGGAAGACCTCTAAAGAAGGTCGAATAGTCCTAACTCAGGCATTTCTCAACGGTGGAGCAAAGGGTGTTGAAGTTGATCGAGCACTAGCAATGGCTATTGAGGACAAGAGTCCGATGCGCGATGAGCGACTGCTCCGGATGTTGGTTGAGAACGGTGCGGCAGTAGACACACACGTTGAACACGCCGTTCAAAAGGGTGACACCGATCTACTGGCCATACTTATTGTAGGTGGCCCATCGGTAGAAGTCACGTCACGAGCTCTCCAAAGCGCAGTCAAATTTGACGATGAAAACCAAAGGATGCGGCTTCTTTACCTTCTGTTGGACGCAAAAGCTGATGTAAATTACGACAACGGCTACGTTGTCTTTCAAGCCGTAGATTCTGTCGACGTTCCAGCTCTCACTATGCTTCTCCAATGCCTACCACAGCCGCAATCACTTGATGCGGCTTTTGCTGCCGCCATTTCTACTACTGATATTTCGGAGTGCTGCGAGTTGTGCTTGCATCTCCTGGGTGCAGGTGCTTCTGGTATTGAAGTTGACAAAGCTTTAGGGATTGCAGTGGCCGAGAAGCCGGAAAGTCTGGAATTGCTCAAAATTGTCTTACCTGCTGCAGATCCAAACTTCGACGGTGGCCGAGCGCTATGTATTGCCATTCAACAAAGGCTTTCGGAGCATGCGGTAATGATAACTGGCAGGGATCTTGCTCCTCTGACCTATCGAAACGCATTTGATGCTGCTTTTTCACTGAAAGACGAGCGGTCACAACTCAGATACTGCCAGATCATGCTCAATACGAATCCTAGTAATGAGGTGACAGACAATGCTTTGTTGATGGCAGTAATCGCCCAACAATTCAAGAGCGCTTCACTTCTCTTACAATATGGAGCGTCTGTGGATCACGATAATGGTGCGGTTCTCAGGTCGGCTATCGCATCAACAAATTCGCGGATACTTCATTTGCTGTTGAAAAAGACAATGAAGAAACCTCTCCCTGAGACACTGGACTCGGCGCTTGGAGCCTGTCTCAGTATCCAAAATGGTCCTACGAAGCAAGAACTTCTGGAAATAACCCTACATGCGGGGGTGAGGATCGAATTTCTTAGCAATGCCCTTATTGGACTTGTGCAGGTGAAACAGCCGGACTGCCCAAGTGTCGAAGCCCTACTCAAGTACGGGGCATCTGTTTATCACAACGAGAACGCAAGTTTGGCCATCTCTGCAAGGATGTGCCATTTCGATGTCTTAAGAGCACTTCTCAGCTGTGCGAATGACAACTCAGCAGTCACTCAGGTCTTTGCCGATAGACTACAAGACGACGTCTTTTGGGCGACATCTCAAGGATTACAAATCATGGAGCTTCTGCTTAAGAATGGCGCGAGCGGAAGAATAGTGGACGAAGCATTAATAATTGCGGTTGCTAATAACCAGAGAGAACCCCTAACACTAGACTTCGTGAAGATCTTGCTTGATAGCGGTGCTGATGTCAATCATAAGCAAGGCATTGCACTGACACAGTCTGTTCGAACAGGATCTGTCGAACTGATGAAGGAGATTTTGAAGAGACGGTGTACTAGCGAGACTCTGGCTCTCGCTTTTCCATATATTCTTGACTTGACGCTGGGTGCGCCTGCTATAATTGAGCTTATGGATGCTTTTGCCCAACACCCTAATCAAAAGTTCAGGAAGCCATTTGCACATCCACTCATTCCGCTTCCGGTGGTTACATATTGTATGACAAAGTTTCCCAAGAACCTAAGCATCCTTATTGCTGTTCTTGATGCTGGTTTCCCGGTCGATGACAAGAAAGGCTGCAAGGTCGCGTGCGCAAATTTCCTGGTGGAAGTTACTCCTTTGTATTGGGCACTCGCAGATTCGACCAAGGCTGTGGATGATTCGATCATTGCACATCTGCTTAAATGGGATGGTGAGTCTTCAAGAACCAAATATAAACGTTGCTAATCCGAATTCTAGCTTCTATCGAAGGACACCCGGAGCCGCTGTTACATGTTGCCATTAGGACCCAACGGTTGCTAGTATTACTATGCCTGGTTCAGGCCGGGGTTAATCTCGATTATACCGATAATCAAGGCCGAACAGCGTTGGAATATGCAATTGAGATTGGAGATGTGACAAGCATGTCAATCTTGATCAACTTTAGTTGTGAAGTCGCAGAAGATGCACTCCACATTGCAGCGCGGTCCCTCAATGCGGATGCCACAGTTCTACTGATGAAACAAGGACATGATCCCAGCAAACCTTCAGTCGAACATCAGGGGAGGAGTCCCCTAGCTGAGCTACTCGTCTCAGCACCGTTCTATGCGCAGAACTCCAGTCCACAGAAAATAGAAAAGGAGGCGAGAAAGACGATTCAAGCACTCATCAACGGAGGTGCCAGAACACAAACTCGATTCCCTAATTCTCCCAACGGCAGATCACTGCTTCTTCACGCCCTCGATAGTACTGAGCCATACATGATGACGAAGATCTTCTTAGATTGCGGTCAGTTCCATCACATCAATGCCGATTGCAATCTTTATACGGATAATGGGTACACATACTCCCCCACAATGTATGTCGCCAAGGGGATTTGCAGATCAAATCCAGCATCCCAAGGTCAACTCGTCAGCCTGCTAAAGCAATATGGCGCAACTGATCGCTATTGGCGAAATCGTGGAGAACAACCGGCAGATATGATCAATCCTCCGGCATCAATTCAGCGTGCTGAGGCTATGCGTATTGAAGAGATGGAAAAACGAAACAGATGATTGAGAATCTACAATTTAAGAACGCTCTGAAAGAGTCCGAGGTCAACCACAAGCTTCATCTTCAAGATCGAGAACACGCATTCACGAAGTCGCAAATCGAGGAAAATCGCCATCTCAAGCTTGAATTCCTTCACAACACAGCTCAACTATCTCAATCGGCCCTCGACCAGAGGATCGCTGCTGAGCTTTACCAAGCGAGGACGATAGGGCAGATCCAAATAGATCTGTCGAAACAACACCTCAACCTCAGCCATGAACGGAATATGCAGGCGTTAGGTTATGAAGATGGGATGCACGATCGGAGGGAGCGTCACCAGGACGCGAATCGTAGATGGCGGACTCATGAGTTGGAAGCGGGAAATGCATACCTCGAAGCTAAAGAACGATATGTTGAAAAGAAGACTGGTCTCATTGATCGCCAAATTGAGCTTGGGATGGAGACAAGAAGAGTCGCGGATAAGGCAATGGGATATAATAATTGGCAGCAGTCTGGTGGTGCTGGAGGGAGAAGGATTTTGGGCGAGAAGTCTATGAATTATGGGCAAGGTCAGATAATCGACATCCCTAGACGCGTTGCGGGACGGCCGGAGCAATTGAGGATTACTGAGATGTAATTTAGGAGGAGATGAGGTTGCCGATGTTTTAATGCTACTATAATCACATACTTCAATGTCGTTTATGGTCAATCATCACTTCAGTCTTCCTAGGAGTTTTTCAGCGCATCGGCATGCTGCTGTCTAACTATAATAGCATAAAGGAAATGCCTATACTTGCCTGGGTCTAGACTCTAGATACGACAAGGTGCTCCGGCTCCGAAAGCTAAAATCTCCACACGCGGTTTTATGGAACCCTCGTACGCCATCTCTAAATGACAAGATTCTAGAATACCACATCTTTGCAATTCCTAGCGGACTGATAACCCACAATATCGAATCGAAAAAAGCTTAAAGTCCACTCACACACTATTCATACACAATGCGTCATGTCCAATCAAACAGACATATCGCTCAAGCGAAAGCGGGCCCTTCCCGGATGGCTTCAAGACTAACAGCAAAGCGGTCCACACCTTGATTTCCCAAGTCTCTACTGACGACATGTTGCTAAATCCCCGGATCATGACATAAGTGTCGTCTTGGAAAAAAAAAAGTTGTCAATATATATAACACGTAGTCAATGATGTGGGTGTTTGCGCTCCGTAAACAAACAATGCTTTTCGTAGTTGTCAACAGCAAATAGCTCTTGCCAACTTTGATAATCGGGAGCCTGGAAGCAAAAGCATCAAACAGAAATTTCTGTAGGGATCTCTCGCTCTCTAATTTCGCTCATTATTAACATCGCTCACTTATTGTATTGCTACGAAGGTCTCGACACATATAGCCTCAGAAACATCGCTCTTGTTATCATTTAAAATATATCATACGATCACGACCATGGGCGACACATCCAATGAAACCGACCTCCTCGACTCCTTCCCAACACCACCACAAACCGGAAACCGAGCCTGGATAACCCTCATAACATCCACCTCCTACATCCCCGGCGTTCTCATGCTGGCCTACAGTCTCAAAAAACACAATTCCCAATACCCGCTGCTGATCCTGTACACCTCCTCCATCAACATCGCAACATGCACCGCCCTCCTCGCCGAATCGCAGCTCTCCAACTTCCACCTCCTAAAAGTAGAGTCCCTGGCCCCGCCCAACGCAAGCAAGAACCTGATCGCCGAGCGCTTCCGGGATACGTGGACAAAACTCCGCGTTTTCGAGATGTACGGCTGGGAGCGGCTGTGTTGGCTCGATGCCGATATGCTGGTCTTCAAGAACGTGGATGCGGTGTTTGAGACGGACATGGGACCGGAGAGTGAGAAGGGGTGGTGGATCGCTGCTAATCATGTTTGTGTCTGTAATCTGGATCGTGATTCCTGGGCGCCGGACGATTGGAGAAAGGAGAATTGTGCGTGGACGGGTTATGAACATCCTGATGCGTTGACGAACGCACCGCCGGTTCCGAAGAGTGGGACGGGGAAGAAGACGCATTTGCTGCTTAATGGGGGCTTGTTTCTTTTTGATCCGTCGAAGGAGCTGTGGGAGAAGATGTTGGAGACGCTGAATACGGATGAGTCGATCAATGATTTTATGTTTCCGGATCAGGATTTCCTCGCGTATTTCTTTTTGGATAGGTGGAAGCCGTTGCCGTGGCATTATAATGCGCTCAAGACTTGGAGATACTGGCATCCTGAGATGTGGAGGGATGAGGAGGTTGGTGTGTTGCATTATATTGTCGACAAGCCTTGGAATGCACGTGTCAAGACGGTCAGAAAAGAACGTGATGAGGTGGATGGTGCTCAGGTTGATGGTGCTGGAGATGAGCAGGAGGAGAAAATTGCTGGATATTTGGGCAGAGATGGGGAGACTCATAGTTGGTGGTGGGATGTTTATGATGATTGGGCTAAGAGTAGACGGCGAATGAGCGGTAAATATGCGTCTTATGCCCCAACTTTGATGTATAGGTTATGTGCGAAACCACTGGACGAACAGCAGTATTAGGGATTGGGCTGAGTTGGGTTGGATTGAGTTTTGATACCAAAGACATGTAGAAACTTCTCTGTCAATAGCGATTAGAATAAAACGATCTCAGGTTAAGCGAATGTAAATATCTCTGTCATACCAGTTTCGATTACACGTGTCAAAAAACCAACGGATTGGCAGATTTAATGATAGAACGCAAGAAGTAACGACCTCGTTGACCTAAGTTGGAAAGCTGGGATTGTATAAGTGGTGGTATCGTAGGTAAAAGAAAGTTAGCAAAGCATAGATGCAAATTCCATTGCAATTCTCAAGCTAGCCGTTACTGCACAAGTTACTCATGAGGGAAGATCACGTTGTTATTATGATGTCTCACAGAGAAGACTAAGCTCAATTCCCCATCACATAAAAGGAAAATCTCATCAATGGCCGTTTAACCATATTTTATTTTCGACATCATCAATGTATGCTGCTCAAAGATTCCGGGGCCGTGCAAATACCGTGAGAGAAGTGCATTATCTTACTCCTCTTGCTACACCTTACTCTAACCCTCAATAACTTTCACTAAACTCAACATACCTCCCCTCATCAAAATCCCACCTCCCAGTCGCCAATCCCGCTCCCCTCGAAACACACTCTCTCACCCTCTTAACCTGCGCACCGCCAGGATAACTCCTCTCATACACCACCTCACCCTCTTCATCCACCACCAGCGCCTCCGAAGTCTCCCTCTCAGGAAACACCGGCTCCCCAAACGTCGCCCTCAACACCACATCGCCGAACCCCCACCCGGGCAACGCCCACGCTCTAGGCCCCTCCTTCTCTGCCAACAACTCGTCTACCCTCTGACTCACCATTCCCCGGGTCATGTGCGGGGACACCCATTTCGGGTGTCCATGTTGATCTTTGGATTCGGAGAAGATGCAGAAGCCTTCGCCAGTGGCGAAACAGCGGTTACACTTGTGACGGTTATATGCTGCGATATATGGGTCGGAGGAGGTGGATGATGAAGGGGTAGAGGAGGATGTTGGGGGTGTGGGAGCGGTGGTGAAGGAGCAGCGGAGGCCGAGGAGTTGGCATTGGAGACATGCTTGGGCGTTGTAGATGGGATAGTAGCTTTCTCTGTCGAAGGTGCGGGCGTCCGGTTGGGATTCGGTGTTTTGCTGAGGGTTAGTTGTTGGAGCTGCGGGACGTGTTAATTTTGGCTCTTTGCACCTGGTCTGAGGATTAGTTTTGGGTGACTTTGAAGGTGTGGTTAGTGGAGTTGAATCAGGGATCGAGGTTCCCTCGCTTGATTCAGAAATTTCTGGTGACGATGATTGACTGATGTCGCTAACTCCCGACATTATGTTAATACTTAAGAGGCAGATGGGACTAATGATTGGTTCGTAATCTTCTGCCGATTCTTCAGGATCGCCGTTGGAAGTAGTTATTAGCTTTCAAGACAGTATGAGGTGCGACGTCGGGTTCTGTGATTGTTAAACGTCTTGTTAAGGCTGTTCTCTTCACAAAGGACAACAATTGAATTGTTGATGGTAACAAAGAACATCGATTCACAGGGCGATAATATCTTTCAATATTACAAAGAACCTCCACTCTACTCCAGCAAATCTCGAAGCGTACATTTTGATGCAGATCGAAACAAATATCTAGCAAGAAATGCAAAGGGGGTATCAGCGTAAAAACACAAGTGTACAAAAAGCGACTTATCTCCCTACTTCCCTATAATCTCCTGTGTTTGTGCCGTCGAATCTCTTTCCTTTCCAGATACTTTCTTTTGTGTAAGAGACTCTCGTAGTACCTTAGCCGAAGCAAATGGTGGATGCTTCTTGGAAATTGTGCTGTAAAGTCGTTTGTCTTCGGAATCCCACGAGCGTGTCCTCTTTTTGCTAAGATCTTCCTTCTCCACAACCTTTGGGTTTTGGGGTTCCGCCTCTGCTCGATCACTTCGTGTAATCGAATAATCTCCGGTCTCCGTTTCAGAATCATATTCTATGGCACAGTCGTTCACATCTTCCAATGGAGCTCTCCTAGAGGATTCGTCTCCTATGCCAGTACAAGGCGCGACAGATTTCTCATCCTCCAATGCATACTTTATTTCCTTTTGAGATATTTTCATACTTCCAAACATATCTGCGCCGCTCACACACTGATCGCGGACTTTCTTCTCTGTGAAGAATCTGCTTCTTGTTTCGTTGGAATCAACGAACCAATTTCCCGACTCCATCCCAGCTTGATTGAGTATTTCTATTAACGACTCTCGTCGAGGACGATGCTTCTTTTCACTGAGGCGATGCTGTAAACCTAGATATGGTGCGCTTGTGTCAGGAATCTTCTGGCGGATCTTTGACGAATGTCTAGGTGGTGAGCGACTGGGAATGTCCTCAACTACGTGGATATTATCTGCTCGTGGTTTCCAGTGCCGTATTATGTTTCGATATGTGTCTTCAATCTGGGCTGCTTCCGTCCGCGGTCTTGTGAGCCAAATGTGGTGCCGAGCTTCCGCAGCAGTCATGCGATCGTCTGGTTCAATGACTAATAGCCTGCGAAGAAAGTTCATTGCTGTTGTCGATATCTCATTCCCTTTTGTCTTCAAAGTATCTCTGTTGATTTCTCTAACAATTTCGTTTTGGCTGAGCTCGCAGAATCTATGTCCAGTAAGAAGGCATGCCGCTAAAATACCAAGTGACCATAAGTCCGCCGCTGGCTTGTAGCCTTTCTCCGGATCGCTGGGATTTTCAATTTCTCTATAACAATCAGCAATAACCTCGCTTTCTTTGTATTGACTTACGGTGCAACATAACCTAAAGTACCCAGGTTCGACATCAACCTCCCGGTATCAGGATCTGTTCTTTTTGCATAGCCAAAATCTGTCAATACTACCCGTCCTCCATGGTTCGTTTGTGTTATCAGTACATTCTCTGGTTTGATGTCTCGATGTGCAATTTGCTTAGAGTGCAGATACTCAACAGCAATAACAAGCTGTAATGAGATCACTCGGCAATGACAGTCTTCCAGAACTCCACCATGATATTCGAGATAGGAGTAGAGATCTCCACCACCAGCTAATTCGAAAAAGGCATATCTATGAAAAGTCAGCAAAAGCAACTGTGGTGCGTGAGGAGAACATCAAACATTTTACCCTGCGAACAAAAGGCTTTTTCAAGATGCACAATGTGTGGCTGACAGGTCAGCATGCTCTAAAATGGATGCTGGATTTATCTTACGTGACTCAATTCGGAAAGAAGCTGTATCTCGCGCCTAGCGTTGCGCAATTCTTCGCGGGCACTGAGGTACTCTTTCGACGTTTTCTTGCGAGCATCTCGTAATATAGCGGGTATTGTAGTTATTTTGCAAGCCATCTGCTTCATCTCCAGGACATCTTCTGCTAAATATACTGCGGCGTGAGTACCTGCACCAAGGATGCGGTCCGTAACGATGAAGCGATCGCGGAAATACTTCATCATAGTAAGCAAAGTCAGAGCTCATGGTTGATAATAATCACCTCGAAATCGTCCTCTTCTTCGGTGTCCCACTCCTCGACCAGCGGCATCCTCTGACGAAACTCAAATGACCAGTAGGGTTTGATTTCGATAATATCACCATAATTCAGTATGCGGCCTTTCCTTTCTCTACCCATAATGCCGATAAGTTGGTTGTTGACATACGTGCCATTAGATGATTCGAGGTCGAGAACATAAACCTTAGGCGGGAATTCTTCTTCTTTCCCGAGCTCATAGATAATGGAGTATATTAGGAAATGCTGTTTTGAAACATGTATGTCGACAATCGGGACATTGCTAGAGAAGCATTAGTGGTCGTTGCTGAGGCGTCCATGGGAACAAGACCAACCATTTGCGGTTGTCTCGCCCAACAAGAATTTCTTCACCGGGACGGAGAGGGATTTCTATCAAAGTCAATATTAATCAAAGGATGCGCAGGCAGCTATTACTTACCTCGGGTTTCGAGGGTGCTTTTGTCGGTCAGTTGAAGATATGCAATTGGCTTGTTGGTTTCATTCTCTGCAAAGTGCTTCCACGAAGAATCCTCGAAGGCTGTCATGACTGCTTGTTTTGTAGAGAAGTCTAACTAATAAAATTTATATGAAGGAGATGGCTGAACGGTGAGACACATGTGAAAAGGTAAGGGATGGCAGGGAACATGGAAGATGTTTCTGAATTGATGTTGTTGAAAAAAAGTAAAGGTGACGGTTCCTGCAAAAACAGAAAGCATGCTCCCTCCCCATTAGAAGCGAAGAGACGATACCGTAAACAGCTCACTAAGCCTCTTGCCATGTTTGGGTCGGACAGAATCTTTTAAAAATACGAGATACTTTGGCATTTTCATTCTGCCGTTGATTTTCGAAGAAGTTGGTTGTATCGACACAGTTCTTAGGATGACGATTTCTTCAATGTCGATATCATCTAGATAAGTCCCGTCAACCTGGATTCTATCCGCCCACACCAGCTCAGAAGTGTAATAGGCAAAGACTTCTAAACTGACAAGGTAGACTGGCTTGGGCATCGAGAATTTTCGACTTCATACCCAGTGAAAGGTGAAGGCCCTGATGAACCTGTAGTCCAAAGACCAGCCCGCCGACTAGCCCGCCATCATCTACCGGACCAGAATCGTTCACGACAAGGCTCCAATGATCTAATGAGTGAAACACCTATTGCTCCCAGTCAAGAAGCAAATCCTCCGATGGAAGAATAGAAGTTATGGATTTATGGAGGCTCGCGGTCTGTCAACAATCTTAGAGCATGGCCGCGAGAATCCATCGGTGAGCTTCCCGCGTGGATTAAACCCGTGGACGCTATCAAAATACGGTTTAACCGATACAGCTTATCAGTCTCCAGTCGTTGTGGGTGAAAGCTGCCCAGGTGCGATTCACGATCACTCTCATGTCCCCAAAAGTTGCCAAGCTCACCACACGTGATTAGGGCTTTCAGGGAACGCCAGACCAAACTCGGCTAGCGTGCTGGCACACATACAAGCAGTTTTCGATTTCCCGTCTTAGACTTCTCACAACTTCATCACAAAATTCTCAACTTCCTAACAAGTAAGCAATTACAACACCTCAATTGGATCTCGCTAACACATAACAGCAAGGTTATCAAGATGAGAGCGAAGTGGAGAAAGAAGCGCGTTAGGCGCCTCAAGAGAAAGCGCCGCAAGACTCGTGCCAGATCGTAAGTCAAGCATCAAATCCAGCTTTGGGAGCTTTGGGAAGCTCCTCCGAGCTCAATGAACATTTGCTAAACTCCGTACAGCAAGTAAACTACTCGCAACACCTCGATCTCGGTTCTCATACCCCGCACATCATTCGCCATGACAACGTAACCTCCAATTTTATGCCATCCCCCGCATCAACGCCTACGCCTTTTTCAACATTCAGTCGCAATCACAGTTTGGGACTACCACTCAGTATCATGTAGGCTGGTGTTCAAGGATAGATCAATTTGATGACGCGTATCTTATGGCCTTTGGTGGAATGAATTGCTTGGAAGTAGAACCGGTCAATACAATGTCGGATTGTCAGTTAGGGTTTGCCAAATAAGAAGCCAGTGGAGGAAAGCTGCCTACAGATGCCAGGTGCCAATGGTCTTTATCAATGAAAAGAAGATTTGCTTCCGTAATATTTCAGTCCTGCAATGTGAATTTCAAAAGCCCAAATCTCAAACAAAGCTGAAGTTGAACTAATGTCAGAGCGGGGTCATGAATTAACGCTGTGATGGAAATGAATCGAACAAGGTGAATTTGACGGTCTAAGTTTTTGAAATTTTTCTCAGTATGCGAAATATAGACAGACTATCAGCTCCCAATATTCAATTCCCTGCTCAAAACGAGATAGACCGTCGTTTTCGTTCAATTGCAGGGCTCACGAGACAAAAGTCGGTGAGCCTCCACCCCTCCTTGCGCCAACCTTTTTTCGGCGAGCATTGGCAGAAAAAATATTTGGGTAACATTTTCTGGCGCATCCTGTAACCATATCTTGCAGCTCCATATTAATTCTTACGACTCCAACACAATGGCAGACACAGGCGAAAAGGTCAAAAAGAGGAAGAGAAATGCGGATGGCACGTCCAAATCTAATAAAAGAGTTGCAATCGATGGCGACAAGCAGGTCAATATTTCTCTTAAGACTGGCGATAAATGGGCACCAGTTATAGGTACAAAATCTCACCAAACGCATGCCTTTCTCTTTAGACTTCTAACGATTAGTAGCTTCATCGCGGGGCCTCGTGCTGCCAAAGTCTATTTCGCTTCAACCATATGTTCAACCACGTAAAAACATACCTTCTGGCCCTGGTCGAACACCAATTTCTACGACAGAGCTGCTATTGCAATCTTCAGAACACCAAAAGCTAGATTACACAGCGCGGGAAGATGCTGCAGACGGGCCAGATGCACTCTTGAAGCATTATGTTGGAGTCTTTGATCCAGAGACAGGCAAGCTCGAGGTTATGGAAGCACGAAAGATGGTAGTTCGCGGTACCGTGAGAGCACACAGAGCGGCAGATGAAGAAGTGGACCCCGATGCTGTAAGTCACGGTCAGGAGTATTTCGAATTTCATGCTGATAAGTCTGGTGTAGAAAATAAGAGATCTTCGAAACAACCTGGGACAGACTTTTGGTACGAAAAAATCGAAGAAAGCAATTGCTTCGTTCACAGAAAACGCAATCAACCCCCTTCAATCCCGAGAAAATGGTAGCACTCCTGTCAAGATCGACGCTGCATCAAAAGCTATGCTGGAGACTATTGGCAAGGCTACTGCGGGTATGTCGACAAAAGCGCAACTTGCGGCGGTCGTGGAATCAAATAAGCCACGTCCAATGGCCAATACAGAAGCTGCTGAAGTCAAGGATGTGTATACTACCGATGCGCTTATTGGAGATGAAGTCATGAAACTCATACCAGTAAGACCGTGGATAGAGGCTATGAAAGCCAAGAAAGCCATCAAAGGCACCTCGCAGTATGTGATGGCGAGGGTTGAAAATCACTCCCAGAACATCGAGAAGCTCAGGATCCTCCGGTACATGTATTTTGTAAAAAGACTTCTCGACAATTCAAGAGATCGGAGGAGTGAAAAGACGCTTCCTAGGCAGACCGAATTGAAGGAAGCCATCGAGGATATGCCATACACCGTGGTAGATAATTTTAAACGGAAGTTCACATCCAATGGAGGAACTATGAGCAAGTTTCAGCTGGATATGGTCATAACTCATTTGTGCGCCATGGCATGCTTGGTCGATAACTTTGATGTGGACCTTTTTGATTTACAGTCCGATTTGAAGCTGGAAACCAAAGCCATGTCACAATATTTCGAGGAGATTGGAGCAAAGATAACGCCTTTGCCTGCAGCTGAGGCCAGGAAGTTTGATCGAGCGGTGGCTCAAACACGCAAGCGGGCGAAGCTTCGTCTACCTCTTGTCTTTCCCAAACCAAAATTTACTCGGGCTCCAAAGAGGTAGAGAGTAGCGTAATGGCATATTTCAATTGGAGTTCGAGGACTGTTCTATGGCCTACCACCATTTCGGATTTGAGGCGATGGAAACTTGTACCACATTGTTCAAATACCCATCATCCAAGATTTATTTACTGCGTCTCCTACTGTACAATGCTTGATCGTGATAAGTCCGCGCTATACCTTCCATAATAATACCAATCCATTTAGCGTTTGCTCAACACGTAAATGCCGTCCTATCCACTCTATTCTATTTTCGGACGACTCGCAATCTCAACGTCACCTTTGAGGCTATGTACGAAAAGTACGAATCCAAGTACGAAATGTCCCCATCCTTACCTTAACCAAAGCACCGTTTACGAAGTACGAAGTACTTCGAAGTACAATAAACTTTCAAAGTACATTCGTACCTCTGAAGAAACTTCTAGCGCATCACTCAGTTTCCACAAACGCCTCTCCATGCAAGTCAGACCATCAGCTCCAGGTTACCATGTCACAAGTGATTTGACCGATTCCTCACCGCTCTTTATTGGGGTTTCCAGCTTCTAAACTTTTGCTGCAAAGGATATATGGTTTGTGATATTAATTATAACATCATAGATACAGAGGTGAGTGAGGGAAAGACATGCCGAGCCGAATTTGCCGAGGCGACGGAGATATTCCCTGGAAGCTTGTATGGACGGGCAGGCACTTGGCATACTTCTGGGTTACTTGAGTTTGTACATAACCTTACAGCCTTACAGAATATCTCGCCTGTAATCATGAAAAGGACATCTAAAAGTCTTTCTCAAAACGTAAGACACGGTTATCTAACCTCCCAACCACATGCCCCATCAGCTGAGCGTCCATACCCGAAACACACACAACATGTCTCGAACCAATCTGCATCTCGTGGGACTCAAACCACCCGGTCAGCCGAGCCTTGCAGATAGCTCTATACTGTTTTAAGGCGTTCTGCCAGACAGTACATGTGTATTCTGCGGTGCATGGGGATTATGTGTCCCCTGCGCCATGCTGCCGCGGATTCACCAGGTCGTGCAGAGGTTTAAATAGTCGTAGCCTTTCCCTTTTACTGCGTCGTATGACTTTGCCTTCTTCCTCGTTCGCATACCACGTCTAAATCCAAGCTTGATATTTGAGAAGATATACCTGTTATTTGAGAAGAAAGAAAACCGTCAATATGCCAGCCCAAGAAACTCAACAGCCTGAGACGCAGCAGATGGAGATGCCGAGTACGACGCCGGATGTTGCGACGGAACAACCCGTATGCGCTCTTCACTTTTGACAAATAATAAGTATTCGAGGGGTATACTGATGATGTTTTACAGCGTTCAACAGAGCAAATGACTGCAGAACCAGTTTTGATGCGTGGTGGTGGAGGTGGTGGACTATGCTGTGGACTGTATGTCTTCCTTCACCTTCATATATTTTGGGGGAGTAGATACTGATATAGAATAGGTGCGCCGGACTTGCGTGTTTCGAGTGTCTCGAGTGTTGTTGTTAGACACATGAAACAGTTATACTCGATCGAGGACATGGAGGACGAAATATGTTGCGGGGAGGGGTTAACGAAAGTTTCTTTATTCAAACATGATATCCGGCGTTTGAGCTTTTACGTGGTTGGGGTGGAGGGTTGTAATATGATAGTCACGTTGAGTTTGAGGGACAATGAAGAATTATTAAACTTCTGATCGTGGATTTTAAGTGTCTGTTTCAAAGCGCATTTGGATTGAGGTCGTGAAAGTGATTCCGTGGCACTACTTAGCCATAGCATCTTAAAGTCGATTTTAAACCTTCTTTCATTGTCTCTTCTACAGCTCAAAGCTGAAAACCAATGGTCTGTCTCAAGCTATCCTCTTTTGAAACCCAGTATGGTGAAGTCTGGGAACATCATCATCATCAAATGATAGAACGTAAAATACATTGGCTATATTCAAGCCAACCATCGAGACTCTAACCTAATAATACTAACCACTGTAAACAGACGTAGCGAAGAAGCTCACCGGATGTTTACCAAAGCTGACTTTTGAACTTCATGAGGATTGCTAGAAATGAGCTCTACTTTCATTTGCCTTTTTGTTCACACACTTGGGATGTATGGGTAGCTCCAAGTCACATTATAGGTATCATCTAATAAGCCGGACATACATTCTAATTTTGACTAGCGGTTGGTGCTTTCCTTCTGAAGCGTCGAGCTCGTCGTATTGCTTGTGTCCAGATGAACCAGAGGGAGTATTTGCGTAATAAAATGCATCCCCGCGGTGTAAAACATCAACCGTCCAAGTCAAATAGCAAATTAGATATCAGATCCTTTTCGAGCGACAATTAGTAACATTGACCTGCGCTTGGCTGACCAACATGATCCCAACTACAATTCCATAGATTCCTGCGATGCAAATTAGCTATCTGCCATACATTGACCTTCCTGCCCAGTCTTTCCTCAGGAGTATGGCGACCACCAAATGAAAAACACAACTCACCCAGAACCTCCGCAAAGATAAGCATCAGCATCATGCCTATATATAATCTCGGCTGCTGAGCCGTCCCTCTGACCCCAGCATCCCCTACAATCCCAATGCAAAATCCAGCCGCCAGTCCACAAAGACCCGTCGTAAATCCTGCAGCCAGATACAAGAAATTTGTGTGTAAGGCTGATTTCTCGTCTAGTTGTGTAGATATGATCACGCTGACGACAAGGCCGTAGATGCTGAGAATGCCGGAGAGGACGGGTGGCATGAGGTCTGACAGTGTTAGTAGGCGAGAGAGATGTGGGAGAGTAGGAAGTACTTCTGATCATCATGTCTGGACGCAATACGCTCGTTGCTGAGACTCCGACGCCGGATTTTGCTATTCCATAGGCGGCGCCGAAGGTCGAGAATATGAGACTTACGGAACAACCCATTGCGCCGAAGAAGGACTAGAGAGTCGTTAGATAGATGTCTTGGATGAGGATTAAATGAGTTGAGGAGATTGATTTTGTACCGCATAGACTGGACTATGTGCAAAATTAATATTAGCTACTATAAGGAAGAATTTTGAGAAAAATAAGTAGCGTAGAGATTTCACCATCTTGCCTGATCAATCCAATCGACTTCTGCCATTTCGAGTATTGTTGCTTGAATGTCTGTGAGTAAGTGATAATACTATGTTTCTATGTATGAGAAATAGACTGGTAATAGAAGAAGTCGTGGAAAGTATTGACAAAATCCAGGTCGAACGAGATGGAAGAAATTCTAACCTCTGAGGATCATCTCAAAGACCAAAGATAACTTGATGTTAGCTGAATGCTCTCCAACTCCGAAAACTCGCTTGCCAGGCAGCCTCAATCGCTCCTATTCGACAGTCTACATCTGAGTTGCAATTACTGGCTGCCTGACACAAAGGCCGCGAAACATCCCTTCAGCTTCTATCTCAATTGGATTCAGCTCCTTGGTATGAAATGATGATTTGTTTAGGCTGCACTTGGTCATGATAGACGCTCAGGAGTTCCCGTCCAGGAAACAAGTGAAAAACGCTTTCTCGGACACCAAGTCAATTTTGACTTGGATACAACCTCGATCTGAATTCTGTGCAACTCCAACATTATGACGTGTATCTTGAAGTGAATTAGGCCGTAACAATGGAGAATACCCCGAATCTTTTGCTATCGAGCCTCACGGCCAAATTGATTGAGAATGAAGTTTATCAGTCAAAGGAAAATTCGCCCAGGTCAGCAACCACTTGAATTGAAATCTCTTCGTTATGTGGTGTTGTCAAGTTATAATGATCCTTGATCAAAGACTCTACTGTGTGACATGTCCAGACATATTTTGTTGGCTTGACTTCCAGCTTGAAAATTGACGGCACTCGCGGCTACATGTCCCTATCACTCCAAAGCGAAACTCGCTGCAGCCATCTAAGATGCGTGCTGGAGTAAGCACAATGCCATAATTCACATGACTGTAAGCACTCCAAGACACTTCACGAGTGCTCCAAGATGTAACACGGATAATGCCAATGGTAGATGGCGTGATTTTTTGATGCCGAATAGTCGGCAAGTTTCTTTCGAGGGCTGCAATATAGAGTACAGTAGTACACAGTCGAAATCCCAAGGTATGATGGCTTTCGCCCCAAAGAAATGGCAAACGTGTGGATGGATGTTTTGTGTACTGGAAGTCCATCTCGAAATTGATGGGGTGAAAGACGGAGAGCTAGAGGCAACTGCACGGGCCAAGAGCGCAATTTATCAACACTCCAGCCATGTTTCTCAGCTCCAGATCATTTTCACATCACGAACTGTCGACTGCCACGACCACACCTTTGTGATTTCAAACGGATACCGACACCTCATATGCAAAACTAGTCTTGATTTCAACGGATTAACGGCACCTCACTGAGTCAGCGTCCATATTCCATGGACTGTGGCTGGGCAGACGAATGCTTCCAGATTGATTCCACATGTTTCCTTCGCGAGTCGTGATTGACCGATGGAAGTTCAATGATAGAATACACCAACAGATTTGCATGGCTAGCTACTGAGCTATTTCTCCCCTTGATGGATGCGCCTTGAAGATACATCCGAGATGAGCATCAGAGTCAAATCCTAGGAAACGAACCCATCTGCCAGAGTCACCGACTGAGTGTCATGATAGTTTTGCAGTTCTCCAAATTCGAAACGCCTCACCGCATACTTCACTCACGATGCCAACATGAGCGAACGGGTCGAATAATGTACTCATCTCTGGACCACCAGGCTGCGAAGTTCGAGGCCAATATCCCCTCTTATTCCGAAATCTTATTCGCGTGTATCAGCCCTTCGACTTGGTGTTTCGTCGCCCTCGGTTCGCTCCAGGAGACGCACAGTGCATCACCCTCCCGAAAGATTGATGTTTCTACTGTCTGATCGCCCTGAAAGGGTCGAGCACCATGCCCCAGAAACGGCCACATGCGGATCATCACTGGAATCTGGAAGTCCTGGTTGGTCACATTCTCCATTTGTAAACGACAAATGCGGTTTTCTCCCAATTTTCTTACGCTGAGAGCACTCTGCGCCATCCGGCATCAATGATTGCCATGGCCCGATACAAAGTGGACTTCCAACAAACGACCTAGCCCATCTCATTGGTATTCGCGTACGGCCGCGTCACTCTTCGGACTCGGCTCGCCCCTGCAAAGTAAGTGCCAAGATGTCAAGACCAAACTCCAAGAACACCCAGCAGACTGGGCATCTTGGGGGCTTTCTCCTTCTTTTTCTTATTTTGTCATTCTTCAAACATTGTACACTCAAGTAGTGTATGTTCGCTCTTTTGGACCTTTCTTTACGCTTTGGAGCGATTTGAGTTTAGGGATATCTCACAGCCTCCCGGAAGTCGAGGGATCATCTAGACGACAGCCCTACGACGCGAGGCGCATATTTTCAAAGTACGAACTTCAAAACTATTACGAAGCACCGCCTCAAGAGCCCAGAGAAACGGGTCTTGTGGACGAGGGAATAGTGTTAATCTGGACCGAAACTCCGACTTGGTATTATCAAATCACGATCGCTACCTATAAGTCATACCTTGCACACAAATACCTCCAGCTTTCCGTACGTCTTTTAATCATCGATATCTAAATACAAGGGAGTCCGGTTCAGCGCCGTCTCCAGATCGCTCCCAGGATTTTGCACTTGACGATTTTCGGGGTTTTCTTAATTTTTAGGTCCCGCCCATCCACATCACTGAGTGGCCAAAGAACTAGTTGACAGCCGCGTCATCACACTACAAAGCATATATTATTGGTACTTGGGCCAAACCACTTTCTATAGTTTATTTCCTATTCAAGACGGGACACCTCAGATATGAAGGGGTTTTCAAGTTTAATCTTCGCTACGAGCTTGCTGTCGACATGCACAGAATGTCTTCAGTTACAGCGGAGGTCGGACGGACCGGCGCGAGTGGTTGGTTTACCAATTGAACGAAAGTTTGTAGAAGATCCAGTGAAGAGAGACCGACTGCGGAGGAGAGCTGGCACCGTTCAAGCAAGCTTGGATAATGAGGTATGGGTGCTCGTACTGTCCCGTACCATCGACTAACTAGCATATAGCAAACACTTTATTTCGCCAACGCATCTTTAGGAACACCTGCACAAACACAGCGATTACACATCGATACGGGAAGCAGCGATTTATGGGTTAATACGCCAGAGTCTAGTTTGTGCCAAGGGAGGACACGGCCGTGTCTCTTAGCGGGGTCGTACAGTGCGAATGACTCTTCAACATACGAATATATTGGGAGCTACTTCAACATATCTTATGTGGATGGATCAGGAGCGGCTGGAGATTATGTCGCGGATACTTTTACCATGGGGACAGCAACTGTGTCGCGATTGCAATTCGGGGTCGGTTACAGTAGTTCATCTTCAGAAGGCATTTTGGGTATTGGATACGAGATCAATGAGGTCCAGGTTGGGAGAGCTGGTCTGGCAAAGTACAATAACTTACCGGCACAACTGGTTGCGGACGGTGCCATCGCTTCCAATGCCTACAGTTTATGGCTGAATGATCTAGACGCCAGTACCGGGAACATCCTTTTTGGTGGAGTAGATACCGAGAAGTTCGAGGGGGAACTAACGACACTACCTATTCAAGCTCAATCAGGAGTTTTTGCCGAGTTTCTCGTTACTTTGACGGCAATCTCACTCGGCGGAACGGTCATCGCACGCAACCAAGCACAGGCAGTTTTGTTGGATTCCGGAAGTTCTCTGACCTATCTTCCAGACGCAATAGCTGAAGCAATATTCGAGCAAGTTGGTGCACAATACGATTCCACCCAAGAAACAGCATTTGTTCCTTGCTCGATAGCTTCCAACAGCACAACCTTGGATTTTACCTTTTCCGGCACAACAATCAGGGTTGCTATGGATGAACTTGTCATCCAAGTAACGTCGACCAACGGTCGCCCACTCACTTTCTCAGATGGTACCCGTGCCTGCGTCTTTGGTGTCGCTCCAGCTGGTAGCAGCACCGCCGTTTTGGGTGATACCTTTATTCGATCCGCCTACCTAGTCTATGATCTTGCCAACAACGAGATCTCTATTGCTCAAACCACGTTCAACGCTACAGCTACCAATGTCCTTGAGATCACTACTGGCTCTGACTCTGTACCTTCCGCGACGGCTGTCACCAATCCAGTTGCTGCATCACAGGGTTTGAACGAGGCGCCTGTCGCAGGAGTAGCGAGCCGTACGTCTACTAGAAACGTAGCGCAATCAACACCTGCGCCTCTTGGTTTCGGCGCAATGGCTGCAGTGGGAGCAGGGTTATTTTATGCTGCTATGTAAGGCCAACCCTTTCTTCGAATAGAGAGCGTGGAGTGTATATTTTGAACAAGCGATATGCTGCGAGCAGCATTGTTTATATGGGATTTTTTGCATTATATTCGGAGCGTTGCATATATATGGCGTTTTGTGTTTCAAACGGAATTTGCTGGGAGATGTGATGGAATTCATATAAGTATTGGGGATCTAGGGGATCTTTCAGGTGGCTTGCATATGATAAGCGAGAGCTAGATAGGGGTTTTGATACGGAGACTGATGAGAGGGAATAACAGCCAAGGATGAGCGCTGAGGTGGTAGGTGGTGCTATTTGTCCATATATAGTATATAATGGAGCATAAATAACATGAAGCACCTTAGAACATGACTAACGTTCACAACTCTATCAATTCATTTCTTCCAGCTTAAAATCTTCGTGTCGGGTTTACTGAATTGATGGGTTAAATCCAGAACAAAGACACTTCAAACTCATCTTGAATAGATCATAAAGCTCCCCCAAGAATCAAGTAACATATATACTAGTCTTTCCGCCATCGGGGTCTGGAATTTGCAGAGATATAGGGCACGACAACTTTATATTTGTGACCTTTCGTGATGATAGCTAATTGGTTATAGAAATAACACTAGACCTTCGCTTGATATTAGATTAATGGCTTTGTTAGGCGAGAATCTGAGTCGAGGTACGTGAAATAGCATCAATCTCTCTTAAATTACAGCCTCGTGTCTGGATCTGGGATTGTTTCTGGGGGAATGCTGGGTTTGATATACTATTAGATGTTTTTCGGTGGTGAAAGTTCTTTCGGTGGTATATCCTCTTGTGTTGTGAAAGTAGGCGAGGTTAGACACTGAATGACTTTGCACATGTCCCGAGGAACAACATAATACTTTTGCTCTAATCATGTAATTCATAAAAGTAGGTGAGCTTAGACACCAGAATCCCTACAAACACCTGCGATTTATGGCAATGTTTTTCTCTTGCCGTTAAAATTGATGTATGTGTTCGCGAATTTATGGCGCGTTGTTGTGTAACTTGATTCTTTGAATTGGGAGAAATAGTTTGGGAAGGATTTGGTATTTGGGGGAGTTGAATCGTGTGAAGTGAGTGGAGATTTGGTTAGTGAATTGCGTTGGAGTGAGTGGTGGTATAGTAGAAGGTTGGTGTTGTGCTCTTGGACCTATGCGATGATTTGTGTAAAGATGATGTTGTATAACCGTTACCATGACCATGTTTCTTTCGTAAAGGTGCTACAGCTTTCATAAATACTCTGAAGATAATTGTTTCCAGGAGGGGTTCATCTTGTGGTGTATCGGGTTATGATGTGACAGGCTATGCTTGTCACTTCAAAAGACTCTTCTTAATATGTTATTACAATATAAGCCCTATCTCCACTTTATAAACCCCCTTCGTCGGCTTTAATAAACTTTAAACACGAAATCCCATGTATGAAGTGTCATTTGGTTGAAGTGGCCAACAAGAAAAGCACACCCAAGCTATGGTTGTAATTTCTCAGGTGTGGGTACAATAAGACCAATTGTGAGATGGAAAAGTAAAGATATGGTGGCAAAAGTATACAGGTTGTAACCGCGAGTTAAGATTAGGTGGTGGTAAAGTTTTCGGTGACAACGTATCTTCAGCAATCTTTCAGACTTATGGGATAACAACTGATAGCACATTCACCAAAATCACCACTTTCACACCAACGAACGTCGAACGTGTACCTGGTTTTGAATAAGAGAAGACTTACCAGATCCAGATATGGCGGTCCAGAAAACGCCTGGGGTTCACAAGACCAGGTCTCCCAGCTCACTTTCATACATAAACTTGTCCTTCTGAATATTGTGAGAATTAGGAAAGTAGTGAAGTGGGTCAAAAAATTTACCTTGTAGCAGGTAGGGAGGAAAACTTTGGGGACAGGTAAATTGAATAGTTTAGTGGCAGTACGGCAAAACCTACAATTCTTCTTAGAAGAGGCTCAAGCGGTGCAAGAGATCGTAGTATCCAAGAATATAAATTAACATTTCCTTAGAACATGCCAAATGGTATCCTCAAGCATGTTTTCTCTAGAGGCATCTTTCTGTCGAGCAGGTTCCATATAATAAAATATATAATAACATGTTTGGATACTAGTGTTATATAAAGGGAAGTTTCGTTAGATTCTTCCGCTTTACTCGGATAGGTAGAGATCAAATTCCAACTTCTGTGGAGGGGAAACGATAGTGATATTTATTTCGATGACAAAACTAAGTTGTGACAGGCAAACTTTTACTTAAGTAATAACATAATGTTACTCTTATTGGAGTCTCTTGCTTCGGATTTACTCGCAATTTCATGTGAGAAGATCCACTTTCTATCAAGCGATTTTCCACTTTAGAATAAGAAGAAGTCAGAAAAGCTTCGGATAAAGCTTAAACAGAATGCGCTGAAGCGAACAATTTATTTGCTTGGTCCCCAGGTTTTTTGATGTAAAAGTTGATTCAGTGGGAAACTACACAGCCAGTTTTTTGTGTTTCCCTAACAAAGGGGGTTTTCTTTTAATTTATTGAATTAACAAATTCTCTAAATGTTTATATATTGTAGAAGTAGAAAAGGAAGCAGTGGCAAGGCGATAATAAGTGTAAAGATTATCACAACCGAGCATGTCACATGAGAAATCATGTCCCCAAAAGCTTCTTTTCAACATATTTCTATCTCACGGATTTGGCTTTGATTTCGCGTGAAAGCAAAAGAGCAATAGATTCTCACGACAACATTTTGACTTGTTTTTTGACATTTGCTTTACCCCTTAGGTGGAGTCAGGAGAGCAACTTGGTTGGAAATAGAAGAGAAACAAGGAATGAAATATATAAGATAGTTACGACCTTAACAAGTTTGACTCACGCTAACATCTATCTTGTATTCACCTACACACAGCCGCTAATGAGAACTGGAACTTCAGAGCTGATATACACTTTCCCAATCTGCAGAGAGTGAAGAGTCGTTATTTTCAAACGAACACTTATCATAAATAGAAATTAGTACCTTGAAAGCGAAAGAGCACGAAGAATACCAAGGAGAACTACTCTTATATCTTCCCATGGAGTCATGGACAAATACTTCAGAGAGCCACTCCCATTTACTTTATCTTTCAAGGTCCCTGTTAGATTTCTCCACCGAATTCGCCTGTTTGATTTCCTTATTTACTTTGTGCTTCAGTAACCCAATTTCGACAACAACTTCTATTTCGATGACAACCCACCTTTAGCCTAGTTGCTTGTTGAATTAATTTTCTACATGTCGATGAGGTTCCATTCACAACAATACCGCATAACACTTCGACTTTCCCCCGCATATGGCTAGTCTCGAACCATGCTTTATGAAGCAAACAGTCACATACTGCAATCGAAGTCTGAGGATAGTGGGAACAGCATGATTGGGGATGAATGAAGCACGCGTTTTCTTGTTAAAAGCTTATGGTCTCAAAATGTTGACACCGAGTTCTTTGAATATACTAAATCCAGAAGGGACCGCTTTGGGGTGTTCATCTGTCACACAAATCTTTAGTGGACGATGGCGGTCGTGGTAAACACTGAAGAGCCTGTCAGCTTGAAATGCAATTAAGTGTAGATACACTATTCTAATTATTATCTAATGACACACAATTCAACAGCATCTCGTTTTCTGACAAAGATAGACAAATTACCTGTAATCGTCAGTTTATTCGACTAACATCGTGCCCCGAAATGTGACTTATATCGTTCATGGCAAGCGACTCTAAGAAATATACATCACAGATAATCAACGATCCAAAAACCAAAAAACCCAATTCCCAAACAACTTACATTTTCCCATCAACTCAACTCCCCTAAAATCAGGATTCAGCACAACATGACCACATAACCACCTCCTCTTTATTACTTCCTCGGTACATAACTACACAAGGATTCAAGGCATTCGATGTTGTGTTCGTATGGGAATGGCAAGTATAAAAAGGTGGTTGGCTGAAGACAGGTCTCGGTCTGGAGTGTAGGACAGTTTACCTTAACCCAAATCTGGACAGTGATAGTGTGCAGTAGACACTTAGCCCTCTCACAACAAGTTTCTGCTCAGCCAACCTATCTCAAACATAAAACACCCACGGACCGTCGTTTCGCCCTAAGTAAGGCTCGGAAGTGAATCAAGCGAAGTGTTTTCGGCAGCAACATGCTTTTCGGTGACAATCATTCGGTTCTGAATTAAACGTTTAGAAGACGTTGGAATTTCTGACATACAGTACAAATAATATAAATATCTGATGATCATAAGACAAAAGAAACTGGCCAACGTCTGGGGCTTGAGACCGCAACCTACCTCCCAATGCATTTGTTGTTCATCTGCAAACTGCAGCTTCGCATGGTCAGAGTTTCTCTTGGTCACGGCGAATTTATAGCTCTTCTTCCCGAAGTCAACGACTATTACTGCTTATTTTCTAAAAGGCACATCGCAAAATTAATATCCATTCCCCCAGGTATCCGCCCTCAACATCCGCTATATCGCAGAGGCATACCTGAGTTCAATATGAATTCTCATTTCCCACAGAAACATTATCTTTCGATGATCCACAAGTCATGGCAGCCGAGAAGGAAACTTTTGAGTAACTAGGGCGGTAGTAGTAGGACCATCCTACCATCAATGGTTAGAGCTCCGATAAATCACGTTGCATCAGAATAGATGAGAGTTTGCGGATGGGTACGTTCCAGTGGCTTAACGTGCCAAATGTATCATCCAGAACCTTTCAGCAGATAGCCATGAAATATCAATTCATATGTACCGTGATACTCCGATCGCCCATTTGAACTCCAAAGGAGCACAGATTTTTTTTTAGGGACAAATGCCCATTGATTAATTCCTGGATATGATTCAACCGCTATGTAATATGCATGTAATACACCAACCACCCTACTCCCGTTCACAAAGCCCATTCAGTAGTATTATCAGCCGCCGTCACAAACGGCTCGTCAATCCGTTTGATAGCAAAGTCACTACACAAGATACTGATCACATCGTTAGCATCATACTAAGAAGTAGGCGGTACAAGACTTACCAAGCACTAGCCACCAAAGCATCCAACTCCGCAATCGCAGCATCCCTCGTAGCACCCGACACCAAGCCCCTACTAATCTGCATCTGCACCTCTCTAATTCTCTTCCCTTTCCCAACACCACTCTGTTCCATGACTTTCCTCCCTAAACAATCACTGTGGAAAGCGTGTTGGCAGGGGAAGACGAAGAATTGTCGACTTAACAGGGGAAGATTACAGATATAGCATTTCTCTCCCGGTTCGACGATGGCATAGCGGTGATCGAGTGCGGCGATATCGATTTTGATGTTTGTGGCTGTCTGAGAAGATTCGTCCATTTCTTTCTTGAGAGCATCGATGTTGCGACTGTAGTCTTCGAGAGCGGTGCAGATTTCTTCTTTGAAGTCGTCGATAACGACGAAATCAGGGAAGAACGGTATGAGATCCTCGATCTTGAGAAGGTCGCAGCGTTTTAAGAATTCAATGGCAGTCTTGATGCCATTGGACTGTGAAATGACTTTCTTTGCTACCGCTAGCCATAGCTTTTTTCGTAGTGCAGGATCTGAAACTGGTCGGTCTGCAATAATTGAGGCCAAGTCGATCTCCGAATGTGCCAAAGCTAGCTCTACAGCTTGGAGATACTGGCCCATCGTGCTATAAATGAAGACACATGACTGTACTCTTGAGTGCTGAATGCAAAGTCGAAGAGCAAAATCAGCGTCGAATCTTGGCTCGTCTCCCTGAGATTCAAGATATGAGAGAAGAGCAGATTCATCTTTGGAGGGATGTGAGGCGTAGATAGATATTAAGGTATTATGCACCGCGGCGTCTTCGGAATTAAGCTGGTTGATGACATGTAAAAGATAGCGAACGGCCTGGTTCTTTGAGAGGGGACCTTCAAAATTTCGATCATAAGTAAGCAACGCCGGGATAAGATTGCGAGTTTTGAGATCTGATTGTCTCATGAGGATATCGACTAAGTCCGTTGCGACATGTGTAATGAGGCCGCTGCTGTATCGATAGAATATTTCCGGGTCGGTCTGCTTTTTGAGAACATCTAGGACCTCCTTCCATCGTTCTCTTTGCATCCAATATGATAAGACATAATTGTAATCATTTACTGCGTTGGCGAAGTACAATAATTCTTCCTCGCGACCATGACTGCTAATAATATCATAAGCGGTCTTTTGATCGAGATCACTCTTGTGCTTTTTCACAAACTCATGAAATTCAGTCCGGACTGTATCAAGCTGATCTTTCGTCTGTGTTGTGTTGAGCGTTTCTGAAAGCTCTGCTTTGGTGATTATAGTGTCATCAAGAGAATTGAGCTTGGACATGAATATTTCCACGAGCCAGCTCGCAATCATGATCCGTTGCATTATCGAAGACTTTTTGTATGTGGTGATTTTCGTTTGAAGATACTTTCTCAGAGCATCTTGCTGATCATTGTCAACAAAGGTCAGCGCAACCTGCTCGAACGGCTTGCTGCTCTTCCCATATACGCCAGCCGCTTCCAGGTAGGCTCCTTTGGTGATAAGATAATCACCTGATGCTGTCGCAACAGCGTCCTTCTGTGCTGGATTTCGAGCATATCTAAGGGCAGCATCAAAATGTTCCGTTTTCAGCATGACCTTCCAGACATCTCGGTCTTCGTCCTGCACAGTGATTTCGAATATGTCCTTAGCAGTGAACAACCAGAATGTGTTTTTCTGTTGATCTGCGTATAATCCTAACGCTTCCTGGCCTGGGTCCAGCACAACCTGGTCAAATATCACTCTGTCATCCAATCTGTTCACAGCTATTATTCTGTTTCCGACTAAATGGAGAATATGCCATTGAGTCAAAGCAATAGAATCAATTGAGTCTTGCGTAGACTTTTTGCGACCACTGACATTCTCTGCGGGCGGTAGTTGTGATCTAGGCAACAATTTAGCCTCGGAAAAGACCTTGTTTCCAAGATCATTTGTAGCAGGCGATGTCAGCAACCTTCCATAGTACACACCCTGGGACGAAAGCCACGCAAATATGCGGTCCGGCGTCAAACTTTCATAGGAGTTCAAATCTGGGGAGTCGGGCGATATCACAAGAGATGACGCCGCTGCAGTGGATAGTCTTGAAATCTCATGGACAGTAGGTTGTTCTGTTTCGAAAAGCTTCGTGAAAATCGATGCTCCTCCTTCATGTGTGACCTTGCCAATCTTCCCAATCAAGTGTAAAATCCGGCTCTGGGTAGTGATGAGAATCCTCCGCACGTCTGGTTTCCCAGCTACAAGGTCCACCCACAATCCTGTAATCGGTCCATCTCCAAGCTTTTGTAACGTCTTGAGGTACTTGTCCTCCCTGCGGTAAAATTCAGTGGCTGTCTCGATGTACCCCTCATATATATTCCCATCAGATGCTCCAATCAAAATCTCCCTTGTTGATGCAGTTGGCAGAGAAGGATTCCATGCTATCGACTCAATTGAAACGCCCCGAAGTCGAGACAGTGGTCTAGGTTGCCGTGATTGTGTATGGAGGTAATAGTTCTCTCCAAGGGCGGTACAGATGACTAGGTGCGACGCGGTAGGATCGAGGAACATGCGCCGAATAACACCAACTTCGGAAGCTCTTTTTGGGAGGTCGATGTCTAAGGAGGAATCAGCAGGTGCTACAGTAACATAGTGCACAGTGACCAACCATCTATATCCTGCGGGTTGTCGAGGTCTATACGGAGGATCCTCCCATTCGCAAGGGCCAGAACCAGGACATTGTTTGCGACCTGGGCAGCGACGAAATCCGAGGCTATGGAGAACTGTAAAGCGACCGTTTCGACATTGAATATGGGGAGGGAGTTTTCCCCAAGGTCCTGTAAGTTCTGAGCGGGAACATAGCCGCCTGATCCGTCGAGAGCCATGCGACAGACTGGTGTGGGTTTATTTCATGGCATACCGGCAGCGTGTTGCTGGAGATGAGGCTACGATGGGATGTCCAAGGCTGTCAAGACGGGACCCGCTTTTGCCGAGGTCTTCCCGACAGCTAATATCCTGAAATCGCTTCTCTTTCTTGTTAACTTGCACTACATAACCGACCAGACGTCTTTTATTTCTAGAAAGTGTTTGGCTTGTTCCACCAATTCTCATATAATCTCTTTATTCAAAGTACTATAAGCAAACGATATCGAAACCCTTTCTGTACTAGACATGCAATTCATCAAACGCTGAGTAACCTCTACCTCTGTCTGTCTTCACTGCCCTTGTCTCTCCTAGACACCGATTCCCGATCTAGCGTCAATCTCTCTCCACAAAGGAAATGTCATGCATAATCTCTTTCTGGTTAGCTTTATGGTTCTCTGTCGGTTGATGGCTGTGGGTCGCTCTCGTTCTCGTCCATTTCCTCCTCGTCCATTTCCTCGTCCTGGTTCATTTCCTCGTCCTCGTTCATTTCCTCGTTCTCTTTCTCGTTCTCGTCATCCTTCCCGGGCGTCTCTGCGTGTAAATAGCGGCCGTCCGTCCAGATATAATCGGATGTTGTCCGTCCCTCTGTCTGCATTTCGGTTTCTGTGTCGTAAAACTTTCGTTTTCGAGATACATTCTCCTTCAATGCGTATTCCAGCTTGTTCAACGACTTAGTTACGCTCCCTGAGAGCTTTACCATACATTCGACTGCTTTGTCTATCCCTCTCAACAGCACACGAGTTTGTAATTTCGTATATCTCAATTGGGTATCATATAACGCGTAAGCGGCTGTAATCTTTGACTTTTGTTCTGTCAAATTACCGAGCTTTTCCTTCATCCTGTCACGATTTCTTCCATTGAGGTTTTCAATTATGCTCTCGATTTTTCCAAACATGATGCGTAATTCCTCCTCCGTACCACGATCGACTACAACCGTATCCAAGGGTGAAACCTCCAGACGGTTTCGATGGTTTTCATATATCTTGGCGGCTTCTCCTAGAGGCGTTGCTGGGGGCCGAGCTGGACCAAGAGCGTCTCGATCCTAGAAGAAGCATACGAAGTAAGTAGTCAGGACAATAATGGTCTCGAGGTCACGTACGTGATGATCCCAAATGACAGCTTTGGCATCCCATTCAGCTTGTCTAAACATCAAGGACTCTTCGATTACTAAGTTGGCTTGAGCTCCTGATGCCTTCACTGGTTTCCATGGTTCTACATGGGCTCGTATACATTTGGCCCATAGATCATATAATTCGATATCGGCTTCTTGAAGAGGCTTTCCACTTTGTTCGATGGGTTCAACTTCATTCCCCGGCGTTTCGGTATAATATCTGTCGTCACTGTCTTCCTCTTCCCGGTTTTCCTCTTCTTGGTCTTCCTCGTCACGGCCTGGCTCTTCATTTTCTTCCATGAGTTCAACTTCCTTCCCCAGCGTTTCGGCATAATATTTATCATCACGGTCTTCCTCGTCACGGCCTGAATTTTCATTTTCTTCGTTGGATTCAACTTCCTTCCCGGGCGTCTCGGCATAATATCTGTCGTCACCATCTTCCTCCTCGCGGCCTGGATTTTCACTATGATCTATGGGTTCAACTTCCTTCCCAGGCGTTTTAGCATAATATCTCTCTTCACAAGTCTCCTCCTCATGGTCTACCGTCTCCGAACTCGAAGACCTTTCTCTCCCACCAGAATCGGCATCATAAACGCTGCAGAGAGGGCAAGATACAAAATCTCTGTCGGGCTCCGGACCACCTCTAAACGCGACATCCCTAGGATAATCCTACCCACACTCATCAGAAGCAGCCAACATAGAGGCAGATTAGGTATTACTCACGAATATAAACCAGTTCAAAAACCTATGAGCCCAATTGATTTGTTCACCGGTTTTGTGGCTTGAATGTTGTCCCACGAGTTCATACAAGCCTGCAAGTGTCTGAAGGACCTCCAATTGGGAAGGAGAGCCTCCACGGTCGCCCATGTTGCTGGTTGCGAGTTGATCGGCGATACTTGGTGTTTCGATTTTGACGCGGCGATGGATACTATTCAACCTCGACAATCAAAACCTGTCTGCAGCAATGCTAATAAGACGTATGGGACCCTTTCCCAATATTCCAGAATGAAGACAAACTCGGGTAATGGGGAGATACAACTCTGCGGTTGAAAAGGGCCACATCACAAACCTCTAGTCTCAGTTTCCCACTTCTAGCAACGAGACTGGTTTGGCAAGAACGACCACCACCTCCCCCTCCATGACTCCACATACATCATTCACGAGAACGAGCTTCCTCTAAAGCAAATACTAGGCAGATCACACCAGAATCTAGATAGATGATAGAAAACCATCGCCTCTCTTTCACGTTCCACGCACTCTCAGCTCACCAAGCCGCAGGTAAGAACTGACAACATTTCTAAAACGTGATAAGCCATATCAAACCAGAGAATCCCGTAGATTTTCGTCACATAGATGGTTCAAAATTCCGCATCCAGGTTTCCTGGCAGAAGTGTGTGGTTACAAAGCAAGCGCGTTAGCAAAAGCTTCGAGGTGGGAAATTAATGCGTATTCTCAATGTTTATACTCCAGGATGTGATGGGACGAAGATGTTTTGAAAGTTTGAAGAGGATTGGACGTATGTATGACTAACTTATGAAGATGTGTTGACGTGCTGGTACTCCGATGATGTATTGTAGAGTAAGGAAGGGGGGGGTAGGTGATATGTATAAATACTCTCGATCCTGTACAAAGCCACGATACCAGATGATCACGGCTCCAGCCAACAACGTAGAGAGTAGCTCTAACGATCATGGATAGAAAGCAAGAGGTGACTACACGGTCTTTCCACTCCTTAAACGAAATATTAAAGGCAAAATGAACTTCCAACATTTAGTACAGCATAGACGGTCACAAGTAGATGAAAAGAAGCATGTGTAGATGTCAAGTTTCTTATATTATCAGTCTTATATTCCCTCCTCATCATCCCGATATAATAGGTACTCCACCCACCCAACCCAACAACACCACAAGACACAAAATGCCCCATCCATCCCACACCCCCAAATGTAACACCAACCTCCAAAATTCTCGAAGCGTCTACTTTCACTCTCCCACATGTCCCAACCTCTCACCCCTCGCTCCACCCAACAAATATACAAATAGGGAATCATTCATCCATCCATCCATCATAAGCCAAAAAAGGAAACATGAAGCACATCATCAGACATCGCTAATATTCTTTTTATACAAAGAGAAAGATAAAAACATCAAGTTTTTAAACACATCCAAGATCGTAACCCTCGTAGATAGGAGTTGAGGGGTGTGATGTGCAATCCGTCCATCCATGCTATGCAATGACCCAGCCTTGCAATGCAACGCAAAAACAAAAAAAGCAGGAGGCACAGCAGGGCTGTTGGTATATAATTCATGTGCGTAAGGTAATGTGTCGTCCGCGTTCAGGTGATAGGGTTAAGGAAAGGACTGAACAACAGCTCTTCGGCACTAGGTCTCTTTACATGCTCAACCTCAAAGGTTTGTTTTAGGAACGTAACTGCTTCATCGCTGGCGTTTTCGGGAATCGTTGGACTGATCTTTGCTCCACCGATCTTGAAGATAGCTTGAAGCTGAGAACAATCTGGGAAAGGATGTGTTCCGGTCATCATCTCAACGACGAGACAGCCGAGGGACCAGATGTCGGCCTTTCTGGTGTATGAAGTTTGCTTGACGACTTCGGGGGCCATCCAGAAGACGGAACCTTGAAGAGAAGGACGATTCTTGTTGTTACCAGCTCCAGTTAGAATGTTTGAAGCTTCCATTTTCTTTGAAATACCGAAATCAGAAATCTTGATACCACCCTTGTTGTCAACCAAAATATTGGCTCCCTTGATATCACGATGAATGATATCACGTCCGTGAAGATAGGCAAGACCGGTGACAATCTGGCGAACGAAACTTCGGATGAGGGGCTCTCTAAGAGCACCATAGGAGTTGAGCATGGTTTGAACCGATCCTCCAGGAACATACTCCAAGAAAATGTTGAGATGTTCAGCCGAAGAACTACAACCCAAATACTGCACAATGTTTGGGTGTTGAAGGTCGCGGAGAAGACTGATCTCACGCTTGAGAGCATCAATCATGCTCTTCTTTCTGGCATCATTGGCGCTGCTGACTCCAGGTGACGGAGACTCGACTTGTTTGACGGCCAACAACTCTCCAGTGACTGCGTGGAGAGCGAGGTAGACGCTACCAAAGGAACCTTGTCCAATAAGAGCACCCTTCATCCACTTGCTGTCATCCCAAGAATCACCAGCTAAGAAACTCTGGAGTTCTTCATCAGCATCCTCTCCATCATCATCTAAAGCTTGATTGATATCTCGCAATGATCCGGAAGCCTCTGTGCTTGTCTCCTCGAAATAACTCTGAGTACGTCCATCTGGATCGGTGACATTGACGTTTGTTGAATCCGACCCGCTATCGAAGGAAACATATGACTTCCGGTTAGGTTCGATTGGCGACTCTTCCTGTAATGGTTCAAGCATTGACGATGCGACTGAATCCCGATACCGCTGACTACCACCTCTACTCAGATCTAATGGTCTGACCTTTGCAACATGACCACCATTCCCACTCAACCAAGTATCGGCAATGGTTGGCATCGGCGGAGCATCCCCGATACTTGAAGCAAAGCTCATATTACTTGCAACACTTAATCGGCTATTGACCCTACTCAGTCGGGTAGATCTGCGTAACGAAAGTCGGGCAGTTCGATCAATCTCCTCCCGTGGGTGATCTGGGAAGTAGGTAGTCAAATCCGAAGTAATCAATTCGCTGGGTGGTCGTTGTCCGAAGAATTGTCGGAGTACGCCTCCTCCATTTCCTGCTTTTGGTCCTCGTCTTGTTGAATCTCTTTCTCTGGCCTGTTCGGCAGCTGGTGCACGAGCTGTCAAGGCATCACTAGCATTCTGAAAGTTACGTGCTCGTTCGCTTGATGACATAGTAGATCCTGTTGACTGAAATGAGGCTGGAGAGAGTGGTTGAGTTTGATCGTCATCCGGGAACATCTTGTTGATCTTGGACTTTGCCAGGTTGATGTCCCGACTTGTGGTGTTCTCTTCGTTGGCGATAGCAGCGGCTCGTTGTAATTGATCCAATTCAGGCTCTCCAGCGTGGATTTTCCGAAGGATCAGTCGATTTCGCTCGGCTCTCCTTGGGTCTTTCAGGATCTGCCAGAGTTCGGTATCTGATAGCCGTCGACACGCCTTTGGATCAGGTTTCGGTCCATTCAGAATCCAGAAGCAGTAATTTCTATCATGATCTTCTCGGTAGTTGAATTTCCTCAATGTCATCCTCATAAGCTCATCACAAGAATTGCAGTCCTTTACAACGAATACCTTGGACTGGCCCTGTGATGAGATGACTCTTACTACACCTTGCTCTGGAAGCAGTTTTGCCATTGTAGATCCATCACTCTCGGCTCTCTTGTGAACATTGATTGGTCGTGCTGTTTGCGGTGTTGAGTCACCAGGGGTACCAGGTCTCCAGTTACTTGACGTTCCAGCACTTGGGGGAACAGTGGAATTGAAGTATGCTGTTCGAGCGGTCTCGAGTGGGCTCATGGCATTTCCACCTCTGTTTGCACGAACCGCTCGGATTTCAGCGGCAGGAGAACTTGATCGGGACGTGGGTTGAACAACATTCTCGGGAATGGCTGCTGGTGGGTTGAAACCAAAACCGGCACTGTGTGATTGTGACCACCGTTTCGATGATGCTGAGGTGGGAAGCGATCGGTTACTTGAGTGTGGTGGTCGGGGGGATCCAGAGGACGAGGGAGTATACGCGTCTAATCCAGCAAAAGAGTCCTAGTATTGTTAGCATAATTGATGGAAGATATCAGGAAAATGGCCTACCCGATTCCTCTTCTTCTGATTTGCGTATGCCTTGGTTCTCAATTTCTTGATTCCCAAAAACAGGCGTACGCGGTCTCCAATCTTCTCAATGCCCATCTCTTGAAGTACAGCCTTGTCCATCTCCAACAGATTCTCTCCCGTGATGTTGTTCTTCCTAAATAACTTGACATAGTCGCCGCAGTTGATACTCCTTAACCAATCGCACACCTTTTCCTCGTCCCAGTTCTTTGCTGATTCTGGGCCGTCCATATCGGAAAACTCCGACTCTGTAGGACTGGCAAATGATTGACTTGAATTCAGCATCGCGGGAGCTCTTCTACTTGACTGGCTGCCCGGTTGTTGTTGTGCGGATGAAGAGGAGATGCTGGAACTCGAGATCAAAGGTGCCGGAAAGGGCGACTTGGAAGCTAACATGGCCATTGTAAGCAAAGTGTATTATTAATGCATGGAGCTTCTATAGATGCGAGGACGGACGGATGTGGTGTAGGTCGGATGGAGTCTCTAGGCAAGTCGGATCGAATCGAAGTCGCGTGGGTGAGTGAGTCCAAATGGAATCAGGAGGGAGCGTTGATTAGAAGTAGCAACACACGGTCGGAGATGTACCCGCAGCGCGCACAGAGGTGATGCGTATGCCAGGTCCGACTCCCAGGTCCAGGTGGTCGGCGAGGTTTTTCTTAGATGATTTCACTCCAGGTTGTGTGTGTGGAGGTGGATTGACTCTCTTTTCGCGGCGTCGTTTCGGATGTCTCGTGTGAGCGTGGACAGTGGATCCAACTGCTGGACAAAGAAAGGTCTCGGACGAAGATCCTTTGACGGGGTGGTACGAGGTACGAGAATGAAGTTGGACGACTGGAGGGGAGGAGGAGAGGAGGGGAGAAAAGGAAGGTATTTAGAACTCTTAGGAGGTAGTCGTCGAACGATGAGTTGAGAACTGAAGAGGAGGATGGAAGGTTGGGTTTCTGGCGACTGGCTTATGTCGCGGCGGTGGTGTTGCTCACCTCACAACTCTCCCCTACTCAGTCACCCACGTATGGGAGGGGGGCGAGTGGAGCCGAAGAAAGGAGGGTGCTTGTGGCGAGGCTGTGATTGGCCCAGATTACACGCAGACTCAGGCGGGCGCGAAAGAGCGGACTCGCATGGGACCAGGGGCCGACATGAAACAACCACTGAATGGGTGTTGAACCTGGTCAACGAATCTTTTTTAGGAAGAATTACTGGCAGATATATGGCGGATTGTATGGACCCCACCGAAACCCGACAAATGAAGAGGAACGAAAGGACAGATGAAGCGATATTGATATTGATATTTGGTCGATGTTACAGTATTGCTATCATATCATTATCAACTTATCAACTGCATACAACATCGTCAGCGGCGGGAGTTTTACTTTTACTTACCTACCCAAGGTTTTACCTACCTTGGGTAGGTATGGTGCTAAGAGTGCCTACCTTAGGTAGTTTCACAACAGCTGGCCCAGAACTGCCAAAAAGGTAATTCCATCGTACCAAAGGAATCAGAAGTTGCTTCATGTGCAATCACCCCCTCAGTGCCGTATCAATCCAGCTGCCACGGCCAGGTAAGTTGCAACGTATTCGGAGGTTATTCAACGGCGTGGAGCCAGTGAACCACGGTTGAAGCCATCGTGGCTTTACCCGTCGTCTGCCGTCCATTACCTGGTCAAACGGGACGATGCAAGTGATCGCGCGGGCTGAGAAGACCTCGTCGACGCACCGGTCTGCCTCGAAAGGTCGGTATTCAACACCATGTCTAGCTACAAATCTTACTCCTGAGACCCAACTCACCGTCACCGCCATGCTGAACAAAGCTTACTTTAGTGTAGGCTTTCCTGTCCCCCCTTTTCGTATTGCTCGGACCAACATCAACTGCCATCTCAGCCTCAATGTTGTGCTCAGCGTAGGACACAGTATACCAACAACAACAAAACTCCTGTATGCCTAAAATCCCCATCATGACATACAAAATACAGAGCAACCGCAAACATTCCCCTTTAGTCTCCCCTCCACATCGCTAATCGCCCATCTCAATACAACCAATCACCCCCGCGCAACCCAAGAAATCCGAAACAAACAGCGCCGCCAAGCCCCTTTCTCGATGGGCAAAGACCTGAAGTGCACGGCTACGATGACAGTTTTGTAACGTTCCGTGTTTGAAACTAGAACAAAAATATCCCGAAGAGCCACAAATACCACAACATACACATCACCACTTTTGACAGATCGACGTGGTCAACACTTCTCTCCATGGACGAACGGAGTGATGTACAAAACAAATCCTTCCTCTATGAAAACATATCAATTATCAAAATAGTAGGAGTCGCATGAAAACATACAGTACACAACCCCCGAAATAGGAAACCATTCACGATCTCCCCCTGATCATCCCATCCCATAATCTTACCATCAGAAGATCGCCTGCAGATATATTGCACGTCAGCATGATCGTCATTACCCATGACGTGCCTCACCGTTCATCTGAAGATGCGATTGCGCACGACGGCGCGGAGATTTTTGAGTGCGTTTGAGAGGAAATAAATGCTCATCTCCAGCTCGGTCGAAACTTTATGCCATTTGACATGTGCATGAGCTCGGTGTCACGTGGGAGTGCATTGTGCATTGTTATTGTGAGTTTGGTGTGGAATTAATGTGTGGCTATGTGATTAATAGGAAGTCGATTAATGGTAAGTGTGGATGCAGAGGTTGATGAGATGCACCAACTCATAAGTTTTACACACCTTCTCCTTTACAAACCCTCTCAAACTCTCCATCAAAACTAACCTCTCAACACCTCCCAACTAGAAAAAACACAAGCTTTTCCCCTCCCCTCCAAGACATAACTAATGATCTAGCAAAACACTTCCCCAACTTTCGCTCCCTCACTAACAACTGTCCCCTCTACAACACCACACTAACAAATCATCCTGAGCTAACGTTTCAATCCCATTTCCTCATTAAGACAAAACACACAGACAATCCCCAGATAGCTCGAAACATCTGGGACGTGGCTGTACGCGTACAATTAACCTCATGATCAGTTGGTGGTGAGATCGGTTGATGGTGAGAGGTTCAATCGTCATTATACACGGTATGTATTTTGAAACAAACATTCACTTCGCCGGATCATCTACGTATGTACTTGAGCTTGATTTGTACCGAGAAATTGTAGCGATGAGATGAAAAGAAGTGAAATGCTACTATCAAGTGGCTCAACGGTTCTTGAAACGAGGTATTGCCGTATTTCCGTTGGTATTGGGATTAGAGATTGATTTGTGTAGGAAGATTTTGACGGTTTATTGTGTTGGTGAGGAGGTAGGATTGTACAGAGGTATTATCCCGCGGGCTTAGTGTTTCTTGAAACGAGATTTTACTATATTTACGTGTATGTTTGAGGTTATTCGTGCAGGAAGAGCTTGAAAAGGTTATCATGTTGCTGAGAAAGCGAAAACATCGCAGGAGGGTAACCTCAAGCCGCACAGTATATCAGATATCTGCAACAAAATCCATCGTCAATTAATCCATACATCAAAATCCACACCACCACCACCATCACCCAACCCACGCATCTTCTCAAAACCGTGAAACAACCTCATCCCATCTATCACACAAGCCCACATACCCTCTTGTATTCCACATACCCTTCCCTATTCCACAAACCCTCTCTCCTCCCCTCACCCAACCAACCCACAACTCCATCCTTCCTACCCAAAAGGATCGATAAACACTCTCCCCCCTCCCACCAAATCCCCAAAAATGGGTCCACGATCGAGGATGTAGTAGTACGATCTATATACCGACGATTCCACGCCGTTGAGCACGCACATATGTGCCGCGTCGTAGCTTCGTATATGTGCCGTCGAAGGACAGGACCACGTTTCTTGTGTGCAGGGTCTTTAGATGCTACGTTGATGAAATCCTTCACAAAATGTGAAAAAAAAAACAAGAAAAGAATGGGAAGTTTTTTGAGGGTTAGGTGAGTGGGAGGGTTGTATTGCATATTCTTCCTCACATAAACGCGGAATGCACGCCGCCTCCGCAGTGAGTGATGCTGAAACCGTTTCGGTGGTTGTGGAAGGGAGTGAGTGGAGATGGTCGGGCCACGGTCTAGAAGCTGCAAATATGAAGATAGGGAAGAGTTTGCGTTGTTTCTTGGGGAAATTTCCGTGATAAGGAGGGAGATTGTGGATTGACTGTTCTAGAACTTGTCGTGAGTGAACGGGATGGGAGAATGTGGTGGTCAGGTAAGTAGCGGGTTGAAGGATTCCGTTCAATGAGCTGTGTTAATACATTCTGTGAAGCTTCTGAAGGTGGAGAAGGTCAGGAACAGAAAGAAAAGACAGATACAAGGTTGTAGCATAATCAATTAGTGGTGTATTCTCTATGTCTTGCAAAAAAATACAAAAGCTAGATGCGACAAGTAAAGATGACATATATAACTCGACCCTCACAAGCAACATTAAATGCCAAATTTCACCGACAATATCATGACAATCCTTCTGTTGCGCCTATTCCCTTTATCCCATAATTGTTACAGCAATCTACGCCTCAACGCTATTAAGATTAGCAAATAAATATTCAACCTCGCAATCGCGTCTATCCTCCTGCTTCTCTACCCACGCGTCAACCATACGTTTGATATCACGACTAAGGTCTTTCGTCGCCGCCACACTCAGCTCTAAACCCGGTTCCGAACGACCTTGAGAGATATACGCGTCGATAGGGGTGAACATCTCAGTGATTTCTTTTATCTTTTCCATGTCTGTGGAGAGATTCAAGACCAATTTGTGAGTTTGGAGATGATCTGGAATCTTCTCAAGTGGTAACTTCGTCGATTTGGCGCGTGTATTGCGGATGGCTTTCGTCTGCTCGCCATCTGCTGTTGATGAAAGGGCTTGATGTTTCATTAGGTATGCTCGTGGATCGTTGGGCGGTAGTGATGTTTTCGGCTCTTGAGGTTTGGAAACAGCATCTCCTTCGAGTGCAGCGATCGCAGCGTTATACCTGTTCTTGTGAGGAGAGGATTTAGTTCTTTCGGTGCGGGTTTCTGTTTCTGTATCCTTTCGAGCGAGTCGGAGTTGGTCGCGACGGGTACGGCTTGCGGACTCCTTGTTCTGCTCGTATTGCATTGCCCATTCAAGTTCTGATTGAGGTTCTTCTACTCCTAAGAAATCTTGCTGCCCCTGGAATGTTGGAAGTCTTGTTTGCTGGAGCCTAGTCGGTGTTGATGTGGTGTCTGCGATTCTTCGAGGTGCTGCAAATGGTTTGTTAACTTTGTCGGATTGGTGTGAGGGCTTTTGTCGTTGAGTGGCAGGTGGAGTGAGGAGAAAGCTTTCTTTGATGCTTCGGGCACTGACGAAATCATTTTGTCGACGGCGTACACTTTGTTCATTGAAGTTTGGTAATTCATGACCAAATTCTGAGGAGGAGTGTTCTTGTCGCCGATGTAAGCTAGGTATATCGGGTGTCTCTAATGTCGTATCACGGAAGGCCTTTGCTCTCTGTTCAAGATAGATATTACCATCTTCACTTCTGTGTCTTGTTCCTCGGTCTAATTCATACAGAGACGCCTTAGGTGTATTTGGATTGGGAAGCCTAGCTTCATTGCTGTATCGCCGCTTTGGTGTCCGCCGAGAAACAGAACCATGCTTCTGGACAGGGGACTCAAGAAATAGCTGTTCTTGTGATTTTCTTCTTATAAGGTTACCGTCTATTATGTGATACTGATCGTTCGCTGCACCTGGGGTCCGGGATTCTTGATCAGTCGGAGCTACTGGTTCTGCATTGGTTCTTAAAGGAGCAGTCATTTTAGCAATGACCCAAGGGTTGAGAGTATTGGAGCTGTCATCTTCAATCGCGGCAGGAGAGCTCTTTGCCTTGCGATTCAGTACCGCACTCCTCGGATCGGTCACAACTTCATCAAAATCCCTAGACATATCTATACCCCATGAACGACGGCTTTTCCCGATTGCAGGACTAGTCTCGCCTGCTTCAGGAACAAATAAGCTGTTTTCGTCCTGCGTCATATCTGGGACCCCTTTTTCGGCAGAAGCAGAATCATCTTCGAATTCAATAATCTTCAATTGAACATTGCTATCGGATCGAGCTGTACCTTTGTTGAGAGACGGTACGCCAACCACAGGATTTCTTGCCAGGAGTAGTTCAAAGTTGTCGATGGGTTTGGCTGGTTTGTTCTTCGACGTAGAATTCGAAGCTGATTCCTTTTCGCCGTAAAGATCTTTGAAAAAACTCTCAAAAGGGTCGAGAATAAGACTTTCGTTTCCGAAGATGACATCGTCCTTTGCGGGTTCCACGTTTGGGTCATAACTAGAAAGAGGACAATTTATATTGATCCTGATGAAAGGATTGCGAACCTCACGCGCTTCACCTAGCCCAACTTTGAGGTAGCTCTTGAACAGGCTGACAATCTTCTTCATCGTGCCCTTCTCGTGTGACACCGGCCGGGAATCTATTGACAGATATTGACCATGTCCGACCTTTGAAATGTCAGCATCAGGTTTTGGCAGATAAATCTCGACGTGAAACTCATTGTCTCCAGTTTTGCGAGGTTCGGAAAAGGTCAGAGTTTTCGATAAACACTGCATAGAAGCTTCTTTGCCGATGATGTGAGAAACAGCTTCCTTGACACCATCGTTTGGACGAGGTGCAAAAGACCAAGAGCCCTTAGAATCTTTGGTGATCTTTAAGCTGAATCGAATCGAGGGTCTAGCAAGGGCATATGCTTGAAGGAGCTCTTTTGTCTTCACCAAGGTTTTTGACGCCGACTTTAGTGCTGTTTGTTTCCTGACCGGAAGCTTCGACATGAAGTTCAGGATAGTAACAGTCGTACCAATCGGATGAGACGTTTTGCTCTGCTTCGCAATTCCTCCAGGAGCTTTCAGTGTAACAGAAGTGGCAACAGCTTCTCCCTCCGTTCGCGTGGTTACGGAGACTTTTCCAAGTTGGACCGCACTGGCGAGTGCCTCTCCACGAAAGCCCAGACTGACCCCACCAATTGATCTCAGATCTTCAAACGACCTCAACTTGCTAGTGTGTCCGCGTCGTCCCAGCGCGTCAAGGTCATCATGCTGAATGCCGTGTCCATTGTCTCTGACTTGAATTTTGTCCAAAGTATTCTGAGACAATAGTACCTCGACTGAGGTTGCTTTTGCATCAAGGGCGTTATCAATAAGCTCCTTGACAAGTGATGTAGTAGATGTCAATACCTGAGCGGATCCTAACAAATGGATGGTAGATTGGGGAAGTGCGGCGATGGCCATGTCTTGAAAATGTCGACAGAAATCTCAGGTGAACTCGGTTGACTTCAAAGTAGTGCAAGTCATCTCTACCTCATACATCAACCACTTATGACAAAGAGGTATTTGAGCGGAAATAATCATATTTTGGTTATGTGCAGCTTATGAAGAAACCCAGAACGCGTCCAGAAAACATCGATGCAGCCTGCCGGAGCCGTTGTCATTGCCGGAAACCGAGGATTATCCGACAACTCTTGCTGGAATTACCACCATAGTTGACGTAATGGTCAAGAAGTACCTACCTAGGTACCTAGGTAGGTATGTAGGTAAGGTTCAATGGGATTTCCAGAACCCAAATGTCAACATTAAACACTTGCAAAGTAATACAATGGATTGGAAGGAGATATTAGATAACAGCTGCCAATAGATCTCCGAAAACGAAGGTTTCACAGTTGACAGCGCTTGAAAAGGTACAGCCGCGCTGCAAGCTTGAGAAATTCGGTTGATTGGCTGTAGTCGTAGCAGCAACAGGTCCCTGACTAAATTTGTTGGAGAGAACGATTCTTGGAAACGAAGAAGTTTGTACGAGCGAAAGCGAAATCAGCCAGTATGCACGTATATATGATGTCGCGCTAACAGGCTGTGAACTCTCAGGGACTCACACAAACCTGTCCTCGACAGAACCGCTATTTTCATCTTTATTATCGCAAATGGATAAGGGGTGCCAATGACAGCGATTTCAAAGAGCTGAAAACACATACAATACTTCAGAGTTGGTTGCCAATTCCCCGAAGCATTGCCAATTTTTGATTGGTGACATCCCGTATGAGACAGCTGGATCGATGTATCGAACGTGTGGGCCACCAGAGATCTTGAGGGCTAATTTTGGGACCTAACCATTGTTTAGTATCACCTTTATGTTTTTCTGAGAAGCTTGCATTTATGCTGTTCTCGCGGAAATTACAAAGACATATACGGAGAATTGCAGAGAAAGGTGTGTTAAATGAAATTTATCGCCGACTAACATCCTGATAGGAAATTCAATGTCCAATTTCAACCCGAAGTACCTTTTTTTCATGTCTCACTCAATGAATCATTGACATGAAAATCTCGAACTCCATCCATCATGTCTTGTACATGAATTTCTGCTAATTCTCATCATCCATGTTCGCTCCATATTGAACTAGCATCTCCACGATGCTCGGCCGTTCATCAAACGCCAATATAGCATACCCGAGAGCAGTATTCCCGTTGTCGTCGATGATGTCCAATGGCAGGTCGTATTCTAATAATGTCCGGATGACCGACTCGTCGTTTCCATAGATAATAGCTACGTGAAGTGCAGTTTGGCAACTTGTACTGAGCCAACGCCCTCCTCCTCCACAACGCAGGAACATGCTTACAACATTTTCATTTAGGTAAGCCGCAGCCCAATGTAATGGTGTCCAGCCTTGAGCATCTTGAGCATGAACATCAGCCCCAGAATCAAGCAAGAGCTCACAAACCTCAATCACAAGGCCTTGATGAGGACCATCGAACTGCGCTGCTTTATGCAGTGCTGCCACTAATGGAGTTCTATTATCTTCACCCATAGCGTCCACAACAGTTTTATTATCCAAAATAAGGCGAACCTTTTCCAGGTCATCACGAACCAAAGCGGCCACAAGAGTCGCCGGTCTTCCCTGTCTTACCATGCCGTGGTAACGATGAAGGTGCATTGATACCGCACAATGGAGTAACGGGACGTTATTATCAGCTTGAAACAAAGCGTCAACGTTAAGAGCAAGCAGCTCTTGGATAGTACTCGCTTCTTCGTACTCTAGCGCTTCTTGCCACACGCTCATGGGCTCACCTGGTGCCAGCGCCGCCCCATGCCTTAGAAGATTTGTTGTAATTTCATGGCAATTAGAAGTATTGGAGCTAATTAACAACCCAACAGTCATTCTAACGGCCAAACCACAAGCGGTCATGCAATCTCCAGCAGAACAGTTTGGTGATGCTCCATTTTCGAGCAGCGTTTGGACAATGATGGGCCTTTCTGATGATACGGCTACCGAAAGTGCAGTCCACCCTGCATTGGTGGTGGAGTTTATGTTGGCTCCTTGGTCTATGAAGCCTTGGAGGCCGTTCACCAAACCGTACTCGGCCATTCGAATCAATGGTGAGAGGTCATGAGGGTGCATGTTGTGCGCTGTAAAGCTCTCAGAAATCTTCGTAACAAGACTGCTTGAAAAATAATCGATTACAAGGGTGTTCAATCTTTTTGTGTCTGCGGATTGCACTTTTCTGGTATGCGTATCCCAGAAAATACGGGCGTATTCTAACAGCGGAAATTTCTTGAAAGTAGTCCAATACCAATTCTCGGTCAGATCAAGCTGTGTGTTGGCAACATGCACCAGGTACGCCACGCAGGACTCTGCGACGTAAATGGAAGCCTGTTCCATGGAAAAGTGGTAGGAGTTAAGCGGCGTATTCCTCAAGCGTTCCGAAAGAAGGAACTCCCTCACAGAAGCGTGAGCCAGAGTGAGGCATTCAACTCCGGATAGATCATCTTTTTGTGTCAGGGTAATAAGGCTAGGGCACAGTCTGAGTAGGGTTCTCGAGCTCCTTAATCTTCTGTCCTCGGAGTAAAAGTCACTGTCTTCAATATTTAGCTTGACAGTCTCTGCTGCGGCTACAAGATCCAATGGGACTTCCGCCGAGACGATCCATAACAGAAGACGTTGGACTACGTGCTGACTAGCCTCTGGGATTTCTGATAGTATACGAATGTAAGTACTTTCCAAATCTTGTGGCAGCGATTTAAGCGTTTTTCTTAATCCATCCAATGTGTAGCATTTCGTCACTTCATCTAACTGGAGAGCAACCCAACGGAACCTGCCATGCATTAGTGAATTATCTGCCGAAGAACTATAGATACACTCACATGCCATCTGCTCCATCTCCAATAGAGGAAATAATTTCTTCTTGAATATCCGGAGACCAAGCACCCAGTTGCTCATCGTTATTGACTCTTTCGCGAATGTATACCTCAAGATCCGCCTTTAAATGTGCGTTCCCCATGTCTATCTCGAACATTACCAATGAATCTAGAAAAACTCGGAGATAGTCATCGTTCCGGCTTGTAAAGATCATCCGTAGATGGTCTACTTGCCAGCTGAGGATAGTCTGGATCAGATTGAGGAGTTCGCTTGCATCTTCACATTCATCTAAGGCGTCAAACAACAAATAGACAGGACCTTGTGCAAGCTGATTTTTTAAGAATGCTTGAAGCGTGGCTTGATCTAAATCTTTTTGACCGTCACGATGGTTAGAGTAAAGATCTAGAATCTCTTTCTGGCCATTGGTTGTTTGCAGCGCCAATTGAAAAGCTAGCGACCTGACGAGGCCTTCAACTTTCGTTTTTGGCCTGTCGTTGGTGTTGAAAAAAAAGTAAGCTAATGAGCCATTGTTTATTGGCAAAACATTCTCCTTTAAATGGCTGATAATGACCGCACTTAGCACTGTTTTCCCACATCCAGGTTTTCCGTGTATCCAGTAAGTGGATCTCGACAAGGTCTTCCAGCTCTCAAACGTCTCTTCGCTGTTGACAAACCACGAGATTGTGCCAGGATGGTGGTCTTTTAGGGCTTTGCTGTACTCGATGATGGGGTTTGGAGCAGACAGCCATTCGCAAGCTTTCTGATATTTCGAATCTGTTTGAACCTGGAGAATCTCTCCCGCTTGACGCTCCACATTGCTAACAGAGCCTCTAATACTAGCAGACTCCGAAACAAGTGAGGACGTACGGTTATCTAGAATTTCAAGTCGCTCCAAAGCAGATGCCGTAAGATCTATGTTGAGCACAGTGGCCGCAGCGAGAAGATTGCTCTGCAGCTCTGTGGTGATTTCTCTCAGTTTGGCTAATGTGCTTGCCCGGAATGGGTATATTAGACGTTGGCTTTGAAAGTGGATTTGCCGTCGAAGAATGCTATTTCAAGATGTTTAATTATTAGATTTCACGGTCAGAAGAGGAGTTCGCAGAGACGATGAACTATAGCCCTGTACAAGATAAGAGCACAAAAATTGGATCAAAGAGATTCGGTACGAACTTCATAGCAGATTCATCTGGCGTGCGCTCTTTGATTTTCTCAAACTTTGCACTCAGTCTCGCAATGCCGTCCCTGCATGCTTGAATGCAATCAGCGACTTGATTTAGTAGATCCGGCGAAGGACCTCGCTGATTGATCGTGTTGCATAGCAGTAAAAGAGTCTGCTCAAAGCTCTCAATGCGTTCATATGTTGCTTCTATATCATCTTTGTAGTCTTTCCACGTTTTGTAGTACTGCAATAGACCATGGCACACTTGGATGCCTAGTGAGGCGATACCGACTGGGTCTCCCATGTGTGCGGAAACAATGAGTGAAATATATCAGATTGAGATTCAAGTAGCTCGTTAGCGCTAGATAACTTCTTCATAAGCGAATCGGTGGGGTAGATCCTTTCCATGCTGCTACCATCAATGGGTGTACTCTGAAGCCTCGCGATTGGGTGGGCTCTCGAGATGAGTGGCAGTCTTGTAGTGAGAGACTTGGCAACACTGGACTTTCTTGTATAAAAACTGACAATAAAAGCCCAAACTATTGATAGTCAAAGTTTGTCAAAAACGTTCTTTTTAAAATTTTAAACCAGCTCTTTAATATGTCCCAAAGGATGATATTGTTGATAAACAAACTTGTTACTTGTACATTTTCTAAGTATATAAGGAGATGCATGGTGACTAATCTCTATGAATTAGTGGGGTTGTGCATCTTCAAATAGCCATCTCTCTTTCCTCCATGTTGCCATCCACCTCCTTCAATTCTTTATTCAAAACTGAACATTTATACTTTTCCGTTTCGCGCAGATCCATCGCATCCAAAGGTAATTCCATTCCATTTGCCAATATAGCGATAAACTCGGCCTCGTTTAACCTAGTAAGTAAGATGCTATTTGCTACTAATCTCGTGAATATCATTTAACCTAGTAAAGAGACTTTGCGTGATACCTACCTGTGGATAGATAAATAATGTCATCTTACTTGATCACTTCGAAGAAAAGCCTACCTATTTGTGTTCTCAGCCTTGTGATTGCGAGGTGAGGCTAGCTTTGGACTCGAGCTCTTTGGTTAAAAGCGGCATTCCTTCACGAACCACTTCGCAAAGATTGAGGACCATTCATAACAGTAAATTATAACGTTTTAATTCAATACGTTCTATTTACTATTAATCTCTAGAGATATCAGGCTTCCCAATTCCTTTTACATAACCTCATGAAAATCTAATGGTAGCGCCGGTTGCCATATTCTGTATCTCGCAGATCGCCGCTTTCCCTCGCTCTAGCCCCGCCATTAGTCGATCAAAAGTTCGACTCATCCCATTAGCAAATCCAGTCATATTTGTACCATAAATTGTAGCTTCCCCACGTTGTATCGTCGAGCTTCCAGCACGACGAAGAAACTCTAAAATTTTCGATACACTTTCAAAACGTCTAAATTTCTGTGTCGATCATTCTGTGCGCGCAGGTCGCTCTACAGAAACTATATTTTCAACCCGTTTTCTGCGAGAATGGCGACCAATTCCGCTTCGTACAATCCAAGTAAGAGATAACATTCCCAAGCAGCAATAAAAACTCTAACAATTTCAGTTGGCGAGAAAACAGGTCCCGTCACAGGGCCCCCGCCTCCTCTCTCCAGCGACACCAAGGCTGCTGTCGCGGGTGCCGCATCGTCCTCTACAACCGGCTCTCATATTCCAGGACAAGATGCAGGAAGCAAGATTGGGGAGGCTGCTGAAGGTGAGAAGAAGGTAAAGAGCGAGAAAGAGCTGGAAAGGGATCGCAAGAAGGCAGAGAAGCAAGCCAAATTCGATCAGAAGAAGGCTCAAGCCGCCAATAAAGCTGCCGCGCCTCTTTCGAGCAAGAGTAAAGAGAAGAAAGCAAAGGCTGAGAAGAAAGCGGAGGAGGATGTTTTGCCGGCATATGTTGAAGATACACCTGCGGGAGAGAAGAAGATCATCAAATCGTTTGACGACCCGCAGTACAAAGCCTACAACCCTACTGCAGTCGAATCCGCTTGGTATGCTTGGTGGGAAAAGGAGGGTTTCTTCAAGCCAGAATTTGCAGAAGATGGAAAGGTCAAGCCAGAAGGATCTTTCGTTATCGTCGAGCCACCTCCAAACGTCACCGGAAATCTTCACATGGGACATGCACTGGGTAACGCGCTGCAGGATGTTATGATTCGGTGGAATCGAATGCAGGGCAAAACTACATTGTGGCTTCCAGGCTGTGACCACGCAGGTATCTCGACACAAAATGTTGTCGAGAATATGCTATGGCGGAGGGAGCAGAAGACCCGCCATGATCTGGGAAGGCCAAAATTTGTCGAAACTGTTTGGGAATGGAAGGAAGAGTATCACACCAAGATCAATACCGTTCTGAGGAGAATGGGTGGGTCCTTTGACTGGACACGCGAAGCTTTCACAATGAACAAGGATTTTGCCGCTGCTGTCACAGAGACTTTTGTTCGGTTACACGAAGAGGGCATCATCTATCGTGCCAATCGCCTGGTCAACTGGTGTACGAAGCTCAATACCTCTCTTTCCAACCTTGAGGTTTCCAACAAAGAGTTGACAGGCAGAACTCTGCTCGATGTACCGGGATATGAAAAGAAAGTTGAATTCGGTGTCATTGTCCATTTCAAATACGCTATTGAGGGCACGGATGAACACATCGAGGTTGCGACGACTCGTATTGAAACAATGCTGGGTGATACAGGCGTTGCTGTTCATCCTGAAGACGATAGGTATAAGCATCTTGTTGGCAAAAACGCTGTCCACCCTTTTATTGAGGGGAGACTTATGCCAATTGTCGCTGACACATATGTTGAGAAAGACTTTGGTACTGGTGCTGTAAAGATCACACCAGCGCACGATCCAAATGATTTTGATCTTGGAAAGAGGCACAATTTGAAGTTCATCAACATCTTGACTGACGATGGGAAGATGAATGAGAACGCAGGGTCCTACGTTGGGCAGAAACGATTCGACGTCCGATATACTATCCAGGAAGATTTGAAAAAAGCTGGACTTTACGTTGACAAGAAAGACAACCCAATGAGTGTTCCGCTTTGTGAGAAATCCAAAGACATCATTGAACCACTGTTGAAGCCACAATGGTGGATGAACATGAAGGATATGGCAGCGGATGCTCTCAATGCTGTTACTTCTGGAGAAATCAAGATTATGCCGGAATCTTCAGAGAAGAGCTACATCCGATGGATGAGTAATATCAACGATTGGTGTCTATCTAGACAGTTGTGGTGGGGCCACCAAGCGCCAATGTATTTCGCCGAAATATACGGTGAGGATGGCGATGAAGCTGACGGAAAGTTATGGTTTGCCGGGAGAACGCAAGAAGACGCAGAAGTCAAAGCTCGCAAAGCACTCCCAGGCAAGAATTTCAAGCTCAGGAGGGATGAAGATGTTCTGGACACCTGGTTCTCCTCCGGACTGTGGCCTTTCGCGACCATGGGTTGGCCAAATAAGACTCATGATCTTGAGACACTGTTCCCAACCAGTGTCTTGGAGACCGGATGGGACATCATACCCTTCTGGGTAGCCCGCATGATTATGTTCAGTATAAAACTGACAGGGAAAATCCCGTTCACCGAGGTATACTGCCACTCGCTCATCCGTGATTCAGACGGCCGCAAGATGTCGAAATCGCTGGGAAACGTTATCGACCCCCAGGACGTTATTGAGGGTATTGCTTTGGAAGATCTGCACAAAAAGCTTTTGGTCGGTAATTTGGCTCCAGTTGAGGTTCAAAAGGCTACCAAGTACCAAAAGTCCGCTTTCCCTGACGGTATTCCTCAATGCGGTACCGACGCGCTTCGTTTTGCCCTTGTTTCCTACACCACTGGTGGTGGAGATATTGCATTCGACATTAAGGTCATCCATGGTTACCGCAAGTTCTGCAACAAGATTTACCAAGCTACGAAATTCGTATTGGGTAAGCTTGATGCGGATTTTGTTCCTCAGAAGGTTGGTGGTAGCACTGGCAAGGAATCTTTGGCTGAAAAATGGATTCTTCACAAATTGACCACAGCCGCGAGGGACGTCAACCAGTCACTGGGAGAACGTGAATTCATGCGATCGACATCTTACATCTACCAGTACTGGCTGAACCAGCTTTGCGATGTCTTTATTGAGAATTCCAAAGCAATCCTCCAAGACGGTACCGCTGAAGAAAAGCGCTCTGCTCAAGATACTCTGTACACAGCTCTCGAGGGTGGTCTGACCATGATCCACCCATACATGCCGTTTTTGACTGAGGAATTATGGCAAAGACTCCCTCGCCGACCAGAAGACAAGACCCCATCAATTGTACTCGCCAAGTACCCTGTTTACGATGCTAAGCTAGACGATCCAAAATCTGAAGAGGCTTATGAACTTGTTCTCAACATCTCCAAAGGCATCCGTTCATTGATGGCCGAGTATTCGCTCAAGGATGAAGGAAAAGGTACAATTCAATTTCTCTTACTATCATCTCTCCGCCTGCTAACCAATTCATAGTCTTCGTTGCAACAACCGACGCTACAGCCCATACCACCGCTTCCGCCCAACAGCAATCCATCAAATCCCTCTCTGGCAAGGGCGTTACCAGCATCGAAATCCTCCCAGTATCAGCCGCCCGTCCAGCCGGCTGTGTTATCTTCTCCGTCTCCTCGTCTGCTGCTGTCCTGTTACACGTCAAGGGACGCGTCGACATCGAAGCCGAGATCACCAAAGCATCAAAGAAAGCCGAAGCCACGAAGAAGGGAATCGAGAAGCAGCAAAAGATTCTGAATGACGAGGGGTACAAGGAGAAAGTCAGCAAGGAGTTGCAGGAGGTTGAGAAGAATAAGCTGAGGGATTTGGAGAGCGAGTTGAAGGGCTTTGAGGAGACGATTGGTCAGTTTGAGAATCTGAAGTTGGAGGGTTGATTTTTGGAGTTGTAGATTGTTGTGATACCAGAATCGAAGCTATGAATTGTGGTTGATGGAGGCTTTGAGTGAAGAGAAGTTACTTATTGTTGGTTGATTAATTAGCAACAGTGCAAATGAATCTGGCCCCATCCATTTCTTAACGATCCCTCGTGATTATACCGCAGTAGACAAACGAAAAGAATGGGCAGTGAAAACACGATATTTATGATATTCATTCATCGACTTGACAAAACCCGTATATTTCAACTATCCTTATCACTAAATGAAACTTCCTCAGCCTCTCTTTCAATTTTCAGAATCCATCAAAATCCAAGATCTCATCAGCGCAACTGAAAGCTAATCCACACGTACTCAAATTGTTACTCATATAAATCTTATCGTGGTCAAGTTAAAGAGAACTGGTGGATTGGAGGGATGAATGGAAAGTATTGCGACTAGATATTCGCAGCAGGTGAACAAACAAGGAAAGTAGCAGTCGAACCATGATTAAGTTGATGCAATGTATTGAGTTTCGCCTATTATATTCAGTAAACAAGATGGTTTGAGTTGAGTCGTAGTCTTGCGTGGAAAGTAGTTATACTTGGACGCAAGCAATACTTACTTAAATGGTATCAACCCTTACTGATGTCGATATTGTGCCCGTTCTGGTTTTCCTGTTGATATCTGACATGCACGCTCGTAATGGACACAATGAATGGCAGTTCTGAGTCAGTCAAGTTAACCCAATATCGGGCATTGGTCAAATCTTCCGACTAAACAATATCTTGTTGAGCCCCATGTTAAATTTGTTTATCCGTTCGAGATTAGAGAGCAGGAGACAGACACTTATCTTGTTCACCGCAATGCACGACACAAAGCACAAAACCCGCAAAAGCTTAGTACTTTGTTTCTTTAATTCCTATCGAGCTTTGCTAGGTTGGTCTCTAACAAGAAGTTTCATCTTCCCCTGTCCAATAGTATGACCTTGGGTAAGGATATCAACTTCCTCTTTCTCCACTTCCACCGTCGGCTGTCCATCCCGTACTAAAGATTTATCCCACGACCTGGCATCGATGCCCAGGATACCACCAACGTTATTGCGGTCACCCGGAACGGAAAATTCCCGGTAGGCGTAGCGCCACTCGTTCAAGAAATTGCGGATGGCTTTGCCTACTTTGTCCTTACCATTTTTGCTGTGGTGTCCGGTACCTGTGATTGCATAGACCGGCTTAACTTCCTTTTGGTTTTCAAGCAGTACTCGCTCAAGATACTCGACGGCTTCTTCGGGATGAAGACCGTGAAGGTCAACGTAGAGTTCGGCGCTTGAAGAGCTATTCTTATTACGCTCTTCGTATAATTCACGTGCCGCTTCTCTGTGAGCTTTTCGCATAAGATCGTTTTCACTTTGTCCACGAAGACTGAGAGCTTTTGCAGCGCGAGCGTCATTACGATTCCAGGCTTGAGCAGCACTAGTACGGGTTAGATTACGGACTGATGGATTAAAGGGACTGGTTCCTACCTTTGCAAAAACTTATTCCTCAAGCCGCCATGCTTAATTGCATCTTGACGGGCTTTGAGGTATGCTTTATTAGCTTTTTCACCAGTCTCCAGCCATGGCACATGTTGGGGGCTAGGGATAGCTTGAGCCGCGACGCTGTTCTCTCCATTGCGAATGCTACTGGAGCTACCATTTCTGCCCATCTTTTTCATGTCTTGCCGTATCAGACCAGGACCTGGAGATGGAGACATCTTGACTACCTCGGCTAAGGAGCTGGGATGCGCGTTCTCCTTATGACCATGTCCATGGCCACCTCGTTTGCCGTGATGCTTCTTCCCGCCCTTTGCAGCGACTGCACTTAAAGATGGAAATGCCTCCGTATCATCTAACGCTGGAGCTGCTGGTTCCCGTGCCCGACTACTAGGTCGTGATCTTTGGCTTGACCCATCACTTGTATAGCCTTGCATTCCTTTGAATCCAGGGGGAGTAAAGCTTGCACCTTGGTAATTGGCGAACGCATTGGTAGAAGAATTATAGGAATTTGGCCACTGGTCCTGTAAACCTTGGAGAGAGGGAAATGCATTGTAGTCTGAGAATTGGAATCCAGGAGCGGAGTTTTGGAGAGGGGGTGTACTACTTTCGTCCAGAGCTAGACGATTCATAAAATGGGACGGATCATGGGAGAAGATGCAGGTATCACCGGCAAGACAGTTGCCCATAACCCAGTATCTAGATCCATGAGTATACGGTCACAGTCCGGCGAAAATAACGAAATAACTTACTTGCATATATGATTGCTAAGATCATGGCTGAAACGGCAGTCAGCTCGGAGACATTGTCCCGTGGAAAGCCAAAATCTGCAAACGACACCGCTGCGTTGCTGGCCAGCGGGGGTAACGGGACGAGGTATATCTGCTGTCATAGACTTGCCGATTAGGATAGCCGCCGTCTTCGACTCGATGGTTTGGACCGGCACAGTAGAAGCATCAGAACCTTGCCCTTCAATGAAAGCATTGATAGTGGCGCTCAGGTCATATCCATGTAGCGCAAGGGCTGCTTCAATCTCATCATCGGATCTAGCAGGACCCAAGATTGATCGAAGCATATCATACGGGCTCATATCCAGCGACTGTGGCTGAATATATTCAGCTGCCGCTGCATTAAGGCCGCTGCCTCCTCCTCCAAGAGATGACGGCGTGCTGTTACCACCGTCATCGTTCACTAACCAGTCGACATTGTCACTTCCATAGTCTCCATATATATCTTGTGTAGGACTGGTGTCTGTCGGAAACTCATACGCTTGAAGACTCGGACTGTGGGGGATAGCTGGACTGGAAAAAGCAAGTCTCGGTGACGGGCGCGGAGAGGTAAAGGGAGATGCGGTGCTCGACTTGGTTCTGTTGAAGGACTGCGGTACAAAGCCCGGAGGAGCGAGAGGGCTAACACCCAAACGAGGGGAAGAGTTCACGGGCGTGCCAGAACTTCCTCGGGGAATCTGCCATGGCGCTGGCGAAGGGCGACGTAAGATCTGGTGTCGCAAGGGCGGGGGTGATGCTGGGCTGGTAGTTGATTCCCGATACCGCCATAGAACATCCAATACAGCATTTTCGAGGGCAGAGCCAACAAGTGTGGTCTCCTTCTTCAGCAGTTCCTCCAATTTGTCCGTCCTTTCTTCGTCGCCCAAAGTTGCATCCTGCAGCAGTGGCAGGCAGATCTCATACGTAGCGTCGGACACCATGTTGGTATGCTGGAGAGCGATCGTGTGATATTAGGTGGATAGTATTAGGTATTCAGTATCGCGGCGGCGAAATCTACAATGATTTTCGAACGTGGAAGGACTGTGTCGTGGTGGTATGTTGGAATGGGGATATGGGAAGTGCGTGGAAGGAACGCGCTGAGATGCAATAAGCAAATGGCGCAAGCTGGAGATGCGGTGAGATCTGCTTGGTAGACGACAACGAAAGGCGCCAGGCTCTCACATTGTCGAAAGAGGAACCAGTATATTAGAATTCGCGTTCAGAAGAGAAGGTGTTGGGATGAGAAGAAGGGAAAGCTGAGGAGTGAGTGAGGTTATGAGGTAACTCGTGGTGGAGGTGAGGCTGGCTTCCCGTCGATGTTGGTACGGGAGGCTAAGCCTACCTTGTTGGCCGAATTCAAGGGTCTGGTCCGTTGGAGCTGTGGACTGCGACCGAACTCACCGTGCCTTTCGCACGCCGGGTAATTGCGAGGTTTTGATATTGTCACAATCCTCAGAGATGAAACATTTGACACCGTGGATAAGGATATTAATAAGGAGTTGAATCAACGGAGTCATAGAAACGATCCAGTCTCGTATACAGCATGTGACGTCCCCAGACACAGACCGTGACAGACGGGAGCTCGACGACAGCTATGTATCACGTTAACGGTACCGAACGTGAATGGTTCCTTAGGCCGTAGCTACATATGGCTATCCGTTGCTGAATCCGCGGAGTCACATTTATTGCGACGCGATTCGAGGGTGACTGGCTAACGGAGCCTACGTTTTGGTTTTAGAATTTTCCGAACCAGACAAGAATACATCAACCTGTCAGTCCCAACAAATCCTCTATTCCATACATTCCATTCTATTCAAAGCCGTTCACCTACTTAATGTACTTAAGAGGATCAAACTAACTAAGGCGCCATAGCAATCATCTTTCCAAAGCAACTGCAGATTTGGAAAGCCTCTTCAAAAGTACTTGAGACTATGTGGAAATCGTTCGGAAGTCGAAACCACCCGTCGCCAGTATATTGCTAACTTCCAAGAGATATCTGAAATAAATGACAGCTCATAAACTTGCTAACTTACTTTATAAATAGTGCTTTCGACTACTTCGATTACGAAGAATTTGGCAGGAAATCGGAACTGGCCAGCCTCTCTGATACCGAGCGGCATTTTGGTCAAAACAGCACTCTACAACCATATGAGTTCGGTTGTTCTCCAAGTTCTTCAGTCAATAAAGACTCTAGCTCAACTTCCAATCCTCGATATCAAGAGTTCGCCTATTCTTTTCAGCAGCTTTATAAGGCAAGAGAACGTGGTAGAAGGTTTGGTCTTCGCCCTTATCCCGGTGATGGCTTTGAAGGACCTGCAGAAACCCATTAAAGATGACTGAAAACTAGGTATCTGCAAACTGCAAAATGATACCTTTCTTTTTCACACACTGAGTATGAGTATGCACAGTCTTAACACAAGGACACTTCCCAGTCAGACAGTTTCTCACTTGGAGACTGGGAAAAGCGGTCGTGGAGGCTTCCCTAGCGCAGGCCTAGGTGCTGCATGGCTTTAACCGACATTTTTTCAAGTGATCAATTCCACTAGGAAAATACACCGTCATGAAACCTCCTTCAATTTCTGCTCTTTCTTCCGCTGTGTGTCTTGAAATCTTGCACCCGAATATCTTGTTAAATCCTCGTATGTATTTCTTAATGTCAATCCGACGTCTCGATCTCCTTGTTCCGATAAAGCGTGTAAATTCCCTCCACCTTGCTTCAATGACTAGATTCATGTGAAATCAATCAGAAATGAGTGATTTTTTACCTTGAGTTTAATAGCATGTTGTAAATATAAGCATTCGCCCTACCGAAAGCATGTCATCTCAAGTTACATTCACATTACATTTCAAACATGGCATGGCATCATAACTTCTTCTCTTTATTCTAACTATCTCTTAAACCTCCCAGACTATCTATCCTTGGTTGTCCGATCGACTCATATACAATGTATGCTGGTGAGTCGACGAGAAGAAGCTGGATCGCTGGTATCTTACATGGCCAGCTTCTTCAAATGAATCAAGTAAGATACTGGGCTTCATGCGGCCTTCATTGGACTAACAAATGCAAAAGCTAGTGACCGCCCAAGATAGATGCTCACCGCGACTCAGTTCCCTTCAAATTTTGATGCGTTTGTTCGGAGCATACAGCATTTTGAACTCTACTTGAGATATTATTAGATTCGAATTAATCTACTGGTATCAACGCCTCGAGAACTACTGTAATTGTCTTGGTAGAGAATATGTTGGTGGTTGAACTCGCCGTTTAAGCTGTCTAAAGCCGTACATAAGTCTGAAAAATCACGAACGTTACGATAGCTGCTTCCCCTCTAGCTCATGTAGACTCAATGTTGGTGATATTAACTTGAAGACATATATTTCCGTGACTTAATTTAAGCCGGAATAAGTGTCTGCTTTTGGTTCATGATTCTTGTGTGTCAAACATCGGTGAGACTATTTAGAAAGCGTTAAACAAAACAACAACAACACCGAGTCAGCTGGTCAAATAGTTCTGTTGGAACAGCGCCTGGGAACTATCCTATTGAGCCAATGGATCATTGAAAATCACCACGTCGAGTCAATCAATCGAATGACCTTGTGGTAGCTCTCTAAACTACAAAATAACAACCTGAGACAAGCACCGTAGGCCATTGGGGAAGTGGTAATGTAAAAAACAACAAAGAGATGTACAGTGCGGACAGTGTTGTTGGTAATGGACAGGTAGAGAGCATATCAAGTCGTTTCATCTTGGGTTGCTTGACACAGCCAATATCATGACCTCTGCTGTTGAGCTATTGATTTTCTATCAAAATCAAAAATTCAGAGATATATAAGATCCTAAGACTGCTGCTGATATTTTAGACCAGCAGCATATTCGAACATTCCTCTCAAGCCTGTTTATCGCTTAACTCTCCTGATTTCAAATTACCTCGACTATCGTCAAATATCTCAAACATTGTCCATATATTTCAAAGGCCAAATTAAACCTGGTTTATTCTCTACCAATTACAAAAACATGCATTACCAAGGCTTTCTCGCTGCCATGTCCCCTGGATATCCATATCGCCGAGATACGGCAATATCAGACTTCTTTTCCAGAACATTGACTTGCAGCAGCGCTTGCGACGAGATGGCTATCAGCATAGTCGGAGGCACAGTCCAGCCTGTAGCCGTGCAGGGAAACTGCAGCTACTCAATCTATGCTGGGCCAGATCTTGAATACGTTTTTCAATTCCGCCTCGCCTCTTTGCCTCTTGAGACAGAGACCATCCAATTAGCACGCACAATACATGGCTCTGTCGTCCCAGCGGTCTCGTCCTATGGACAGCTAGCAAATGTCCACGTCTATTCTATGCCTCGGGTACATGGACTAAGCTATCTCGATCTTATCCTTGCTGATATATACCCTCGAAATTCTAAGGAGCAATTTGCATGGCGTAAAACACTTGTAACAGACATCGCATGGTGAGATGCCATCTTCCTTCATCAACGCAATGCAACATATTCACTTGAATTTCAACCCAAAAGCCATGCTGACCATTCGCAGTTTCTTTGCTGCCTCCTTCAAAGCCCCCCAAGAGGTTCCTTCAGACTTCCGCGGCAAGCTACGCCAACAATATACCCAAGACCTCGAATCACTTCTTCAATCCTTCCCGCCCCGATTTCACAACATCATTCAAAAATGTCTCGATTCCATGGAGGCTGTTCTTGACCTGCCAGTGGTCCTTCTTCATCGTGACATTAGCACCGCGAATCTTATTGTCGACGCAGATACCTGCGAACTCAAAGGTGTTCTTGACTGGGGTGAAGCTGGACTTGGCACATTTGGCCAAAATCTCCACTTTCTACAAAACCTGATCTGTGTACTTGACCTACCACACGGGTGGCGACCATACGAAGATTACCCGATTCTGCAAGAGACCTTCTGGAACAAATTTCAAGACGAAGTGGAAAATATATCACCAGAGATTATAAAGACCATGAAATTAGCAAGCGTTATGGGACTGCTACTATATCGTGGATTCACAAGAAGACTTGCAGGCATGGCAAGTTCTACGCCTATATCTGATGATAAAGAGGGCAGTTACAACTTTCTATATCTAGATGCCTTTCTTCTTCAGCAAAGTACGAGAATTATGAATTTGGACTGACCGAGGATAATGTTACGAACACAGCACAAGCATGCATGGATAGCACTGTTGCTCGACTGTTACTTGATTGGGGCGGTTACGTTTGCGATACATTAGGATTCAAGTGTGTGAAGAGTTCCCCTACTTTTTATTGATTTTGTCCTGTTATATATTTCCTTTGTTACAGAGTAGGCCCGTAGACTCGTAGGGACCTTACCTATTAGATAGAAACTTTGTACTTAACGCTATTGTCGAAATTCTATAAGTAACTCTCTCACTAATAGAAAATACTTCTTTGAATCAGCCCGAGATAGTCTTATCGCAGAAACTTTTATCTCTACTACGTAAATCATTATCACTAATGGATTATTAGTTTCTCTCCCACTTCTCTTAGTAGAGATCTAAGCAGTACTATTATCTAGACTTACTACATCTTAATGAGACCTAGGGGAAATCTCTTTTGCTTAAAATGCGACTGAAAAGGCCACAAATTCTCTCCAATGGACCCGAACACCGCAAATACTTGAATAACATTTGGCCCTGACACTTCAGACCTTTCAATAGGAATCTGAAAATATAGTGTTGCTAAAAGAGAGAGGTCTACAGTGGCGAGATATTTACCAAATCGTAACTCGCACAGAGCAGAGTTTTTGTTGGAATAGTCGTAAGTGCAAAAGTTTAGCAATACATAAGGATAGGAGCCCCCAGGTTTTACTACCTCTGACTCTGAGCTAGATTTATGTCAAAAAGGTTAGAATAGTCAGATGATGAGATCTACAAGTTCAGGTCCCGCACGAGCCAGACGGTAGACCCACCGCCATAACCAAGCTTTACAATAGTCTTGTATCTCTTCTTAAAGACCTCCCTAGGTTTAACAGGGGGAAATGCATTGCGTTGTGGTGGAGAAGAGCCTCTTTTCAGTTGAATCTAGTGGTGTAACGGTTGTAAGTCGACCGTGTGGCATTGTAGTATATAACATACGTGATATATGTAAGTTCTTCGAGCGAGGTGTGACAGCGGTAGTTTTGAAAATAAAGCATGGAAGCTGCAAAGTAAAAGAAGAGGAGACATTCCTTTGACATCCTTAATTCAATTAAGGTTGAAAAATATAGGTATGCCATGCGCCTACTCGTCTGGACAGACTCGTACCTTGCCGGAAATTCATAGTTTTGACATCCTCTATTTATAGCAAAATGTTGCCGTGCGTAGCTAACAATGCTTCTATCGCAACTAACTTTCAGCTTATCACTTCCGTCTTTCACCTCAAACGCTTATATGTTCTAAGACTGTTTTACGCTCTACTGCAGAGTTCGAAATGGGCTTCAGTTCGGGAATACTTGCTTAACAGTTTTTATTCTGCCTCCTGTTTTATGCCCATTGGCCATATATGAGATTGATCCCTGCCGCAGCCCACATAGCAGAGCACATCTAAAAGAACAAATCTAAAACCTCATACTATAATACTGCTTGCAATACCATTTATTGGTTTCTTCGCATCCTCTGGTTTTGCCTGGTTTGTAATTGCCGCAGCAACAAAACCGATATACAGCTTGCTGGGCTGCAAAACGCGTGACAAGTATTCAGGATGAAACTGCACACCTACATACCAAGGATGATTTTGAAGCTCGATAATCTCCATACGAACGCCTTTTTCATCTTTGCCTATGAAATGAAGACCGGCTTTGCTGAGACTCTCGATGTAATCGGGATTAACCTCATATCGATGACGGTGGCGCTCAGTGATAACTTTCTTATCCGCATACAGTTTCCGCACCTTGGACCAGTCGCTTCCTTCTTGGAAGACAGTTGGTCGGCTGCCGAGTCTCATTGTGCCACCCATGTTCGTCTTGTCAACCTCCGGCATGAAGATGATCACTGGGTTCGAACACTCCGGAGATAGTTCGATCGATCCGGCTTTTGGGATATTGCACATGTGGCGTGCGAACTCGATGACTGCAATCTGCATACCTAGACATATTCCTAGGTACGGGGTTTTGTTCTCTCGGGCCCACTGTGCAGCTGCTATCATTCCTTCTGTACCTCGTTCACCGAATCCGCCAGGCACAAGAATCCCATCTGCTCCGTGGACTTTGCTCCACGCCTGGACATAGTCACTTTCTGAGGATGCGACACATCGTTCTTCCAAGTGTGAGGCGTCGACGAGAATGAGGTTGAGTTTGCTTTGACAAGCCATAACGGAATGCTCCAATGACTTGAGAACGGACATATAAGAGTCCATAAAGCTGGTGTATTTGCCAACTAGGGCTATTGTCACGCTCTTCCGAGAGCCGCCTTGGGGTGAAGTTAGGATTTTCCAATTTCTCCACATGTTGGCTCCAATTTCATTTTGTTGTGGGGTCTTCACTATGAGGTCAAAACGCAGTAGTTTAGAGATTGAAGCGAGTAAACCTTGTTCCTCCAATAGGGCTGGGACAAGATACGTCGACGCAACATCGTGAACAGCTATGATTTTAGTAGGTTCTACGTCGCACGACGAAGCAACCTTATCTAATGTAGATTTCTTGAGTGGCACTTCACACCGGCATGCAATCTTCAGTAAGTTAGCAGAGCTACACTTTAGACCGAACATACTTACTAGATCTGGCTTCAGGCCAGTAGAAAGCACATCTCGCATAGCCGCCTGCGTTGGCTTCGTCTTTTGCTCAGAATTCATTATCACGGGAACCAAAGTAACAAGAATGTGTATCCAGTTGTCCTTCTCAACTCTCCCTCGCAATCGCCTTAACGCTTCTAGGAAGGGTGCATTTTCCATGTCACCTGCCGTTCCCCCAAGCTCGATTACACACACGTCTGGCACCTCTTCTGTCTCGTCAACTGGAATCAGCGCGACCCGCTCTATCCAGTCGGCTATCGCATCAACAAGATCAGGAACGATCTGGACCGTTTTACCTAAATACGTCCCGCGTCGCTCGGCTTGAATAACGTGCTGGTATATTTTGCCAGTAGTGATGTTATGCTCACGAGTCAATGTGATATTTAGATAGCGTTCATAGTTTCCCAGATCGAGGTCGACCTCACCACCGTCATCAAGGACGAAGACTTCACCATGCTCGGTAGGTGCCATAGTTCCTGCATCGATGTTTATGTAAGGGTCGATTTTGATCATTGTGGCGCTCAAACCCAATGTCTTCAGAAGCAGGCCGGTACTGGATGCTTTTTGCCTGATAAGTCCGTTTTCGCGAAAGGCTTTCTCGAAGGGATCTCACCAATAATACCCTTTCCCACACCGCTAACCACACCTGTACCTAGGTCAGATAAATTTATGAGAATTAGAGACTCTGCTTATTTACCTCCGGATACTAAGATGTACTTCATCTTCGTGTTTGTGAGGCTTGTACAAGTAATTAATCGTGGGCTTTAGGTGGTGCTCCTTCGTTACAAGTTTCTTAGCTGGGAATTGCTGTCATGGATTTAGCGCTTAAGGACTAAGTAGCCAGTACCTGATTCTAGTCTTTATAGTAAAAGCTAGGAACACAAGCGATACCGGCGAAGCAGATATTAAGAATTACTCTAGCTACCCTCAGCCTTTTTTAACTGGCTTCTAAGCGATTCCGCAAACCCTAAGCCTGCAGTTCCCAACTAAGAAACTTGCGACACCTAACGCCGACATTAGTTGGTGTTGTGTTGTTCATCATTCATACTGTATTCTGATAGGGTATAGGGGCTTCCTCACGGGGTGCCTTAGGCCTCAAATAAAATGGGAAGGACATCCTCCTTGTTTTCCAGCCTAGCAAACGCCTGCCCATAACCGGGTTGTTCATCATTGTTGAACTCGTAAGCAAAAATTCCCATCGAAAGTCTGAAGTCCTGTTGCAAGCTATTAGCATAATTGCTTGACTGGGTTACTTCTGGAGAGCAGGAGAGACTGTGAAGTAAGCCAACAACTCCTGTTAATCCCGCAGCCTGTGACAGGTAGTGCAATTCAGCTCTGACAGCTTGGGGTTTGAAAATTCCAATTAATTATATGTTTGAAATTGGTATTTCATGGTTTTGGTTGTTACTAGTTGTACCTAATTTAAATCAAACTTCTCCTCGTCATAAAAGTGGAGTCACCTGACCGGGAGACACGTGCTCGGTTATCCTCTCCCCTGACTTTAAGGGGGAGGAGATAGTGGCTGATTTCGTCGCATACCTGTAGGCCCCAAAACGTACGCTAAAAACGGTGTTTTTACGACTTCTTCAATATGGATCTCGACCAAATTTATTTCTTAAGATCTAAACTTTCGTTTCCTTAATATTTAAAGTTCAAATAGGTCACAGTTTAAACTCTAGCTAATTCTGTTGAAAAGAACTCGAGTTATCCCGTCGCATTTGAGACGAAATCAGCCACTTTCTCCTTCCCCTTATAGCCTGAGTACAAAGATCGCAATCACAACCACTTTCTTCCAATTACGGCTTGAAGTCCTAGCGAATATTAGTTACCGTTAGCATAAAGTGCAAGGAATCTTCAGAACTCATGTAAGCTTTCAAAGGTAGCCAAAACCAAAAGCGATTTAGCCTGTCTCCAAGATATATATTTCATTATACGATACTTGGTAGCAGAAACTTATGGTAAGAAGCAAGCGTGGAGGTGAAGTGCCACTGTGCCAATTCTACCACTAAGTATCCACATGTCTCCGCAGCTTACCCAAGTCTTCCTCCCCAACCCCATCATCTCTTGTGCACAAGCACTCATATCCCAGGCTTAATCTACCAGTTGCTCTCAGAAACATACAGACCACGCAGAATGAATAAGATAACTCACAGCAATCAGTGTGACAAGGTTTCATGAGCTAGCTCGCTAGCAGCGAAAGTAGAGTTAAAAGCGACACCATTCACATAATCCTTGACATGATATTGAGGTGGTAGTGCTGGTTTTCAGTACCGCCCACAGCGTGATTCTTTTCCAAACACCGCAATGACCACAAGACCTTTTTGGATATGAAAAGGCCTACTTGCTCTTGGCTGATTAAGAAGTACCGCATTATGGTGAGTCTTGAGGCCACACAGTCTCATACTTGACCCACATATGATAGAGTTCACAATGAACGTTGCTGAAAATCGTATGTCGAATATATAATATCCGCCCCACCAAAATCCAGCAAATATTGACTAACACAACCACTTTCAAGCTCCGTATCCACCATTCACCACCCCACTCCCGGTTATCTGCTTTGAAAAATCATAGTCAATAGAGAAATATCCTGGGTTTTAAAGTCCGACTTACTTCTGTTTTTGTGATGAAGAGTGATCGTAGCTATCAGCACATAACTTCTCCTGTTGGAAAACCAATCTGGACTGCGCGAGTATATTTCAGATAAGTTTCGAAGTCAAACATCCTTGTTCAACGCTGGGGTGCGCCGCCTTCTTTTACAGTTTTTCAGCGCTGTCTGTCTGGATGTGGTAATGCTGTAATGTGAAGACAAAGTTTCTCTTAAATTGTACAATTGAACAACCTGAATTCACAACTTCAGTTTACATTTTGCCATTTGATCCCTGACAGATGACACGATGACGACCATAGAAAGATGTAACAGTCTTTTGATCGCAACAACAACATTCCAGAGTCTGGCTCGGCCCGGTTTTCCATCGGAAACATATCCTGCAAAGTCGTCAATTGTCGGAGCGGTACACTGAACGTGGGCGTACGAAAACTTTTCGGTATGCTTACAGATGCTTGTGCAAGCAACATTTTCCTCGATGTGGCATCGTATCTCGTTGACGGAACTCGCGCCGCAAGTACGTCTTGTTGTTTCACCGATGGGATTCCGATGAAGTACTTGGTAGTTGTGCTGAAGGTGGGATTGAGTAATCGTTCGACATATTTCAGCTGCTTCTTCATAATTCTGTTGGCAACACATGGTGGCATCCCAGGTCATCGTTGGTGATCTGTTGTGGCGCACTGGTGGCCCCAAGAAATTACCATCCAGGTGGGATTTTGAACTAGAGTCGATTGACATGTCTAGCAACTACCAATACCGGAATTTCTTGCCGTATCTAGGGTCTAGGAAGGAAATACGAGAAGCAGAATTGAAGTGTTTCTGGAGTGTAATGACGCTATGGGACATGTGCGAGTATAGGAGAACAACTACAGGAGAGTCAGGAGACAGAATCAAGGGTTTTATTGTCGTTATCTGATGCAAGACTTACCATTATTTGAATGTCTTGGTTTTCTATAAGCCGTCGTTTCAACCGTGAGAGCTAGCATGTTAGTGTCGTGCCATCGAAAGAACTGTCTCCATGAAGCTTCGTGTTGCCGTCAGGTAGCATCAACAAACATTTGCCGAGGACGCTCGAATCACACCCTTCGAGTGCTCGCTAAGGAAGCCTAACAGAACCTGGGGATATCCAACACTCCAAAGCGACTAGTGGAAGAGTATCCAATAAGCTGTTGGACGAGATCGTCAGCAAGAATTCGCCATTTGGCCTTTCTCATTTGCAGTGTTACTCTGAATTGGAGCGTCACTGATATATTACGCTCTCGATTTTCAGCTATTTCTTGTCGAAACACTTTAAAGGCAATCACATCTTAACCTCTCCAACAATAATTCAAAAATGCCCTTACTCACTTACCAAGTACTCATCGTATTGCTACACATCCTCCGACTTTCTCGAGCACATCTAGAAGTAGAGAGAGCAAATCAAAAGGCTGTCTTACTTTCTCAAGTCAAAACGCTGACTTTCTCCGCAAAGAACCACACAAACAGCTTCCGGACACCTGCAATTCCCCAACTTACATGCGACGGACCCGGTTGCAGACTTTATCGAGTGCAAAATATGTGCTGCAAAAATCTCGGGGCCAGCGCTGGCAAAAATAAAGAAGCGATAGAATGGGCGTGCTCGGCCACTGTTCCCGACGGATTCAAACTGGAATGTACTGGTGTTTCTTGTGAGGGTTACCGTCACAAAGATGATCCTTTCATTCTGCGAGGAAGCTGTGGGGTAAAATACAGACTTCTTCTTACAGAGGCTGGCGAAGCCAAGTATGGGAGAGCTGCGAAGCCCATCGAAGCTCGTGATATGGGTCGAATGGGCATGACTTGGGTTGATTGGTTTCTCAGACTTTGCTTTGTTGTCGTTGGTTTACTTTCGATCCTGAATTGGATCTTCCGTGGATCCCAACAGCCTCGAGACGAAGAACTTCAAAGACTAGGGCGGTTCCACAGCGCATACCGGGTTCCATATTCAAGCAGCCCTGTGAGAGATAGTAGCAGAAGAGCTTCGTATAAGTCGTCGTCGTCCTCATCATCCTCTTTGACGGTCTGCTCTCCCAGTACTGGCTTTGGATTAACGTCTCGTAGATGAAGGTTCGCCCGTGTTCTCTTGGGTTTTCGTAGGCTTATATTGAGAAGCAATGTTCTTAGCGGATTAACATGTATTATAAATTCTCTTGCTAGCAGCATTAAATGTTGAGTCCATACCCATATCTTTTGAAAAAGCCCAAGATCTCAAGATCTATCGTCGTTAAAGGCATGCATGAAATTGGTTGACGGAGATACTCCGAAGTCGCTGGGGATGGAAATATACTCTCTGAAATCAGTAGAGGAAAGAATACGCCTCTGCCAGTGCTTTTGTGCCGAGTGGGATCGAGATTCGCAGACGATTCAACTTATTCTTTGGCACATTTTCTAAGAGCCAGAGTTATCTTAGCTGCTCAGTTGCTACCTTGCGGAGGACAAAATACCAAAGTAAGTGACACTCACCCACCAATCTTGGACTAAATAATAAGTCGACTTCGAATAGAGCTTAAAAAGGCTTGCTTACTTTAAATAAAAATTAACTAGATAGTAATAACATCTAAGTTGATCCACTGAATATACACTATTTCGTCAACTTAATCGAGGAAATGTTGTGTTTCGACTGCCACCTCTCTGCCAGCGGCTTCGCTAATCGTAAAGGCACGTTCTAGGAGGGGTAAAATTCAGCTGCACTCACTCAAGCTGAATGAAAAATACATCGGAGCTTGTGAAAAAATATCAGGAGATCCAAAACATTTAATACTGGCTGAAGCTCGAAAGATCTAGTATACTCCAAAATCTCCCTTCGTCGTGGTCTTGCACCAATAGAAGGTTCGAGAAGCTTCGAAGGACATTGGGCAGTACCCTCATTTGACCCCGCTTCAGAACCCAAATTCCCCGCCAACGTCACCGCCAATCCTGGCAGGATCTCGTCGTGACTGGGCAGCTGGTACAGTAATAATAGCTCACCTGCGTGACCTGACTTCTAGCCAACCTTTCTTTCTACTTCTTCGGACCATAATAGAACAAAAGCACCAAGAAACAATTGCAACCAAAACCACTCAGCGAAAACTACTATCCATTGGATCAATTGTCGCTTTACCAACAACTATACTGTCTTTCGGCCTTGCGTCGACAGCCTTCATTCACCGACAGCCAACAAAGATCGATCAGCTGTTGTTTGACAGCAGCCCCATTCCCACGTTACTGCGCTACATAATACCAATCCATTCTTGACCTTCCTTTCAACTGAACTTCTCAATTTGCAAACAACCTTCACTACCTTTATCAACGACTTTATTGCATACCGCACCACTTATACCTTACATCGCATCCGCACAAATTTCGACCTGCTCTGGACGCGACATCTGAAGCTGTAAAATCTATCAGTACGCCAAGAACCCATCCACCATGGTCAAAGAAACCAAATTTTACGATAGCTTGGGCATCAAGCCAGATGCCACCCAAGATCAAATCAAGAAAGCATACCAGTAAGTCTCCCTTAAACATCTGACACCACCCACTCACCCCAGTAAATGATCCAAGTTACCGTGATCAAAGGCTAACTTTTCGCAGCAAAATGGCACTGAAGTATCACCCAGATAAGAACAAGGATAAACCAGATACCAGCGAAAAATTCAAAGACGTTTCCCAAGCATACGAAATCCTATCCGATCCCGAAAAACGAAAGACCTACGATGCGTTAGGTGAGCGGGGCTTTCAGGGAGGAGCAATGCCAGATGATGCTGAGGCTGGGCATAATCCATATGCAGGTGCCGGTGGTATGCCAGGAGGCTTCAATTTCGCATCTGGGGGTATGCCAAGTGGAGGACAATCATTCCACTACGGATTCGATAACAGTGGTGGTGGTAGTGGTGGTGGATTCAACTTCAGCAATCCAGAGTCCATATTCTCCGAATTCTTACGAGGACAAGCTGGCATGGGAGGCGCTGGAGGATTTGAGGATTTGTTTGAACAAATGCCAAGGTCTCGAACATCTGGAGGTGGGCGCACTCGAGCTCAGCAATTTGGTGCCTCAGACGCACGACAAAGACAACCAACCCCAGAAGTCACCACTGTTGAACGACCACTACCACTGTCGCTTGAGGAATTGTTCAAGGGCGCTCACAAGAAGATGAAGATTAAGCGAAAGGCATTTGACGAAGTTACCGGAAAGCGAACCACCCAAGATAAAGTCCTAGAAATGGATATCAAGCCGGGATTAAAAAAGGGTAGCAAGATCAAGTTTAAGGGTGTTGGAGATCAAGAAGAAGGTGGGCAGCAAGATCTGCACTTTATCATCGAAGAGGTAAGTCTGACATGTGTACTCCAATGACTATCGTTATACTAACATTCTACAGAAAGCACATCCACTTTACACCCGCCAAGGTGACGATCTTCACGCAACGGTAGACCTCGATCTGAAAGAAGCTCTTACAGGCTGGAAACGAACAGTAACCACCATCGATGGCAGACAAATCAACATTGAGAAGTCCGGCCCTACACAACCCGGCTCAACCGATATGTATCCTGGTCTAGGAATGCCTCTAAGCAAGAAACCGGATCAGAGAGGAAACTTCGTCGTCGATGTGAATGTGAAATTTCCGACAAGCTTGACCTTTGAGCAAAAGCGGAAGCTGAAGGAGATTTTGTAATCAATAGGAGATGGATAGACGAACGAGAACACACGCAGGTGCAAAGCGTGATATTATTTAGCCGAAGCGCGAAGCGAGAGGTGTTGAATGGTGTTAGTTTGAGGGAGGGGTTTTGCTCTCTTTAAGCATTTGCATATCTACTGGTTTAATGGCGAAAGGAGTAAATTGGGTTTTTGAAAGGAGCGAGCTTAAGACCTTGACACGAATGACGATGAACGTAAGAGAGAGATAGTAACGATGGTTTGCAAGAAGGAACCACCAATACGTTGGCTTCATAGATAGCTGTTTTGTGTTAATATATATCATTATACCTACATGTATTTTCCTTGGGAATCAATAGACGGTGGGTGAGAGAAATGCAAAAAAGTCCTAAACCTTTCATCCTCTCCCCAAAAGAAACCTATAAGAAGTGGTATACCTCCCAGCCCTAACCCCCCCAAAAAAGATAAAAACAAGATCAGCACTTATATTCCTACTCTCTGACGCGTAGTAGGTACCCGGATTTCCTGCTCTCTGACGTGTAGCAGGCCATCGGCGTAATCATGGTCCCATAAGTTCTGCTCGCAGACAGATACTCATGGAGTTCTAACCACAACCATTTCGCTCAGAGGATCCGGTCGAATGGGCTATTCTCATTGGCGTAAAAGGTGTTTGATTTGATATTTAAATGAGGGCTCTGGGGATGGACCGACGGTGTGCCGAGGAGGGGGGTAGGTGGGTGAATGGGAATTGGAGGGGATGTGGTTTGGTGTGATTGGTGAATGCGTCAGGTTGAATAATGTGCAAGACATAGAAATGGTACCTGTTATTCTGAGTGAGCTTAGGCATCTCCTCGCTGATCGTCCTCCTATTATACACTTCCAAGCTAACCCCCTATACATTCTACAAAGCCCCCCCAACAACCTTAACAATCCACATCGCAACCCTAACATGCAACCCCACCCGCCTCTCCGTCCTCAAAAACTCCTCCTCCCCAACCACCCTCGCAAACTCCTGCAACCCATCCCTCTCCTCCGCCAACCGTCCCTTCAACCCCTCATCACTCGTCACAATACACGCGCCCACCTCAAGATCTAACCCATAACTCCTCTTCGTATAGTTGCTGCTCCCCACTATACTTATACTCGGCGCTTTCTCCCCATTCAGACTTATCCACAGGCCTTTCGCGTGGTACGTCCAGCCCCCGGGCAGGTTGACCGTGCCGCGCCGCCACTCTTTGAGGGTTATGGAGGGGGAGGGTCGGGCGTTGGAGAGAGTGAGGAAACGCCGCGAGAGGAGCGTGTAGGCGGATGGGAGGAGGCCTGATATCCCGGGGGAGTTGAAGAAGCCGTTTGCTTCTGGGGAGGCGGTTATGATGGTATTGTTTTGGGAGGTGGTGGAGAGGAGGAGGGTTTGAAGCGTGGGGTCTGGGTTGAAGTAGCCGGCTGTGAAGGTCCAGGATGATGATCTGTAAAGGGGGGCGGAGAGGGTAGAGAGAAGGGTTGTGATCAGGGGGAGCTCGGTTGAGGTGTCGGGTTTGAGGAGTTGGGTGAACTGGGTTAGGAGGTAGATTGTGGTGTTTTTTGAGGGGGTTGTGGTGGCGGAAGTGGCGGAGGGAAGGATTATATGGCTGAGGATTGAGGTCGAAAGAGCCTTGTATTTGGAGGCATCTTCTAGGGGTGATGGGGCTAGATTTGCGGTTGGCCAATCGAGGGTATAACCTGCTGGCTCTTGTTGAGAAGGGGTGACGAGGAAGCTTAGCCGGGATATTGTGTTATGTACTTCTGAAAAGTATCCGGTTATTTCTTTTGATGAAAATACGTGATACCGGTCCTGTCGATTGGTAAAGTAGTCATTTGACAGGTTTGCCCTGAAGCATAATTAGAATTTTAATAATGAGATTTCTGGTCGAATTCATACCCAGAGATTATTAATTCATCATCCACTCCATAGAGTTTCATATGTTGCAAGCCCCATCCCTCATTGAACCTCTTTGGGATGTACTTTTTCCTCAATCCCGTCAAGTTAGGAGTATGATACATCCGTATTTCAATCCTCTCCGCCCCGAACTCGGTGACCAAAGGCGCAAGTAATGAGGCACATGATGCCTCTGGAGATTCTCTCGTCCCTCTCAAAGCATCTGTTAAGATACTCAATTTTAAATTGGGTTTGGCTCTGAGCGCTTGCTGAATAGTAGTAATCTGGGCAAGGAATCAACAAATGCAACGAGAAAGTGTATTTTGGACAGTATTACGAGTTCATGTTCAGTTTTTCCTATGTACAGCGTAGACAAAAATATTCGATCCTCTGCAGCAAGTATCTTGGTCTGCCATTCCATCAGCACTTCTCCCTACTCTTATGACATGTTTCCAACCTTCAATGTTTCGTAGAACTCAGATGGCGTGCGCAAGATCTTTATCTTTGACCCGTCTATTTCAAACTTCGGTGCTATCTTGTCCAACTCATTCGTAAAGGCCCCGAGCATTGATGCGGATGAGGTACCAGGACCGGTACTATTCGCGAGGGTAGAGCTGGATGTCGAAAACCTGCGCGGTTTAGCTTGTAGTAATCTCGGCCGGAAGACCTGCGCCCTTCGAAGGGTAGTGCATCTGGTAACGCTCCGAATTATCATATCAACGTTTTAATGTTGTGATGTGAGAAGATTAGCTTGACGTTCATGGCTGGAGCTTCGCTCTCGAAGGTCGTTCAAAAGTACGCTAGACCAGATGGGGCCGAGATTTGAGCCCGCCATGAACCAGCTTGACGACAACTGCGACCTTTCAAGCCATTGAACGCCAAACAAGATGTCTACCATTACGAGAACGCTGCGCAATCTTCGCCGAGTCGGCCTGAAGGCAAGAATACCATGCGCCATTCTGTGCGACTTTGCTAACGGTGAATGTTTAGGATGCTCTCCACCAGATGCAGGTATGTCACAAACGCCCCGAACCACCCAACAATATGTGGTATAGATACTGAACGAAGGCTTTTTGATATAGCATATTGGTAGGTCAGAACGGTGCCAATAGGTTCGAATCTTGATTAATTGTGTGGAATAGGTGACACCAAAGCTGGTACCTTGATCGCCACAGACCGATACGGGAACAAATACTACGAGAATTTGGAGGACGAATTGCCTTGTGGGTATATTTAGATGTTGGAGGGATTGCATTGGTTAATATCTGCGCCAGTACGAACAAGATGGGTGGACTACAAAGACTACAACGAGGACGCGTAAGTTTCGAATATGGCAGTCAACTGTAGAACTGGTTCTGACGGTTGCATATAGATCACAAATCGAGCCCGGATGGCACGCCTGGATATCCTACATGGTCGATAAACCACCAACCCAAGATCCCATTCTTCAAACTCGAGTCCGGCCTTGGGAGTTGCCAGAGCACAGGCCAAACTTGACGTTCAGTCGGGCTGCTTTCAAGACATATTCTACGTAAGTTTAAGCTGCTATTTTCAAAGGCTAGACTCGTCATCGTATTCTAATATATGTTTTACAGAGTTAAGCCTAAGATCACAGCATGGACACCACAGGCTGCATCGAGGCAGTAAGGATACATGGCGGGGTGTTATACAGATTGTACATATCAATGAGAAATGGAGTTTCCTGAGAGTTCATACATGCTTGATAAAATCATCCAGAGTGTAGCCTCATCCAAATTATAGATTCGTGATAAGAATTTTTCTTTTCTTTGTGGGCGATTTGTTTATTGGTCGACTCCTAGCACGGCCGCTACTAAACTGGAAGCTCATGTAGGTGGCTAGTCTTTGATGCCTAACTAGAGCATCTAAATATCTGCTATTGGGGAACTAGTCCGATTGGCCTTCAAATGCGAGTACCCTTTTGATTCACATTCCGGGCTTTTCTGTTGACTTGGGATTCACAATCGGTGAGTGACTCACGACGGATGATCCTTGGCCGGTCTCAGCCTCATAGGACAAAGTTATGGCCAAGGTTGGTTGGTTATATATTTCAAGCACATCTTGATCACTCTTGGAACTCTATCCTTCAGCACACTTGTCGACATGGCGTCTTCTCCCTCGCCGCCATTGCTGCACTTCCACGTCTTCCCCAATCTCCCAGTTGAGCTCCGTCTCAAAATATGGTCCATAGCCTGCAACTCCTCCCCTCGCATAGTCGAAGTATGCACACCGGTACCTCTTTACGATTGGGAAGAGCTTGGAAAAGAGGATGAAGACGCTACATCTCAACCTGAATCTGAATGCGAGTCCAATTCTTCACAGTACTTGACACAAACATCCGAGCCGGAATTATCAAAATACTATACACCAACGCCCCATCCCCCTTTACTCAGCGCTACTCACGAATCCCGCACCATAGCCCAAACCTTCTACGGTCCACAATTCGTTCTCCCATCCACAACCGCACGCATCTACTTCAACCCGTCAATCGACATCCTCTTCTTCCCAGCTTGGTGCTGGGAATCCGGCATCTCCAACTTCGAAGCCGACTTCCCCGTCACCACCCGAAGCAGCATCCGCAAACTAGCGGTCGAGAATCTCATCTGGTATGGCGGCGAGGGCGGGAGTATCAACGGCCAGGTACAGATTGATGAGTGGAGAGGTCTAGAGGAGTTTTATTTTATATTCAGATTGCCGGATTCGATGGGGTGTGGGTGTGCGCATGATTTTGAGCGGGAGAATGAGAAGGGAGTGCCGGAGTTTAGGGAGGTGGATAGGAGGATTGGATTGGTGAGGGATGGGGAGGAGATTTTGAGGAGGACGGGGGATTTTGGGGTTGTGGAGCAGCTTGAGGAGATTAAGAAGGGGGATGGGGAGTGGCAGATGCCAGAGTTTATTATGAGAGATTTGTGGAGGGATGGGGTTCGTATGTGAGACGTTAGGTTGAGATGATGCTCTTGTGAAATTGCGTTATGGAGATTGTTGTGGGATGGATCTACCAGTTCTGGAGATTATGAGTTTCTCGCTTAGTTTGGATGTTATGTACTTATAAAATACTCTACTCAGCCTTTCTCAATATACAACTGATCTAGTGCCTACGATAATCACCGACAGTTTTGAGCGTCTATAGAGCAGTGATTTTGAGGCTGCGAGGGCTCGCTTAATTTTAGTAGACAGGATCCTTTTTCTGGAATATTGACCACGATTAGAGTAAGATGGATGGATATAAACGGCAGTAGAAACTTGTAGATAGACAAAATCCGCATAGACTAATCGTGGCCGACATACCGTTTTCGAGTATGACGCAAAAGAAAACAGGACTCTTAGTAGAGAGCCATACCGTAATTTCGTCGTTAGATAGCAACAACTGTAAACGAGAATTCTGCATGTGCAAGCTGTAAGGTGTAATTGGGTATTTAATCTTCTAACTTTCTGCTCTCTTGTCATATCTTTCATGTCGCGTCACATTTCAGCATATTAGCTCAATTCTATGTTCGGTAGTCACCATTGATAGTGACATATTCGTGGCTTTAAAATATTAGTGACTATGCTGGCCATAAAATCGGTGCTTACTGACCTGAAATCACATGTCCAAACTACGGCTTCTTCCTGTCCACCCCCAAGTTTGATCAAGATCTCCAGATCTTCGTGTTCTAGAATCTCTGCAGCTCGGGTTTCATCTACACTCTCCGGCTCACCGTTGACGAGAAGCTTCAATTCGGGAGACCCATCTGATGGAATGAAGGAGACACTTGTTTTTTCCGGTACAATTTCCGAAACTTCAGTCTCTGGCATACCTGGCTCAGAAATTTGAGAGTAGCCAGTTGCACACAAGATGCGGCCCCAATTTGCATCCTTTCCGTAAAGTGCTGTTTTGACTAGAGGCGATTTTGCAATGGTGCTTGCGATCTTACGAGCTCCTACCTCTGAAGGCGATTCTGTCACCCGGATTGTCACGAATTTAGTAGCTCCCTCACCGTCTCTCACGACGAGTTTAGCAAGATCCGTAGCAAATTCGCTAAGTGTCTTCTGAAAGCTAGCATAGTCTACAGATGTGTCGGAAGTAATTTCTTGCCCTCCAGCAGCTCCGTTGGCAAGAAGCGCTACCGTATCATTGGTAGACGTGTCTCCATCGATAGATATGCTGTTGAAGGATTTGTTGACCGCGTTAGTTAATAGTGACGGCAAGAGCGACGGTGCCACTGGCGCATCGGTGACAATCATTCCAAGCAGTGTAGCCATGTTTGGATGAATCATTCCTGCACCCTTTGTCATACCCGCCATTCTGTACTCGATCGATGGGGAGGAGGGGAGAGAGAAAGTCCGGGAGACAAGCTTTGGAAACGTATCTGTTGTACATATCGCCCTTGCAGTAGCTAGCCAGTGATCGTGCGAAGATCCCAGAGAGTCATATGCCGAAGGGATCTTGTGCAGAATCTTTTGAATGGGTAGTCTGGCAGAGCCGTTAGTCACGAATTGCAGCCATCAACTGTGGTCTCTACCGTTGTCCAATAACTCCCGTGCTCATGACTATAGTGCTCCCGCCCTTACCATCACTAGGAAGGTCAAAACATCTATCGGCCTCAGCGCCCATCTTCTCTGCGTCTTCTAAACCACCCTTTCCAGTTACGGCATTGGCACATCCAGAATTGATGATAACAGATCTAACCCCAGTGTTCTTCCTCCTTTTAAGCATTTCCCTGCTGACGGTGACAGGGGCGGCCTGAAACTTATTTTTCGTGAATACTGCTGCCGCCGCACATGGTGTCTCTGAGGCTAGGAAAGCTAGATCTGGAGTGCTTTTGTTTGTAGGTTTGACTCCAACGTGCGTGCCAGAAACGAGAAATCCTTTTGGATACGTTCCACTCGTGGGTATATATTTCTGCTTTGCAGCTGGGATGCTGCCGTCCATAGGGGCGCTATAATGTCGTACGTTGTTCGGTAAGGATTGCCATGTCGTCGGCCGCACGATCAGTCTGGTGAGGTTGGTTGGGGAGGTTCGGAAAGCCATTCGGAGGTGCAAACAGGACTATAAAGAAAAAAGAGAAGGGTGACACCCTTTTACAAGACCGATGATCTTGTTGACAATCCAATTGATATATATACTTCCATCTGTAGGTGTATCTGGAAATTTTGAGTCAGATGTTCGCAATGTTTTTTTGATTCACATGCGCAAAGGGCCGATGCGGAGGAGGAAATAAGGCTTAGTTCTACTGTACGCTGCCCAGATGGAGCTTAATTTTGTGGACCGGGCGGGCTCGAGGCGGGGCGGGGTTGTCAATGCAGCGGTAAGTGCCCAGCCTTAGCGGTCCATCGCTGACTCTTGCCTCTTCTGCTCAACAACATCAAAAACCACATATCAGGAAACAAGTCACAAATGTCTGTCCCCAGAACGTAGAGGTATCGCAGCCTCGGCTGCGCGTTGCCATTCGGGTTCTTAACAATCTGATATGATTACTCCTGCAGCAGCCTCCAGTTCAAGATGGCATCGTCAAATCCATGGGGAAAGCAACCGTCAAAACACAATGGAACCCCGTCTGGTGTGCCCGGAGCACAACCGGAAAAGCTTTCGACCGTTTCCTCGACAACACAATACCAAGAAATCCAGGAAGATGAGCTGATTGCTCTAGCATCAATTTACGGCGATGACTTTGTCAAAGCAGAGACAACTCAAGGGGCATGGAAGGTATGTAAAAACCCCCTGTTTGGGGGCTCTAACTCAGCTAAAACTACGTAGAAAGCGGAGCCTGCATTTTCAATTCATGTAAGGTCATCTGATGATGATATCAGTGCCATATTGAATGTTGTTTTTACTGCCACTTATCCAAAAAGTCCTCCATTATTGACATTGAGGTTTGAGAAAGACATAAGCGAGGGCACACGCTTCAAGCTTCAGAAGATCATTGAGAACAAACCGAAGGAGTTAGTCGGCGAAGAACAAGCTATGATCATGGAAATTGTTAACGCTTGTTATGATGTCCTCGAGGATGCAGCGCAAGCCAAATCCACTGGTTCTGAATTGCCAAGCCTCGAGGAAGAACGTGCTGCTCACGAGATTGCTGCAGTGAAATTAGCAGAACAGCAAAAAGAAGAGGAAACAAAGAAAAAGCAAATGGATAATTTAGAAGAGGAGCGTATGTTAGGATCCTTAGTACAAGATGAAATCAAGCGTCAAAAAGCAAAAGCCAAGGAGACGAAACGCAAGAGCCGACCACCAGGAACAATTGTTCCCCAAGCTTCGATCGAAAATGGGTCATTCAAGCCTGCCGATGAGCTGATTGCATTTGATCAGCCAATAGCCTTTGTGGACGCTGCAGGAGACACGTTACATTTTCAGGTTGTGGCCAACAAATTCTGTATAAGACGTGGACCAGTGTCCAGCTGCTCTACCGTCAGGCCAGTGGTTCATGGAGTTGATGTGCCGACTCTCGCACTAAAAGAAACAGATTTACGGCCGAACACGAATGAGCAGAGCACGTTCAAGAAGCAACTACAGATTTTGGAAACTGAGCTGAAAGCGCTCAAGGAAATAAGACATCAAGGCATTTTGACCATCCTCGACTTCAAAATACAGAAAATCATTGAAGCAGATAGCTCTATAGACTCAATCTGGACGGTGAGTGTGTTGACTGAGTTTGCAGAAAAAGGTTCTCTTGAAGAATTCCTGGATATTGCCGGAAGCCTTAGTACTGCAAAAGTTCGATCATGGACGATCGAGCTTCTTGATGCTCTCAGATTTATGCATGAAAACGGCATAATTCATGAGAACATACACACTGGGAACGTTCTTCTAGTGCGGGAGCCTGATGGGGATGTGAAACTAAAGCTTGCTGATGCTGGTTATCAAAGGAAGCTGCATAGCTTGAGCGACAAGAAGCCAAAAAAGGATTCCATGTCTGTGGGCAAGTCGGCATATTGGGCTGCCCCGGAAATATCAAATTCCAATCAACCTACTTATACTCAGAAGATCGATATGTGGGACTTTGGCATTGTATTTCTTCAAATGGCTTTTGGTCCATCAGTCATCAAAAAGTACGCTTCACCCTCAAATTTGGCAAATTCTTTGTCTTTATCGGACTCCTTTGCCGAATTCATTGGCAAGCTCTTCAAGACAGACCCTAGAAAACGGCCACGCGCATTTGAGCTGAGTTCCTCTGAGTTTCTCGCTACGGATGCCGAGTTGTTGCATGTAGAAGTTTCTTCTCCTTCTCTTTCTCGATTTGGGTCGGTGTCTTCATTGCCATTGCATACGCCCCGCCGTCGCCATGACTCGATGAATGCCTATTCAGGACCCGCGTCCAGATACAAGGAAGATTTCGTTGAAGAAGGACGTCTTGGGAAAGGCGGCTTTGGTGAAGTCGTGAAGGCCAGGAAGAAATTAGATGGTCAAATTTATGCCATCAAGAAGATCACCCAGAAGTCGTCTGCTTCTCTGACTGAGGTATTAAAAGAGGTCCGCTTATTGTCCCAACTTAGCCATCCTTCAGTTGTCCGTAAGTCAAAAATCTCTTTATGTCTGTCCCAAAAGAAGCATTACAGCTATAAGTACATCTCACTCCTCAGACGACCTGTGAGAATGACCCATGAAATTTGAAGGCAGAGAATTGATCATTGGCAACCTCTGCTATAGTATCGGAACGCTCCGTTTCCTGTTTTAGCTTATTTTCAAATTAATGGTGCAGAAGTAGATGTATTCTACAATAACTAGTTTCTATCTATCTCCTGTTCTAATATTCTCTTAGGTTATTACAATACATGGACCGAAGAGATATTTGACGCTTCCGAGAGGGACGATGACACTAGTACTGAAGCGGCCACGAACGACTTTTCTGCAAGTGTGATATCACCCGGAGGCGATTTCAACATAGAGTTTGCAAACAGCACTGGAGCGCCAGATGGAGGTTTGGACTTTATCTCTTCGCGCGGGTATCCCCCGATTGAGTTTGGTTACGACGATAATTCAGACTCTGAATCTGAGGACGATGACCAGTCCACAAGCTCTAGCAATCAGAATGCTATCAGCAGCTCTGAAGATGTACATCGTCTTGCTTTGAGAAGAAGCAGGTCGGATTCGCGATACCGTCGCTCATTCCGGACTGTCCTATACATTTCTATGGAGTACTGCGATAAGAGGACCTTGCGGGATATTATCAAAAGAGGGCTTCACAAAGAAGACGACGAGATGTGGCGTCTTTTGCGTCAAATACTAGAAGGTCTTGTCCATATTCATGGCTTGAACGTTGTGCATCGAGATCTCAAACCAGAGAACGTCTTTATAGATAGTACGTCGAGTGTCAAAATAGGTGATTTTGGATTAGCTACTAGCGGCCAATATTCTATGATGGACCGGCAGACATCAGCTGTGCCAAATGCGCTGAGTGGAGAAATGACAAAAAGCATTGGAACTGCATTTTATGTAGCGCCAGAAGTTTCATCAAGTAACGGGGTCGGATCATACACGAGCAAAGTAGACATGTACTCTCTAGGAGTGATATTGTTTGAGATGTGCTACAGGCCATTGTTACCAGGCATGGAAAGAGCAGAAATTGGGAAAAACCTGCGATTAGAAAGGCCTTCACTACCAAAGGACTTTGATTTTGTCGGTAAACACGTTCAAGCAGGCATAATACAGTCGTTACTGGCACGAAACCCAAAGGAACGTCCGTCAAGCGCAGAGTTACTACAAGGAGGGAAACTCCCGGTTCAGATGGAAAGCGAGACAATACGGCGTGCGTTAGCTGGTTTATCAGATTCGGAATCACCTTACTACCAGAAGATGATGAGCACATTATTTGCGACAACAAATAAGCAAGCCAAAGACTTTGCCTGGGACATTGATACTACAATACAATCCTCTTCTGATCTTTTGCTTCAAGGTCTCGTCAAGCAGCAACTGATAGAAATTTTTCGACACCACGGGGCAGTTGAAACGCCTCGTAGCATGCTGTTCCCTCGGTCTAAACATTATGGGTCAAATGCGGTCCAGTTGTTGGATGCGAATGGCACTTTATTACAATTGCCTTTTGATCTTACTCTCCCTCATGCTCGCTCCTTAGCAAAGCATGAACCTTCCGTTTTACGAAGCTTTGCTTTTGGTTCAGTCTTTCGAGGTATGCTATAAAATTTGCTTTTTTAGTCAAAGAGGGGTTGGCAACGGCTATAGCTGTGTAATTTCACAACATTCTTTTGCTTGCATAACTAAGATGGATATGCTAACCGTAATTCCACAAACAGATAATCAGTCAGGCGGCCAACCGTTCACCGTTGATGAAGTTGATTTTGATATTGTGTCTCCTGATACACTGGATTTAGCACTCAAGGAAGCCGAAGTCATTAAAGTTTTGGATGAAATTGTCATCAGTATCCCAACTCTTGACTCTGCGCATATGTGCTTTCATATTAACCACTCCGATCTGCTAGGTCTCATATTTGATCACTGCAGGATAGAAGAGAATATACGAGAGAAAGTCTCCGACACACTCAACAGGCTCAATATCGGGGCGTGGAGCTGGCAAAAGATCAAGAACGAACTAAGATCACCTATGGTCGGAGTATCCGCCACAAGTGTCGACGATCTACAGAACTTCGACTTTCGAGGTATTTAGCCCACAGCGGACTCTTTCTCTGTGCTAACGCTGGGCAGATACACCCAGCAAAGCTTTTTCAAAACTGAAGACCTTGTTCGAGGGCACAAGCACATTTGGCAACGCGTCACCTGTGATCGCCCATCTCCGTGAAGTAATTGACTACACAAAACGGTTTCAAGTACGAAGTAAGATATATGTCAGCCCTCTTTGTAGTATCAAGGAACGGTTCTGCAAAGGAGGTGTAGTGTTCTCTTGCTTGTATGGTAAGAAGGTCAAAGATGTTTTTGCTGCCGGAGGTAGATACGATAGCTTGGTGAAAGAGCATCGGCACAAGATAGGAACCAGTTTCCAGCAGCGCCATGCTGTAGGGTTTAATCTGGGTCTAGAAAGACTTGTAAAGCATCCGAGGAGTAGGCATAAGGCTTCATCTAAAAGGGTAGAAGAGGACGTTAGTGGAATTTGGAGTACGAAAAGGGTACGTGTGAGAATTTTCTCGCGTGAAAAAGGGCTAAAATTAAGCAGTGCGATACTCTTGTTGCGTCTCACGAGCCCGAGATTCTTAGAACCACTGGAGTCGAAGTCCTCCAAAACCTTTGGAGTAATGATATAAGTGCCGAATTAGCACAAGATTGTCGGTCACCAGAAGATCTGCTTTCTAGATACCGTGACGAGCATTACTCGTGGATCATCACGATCAAGCAAGACTCAATCTTTAAGGTCAAAACAATGGATCGGAAAGATGCTGGCGATACTGATGTTTCCTCGACCCAGCTCATTCCTTGGCTCAAGGCAGAAATCCGAGAACGAGACCATAAGGAGCCGAATAATAACCCGCGCGGCAAACTTTTGCGGCACCCGAGTCAGCCAGAGTATTCAGGTCCTGCAGAACATGAGCAGGATGTGCGTGTTCTCGTGGGAAGTTCCAAGAGCAAGAAGTCAAATAGAAAGATAATCATAGAGCAAGCTCAGGCGAAGGCTGCCAGCTTGGTGCAGACGTTTCTCGATGGTCCTATTGCTGCTATAGAGACAACCGACCAGGTTATGGAGCTGATACGGGAGACGAAGTTGTCTGACCCAGATAGTTGGAGAAAGTTAAGTCACGCGGTCCCAAACAACGACAGAAGGTACATTACGGAGCTGCACGACTTGATGGAGCTCATGGCGAAGCAGAACCAGGACAAAACGAAGAGTGCTTTCATTTATAATTTCAGAACGGGCACTTGCATATATTATGACTTGGAAGCCTAAACACGGCATGCTTGGAAGGCCAATGGTATGATGACAGCGAAGTCCTGTGCTTGTGAGAGGGTGAATAAGAGGATCAAACACACTACTATGATGTGTAATTTGCTTGATGTTTACGGTCAAATCAGATCTGCTACTGCTTAGCGACTAAAATGAAAAAGAAGTCGATCACCCCGTTTATTGAGCATACATATATTGACATTTGGATGTCAGCTACGCCCTCTTCAGTACATCATAGCCTCCACGCTTCTATTGAATGTGGGGTTGGCGGGGTAAGTGCCGATAACGCTGATAGGAAACCTACGTAGGTTCTAAAGTTACTTCGTGCGAGTTTGCAATTTGAGGTGCAACATTTCACAGGTTACGGTAGTGAACCGTCTCAGACCAAGCAATCAAAGCATGTAGAGTCTTTAGCAGCTTTTTCGAAATGGCATAGTTCTACATTTTCTCTTTTCGCATCATCACAAACCTGGAACATTTCCATCCCGGCCCAATCCTCGCGAGATGGCTTCAACTCGGCCACTTGGAGAGGACATCTCTGCACCTTCTACCCCAATTGTGTCCTTTCTTGGCCCTATTGCATCTTATACTCATCAGGTACATACACTCTTACAATATGAAAGACCTCCTTGGTCCATTGGGCTGACTGATCACGATCTTGCTCAGGCAGCCCTCGCGAATTTCGAAGCAGATCAATATGATTACGAGCCAGCGCAAACGATATCTGGTAGCATAGTACTCGAAGTCTTGTTCTTTGGCTGACCTGTTTTTACAGATGTCTTTACGGCTGTACAATCAGGTGAAGCCGCGCTGGGAGTTGTGCCATTTGAAAACTCTACAAACGGTGCGGTGATCTTCACGCTCGAACTCCTCGCAGATCGACACAATACATACCCAGACATCAACGTATGCGGTGAAGCGTACCTTGACGTCAGTCATTACCTTCTCGGCCACAAGCCAACCCAGCGAAATACATCGACTGATTTCCAAGTCTCCGGGTCTTGCACGCCTACACTTTCGGCTCCAAGTCCCGTCCAACCACGAACGAAACCACTTTGCGATCTCAAGCATGTCGAGCGTCTCTACACACATCCGCAGGCGTGGGGACAATGCGAAATCTTCCTCGGCACATACTTGAAGGGCATTGAACGTATCGATGTCAGCTCTACCAGTCGCGCTGCGGAAATGGTGAAAGAAGATACATCCGGGACGAGTGCTGCCATCGCAAGTAGTCTTGCTGCCGAGATTCATGGTCTCGATGTCCTTGCAAAGGGAATAGAAGACCGTCCAGATAACACCACACGCTTTCTCATCATACGCAAAGGGGTTGACGACAAAGCCAAAATGTCGCACGCGAAATCGAAATCTCTCATCTCGTTTTCGGTTGATCATAGATCTCCAGGTTCTTTGGCGCAGGTGTTGGAGAGCTTCAGGAAATATGCATTAAATCTTACGAGTATTAATAGTAGACCGACGAAGGTGACTCCGTTTCAATATATATTCTTCGTGGAATTCGAGGGAAGCAAGTTGTCCGATCCGGAGGGCAAGGTTAAGGGCGCGTTGGAAAACGTAGAGAAACATGTACAGTATTGGAGATGGTTAGGAAGTTGGGAAGATAAACTCGAGAGGGAAAAGTAAAGTAAAGGCGTAGAATAAAAGCATGCTCGCGGAGGTCAAAATAAATGTCAGTCACCTACCCATTAATCTTAGACTAAATAATAAGTCGACTTCGCTTCCTAAAACTTTTAAAAGCCTTATTTACTTAAAGTAATTAAGGGAATATTGATAATGTTCTAAGTTGATCCATTAAATATACGATATTTCGTCAACTTAATCGAAGAAATATTTTGTCTTCCGCGAGGCAGGTACACGTCTTATCGATAAGAATTACGGGGTAGCTAGTTCAATGAAGCGAGGTTATTGGCTGAATACAATCCACCGCTTGCATCGACTTGGACCTCGGCGTCGTTGTCTGCCCAGGTGGTTCGGACCTACATCGACAAAATACAGGCCAAGTGATGGGATCCCTCACTTCGGCACCAGTCTTACGGTTGAAATGTTATAAGAATACAGCTTCGATTTTAAAAGTTCCTCTACGTTGGTCTTCGACACATCTCAAATGTTCCGAAAAGCTTCTCGCTCAGCCGGCAGATCACACTTTCGACTATCTCACACCCACCCCTTCACATCTTCTCAATATAACTCTAGCAGACATTCTGCCCAAAGAGTGCTACCCATCTGGCTTCAATACTTCTAATCTCGCTCTCCCTCATGTTCCTTTTCCTTCAAAAGAGAGTGGTCCATCAACTCACCCTCAAATCCCACAAGGACATCATCTTGTCTATTTCTCGCCGCAGGTCCTCGGCAAAGACCTCCTCTCCGATGGCACTGATCCGTTACAATCCCCTGGACCTCCGTTCCTTCGCCGGATGTGGGCTGGAGGGTCTCTTCTGTATCCTACCAACAAGTCTCAGCAACTGAGGTCCGATAGAACTAGATCAACGTGCAGAGAGTCTATTGCGAAGGTTGAGCTCAAAGGCACAGGGACTGATGAGAAGGTTTTCGTGACTATAGACAGACATATAACTAAAGGTTCTGAAGATGTGAGCCAAGACTTTGACTCGAAGAATGTTGCAATGTTAGAGAAGAGGAATTTGGTTTTCTTCCAGGAAATTACTCCCGAGGAGGCAAGCGAACGCGCGAATCGTCCTGGCAAGATATTAACGGGTATGTATAATTATGTCTTCTTTTTGAGTTGACGATCTCATCTTACTACGAGTCTCTAACAGAAACAGTTCCTTCAAAATTCGTGCCAGACATTCGTGTTCCAATCACGCCAACCAAGACACTACTAGCGCGCTTCTCAGCTCTCTCATTCAATGCGCATGGCATCCACCTTGATCCTCAGTACTGTCGAGAGAAGGAGGGTTATAAGAACCTGCTCGTCCACGGGCCACTGTCGTTAATTCTCATGCTTTCTGTGCTCAGAAACCAAATTGGGAAGAACATCGTATACAAATTCGATTATCGCAACCTTGCACCGTTGTATGTGGATGAAACTATGAACGTTTGCGTGCAACGGAATCAGGAGTATTTAGATTCGAAGAGCCCGAAGCAGAGAAAGTATGATGTTTGGATCGAAGGCAGTGGTGGTGGGTTTGCTGTTAAGGGGACTGCCTTAGTCGGACCTCTAGGTGAAAGTGATGAGTTTGTGTATGATAGGTGAGTCTACAGGAGTCATTCTCAACTGGTAGCTAATCGAGTTTAGTATCGATGAGATGAGTGAATCGCTCGTATAAAGACATCATTTTCGATTTGTGTAAAGTCATGATGTAGTATACAAGGAATCATCCACAAGATGGGTCAAGGCAGTCAGCTGAGAGCAGAACCCATGCTGCCAAATACGAAGTATGTCGTCTATACCTCGATATCGAAATATCACAACACGTGCCATACAACCCGCCTGCTACTGTCATATTGTTAGGTACTTGTGGGCATGCAAAGGTGCTGAGACAGAGGTAAGATCGCAGAAATAAGTTCGAGAATTCTTCATCAGCGTCGTTTGTTCCCGAGCAGAGACAGTTCCAAACTTAACATATGCGATTCGATGCATATTGACTGAAGAAACGTACGGGGACGAGCTCGGAACGGTACGAGAACGATGAGCAAATATCCGGATTTCTTACAGCCCATCCCGTCTGCGTGTCTAAGGTCAATGAGACATGGCGGAACATTGTCAACATAACTACACAAGCTACGACTATCTCACAAAGATCTCGGGCTTGAATGAGCCAGATGATGTGGAGAATTTGTAGGGCCGCTTGATGGCGGTAATGTCGGTTGGCTCTCAAGTATATGAATACTGTATTGTAAACATTGTCTTTATCTCGAATCCAGGGTTCTGACCTCGTACTCCTGTGCTCCGTTGATGGCAACCAATAGATAATGCAAGTAAAAACACAGGGATTTTGTACTGATTTGACGCGGAGCACCAATCACAGGAAAATGTCTGACATCTTCACGCCCACCGCCCACGGCCGTGCATGCGGAGCGTCATTTCTTGGCCAGCATGCCATGCCAGGAGCTGCAAGCACACATCTAGTGTGAGCAGACCGGATTCAGTGGCACGCCTAACAAATCCCAATTCCAAACATTATTCACCTGCAGCTTTTCCCGTTGTTTTCGTTAAGCCCAATTGCTTTGCTTGTTTGGGTCTGCCAACTTACAATGAATTGCGTATGGTCTGACTACTCAACAGCCTACACCACATTCTAGCTCGAACCTTAGCCAGCACACCCCCCGCTATCTTAGGACACAACTAATCGACGACACAGTCCCGCGCTCTTCAGATCTGGGAAATATGCGGCAGCAGGCTATTATCAGCAGTCCCCTCATCTTTTAAACTGCAATTTATTTTTCTTTCCGTCGAACAATTCCCAGTTGTCCAGGAACACGCTCCTTCCAACTTCGATATACGATAGAACAAATTCCTCACCCCAACCATCATTACCGCCAACACTCAATTCTTACCGTGTAGCGAAAGGTTTTCTTTATATTAGCGGCGATATCAAACTCAGAATTCAGATCGGGCTACTGCCGCGTGGAATTTCCTTCGGTACCGCCACGAAAGCTTCTTCCTCCCGCGAGCAAGCGTTGCGGATGTCTCTGTCACAAGCAGTGTCTCTCGATCTTCAGTAAAATCTGCGACATTGCCGGCAGACGGACAATCGACGACCCCTTCCACTTCCCTGATGGCGCCCTCGGGCAAAGACGAGAGCACGAAGAGTCGCCGTAAGAGTCTCAATCCATTTACGAGGCATTCGTTGTCCAGTCTTTCGAACCTAAATACAAACGTTGGGGATGAGTACGCTACGATTGGAGAAGGTGAGGGTGAGACGCAGAGAAGGGAGAGGAAGAAGCTTGGGAAGAGACACTCGGTGTTTAGCATAGGACCTTCTGCTAGTCACGAAGTTGGCGCTCCAAAACAGGACGGTTCCTTGAGTCCTTCGCACAGCAATGGCTCTCACTCTCCGAGAGTACGACCCCGGACACTTCAGAAAGGTCGGCCGACCTCTATATTCGGATCTCTAGGGAAACGCTCGATGACTTATGTCGATGAGGAGGAGGTAGACCATTTCGCTTCCTCTGCTCCGGAGTCGCCTTGGGAAGACGGGCACCCGGAAGGTGCCACAACGCCGAATAAGACTGTGCTATATCATGGGGAGGTACAAACAGAAAGTGGCATGTTTAGGAAGAAGAAGGAATACCTGGTTTTGACAGATTCATATCTGATACGGTTCAAGAGTCAATCGAGAGCATCCGAGGTCTTCCCCTCAATTCCGCATGCCTACGGTCGTGGAGGCGCAACGAGACATCCTTCGACTACTTCTGTAGGGTCGTTGCAGGAGGTGCAGTCAAATCATTCACATACATCGGCGGAAGGAGACAATCGAATTCCTTTATCACAAATTGTTACTGCATACCGAGTAGAAGATGGAAGGCCATTCTTTACCACCGAGGTAGTATATTTAGATGAAGATTACCACGGGGTTGGCTCTATACAACTTATGCTTTACGATCCTACAGACGCAGACCTTTGGCTCTCTTCAATCCGAGGCGCCGCCCAGAAAGCGAGGCTTCTACAGGAAGAGCCTTTTCCCGCAAGAATTATCAAATATCTCGTACGCTTAGTAGAGGGCTTGCACGATTACGATCCCAACCATTTTCAGGTCTTCCGGGTTGTCAGAAGAGCCCCGCTTGTGAAAGGTGGAAAATCAACCTCATCCTCAGACGATTTACAAAAGTTGGCTGGAACGGTTTTTTATATGGTTGTTGGGATCAACAATATTCATCTGATCCCGGTGCCAGATTTTAGTGATTCTTCCAGGAGATTACTGGCCCCTAAGGCTAACCGGCATACTCATGGAATCGTCACCCTATATAGGATCAATATGTTGAGTGGGGATGATAGATTTGAGCTTGCTTTCAGGTAAGAGTCCTTGTTTGATGTTTGCTCGCTATAGCAGTCGCAGATCTATGATTGAACTTGATGCTAACGTATGGTTCCATTTTTCAGAATGCCATTGCAGCCCGTAAAAATGTTAGAATTAGCTGCATTTGCCAGCTTTGATATTGTGGCGGTTATCAATAGAGCATGGCAATATCTCAAACCTCTGTGGTTCGACCGCAGTTTCCTGCTGAAGGGTGCAGGAGATCAATTGCCTCTCGAAGATGCTGTGCCACTCGTTGAAGCAGAGGAGTACGGTGCTTTTGACAGGACTCTCGTTGCTCACTGCATAGCGTACAACGTAAGATAAGCTCCAAATGCGACGAGAGATCCACTAACATTCTGTAGTGTAACCCAGCAAATGTACAGTATGCAGTTGATTGGCACGTTGAAGACGCTCCCGAATTTCGCCTTTACCCTCCTGCGGTTACGCCAAAATATACCGTTTATGAATTATTAGCAATTTTCCGCTCACTTCGATACAACAATTCATTCAACTCAATCTCATTTCGAGACATAGACTTACATAGTATGCATGGCATGATGGATGACTGTGGGACTGATCACGTCGCGTATACCAGTCGTAATGGGAGTAAGTAGAATTGTTCACATGTTGAAATCCCATGCTAATGAGATTAGTTCCTGTGACACAGTACTCCAATATTAATCCACAGGCTCGATCAATATTATACCGCGAAGTTCAGGCTCTTGCGTTAAAGTCATCTAGTCTGCGCCGCGTAGATTTTACAAATACTTTACCTAAAAGAAGACCTACAGATATGTTCGACTTGGAAGGTCGTGAAATCGAGAAAGATCCCGGTTGCGAGATTGTTGGAGCATTATTACCCCTTTGCGGTAAAAATCTTACTAGTATCAGCTGGATTATATTGAGTGGAATAGAGCTTGGAGAAACGGATCTCGAAGAGATGAGTAAGTATTCTCAATTTGCAATGACGAGATTTGTCAGCTAACGAAGCAATAGTACCTGCACTGAACGAGAGAGGGTCTCAAATCCGAGCCATTGAGTGCTCACATTGCGGGCTCACCGATCGGGGTATTATTCAGTTACTAGGTCATTTAGAAAAGCAAAACGCCTCCCTCGAATGCATCAACATCGCCGATAATTCTGGCCGCATCGAGCCTGACAGATTTTCATCTTCGATGAGTCGCTTTTCTCGAATAAGGAAGCTTGATTTATCGAGAATAACGAGAATATCAGGAGATCAGCCACTCTTTGCTCCTGAGGTTTTACTGTCTTGGGACTTGGAGGAGCTTATCATGAACGGTATTCCTGTACGAGCTGCTTCCCTAAAGAAAACCAAACTTCGCTAATATGCATAGATTAACGACAAATCTCTTGACGCGATTGCTACATATTTGGCGAGCGACAAGTCTGATTCACTAAGAGTTCTTCAAATGGAGCAGTGTAATCTTAATGGTAATCATGTGGCTTTGCTAATGAGAGCAATGGCCAGGGAGGCAGGGCAAGCTCGGGAATTACAGCTTCACGTCAACGCTAACAAGCTGGAAAAGGGTGTTGGCGAGATTGCCAAAGCTATCAAGGAGAATCATACACCATCACACTTGGTCATGCGAATGATCGAGTTCGAGAAAGAAGATCATTTCAGACAGATTTTAGAAGCGCTGCGGACGAATACGACCATTCGGTCACTAGATTTGTCAAAGGCCTCTTTACCGTATGACGCAAATGAGCTCACTTGCGATACGTTACGCCTAGTTTTCGCTGAGAATACAACGCTCCAGGAGCTCGATATTTCAGGAGAACAGGCCCATCTAGAGGTGACACGATTCGGTATTGGTCTCAACCATGGTCTTACTGGATTGAAGGAGAACAAAGCTCTCAAGGTACTACGAATCGAGTACCAAAACCTTGGAATGGAAGGTGCCAACACGCTGTCATCCGTTTTGGAGCACAACAAACACCTGACCCACGTCCATTGCGAGCATAATGATATTAACCTGCAAGGCTTCACCATCTTGGTAAACGCCCTTGCGACAAACTACACGGTGCTTGAATTCCCATTCATGCACAACGAACAGGATGCGTCTATGAAGCGCATTAGCACGAACATGATGGAGACACGAACTCAGGCACAGAAAATGAAGGACGATCACAACAAATCCTCAGTCCGCCGATCTTTGTCGACTTTCGGTATCCACAAACCCATGCCAGCGCAGGATTTGACGCCCCAAGATGTCGATGCTGTAGTAAGATTACTTGCCGAGCGGTGGGACACTCAAATGCAGCGAATGGCCATGTTCCTCGAACGTAACCGAAACATCGCTAATGGTATTGAGCCTGGCCCAGGTGACGGATATACTGTTGGTGAAGAATTTCTCCGTCCTACGACCGCCATGAGCGATAATGGCATACTCGAAACTGTCCTTAGTAACACGACTCCTCGCGCCGATATGCCGAACCCTGTAGACACGCATATGAATGCCAAATTCGGTAACCTAGGTATCTCCACAATTCAAGAGGGCGATGGCGAGGAGAACTCGTTCCAGCATCCTATCATGCCGAGATATGGGCAGAGGAGTATGTCATTCGAGATGAACGATGATGGGGCAAATGATAGATTACCTAGAATCCGGCGCCCGGATGGGAGGTTCGAACCGTTAGAGATCAGGGAACATGCTCAGATGTTCTCGAATGGGGAGTTTTTCAAGATGGAATCTTGAGGAGCCAGAGTGTGTTTGGTGTTTTGATTCGGGAATTGTGTTTGGGAATTGGATGGTGGGTGGGTATATGGTGTGAAAGGGCATTAGTGAACTCTCGTTACGAGGCATTTTTGGGGCGTTTTCTTTTTCTTTTAAGCGGTTTTGTTTGGCATATTTGAGGATGGGATCGGTTGAGAGAATGATACCTTTTGATGGGTTTTTACACCCTGTCCTAATCTTTTGTCTTTCCTTGCATTCCTTTCTCTCTTTCGTGATGGATGACTCGGAATGAGCTGCCTAAGTTTTACTCTCGTTTTCTCTGTGTTAAGAGACAAAAAGAATTTTTGTTTGCTTGGAGTTTGAGGGCATGGGTATGCATTCGTTTAGGGGTGTTTATAGAGGTTGCCTTTGTGGTTATGTCTTTCGCTGGGTGTATATTGGAGGATGTTGGGTGGGAATTGATGGATTTTGATGGGGAAGTGAGTGGAAGGTGTGAAGTATTTAGAGGTAGTGATGGTTCGTATTTTAGAAGTGTTAATAGACCAAATCAGTCAACGAATGTTTACAGCAGGTGGAGTCGAATTTATGCTTGCCACAGCCAATGAGTGCCCCCGTTTAATGCCATAGAGTTTACAGCATATCTATCACCTGTGTCATCGGTCCTTCTGAAATTGGGAAATGATTCAAGATATGTTTCTAGGCAACCATCTAGGTTTAAATTTGGTAGCTTGTTGTACGACGCACCTAAAGTAAACTCGTAGTACACGAAAGAGAATCAAGTATCATTCGTTTCTAGTTTATTGCAATTTGTATGGTCCTCTTTAGTAGGAGTGTTCTTAAGTCTTGTTGAAGGCCACGTCTAGAGTAGATGGACTGTGCTGTGAGGCTCGCGGTAGACAGATGAGTGGTAGTCGAAACACGATATTTATGCGATTGAGTTGACTAAATATCGTATATTTAGTCGATTAACTTAGAATAGCATAATATATCCCCTTCAATAAATCTAAGTAACTAAGTCTTCCCATATTATTAATTTTATTATTTAAAGTGCTAGATCTGCATTTCTCGCAGATCAAGTAATGTTAGATAGTATTTCTAAGATCTTTGAATTCTTGAAAATAGCGTTTTTGTTGGGGGCTATCGTTTGAGTAATTGATGTTCGAGGTGAAGTAGCCAAGAAGGAAATGAATATGCCGCTTCCGAAGCAACTGTCTTGTGTCTTTTTCTACGTGGAAGGATGAATCCGTAGAAAATAATTCTTTTGTGCATATGTAGCCATAGAAATAACCAGCTGCTTCGATTGCACCCTAAAGAGCCGAGTTCCAGTTCGTTTCCAATCTTTTTACCAAATTCAACGAACTTTAGCCTTGCACTTATCAATATCGAAGCAGCTTCCGATAAGAAACCCATCCTCACTTCCTAGATGCGTCCCACAACCCCTTCGTTATCGAATTCTTTGTCGGGTCTGTGTCAACAACCAACTCAACACAAGGTGCATCAGCCATTGTAACCGCAGTAGGCTTTTCAAGCCCTACTTTGACGACGGGATACCCCCAGATTTTGGTTAACGAAGGGTATTCTGGATTGGCAACCACAAATTTCTCGATGATTAAGTGGCATAGATGTGAAGCTAGTGATTCTAGCGTTTGGAAGGATGATGCTTCAAGTATCTGGCGCCGAATGATCAACAGTGGACTTAAAATAATAATGGCAGAAGACTTACAGCTGTAACGATTTTTTCTAATTCGACATAAGCATCGTTTACAGAGAACCATCTATCCAGCTCTACATTTGCAACGACCATTTGTTTTGCAAGTCGTTCGTTTGAATTCACGCCTATCAACGTTGGGATTCTCAAATCATGAATTCGGAGTGTTGAAGATATGTTCTCTAAAAGGCAAGTCGATGTATATGTTGTTGATAGTGTTAGACTTACACCCGAACCGAGCAGCGAAGCTTTAGGCAGATGTACCTTGGTCGTTAGGACATTCATAATTTCTGGTGTAAGAAGTGACTCTGTCATTCCCGATATGCCTCGAATGAAAGGATCCTCGTTGCCAAAAAGGTAATTCTGCAGCACACTCACAATCGCCCTCAATCGTTTTTCTCCTGCGAGATCTGGTTTGAAAAGCTCGCATGCTTCGAGAAGAGTTTTACTCAATGTACCGTAATGTACTGTGCTTTCTGTCACAGCATCCTGTTCTGAAGCTGTATTGAACGGATCTCGTAAATGTACAGAGCAGGATATGAGAACTGGCTGGTTTTTATTCGGACGCCCCCAAGCGTCTGTTCCTATGGGAAGGGTAGTTTGTAGGTTACGAACGTGAATGGATGCTGGGGAGGCGGCTATTCGGCTTTGGATTTCGTGAGTGAGGGCTGGCGAGGGCCGCGAGGCCGTTTTTGGTTCTGAAGACATATTCTAGTCGGAAGCGAAGAAAGATATGAGAGATCGAGACTGAAAAAAGATTTGCAGGGAATGATCGAGTGACTTGTGTATGTGGTATCGTGAATGTGAGTACCTGTGTCTAAATAGAAAAGCCTTTCGCTTAGGTAGTAGTGTCATGTGATTGCTCTCATTTTGTCTCTGTGTCAACCTTCGACATACATGACACTTTACACGAAAGTTTGCTTTATTAGCTCAATCTGAAACCTGGTCAAATATAATAACAATTTCAATACCGGAGATTACAAACATGACCAAAAACCTTATATACAAGATCTATGTGACCAATCTCGAAATCCTTGCGAGATATACTTCCTCACTATGAGGATTGAGTAAAAGTAGGTGCAACCCTCAAGTTCTATACTTCGCAAGGAACCATATTTTATTTCTAGTCATGAGTTTCAATAGTGGTTTTAGAAAAAGTGACATTGTTGCTAGAAAAGAATTGGGTGAAGAGCTCTTTACGACAGAAAGTCTATAACTGGTGAACTTCTCGGAGTAGTTTCCTAAAGATTATTGCACATATTTTAAACTTCTTCTTCGTCAGGTCCTCCCTAAGTTTTTAATAAAACTTAGTTGCACTCTGCCTAACAATACATTTCTACTCTCTATCCTCACTCACGGAGGACAAAATAAGTGTCAGTTACCTGCCCACTAATCTTTAGTCTAAATAAGTCGACTTAGAATAGAATTTAAAGAAAACTCCTTTATCGTGTTGAGACTTAAGCTTAACACCTCTATTTCGAGATAGCTTATACTAGAGCTAAAGCCTTTTAGACCCTCGCCCAATCCCAATACGTTCGATAAAGATCTCCTGGTGGCGGCCGCCGCGACGCCAAATTTATCTCTCCTTCTGTGGAACGAGTGTATCTTGCGTAGTCGAAAACTCGATTCCCTTGACAAGCAACTTGAGCCATATTTTCGCCTCTTGTTGTTTTTCCTCTGATTCCTGCCTATCCACCATCACGAATTCAAACAAGTCCGCCAAATGCTCCTCAGGCTTCAGTCGAACCCCAGAACTCTTCTCAACATCACTGGCTACGCACAATTCCAAGCACTCTCTGCGGATGGCTCTCAAGAATTTCCCATGAGTCCAGAACCAGCCCCTATCCCACACTGCGCGCAACTCCAACAATATCCCAGCAGAGGCAAAAGCTACAGGGGCAGTAGGTCTAGCGCATCTCTCGGAGAATCAGATTCTTGTTCTATCAAGATGTAACACTGCCACATAAGGTGTATACAGATGATCTTCAACACATGGTATAGTCCCGTCGTATACAACGAATAGCGACGAGACAAGTTGTCGGCCAGCCCGTTGATATGGAGTTCTGGGTCTGCACAATACCGCAGGAAGTAGTACGTGTAGTCCGGGTAGTGTTCTTGTGGCATTTTGTCTCTCAAATTCTGACGGAAGGCATTTACCACGTCGGATTGTCTGTCCGTTACTCCTCCAGGCGGACATGCTTTTCTGTAAGCCAACCGATAAACCACGATAGAAAGCATGTTACTTGCGGCATAGACTGAGAAAACTACCACTACGTCGGCTGTGTCTCGAAAATTGAATTGCTTCACCCAAAAAGGTAGGTAACTGTAGAATACTAGACACGCGACCAAAAGCATGCAATAAAACGTCGACAGCACCGGGCCGTACTCGGTCCACGCTAAGTCCAACTGCTCCGCAATACATTCTTGAATTCTGAGTTCTTCCTTCTCCGAATCAGCTGGTATAGTTGGTGCTGAGATGGTGCAACGCGGAAATGTATTGTAGGAATGGCTGAAGGGGAGCTTGTTTCATAGCATTACGCCTGAGTGAGATTCAACGAAGGATGACATAACAAGTCATATATATAGCGAGGAAATCAATGTGTGAAAAGAAAGCAGATAAAATGTAAAGGGGACAGCAGTGCTCAATATGTATCGACACGTAAGGCCAGAAAACCGTTAGGTGACGGGAGGGGTGGAGACTCATAGGGAAATGAGATCAGAGCCAAAGTTTCCAAGAAGCCAAAACCTCTAGCGAGAAAAAGTTCTGTTCACTCCCAACAAGATAACTCATAACTGTATACACCTCGTGATCTGGGTGAAATGCTCACATAAAACATCTATGTGGTATCTACAACGACCATCTAAAAGACAAACCCCCAAATCCGATGACATATTATATCTATCCCCACGTTACCATGCAAGCACCAGATACCAGTCAAATGCTTCCAATGCCCCAAACAGAATGAGTGAAGAACAACCGCTCACATGCTCGCTCGAAAAACCAAAATCTACCCCGCTTGTTGAAAATCATGCATATACCACATCTATGCCAATGCTTATCCTCGATTCATATCAATAACCGGCACCATGCTGGTGCACAGGACACTGTCCCGGCTTAGAACCAAACCAATCCCGAATACACCTCAGATGAAACCGACAAAAACATTCCAGCCGTCCCATTTCGACACCGACTTCGAATTCCTCGAGACAGATAGTACATTCCGCATCGTCGACACAATCTTTTTCGGTTGCGATGTAGGGAAATACGCCTGTCCTACGGACCGGTGTCGATGACGAGGGGACGGATTGCTGGACTGTAGGTGTTGGCGTGGTGGCGACAGAAGTAGAAGATTGAGATGGTATAGGTCGTGCGGCTGTTTGTGGTGCTGGAGACGTACTAGGTCCTTGCATTGCTGATGCAATACAAGATTCTACATGTTTGGAGCGAAGAGCCTCGAAATTGGGTAGTGTGCGTGAAGGTAGTTCTCGGTGGCACACCCAGCATTCATCCTCTTCTGGTATTTGACGCCGTTGCTGTGGCCGAGGTGGTAGCGGACGTGACTGATCTGACTCGCTTCTTGGTATTAGGCCTACAAAGCGCGGTGACGATGCAGCAACGTTTGGAGGACCATGGGAGTTGGCCTGAAACAAATTGTATAAGCAAAAAGGATTTTGAAGCATTTTTCGAAAATAGTAGAACAGGAAAATGAAAGGCTCATACCGTGACTAAACCCCCACGGGAGGCACCTCCAACCTAAGTATCATCAGTCTTTGCACGTATTGTTATATTTTGAGGGAGGGGTTTAACGCACAGTACTGCTCCTGGACCGAGCTTCCATTGGGTTCAGTCCGAGTCTAGGATCTTCCCTATGCGTATATGAGGAACCCCTGGGTGGGAAATTCTGTGAATTGCTGTAATAACTTGATGATTGATTGGGTGGTCCTAAAATGCTGGGTTCTCGTGGTCTCCTAGGTGTGCTTCGTAGAGCGTCCCGTACCGAAATAGGCGTGACCTGTCGATTAGGTTGATTTTGAGTTCTTTGATATGGTCCATATGAGGGAATTGCGCCACTAGCCGATCGGCCGTGCCTACTAGGCTGCGAGAGAGATTGTGGTATATGGCTTGAATTGGTTTGTGGAGGGGCAATGTTAGGGTCTGGGACACATGGGTTGCATAATCGAACACGCTCACCACCCCCGAGGCCCGTAACTTCAGCAGAACTTCCTGCGCGAGCAGGGTCCCGAGCAGGACGTGTATTAGCACTGTCTGTCGACGTGGATGTGCTTTCAACAGGAGGTTGAACGATGTACTGGTAGGGTATCGTAATCCGGTGTGGTGAACAATTCGCGCATACAACACGCCCGCACTTCCTAGTCAATTATTAGCAAAGACCCCACTTCGAAATTGACGCTGCCACATCTGGATTTTTTTCTGCTATTAACTTACCTACAATGATGTTTGCGGGTAAAAAAACCTAGTGGCAGTCAGCTAAATACACAAATACACATTAGGTAGCGAAGAAAGTCACACTCACTGAATTGTGAGTTGCAAATAGGGCAATAAGTGGCTTCTACATCCGGCTGCCACCTAGGCACAACAACTTCTGATCGTCCTGACGGAGAACGTCGATATCTAGATTGACTCGCTGGGGGTTCTCTCGGCTCGGTTGGTGCATCATTGCTGTGGTTCGAAAGTGCAGAATGCATCGACAGTCGGGACGAAGCCGAAGAGGAAGCTCGGCGTAGCTCAGGGCGATTGCTGCTTGCAATAAGTCCTGTATCCTGTGTGTTCACTAACTCGTCACCAGTACGGGCTTGGGAGGCAGAGCTCCCCCGGCTTCTTGATTCACTAGTCGTTGTAGACGAACTGGAAGTTGATAGTGGCATTTCTTGATAAAGTTCGCCGGCGCTCCCTAAATACCCAGCTTGACTCTGGTCATTCGACGCGCCACCAGAGGTTCCCCCAAAGCCGCTATAAATGATCTCTCTTGGGTCCACCGTAAGGCCGTCTTGTTGGGCGTTTGGAGGAAAGGGTGGTAGAGGTCGATCGAGTCTTAGTTGATCTGCTGAACCCGCAGCAGGAGTCGGACTACGATTTGTGGTATCCATCTCGGATATGTTGTGACTCTTTTTCTCAATGTTCCAACCTTATCCAGCAACTGTAATTTCGTGAACAAGACCAGAGCCTTCCTTAGTCCAGGCTGCTCGTCAAGATTGCGGCGATCCTAAAGCTAAGGCTTCAATGATGTGGAAGTTACTGCAGCTATGCCAGGCTGGCAAGCTCAATCTGAAGTTTCAGCACAGTCCGCGAAAAGATTCCCAGGTTTGGTCACTTCACGGAAAGCCTTTGCGCCGAGCTATGCTTCCACAAACGAGACAGTCGATATATTCAAGGCTTTCCCTAGCCTCAGCACTTCCAGCCCAGAGCACGCGACCAACCGCACAAGGCCGATATAATCCTCGACTGCCCTTCCTCTCTTGCCGGTTCTATGCTATGGATCCCAGCCTGAAACGCAAGTATTATAATGTGTAGCCTTCAGCTCGTTGTGGTGTATCTAAAATCCGTTCGTGCGGGGGATAAACACTCGAATAATCGCGGCTCGAACATTCGATACTCGACCTTGTGGCGAATTACTATCAACAACCCTTGGTCAGCAAATGTCTCTACTCAGAAGGGTAATCGTGTGGCGAACCAGGCGATCGCAATAATGCTTAAATATACTTTGCAAGCCGGTGTTGACCATAATACAAGTTGAGTAAAGCGTAGTGAATAAGTTGGCTGCAAGAGCTTGTTCCGCACGTCGACCAATCTAGATTTTGCGCATCTTGCGACCGTGAATTATATGTGCCATTCAGACTTCCAACTGCTTAATATGTTATTGGCATGTACCAGTGAAGCAAATAGGTTCATGTAGGAAATAGTAGGTACCTATGGGTGCACAAGAAGCTTAGTGTACAATTTACCTTATCTTATCGGCTCATGCGATATTGACCCTAGGTGGTGCCTTAGGTTGTATCAATAACCGCACTCACGGTGGACAAAATAACTGGCAGTCGAAACACGGTATACCTTCGATTAAGTTGACGAAATACCGTATATTTAGTGAATTAATTTAGTACAATGTCAGATATTTAGTCAATTAATTTAAGTAAATAAGACTTCTTACGCTCTATTCGAAGTCGACATATTCAGTCGAAGAATAGTGGGAAGGTAACTAACAATTATTTGTCCTCCGCGAGCCGCATTTTAATCACAAGTACAACAGAACAGTCACTTCTAATTTAAGATACTTCTTATTGGAAAATCATAGTGTCATTAAAATAGCTTATTACATGAATGCAGTCGTAAAACTTTTGCTCAATCAACATGCGGGTAGCCTTCCGAATCCTTTCTAAGGTTTATGAAGCTCAAAAACACCTTCTCACGCCGGAGAATAACCGTCTAATGCTCCAAAAGTCTCAATGAACCTTGAACGACAACGTTCTCCAGGATGGATCCCGGAGGAATATCAATAGTGCTGCCTTCTGTCGCTACAATAATGACTGTACCCTTAAGAGTAACGCCACGACCAAGGTTGACAGCACCAGTGATTGTCAAATGGTCAAGCTCGATAATCTTGGGGATGGAACCGATCCTCTTTTGGAAATCGGATACCTTCTTGAAGTCGTTACCAAGCTTGATGAGTGGAGCTGGGCCAAATCTGTTGGGGTCGATCTGGAGCTGACCATGCTTGAGCGAGTACAGATCAGACTTGACGAGCATCAAGTCGGAGCAGGTCTTGACTGGCAAGAAACGTCTTCGTGGTACGTTCACACCATGGGCGTTGTGGAAATGACGGATAGCGGCTCCGACAGCTGTCTCAAGTTGGACAATTGAAACATCAGACTCGCCCTTCTTATCAGCTGGAATGGACTTGTTATTTGGAATAATCTCCATCTCGAGCTCATTGTTCTCGACAATACGCTTGACAGCCTTCAAGTTCAACCAGATATTGTTGGTGTTGAAGTACTTGAACTTCTTGATAGACTTGAACTCGTTAGTGTGCTCTTTAGGAACTTGAGCGATTTCCAAAAGGCGGACGGATCCCTCATAATCAATGATGGTACCACCCTTAACATCAGCCTTGGTCTTGTCGGTCAATTCCATAATGTACTCAGCCTTGGTCTCGACCATGTGCTGGAGAATTCTGAGATCAACAACAGCACCCAAGTTGTCAACGTTAGACAAGAAAAGAATCTCAACACCTCTCTCGATGAGTTTGTCAAGGATACCTGAGTTATAAAGCGACTCGAATACATCTCCGTGTCCTGGTGGGTACCAGTCAGAGATTGGGGAGTTGAAAGATTTTGGTGCTGGGAGAAGGGAGTCCTTCAAGATTCTTGGGTATCGGGATTGGTTGAATGTCAAGATATCGATGTTGTGTCCCTCGTATTTCTTAATAATGTTCTGGGTGTCGTCGTCGGTGTTGAACGAGTTCATGAGAACGAAAGGAACGTTCACGCTGTATGTTCGGTTGAGATATTCGATTTGACGGACAGAAAGATCCAAGAAAGACATGCCGTCACGGACTTCGATAACCGATTTTGGACCAACACATCCCATAGAGGTACCGAGACCTCCATTGAGCTTGAGGACAGCAAGTTTGCTTAAGAAGCCAACCGACTCGGAATTAGCAAGCTCGTTGTAATCGACGACCTGGTTTTGTGCTGGTGGGGCAATGCGGTCCCAATCACTACTGTTCACTTAGTCTTAGTTTCAATCCATTTGGAAGTGGGTAGTAACTAACAGTTGGTTTCCCTTAGCTTTATCGTTCAAATATCTGCGGAAAAGAGCAAAGAAGTTGTCCATCTCAGTCTCAAAAAGCTAGACATTATTAGCAATGTATCATCGCCATCAGTCAGGGAGGCCAAAACAATACCTTCTTCTCAGTAGGGTCGGTGACAGTATCAGCTAAGTTGTTAAGCGCATTTCGCATTTGGCTGGCAGCGACCGATGTGGAAGTGTTCTCGAAAGCCTGATCGTGACATGTTAGCTTGGCGAAGTCTTGAAGGCTTGGGGTTTTAGGTAAAGCAAAGATCGAGGTATCAGAGGCCGCTTGGTAAATCGTTGGTCGGGGTTGAAGGCTTTCTAGCCGTTGCTGGGAATCTATAGAACCCATCTTAAGATACCGAAACCAGTGTTTTTTCGTATGCTTGTTGCGTGCAGTTCTGTTGCAAAGAATGTGCAAGGTTGACGTCAGGTTGAAGAAGACGAAAGTGAGAATGCTCAGCGAATGTGGTATCCGAAGCGTAAATCGTCACTTCCTTTCTCGGCCTGATGTATGCAATAGGAGAAGTCAAACGCAATACGACAATCAGATCAACAAACTTGTTGAATGTTCTGAGAGCCAGTATAGGTCATTCGGTTCCCAGCCCATAGCCCATTCTCGTCAATTGAGCAACCCGGAACGGTATTGGAGTGGTGAATCAAGCCCGTCTGCCATGATTCTTCGGCTGCTAGTAGTTGATCCCAAATAGGATATCCTCCATTGTGTATAACATTATGCCATCGCAGCGCTCGTGTCCTCCTGCGGTTTCCAAACGATAGGGAAATCTGTAAAACTTACCATGTGAGATTGGGTCTTGCCATGGTGTTTTCGAGCAAATTCGGCAGCGTTGTCGCCGCCCAAGCCAGATGGCTTAAGGTGGGAAGGAAGTGCGCTCTTGAGAGTGGATGCCATCTTGTGTGATTGCGAGCGAGTCTTTTGTGTATTCTTTCGAGTTTGTAGGAGAGAATGGGAGGTCTCGCTGAAGTGGGGGAAATAACTTCCTGGGAGGACTTTGCGTTAGCGGATTTCTTTGGTCGATCACTCAAGTCGGAAGCTCTGCATTCTTTACAGCTTGACGTAATTTCGAGGGGCAGACTGGCAGACTGGCAGACTGGGCACTACCACCGACAGGGAAGGGACTTTGATGGACTTACAAGCACGGAGGGTATACGCAAAACGTCTTCAGGAGAAGGAGAAGAAGGGATGAGGCTGCAAAGACTGGGAGCGAGGGTTTTATTTATCAACAGAAAGGCTGGCGTCGGAATCGGCTGGGGTAGTATTCTGGTTCTGATAGTTCGTTGCTCCGGTTGAAATTATTTTGTCCTTGTCTCGAAGCCTCGACAGGCCTGGGGTCCTGCTGGTGCCCTGTGCTGTCCCAAAGCGGGCTAGCTCTGCAGTTGATTCGGCCATGAGCAGGCATTTTGGTGGCCCGCCACGACCTTGAATTCCCATGTCAACCACCAGCGAACCCACCATCTTTCCAACCACACCAGCAGCGCTGTCCCTCCTTGTTCGCCCGATACCAACAGGAAATTATCATTTGAACCAATGCGAAGCGCTCTAGAGAACAAGAATCGCATAGTTGAGATTTTCGAGTTGTGGCAAATCGGTCGCCTACGCCGATCCAAACACAATTTATCCGCCAGCTGTTGAGAACGAAGATGGGATGGCAATTGACTCAAGCCAACTGAAGCATTACGAGGATTAGTGAAAGGTTGGAAGTGAAATCTGCCTTCTGCACCTTCTTCTTGGTAATGATTCTCGTGAAATCGGTCTGCGCGATCAGATCGTTTCGGCCATGCATCCATCCATCGTTTACTTTTCCATCTATTTTCTATTGATTGCAGCTCAAACGACTTCGACAAGATATTCAAGAGTTGTGGTCGGCTTTGGCGGGTCCTCTCCAATCCAACGCAACATACGCACGACGGCCCGCCCACCAAACTATTCCACGGCTACAGTATCAATATTCTGCACCCGCTTCTCGTGAACATGCACGGCGCGACAAGCAACAACCCAACTCGTCATTGCTATTCTTAGTTCTCAGAAGATCAAAGCATCCGTTAGGTTTTGTTCCGACGTCTAAGCAACGTATATGTACCAGTAACCCGGATGTGGGCAAACATACGAAGGTGTAGCTCAGCATCAGGATGCCTCAAATGTTACGCCCTCATGTCGTTTTGCTGCTGAGTCCCTTGACAATCTTAGCTAGGTGACTGCCCGGACCCGAACCACCTATGTAGGTACGACATGCTAACACGTGGGGGTTCAATTTCCATCCCAGGCTCAAGCCAACAATTTCGAAGTCTCCGAAAATTCATTGAGGTTATGGTTGGCTTTTGTAACATGTTTCATCAAAATCAGATATCAACTTGGCATGCAAGGACATCATCAGCATCGTCACTTTTCTATCCTCCCAAGATCACAAGCAATTCTTGAACACGACTCTTTGGGGTTAACCCAAAGAGGACATCAAGCGGATTTCTCGTTTGGGACTTTCGTTGCACATCGCCCAAGGGATCTTCCTCGTCAAATTTCCGAACTGATTTTTGTGGCGTTTCCTGTCTATGAGGCTGAAGTCTGCCAAACCAAGCGAGATTCAACTTATCGATATCGCGCTACACAACATCCAATATCTGCCCATACATACATAATCCAGGTGGATGTGACTTAAATTTCGGGTCTCAGTCTCAAATTTTAACTTGTTTCCTACTCTAAAATTCTGCTAGTTACCAAAGAAACTGTTCCCACTCAAGCGCTTGTGCGTGTTGCAACACAGAATGTCGTCCGTCAGCTCTGTTGCAGCTCCTCCCGTATTTGTTCTTATGTTTTCCTTCTCATTCTTTGGGTCTTATGTTTGTTGCTCATTCAACTTCTTTGCGAACATACCTAACATCGGGTCCTAGCGACCCCTTTTTTGGGCTGGGCCGACTAGAGTTTAGCAGCGGCGGTCCCGAGAACGGGCGGGTACACTATCTAACGCCGTCTCTAAAGCTGGGATAGAATCGCTCCATGCGCGAAGCTAAAATTACTTACTAGCAAAATGTTGAAGAGTTGGACGACTTTGAACTATACGAATTTATTCGGCAATCTCAACTCTTTGCTTAGTTGGCGACCGGACTATTGGATATAGAGATAACCAATCAGATTTCCACTGTAGACCTTGGAAATTGCCTATATCTTGTCCGATTGTCTAGCTTCGCATAGCTTGTCTCCACTGTGCTTTGGTAGCAGGCAAGCACGGCAAGTCAATGTTTAGCAGATTTCTCAGGCTCTCGAGCATTACCGTTAGCGTCCTTCCCATAACAACATCAACGCTCACAAATACTATCGAATAAAACTCACCCACATAGGTAATACTCGCATTCCCGACGTCATGTTTCTTGCATATAATCCTAATCATCTTCCATGCCTTACGTCCTGTCCAAAATAAAACCCGCGACACATGCGGAGAGGGAATGCAGTAAGATGAGTACGCAGCTTACTACTCTAACTCCGACACGCCACAGCCATATAAATTTGCTTATAATGATCACGATCAGGACTACTACATCTGGGAGCAGAGTAGGGAATATACTTTCTCTGACAAATCTCACAACAAAATTTATTGAGCCATATCAAGCACTTCCGGGCTTCGATGAATAATACTTCGAGAAGCTACTACGTAGAGCTCACATATGCCGCAAGAAAAAACACCCTGACATCAAGGTGATGTAGTTCAGAGATCCTAATCCGAACACGATTCGAAATTGAGTGTGCTTTTTAATAAAGTAGGCTCGTGTCTTTTGGCCCGAAGAGTTCGCGTACTTATAATATAATTAGTGATGACATTGAACTGCCCTATCTCTATGGCGCCGTGCGAAATGTAGTGCTTTCACTACTCCACTTATTAAATAAAAATTAAGCTTTGGTGAGTTAAAGGGTGTTATTCCTATGTACGACATCAAACATCATTACCACATCAAAAGTCCCCTAGGCTGGTTCAGTTTCAATGCCCGCAGTAGCCAATGCAAATTGCAGTAATCTGTGGACCTTTAAAACGGGGAGTTTGTCGATTTATGTAACAAAGTGCAGGTACGTGAGCTCAAATACAGTCTAAAAAGGTTTTATTTACTGAAGACTATGGACAAAATATACGAGTACATGTCCAGTACATTGAATAAATATCTATATTCAACTGCTGCTTACAAGTTTACTGCACTCTGGTGCACTTGGCGTATTTGACTATTGATGTCGCTTCTATTGATGTTGTAGCCTTGTAGGCGAGCTGTTTTTACTTCAACAGAACTACACTACACGTCCATTCCAAAGAACCAAATGCTCTCATCATTTGAATAGACTGTGGCTTAATTGGGCACAGATTTGACTCAGACTGCTGAGTAATCTTTGGTGTAGGCAAACTCTAGGGCTGAATCCACGGCGAGGCTCTGTAGATGGATTACCAAAAGAAAAGCTGAACCCAACCTCAACAAAAGTGAAGATCAGTACTCTTAGTATCAAACCAAAGAGGAGTGCAACATGGATGCAGCTAGTCTAGCCCTCGGCGTTTGCGGCCTATACGGCGTCATTAAGCAATGCATCACAGTTATATCGCGAGCACAAAACTTTTCCAAGCAAGCCGCAAAACTTCGCGTCAAATATCTGATCGAAGAAGTGCGGCTACAACATTGGGCGCAGAACTGGGGTTGTCCTGATGGCGCACTCATGGATCCAAACCTGAAAGCGTTCTCGCCGGCGCTACATCAAGTCGCGATCATCACGTTGTTGGAGATCTACAACACACTTCAAGATACTGCAAAGCTCCGTGATCGATATGGGATTGATAGTCCGCTATCAGGTTCTACAACGTCCCAAGCAACTCCACCTCTTCTCTCACGCTCTTCGACGCTTCTGAACAGTATCTCTAGAGACGATTTGAGTCTATCCGTAGTCCCAGACAGAAGCAGAATCACCGCTCAACTATCCGACACAAGACCTACATCCATCACCATCCCACTACTCCGTCGAACCATGTGGGCAATTAGTGGCGCTACGAAGTTCGAAGCACTTGTAAAGGATCTCAGGGAGTGGAATGATAGCTTAGCATGCTTCCAACCACGTCGGCAGCAGGAGTCCGCAGATTTGGCCCTAATGGCGACGCTGATTCAACAGCGTGGCGGTGATCAAATCTCTGTTCCTCAGATCATGGGCGCTCTGGAGGAAGATGGGCCAGCGGAACTCTCGCAGACGGCATCGCTTAAGCGCTATAATGAGTTTCTGGAGGCCAATGTGCTGAAACTGCCAGATGCTGTTAGGAGGAGGGATCTGTACCTGCTACCAGCCAATTTCAGCTTGGATGACTCTTCCAAGCCGGGTGAAGGACAGGATTCACAAACGCTGTCTTGCCATTGGAGACAATTTGGTACATACCGAGCTCCTGCTCTGCCCGGGTCAAACCCCGTTCCCGTTCTCGTCGAGTGGAAGATAGTCCCGAAAGACATCAAAGCGGAATACAAGAGCATATCCAAGTCTAGAATTCAAAATATCGCACTACTTCTTCACGAAACAACTAAGAAGCCCAAGGAATTTTTCACGCATCCATGCATTGGAATAATATCAGCGTCTGACGGGACTCAAGGGTTAGTGTTCAAACTTCCACCAAGCACGACTGAAATAGACCCGTCTACAGTCCAACCTTACTGCTCTCTACATGAATTATTACCAGACACAGGTACGGAATCTACATCGATATATGAGCCACCTCTACAACACCGCTTTTCACTCGCCATGAACCTCGCCAGCGGCTTCCTAACATGCCACGCTTCCGCAGTAGTTCACAAGCGCTTTTCGAGCCACGACGTGTTGTTTTCACATCCTCTCAACCAAATTATCAGATCCGAAGAATCTCCAGGTCTTCAAAAACCTGTGATCACCGGATTCGGCTTCTCGAGACCGGTTGATGATGAATTTGGATCAATTTCTGTAGACGCAATCCCCTCTGTAGCTATATCCAACGATGCGCTTTCCGCTTTGGGACAGTCTTTGTACGCTCATCATAGCGTAATTGGGCGTTCGCCTGTTGGTTTCAGTGCCAAGTTTGATATCTACTCGCTTGGGCTGGTACTTCTTGAAGTTGGGTTATGGACTAGACTCGAAGATCTTTTGCCGTCGAGAAACACACTCAGGAGGTTAGGTATTGAGGGACCAGTGTTCTCGACAAAAGTCTTCATCGAGGCGTTCCACGACACGCTGATTGCTCGATACCTTCCGAGGTTGAATAGGGCAATGGGAGGGATCTATGGGAGTGCTGTAATTTGGTGTCTAGTCGATCAATTCAAGGAGGATCCAGCATTCGATGAAGAAGCTAAAACGCAGGAGGCTTTTTACTGGAGAGTGATTAACGAGTTGAGCAAATGCAACGTCTGAGCTTTGCGTACGTAGCTGTAACTGTTCAGTCTAATGAATCGCGTCTAGCGGGACCAAGCACTTTATCAAGCTGCCTCTGTGTTCGACGGTTATTTTTCAGTACGGAGTGCCAAGCCTGCCTGGGGGTGCTGTAGCCCCGCGTAGCAAATCCTATTCTATTGTCATTGTCATCGTCGTCCGAGCTATCGCCTGGGTCAGAAATAAAGATGACATTTGGATCACCTTCTAATTCCCGAAGAAGTTCGGGAGAAAGCATAGGCCCTGGGTCTGTCTCTGACTCTGAGTCGCTTATCGGTTCCTTTTCAATTGCTGCGGCGGCTTGAGAGTATACTTTCAATAATGCTAGACATCTAGTTTCGATGACGCTCGGCTCATCTGGAGATGGCGATTTGATGGAACCATGTAAATATAAAATGTCATGTCCTGTTTCGTCTTGCTTGATATCGATTATGATTTTGAGCACACCGTCACTTCTTAGTCTTGTCCAGCGGGGATATCTTTGTCGCAGATACCTCGCTAGTTGTGTTTGCTGCTCGGTCGATGGCCATCCCATTATCATCCACCAAAACGGGAGCTTAAAGGCACATTCATCAACCTCTTCGACCCTTGATTTTCCCTTGCCAGAGTGCTCTGAGGAAAGCATTTCGTGGACTCTCTCTAGGCCAGAGACATTCAGACTGTCTTTAATTATCTTGATGACACGTTCTAACCACTCGGTTTCTGAAGACTGCGTGCCTGCCCACATGTGTCGATACTGTTGGATTAGTAGAGAATATTCTCGAGCCATGCTGTATGCATTTTCAATCAGAGGATCCACTGGATGATCCAAATCTGGTTCCGAAGAGCTGGCTTCGGCTACAGAGTTTGTACAAGCGCGATTAAGCTGATCGACAATTGCCATGCTGTTGTGCATTGCGGCTGTTGCAGCACACTCTTCGTTGTTGGCATCTTCCTCTAAAATCCACTCAGTGAGATAGCCAACCCTGGCCCTTGCTACATCAACTGGGCGAATCTCAAGACATTTGTATAGCTTTGAGTCATGGCTAGCACCAGCGTCCAGCAAGGTAGCAACTGCTTCATAGTTACCACATATAACAGCTAAGTGGAGAGCAGTGCACCCAAATCGATCTATCTGATCTAACTCATCTTGCCGATGGAAGACTGACAAGAGGTATGTTAGATTAACAATAGTATCCGGATTTGATTGTCTTCCTTTTGGACACAAGACTGCAGCATGAAGAACTGTAAAGCCCGTAGCAGGAGCTACTACAAAGCTTGATCTTTGAAGTCGATCAGAGTCCAACAAAAACTTGAGCTGTGGCACTGATGTATCACAAGCTGACATAGCTAGCCTTCCAAGTGCTGTCATACCAGTGAAGAAGATTTCCGAGATCTGAGTGACAGCTAAAGCGTCGATATCTGCTCCGTACGTGAGGAAGAGTTTGGCCATCTCAAAACAACCTTGGGTGACTGCAAAAACAAACGGCGTCGTGCCACCAGTCATAATACCTCCAGACATTGGCAGGAGAAAAGATTGATCACAATATTTGAGCAGCACTTCGCCAAAACGAACATCATCTATTCCAAGGTGACTGAGACGATGCAGACAATTCGTCGACCCTACAATGTCGCTGGTGTAAAAATTGCACTCAGCACCCGCTTCGAGCAGAACCACAAGCGAATCGAGTTTTCCGTCACAAAGCGCAATTGCTAGCGGTCTCAATTGCAAGTCCAAAATTTCCATCGGCTCTTCGAGTGATGTGTATATATTTCCCAAGAATGCTTGAAGAACTGTAGAGTCTGCCACACTCACCAATATACCTAAAGATAAGCTTGCCCTTATATCAGCAGGTTGTAAGCGAGAGAGAGAGAATTCCAAGGCACGTTGTCGCGCTGAGTTGTAGTGTTTTCCGTGAAGTGCTATTCTTGCACTTGTCCAAAAGGGCGAGATGACTAGCATCAATGCCTGGAGCCAATCTTGGGATTCTGTCCTTGGATAAAACGGTATTATTGCGGCTGCAATCTCGATTTGGTGACGGCAAATGGCTACCTCGAAAGGGCTCATTGGTATGTTTGTAATTGAACACTTCACTGTGGTGTCACATCCAGACTGGCAGAGACTTATCACAGCTTCACACTTGTTCTCAACGACTGCCCGATGTAAAGGCGTGCCTGGAGCTGTGAATGTGCGGATGAGTTGTTCGTACTGGTACATGGCGAATTCGTTTATATCGTCGCTGTTACTGCTGTCCGAACCACCACTCTCGGAATCCGAATCTAGTATCTCGAGATCCCAAGTATCAGATTCGTCGTCGTCCGTAACGTTAGCAATATCTTTACAGGAGACAGCATTCATGTCGCAGCCAGCGTTGCTCAATCTCCTGATTAGATCCGGAATATCCTGGCTGTCAATGCGACAAATCCAATGGAGAGCATTTTCTTGAAACAAGTCTCGTTTGGAACAATCAGCGCCCTTGTCAATGAGGAAGTTGGCAACCGGAGAGTGACCGGATCTCATAGCAACCAACAGAGGAGTCTCTTGTAACCAGTTCCGACAATTGATATCGAAAGGGAAATCTGAAAGAAGCATCTCCACAACACTTAGGGCGCCGCATTTGACCGCATGGTGGAGCAGGTTGGATTTGAAATCAGTCGAGACCCAGATCTTGTTGACATCAATACTATCCTCCTGTCTGTTTCCTGATAGTCCCTCATATACAGCTCTTGAAATGTGTTTGGAGATGCATTTGGCTCCATACATTAGCCGTGTTAGGGTTTTCTTCAGCTCCTCTGGCTGGCTCAAATCCCAAATCTCGTCAGCTTTCATTTCGAAAAGATACCCCCCATTTCGATTCCTCCAATTTTGTAAGGCATTGTTGTAGGACGTGGCGGGCCCTTCCCGAGATAATATATCGAGAGCAGGGCCGGAACCTCGACCTGCAGCAGTCTGTATAATTTCTTCAACTACAATATCCATATCCAGTGGGCAGTCTAGAGCACCTGCCATTTGCACAACATCCATGCGAGCTATATCCATAATCGTGTCATCTAATTGCGTCTGCCTAGAGTCATTTTCATCCAGATGTTCATAATGCAAAGCCATCTTGCGCAAAACGTCCAACAACGAAGCAGGATCGCGTTCCAAAGATCTCACAGTGCCGGATAGCTCTCCTGGGAGATACATTTGCGCACATGAAGACGTTATATCTCTAATGGCACACTCCTTGGTGATGACAGAGACCCAATTTGATACTGCAATATCAAGTCCGATGGGTATGCTGAGGTTTGAGTCTGTCAAGACTTCGAGACGCTTCAACCTGGGTCGAACTCCTGTATCCGAGCCGCCAAAGTCGTCCATATCAATGACCTCGTTCTTATGACGCATCATGTTCAGCGAGCTAGGCTTGCCTCCAAGATGCACAATGGCTGCCCGTAGGTTTCTCTCATCCGGGTCAACTTGTACAGTATCCTTTACAACACTGCTGACGGACTCTATGTCAACATCCTGCGCTAGTTCGCCCAAGACACGTGTAGTTTCAAAGCTCTCTCGGATGATTCCGGCAAAATCCTCCTTTCTCTTCAACATTTCAATTTCAGTAAATTTATCCTCACTTCCATTAAGGCTGTTCACTGTTTCAAACGGATCTCTTCCGTCCATCATGGTTCGCCAAACCAGCAGCCCAAAAGAGTAAGCGTCAAGCAAGCGTAACTGAAAGCCTTCCATATGGTATTCGTATTCGGGAGCATTCCATGGAAAGCTGATGACAGACACCCGGTATCTTTTCCCCGCATCCTCTCTAGTGTACACCACGTTTTTCTTTCCAAGAATGCTAGCATGATGTCCTCCTGCAATAGTGGAGCCGAAGTCACTCAGTTTAGCTATATAGCCTCTTTCAGATTGTTTGAACACTAGAACGTTTTCACTCTTCAAGTCCCCATGAACAATTGAAGCCTCATGTAAAGCTTCTAACCCGAGTGCAATATCCAAACAGAGTCTCCGCTTAACCGTGTAACGTAGAGTCAGAGGACGCCGTTGTAGATCGATGAGGGTGCCATAATTCGCTTGTTCTAATATCAGCACGGGCAATGGGCATCCGCCGTAAGGATTATTCTCCCACCAAAGCCCTAAGAAGTCCACAATATTCTCATGTATGCCGAGTATAGGGTCTCTCAGCGCGAGAATCTCTAATTTTACGGATTCCAATCGTGACCTCAAGATCTCTGCGTCTGAAGAAGGACGTATCCGTTTTGCAACAACGGCACCATTCAAATTCGAATCCAGCGGACTGTGTTTCCAGACTGGAGCGAAGGACTTGACTGAGAATGTGGAGCCAGAACCAATGTCTTGTAATGCGTCGAATGGTGTTTTTTCTAAAGCGTTGAATCTGTTGAGGGTGAGAAAATCGAGGCTGTGGCCTTTGTTCTCTAGGCGGGTGTAATTATCAAGCGTGAGTTGATTTAATTGACTTTGAAGGTGGACTAGTGACAGAAGTGGATGAAAAGTTTCGTCTTCCAGCTGAGCAGATTCTACGTCAAAATCGCTGCTAGAACTCGGTTTCGTTCGACTCGTACCGCCGTGTCGTCTTAATAACCGCGGTAGCTCTGACTATGAATCTTGTCGTCAGTAATGACTTAACCCGCGAGCTAGGCTAGATGAACTTATGGAAGTGGCACACTAACACTTCCTGAAAACAACCCGAAATTCATGGTGAATTCTGAAATGTGGACAGAGCCCTAGACTCAGCAACGATGACCGCGTGATGGAGAGCTGAGATGGGCAAGTGCGAGGCTGCGCATGTACCGGCGACGTGTAGAGACAGGGTTGATCAGAAGAGTCCACCCGAAGGGCGGCGGATGACAGACAATGCAGATGATAGGGACTGAGTGATGTGCAAAACTCTGGGATTGTCTGTTGTTTGATCCAAAAAAGTCACCGTCGTCGTCCCCCATCGTAGCGATCTGGAATATTGGTGGCTTTCGCGTGGCTGTCGTTTTCACGTGCACACTGTTTTTACAGAGCCTCGTGTTTACATAGAACTTTAGAGATACTCATTGGCAGAGAAGTTCGCTATTGTAAGCCATGATATATGACCTAGAGTTTTCGACTCTGTGCTGCTCATGTTGTTGTTAGTCTTATAGCAATTGCTCTCAAGAGACTAACCTATTTTTTTAGGTGGCTTGGATACTGTTATTGTTTTGGGTCAACTTATTGAGAAAGCTAAATAGATCAGATGGGTATCTGTGCATGTATCTCGTGGTAGATAATATAGGTGGCAGTAACCTGGGGTCATTTTAACCATTCTTTCAATTTGCTTGACGAAATACCCGATATTGTGTCAACCAAACCGAAAAATTTATCGAATAAATGGAACAAATGACACGTTCGGTAGTATGTAACTAGTCTGTCTACCTGCCATCCAAAATATCATAGTGGTGAAAGATTGATGTTTTACAGTAATATTGAACGGAAGAAAAAATGAAGCTCATATAGTCGTAGAAAAAGCTGGAGGACGATGCTATCTGCTAGCCGCTGGGAATGCCCTCAAAAAGATGACAGGAAGATTAGTAGAGGTCAGCCCGTGTACTTATGATCCAGAGCAGACTATCTCCGAGCTCTCTATAGCCAAATGACCACCAATGAACAAGTAAGTCACTTGGCTATGGGGAGCCGTCTGAAAAGACACATACTTAGCTCAGATAAACATCCTGAGAGGAACGCATAGTAGTTGACAACCGGCTAAAGATGGCGATTTCGGGAGTAGGTATTCTACATTAGGTCTCCATGAGGCGTCTGTTGCTCATCGCATTCCGCGTCGGATACTGTGCTTTCCGCAGGGTTCCATCTGGAATGCGTGGATTTAATACTATCTGGCTCCACGACTGGACTCTAGAGCTGTACTGTACGTGAACTTGCGTATTTCGACAAATAGAAGAACTCCCTCCCATCCACGAGAACGTATTTGGATATATGGTGATGTTTGTTGCACTTCGATATCATCGGATACTGTGTTCCCGAGTGGTTCTGTGGGGTCAAAGGATGGAGAAGATTGATATAAACCTGGAAGTCACGGCGAAGGACCAAATAGGAACGAAACAAATCCAAGGTGTGGAGACGAGATCCTGCAAATAAGCAGACCACCGAGACTTCATTACTGTAATAGGAATGAAAGAAGTTTTGTTGCTCATCGAATTTCAACCCGGGTTTGCTTCTTTCCGGCGATGGACGAAAGTTCGTGCAGTAGCTAACATGTGTTTTCGAAGCACTACGGCTAGAGTTGCAATATATTGATTGCCATGCGGGGGAAATATGCAGACTGTCAGCTCATGAATGAAACGAAACTTGATGATTGGATGAACGAAAGGTTTGCTGCAAGTCGAAGTCTTGTCGGGTGCGACATCTCCCGTCCGCAAATGTCAGTTAAGACGGTTATCAATATAACCAGAAGCCGGGACGGGCAACTTGTAACGAGCCAACGAACGGATGAGAATCCGCTAGAGATAAGCAATAATAATAGACAGCAAACGCATCTGATGTTGAAAATTGGGGGTTAACTGTTAAGCGATGAGGTGCTGCCGGAGCACTTCTCAACCGGTCAGCAGCGGGGTAAATAATATCAAAACTGTTGGAACAACCATCCAATTGGCGGTTAAGACAGATGTTTGAATCAAAAAGGACAACCGCTTGGTTGAATCAGGAGATGATCAGATCTAGTTCCGAGCTCCGATGAAGCCGGACGTCCTGTTGCCGAAATGGCCAAAGAACTCCTGTCACGTTTTTCCTTCGATACGTGGCAGGGCCATCGGATACCTTACTTCCTGTTCGAAATACATCGGTGCTTTCTGAAATTCTGAGTCTCCAGCCATAAGACTGCCAAGATGATAGAGCTGTCGCACCCGAACGGCGTGTAGCATCTGCCTCCGTCAAACGCAGCATGGTCCATCCCAAAAAGCTCAACCCACGAGTATCACCGCCAGCAAACTCGGAATCTTTCTAAAAGCAGTCGAGTTCCGAGACACTGTCGAAATGCAACAAACGCACCCTTCGACTGCCCGAGAAGGCGATGAGCCGAATCGCAAGACTCGTTTGGACGCCCGATGCTCGGAGAGCTGCTGAATTCAGAGGGCCCGAACCGCGCGACGAATGAAAGGGAATGGAGGTTGACGTGAGGTTGCTGGAATTGGTTGAGATTCCGACTGGTAGGATTTGTAACGATCGGGTTTGGGAGGGTGCGACAGGTGATGAATTGACGGAATGAGAAAGTTTTCCGTGAGTTGGATTCGGAGTTTGGATGATGTTTATATTGCGATTATTTGGAGACTTCGTCATGAATTCCGCTCGGGGGATTCGAGATCGGGCATGGATATAAATAGACATCTCGCTTGCTCGACGGCAGCGAGGATCATCAGCGGGTGTACCGGAACGTATCCGTATGAAGAATACAAAAGTAAAAATACTCCCATTTGCTTCGAAGTTTGCTCTCCGGTGGTATGTACTAGTTCCAGCACTCAAAGTAGGCAAAATGTCGTGACCGCGTTGCGAGTTGATAACATCGTGAGACAACAGCTTGAAGCCTTCAACTGTCGGACTGCACCAGGTATCTGTAATGGGTAATTGCCGTCAGGTAATCTGTACACTGATGGTACGGACACCGTATTGTATCACGTCTTTGAATTTCGTAAGCCTGGACGTTCTCAACAGGACTTTAAATGAATATCTGACTCTCTCTACAAGAGAAACCAATCCACCAATTGTTCAGAATCATAGCCAAACATCCTCACAAATACCCTTCACCTCCCTTCCCCTCATCCCATCACACGACTCAACCCCTCCACCACCAACAACCCCCCAAAACACCCAACCAATCCCCTCCCCACCCAAACACCCTCTATCCCAAAACAAACCCTCCAAACCCATTTGTTGCATCTCGCACCCGGAATCTACCAGATGCGGAAATATGCGATGGGCTAAACAAGTCCCAGACTTCCAGCCGCATCAACGCGTGCAAATTTTGGGTTTTGCGATGCATCGCACGAGAAAGAGGTGCTGTGGCTAAGCGAGCTGGAGTGGAAATTTCCCGATTCAGAAATTTACGGGTGCTGGTTTGGGACGGGAGGTTTACGAGGAGGAGGTGTGATTTGCTGGAATGACTCGAGAGAGGTTTGGGTGGTGATGGAGTTAGTGGGTTTTTATGGGAGGAGATGGATGATTGGGATGATAAGGTAGATATGGTATATATGATCGACGAAGGAGGGATTCCAGAGCTCTGGGTTCTTCCGGCTTATGGCGTTCTTGTAACACCATCTTGTGATCGGTTGAAGATCACGTTTTCAACTGCCGGGTTCGACAGCTTGTCGAATTAGCGGCTGCTAAGGAAGGTTCTGGGTATTGCTCTCTTGTGCTGTGTCTAAGTCTATCTGTTGTTGTGAAATTGTTTGTGGATAGGTCATACAGGCGATGTTCCACTCTGATCTGGCGGGTCTGAGAAAACCTAATGATCAATATTACCTGCGTGTCCAGTTGGTGCACAGAGTTTGGTGTAAGACCACAGGTGTCACACTTCTGGATATGTAAGTGCTGCTAGCCATTGACCGAATTCTTGAAAGTATATTGACGGTAAAATTGGTATTGCTGAAATGCTGAGAATACTATTCACACCCCATAGATATAGACGCATATGACACACGAGATGCTCTTTCAAGATTCCATTGTATTGTACATATTTACCTTATGGCCCTCAGATTCTCTTGTACATGTTTTCAAGACCTTCCTCATCCTATGTACACCATACCCCCCGCATATCCACATCAATTCGTACTTCCACGCACAAAAATTCAGAACTCTCGCTTTTTTAAACGAATCCATCCCCAAACGCCGTGTCTTCCATTCGTATTCCTTCGATTCCATTATCATGACCCTTCTAGATGCTCTAAATGCTTTTACCAGTTCCCCTCCCCATCTATGATGATTTCCGTCCTTTCGTAAAATACCAACCGCATATCGCAGCTGCCGCGATGAGAATAATAACGATAAGTGTGATGCTAATGCAGATGGTTCGACATCGACGTTTGTCCCTTCGTTGTTGTTGTAACCAGTCGTCGCTGTTCCAAATTAGTCTCGTTCCATATCCCCATAATCATTCGACATACCCATAGCTCGCCTTTCCAAGACTCCCAGAACTACTACCACTGTTCGATCGTGATCCCCGACTAATTTTACTTTCCACCTCCCCCTTCTCCGCATCGTGAATGGCAGTAGAAAAGCGTTTCCAGAAGTTCGGATCGCGCACCAATCCCATTTCCGCCGGTGGTTGGTCTAAAGATGACATAGTTGATACTGGTCGTGTAAGATGGACTTGTTGGAGTGGTGATGGTTTATTGACCCTTGGTTGCTGGGATCGTGGTGGGCGCGCCATTGTGACTGCGTTGCGTCGTGTATTTTGTAAGGACAGTAAGAAAGTGGAGGTTGATGATGATATTCAAGCCGACACCATCCAACAATTTATTTCCGAGCTACGAGAAAAATCGAATGTCGCAGCTGACACGAAAATGAAGCTGAAGAGGTGTGGTGACAATTGGTAGATTGGATGAAGATCGAGTGGGACGAATATGAATAACGTCGCGCGTGATTAACAACTCGAGGCGCTCAGGAGTATCAATGAGAGTGTTTGCGAAACCGAAAGAGTGTACAGTATCGCAGGTGAAAACTTTCCTTTCGAGTTCGAATCTCGCGAACTCTTGCCAGATCGAAGGATGATTGAAGGACGTAACGAATGACTTGAGTTAGGAATCCCCTTTTACGATAATACTTGCGGATGGAAGAACACAGCCAGCGCAGCACCAACAAGATAAACAACAACGAAGAAATGGGATCGGAAATAACAAATAGCAAACAAGTCGATTCATATAAGCAAACAGACTGCGGCTCCACACCTACGTTATCAACCAGCATCGTTTGCGAAATCCTCGCAAGCCTCAACGAGGATCGTGGAAAAGATGGGGGGTGAATGACATGCTGCCCTGGGCAAAAGTTTATCATCCTGGTTTAATATACCGATCAGCGTCTTATTCGCGTTCTTCAACAGACGGATCAGCCAGTTATGAAGCGTTAATCTCAACAGTATCGCCCATTTCGTGCATGTCCAACCTTGTATGGGCTTGCATTCGAAGCCGCAACCGAGATGAACGGTACAACGAAATTCTACGACTGGATGATATCAACCAGGATGTAAAACTCGCCACACAAAGCGTTTGTTTTGCATCGGATTTTGGGGACGGAGAGAGAGGTTTTGAGTGAGGAGGAAACTTGATTTCTGGATATCTCGGAGATTATATGTGGGATAGAGGGCTGTGAAGGTCTGGAATCTGGGCGCTTCGATTGCTTCGGCACGTATGGGAGTTGAGGGCTGGGTCAAGGATCTGTTGGAGCCTCAATTGACAACGGTTGACTGGTGATGGTTGGTTACTAACGAGCGAATGGAATGGTACATAAAGGAGGATTGGTTGCGCTGTTGAATTGTTGGAACTTGTCCAGCTGACTTGTGATTATACTTTGTACGGATCTTTGTACAATCTCAGTCTTCCCAAAAGAGAAAGGGGCAGAGATGGTGGCAATGCAATTGAAAAGGGGAGCGGGCAAACCAGTGCGGCGGACCGTTGCGAGTGCGGAAAAGTCTCCGGGCCGGATAAGGATTGAGTGTTGGGATCTTGAACTTATCGTAGAACATGTTTTGATGCTGTGCAATGATACTGTGCTCAACGCAGACAAAGAAGTGCTTCCCAATTGAACTTCATGGTTACAACATACATTTCAATTAATCTTCAAAAGTACTAGATTTTGCAGATAATACTTAAAGGTACATCCTTGGCACTTTATATCCCAACCGTACCTGCATCCTAACGAGTAAAAAAGCAAACAGCCTGAATCACCCCACCACACCCGAACGCCTCCATCTATCATGGGCAGCACCACGCCCGTTCCTTACTGGCAGACCAACATCGCAACCCAAGTCCCGACCTGTCCGCCCTTCCTCCTTAACCTCTCCGCCAAAGACATCTCCATCCTCAGCACACCCGACAGCGCCTACACGACCCTCTCCTGGCCCTCCGTCCGGCACCTCATAGCCACAAACCGTATCGACCTGTTCCAGCGGCAGCCCTTGCAATTGCGGCGGTACCTGCAGTTTAGCTACCAGATTAAACAGAAATGGGGGAGCATTATTAAATTTATCTTGAATGAGAGAGTGAAGTGGACGGTGCCGGTTGTTGCGAAGGGGAAGAAGCCGTTTGAGTGTGACGAGGATGTGAAGATCTTGTGGAATGATTGGCCGTATGGGATTGATGAGCGGATTGTGCATTTAGTGGTTTGGACGAAGTTTGAGTTGGTCGATGATCCAGAGACGGGGGACTTGACGACTGAGGCGAGGAGAGAGGTTGATGAGTTTGTGAATGAGGTCTTTGGCAAGACTTGTGGGGAAGAGAATGTGAGTTCTCCTTCATGGTTCCTGGGGTTGAGATCAACGAATTTTGAGGATAGTGCTAATGAGAAATAGGTTATTTGGTTCAAAAATTGGGCCAAGTTGAAATCTGTTAGTGCGTTGGAGCATTTCCATGTCATGTTATTTGATCCGGATCCTGCTTTCGTGGAGAAAATCACTAATGGCGATGTACCGCTGAGTAGAAGGGTTGTAAATCAGGAGGTAAAAGCATAGAGGTTGACCGTCCATCCGTGTCGTGCTACCTACCGTAGGTCTTGTAACTCTTTTACAGTAACATCTTGCTTTGTATCAATGTCGAGCGTTTAGCGTTGTTTGGTGGGTTTCTAGATAGACTACGAAAGCCATATATTTGATGTAATAGAATAGAAATGTGTTGTTGATTGACCACACTGAACAATCAGTCTTTTGTATCTGTACAAAAGCTGTTTCTACTTCGTAAAATTTACAAAATGGCCTACAACGCCAGGATTGGATACCACCAAACGCCTCGCTTTTAATGACCGCCAACACCCTCAAGTTCCTGATTTTATTAAAATTCCATAGGTACACCAACACTAGCCTCTTTGTTCCGCCTTAGCTGTTGATCGTTTCCCTCCCTTTCTTCTCGAAACTTCGCATCTACCTCCTCTTTATACGCCGTGAGGTCGGGTGGAATGATCGTACTTTGAACGCTTGGAGCCATGTTAACGAATCGAAGTTGTTCTGTTATAGAAGCAACGATCTCTCTGATTTTTTTATCGGGATTCTTATTTGGTCGTGGCTCGCCCAAAATTTGGTCCAACGTAGGGAATATGGTATCGTGACGAAAATGTGATCGGTATGGTGTATGCGCTGGGATGATTGGGTTTAGATTCGCATCACATCCGATAGCAATACTTGTTTCATGAGCCCACGCGCGTGCCACATTACGGGGTGTATATCCACCTCCACCAACAAGGAGTAGAGGGATGTTAAGTGATTTACAATACGCAACGCAAGCACCGTGACCTTGAACCTGGACGTTGAATCGTCCTAATCTATCTCCTGCCAGCGAGTCTGCGCCGCATTGTAGGACAATAGCTGTTGGCCGAAATCGGTCGACACACATTCCGACAATCGTTTTGAACAGCCACACGTATTGCTCGTCGTCGATACCATCCGCTAAGGGTACATTTATTGCGTGGTGAGCACCTGGATTCTCTTCGCTATCTGGACCAGTCCTATCCAGATCCCCAGTGCCCGGAAAAAACTGATATCCATCGTATTTATGTATTGACAAAGTCATTACTCGGTCTGTCGACCAAAAAGCCTCTTCTACACCGTCTCCATGGTGCACATCGATATCGATATACAGCACTCTTGGATGTTTTCTTAAAAGCTGTAGTATCGCTAGAACAATATCGTTAACATAGCAAAAGCCGGAAGATTCGGCCTTCTTCGCATGATGTAGTCCCCCAGACCAGTTGATAGCAATATCTGCTTCTTCGTTGCATAATTTTCTCGCCGCGTCTATCGAAGCCCCGGCATACATCGAACAATAGTTGAATAAACCTTCGAAGATTGGACAATCCGAGCTACCAAGGTTGAATTCTTTGGGATTATCGTCGTCGGGCAATGCTACCTTGGCTGTTTTAAGATATTCCATATACTCGGCACTGTGAAAGTCTTCGAGCTCCTCCCTTGTCGCCATCCGCGAAACGTATGTATCCATCGCTGTATGCATTCCGTATGACATTATAAGCCCTTTCGCGAGAGTAAGGCGCCATGGTTTCATTGGATGTGCATGTCCGAAGTGGTGCTTTTCTATGTCTGGATTCGAGTGCCATGACACGTTGTAACCTTTTGGTCGAACGATACCGTTCATCTCGATCTCCTGACTGACGTGCAACAATAACTTCGCGTTCTCCTCGTCTCCCTGCTGACCCATAGGATGCCATTCCTGAACGACATCATTGTTGGAGTAGGGCATCGTCGGGTAAAGCATTTGAGTGTATTTCCGTCAAGGATGGGTTTATTCCTCGTCGATCCGTAGGGAGATATGCTCGCGAAAGTATAATATCGGGTAGGAAGGCGCTATGTAAGTTTCATGGGTTCAGGTGTTGCATGAGCTAAAGATGTTGCGACAGCTATTTCAACTGAGTCAGATTATTAGCTCTTAGTCGTTGCTTTGTTAGCCCAAAAGTGCTCGTATCGACACTATGGAATCAGGTAAGACCTTACAATCTACAATTTGGCATTTGAGCTGTAGCTACCCAGAAGACGTATTGGTTGTCGCAAAGCCAGTCAGGAGTCCTTGACTAACTATAGATCTTTATCCTTCAGGTATGTATGATATCGATGAGCGCAGAGTCTCTCGTAGTCTTGTAGAAAGAAACGAAGTTTGCAAGCAAAGTGGTATGTCCGGAGTAGTGAAGGAGAGTAAAGAGTATCGAATCGTCGAGCTTCGAACCGGCCCCACCACCAAAATGTGCCTGGGCCTAGGTACCGGCTAAAAGAGGCAATTTGGTACCGCAGCCGCATAAACGCGGCGCTAACGCAAGGCTGACAAACAAAATTCCAGACGCGATGGCGGCGAGTTTTGTGTCGGCGTTTTGAACCTCGTCATTCTCGTTCCCCGGCCTTTCTAATTTCATTTCACAAAACTCACCACCACATCCGGTGGAATCGGACAAGGGGCTCCTGCATCCAAGCATCCACTTATTATTGGCAAGCGCGACGGTGGGGACTCCAAAATACATCTTTGAGGTGAGCAGCAACAGTGCACAATCTGCCTTTCAACTCCACACACCTGTTCTGTCTTTGCTGTTTTCAACTGCCTGGCGCACCGTGAGTCTTGAGCGGAACGCCATTGACAATCATGCCCAGAGACGACCTTTCGATAGATTTCAACAATCGGGGAAGGATGCCGCCGATAGAGCATCAAGATGCTGCCGCGATACTCGACGAGTGGACAAATCGAGCGGCGAATATGCCAAACGAGATAACCTTCATGCACGAGGAAATACGTGAGAAGGATCTACAGATGCAAGTATGTCTAAAGGAGATCAACAAGCATGATGGCGCCATTCAAAGATGGATCAAAGAAAAGGGTAGCCATGTGCCCAATCCGAAGGAAGCAGCATTGAGCAAGATTATATTGGAGAACTACGAAAAGGCTCAAACGCTCCAGGATCAAAAGGTATTATTGGCGAAGAAAGCGCAGACTACGATCGACAAACATACAATGATACTGGACAGGCATTTGAAAGACCTCGCAGACCGCGGAGAACTTTCGTTGGAACCTGATATGCCTTCGTTACTTACAAAGCCACCCTCAGAACGTGCTGCTCCAACTCGACCCGACCCTCCTGTTATGCCTCTCAACCCGATTAATAACTCAGCCGCGCCGACCCATCCTCGACATCCGAATCAATATCCTCAACGTCCTCCCGGTCAAGCCCAGGCCCGTCAACCAAGCGGATCGGCAGCGCATGCTTCGGCTCCAGCTACACCGGCTGCTCCAATATTGTTGAACAGGCAATCCCGAGAGGCATCACAAGGTGCAAATAAGAGGCAGAGACTGAATGCGACGCTTGGGACACTGCCACCTAGCGGGCTTGCGCGCCACGCCTCTATGACTCCTGGAACACCTAGAGCTGCAACGCCTTCAGGAGTAAGAGCTGGTAGTGCTGGCCCGAGGGTGGGACAGAAATCCGCGACGGTGAAGAAGGTCGCACCACATGGAAGTAGACAAAGTGGAGCGCCTAGGAAAGGGAAGCCAGGGAAATCGAGCCTCAGTAGGTTGAAGCGCGTTGGGAATAAGAATTCTCCAACTTCTACAAATGACAGCGAATTAAGTGATGCAGAGTCAGGATCGGCGGACGAGGAAGATGAGGCTATTACGCCTCCGGCCGGACGTACCTTGGACGGCGATGAAGAGATCATTGACGAGGACGATGAAGACGGCGCTGATAACCGCAAATATTGCACATGCCAAACTATAAGTCACGGAGACATGGTGGCATGTGATAATGCGGATTGTCCATATGAATGGTTTCACTGGAGTTGCGTTGGCTTGAAGAGCGAGCCACCCGGTACATGGATTTGTCCCCCTTGCACAGCAGCCGCGAAAATGAAGAAATAGAATCCGTAGCTTAGAAAAACTATGCTTTTTATTTAAGCCAGCATGGAGTACAGGGTGGATTGGTTTATTGGAGTTTTGGTGTCGGAAGGATATACCTGGTTATGGAGTTAAAGGAAATAGAAAACAAGCTGGCTCGCGGTGCAGTCGAAGCGCGATATTGCTTAGAAGAGTTGACGGAATGTAACTTTAGTAAATATAACCTATTTAAGTCTGCTCGAAATAGAATTACAATTCAGGCTACTTATCTGCTTTAAAATATGATACAAGTTTACAGAATATTAAGGGGCTTCTAACATTTGTCTTGCCCATTTCTAGACTGGCAAACCCACGAGGTAGAAGAGCGTTGTTTCTAACCTGTCCATGTTCCTTGTGGTTAATGGTCACAAATACATTTCACAATGAAATGACATTTGTTGATCCTCCAAACAAAGTCTCATCCACTGATCTTTCATTTCCGGCCTCATTCCCATTATTTAAAGTGATTCATATCGATGAATGTCTGTCTTGTCTAACTCTCCTATTTTTAAGGGCTGTTAAATGGCTCTCTCCTCAGCAATTACCTAGACTACTAAGCTGGCCTCGTTCATCATTTGTTTGCTCCAAGTACTCGTTTCAATCTCAATTCTGCAATAGATGACAGAGCAAAAGGAAACTTACAGTAACTTTTGGTTTTAGCACTGCAAATCGACGCCGTGGATCTACTCCTAATTCGTTTCGCTTACAGTTAGTAAGCTCTAAATAGACTCCAAATATGATACTCTCTGAAACCCATTGACAAAATATACTTTATTCTGTCACTTGAGTTAAAGAACGAAGTCTTCGATATTTCGTCAACGTTCCGGAGCAATAGTCGTGTTTCAACTGCCACCACCCTGGTGTAAGCCATTTGATAGAGTGATATCTCACAAATGTTTCTGGAAGGCTCGCTCGTGGTCGTTGGTTGATTACAAAGTGGAGCGAAAAAGACGCTAAGCAATAAGGCGCTAAGGCAAACACAGGCTGCAAGCTTCCCCAAATTGATCGCCTCGCAAGGCCGAGCGTCTCCAAAAAAGATTCGCGACAACAACAAGTCAACAAAAATCCTGGGCCCGACAAAGACACGGCTTTCCATCGTTCAATCACTAACAGCTATCACTGATTGTCGCGAACACGTCTTATATTGGGGCATAGAGTACCATCTGTAATCTACGACTACGTGCGCTTTCCTCAACCTCGTACCCATCTAAATCTACCTATCCTCAAATCCAAATATGGCGAATTACCTTGCCTCCATCTTCGGAACAGAAGCCGACAAGGTTAATTGCTCATTCTACTACAAAATCGGAGCTTGCCGTCACGGCGATCGGTGTTCACGAAAACATGTCAAGCCATCCTACTCGCAGACCATCCTCCTCCCAAATCTCTACCAAAACCCAGCATACGACCAAGTAAACAAGATGAATCCAAGCCAGCTGCAGAATCACTTCGATGCATTTTATGAGGACTTCTGGTGTGAGATGTGCAAATTTGGGGAGATTGAGGAAGTGGTTGTTTGCGATAATAATAATGATCGTATGTAATCCCATTCTATCTTGAATGAGAAGAATGCTAACAATTCGACAAGATCTTATTGGAAACGTTTACGCGCGATTTAAGTACGAAGACTCAGCCCAGAAAGCTTGCGACGAACTAAACTCCCGCTGGTATGCCGCCCGGCCTATTTACTGCGAATTGTCACCCGTCACCGACTTCCGCGAAGCTTGTTGTAGATTAAACAGTGGCGAGGGATGTGTCAGAGGTGGATTCTGCAATTTTATACACAGGAAGAATCCTAGTCCAGAGTTGGACAGAGAGCTGGAGTTAAGCACGAAGAAGTGGTTGAAAGAGCGTGGAAGAGATGAAAGAAGTATGAGCAGAAGTCCTACTCCGGAGCCGACCAGAAAAAGGTACTAAGTGTGCGTTGATGGGGCATGATGAGGTGTGATGGGTTTCCCTATGACAAGCGGATCATATTTTTGGGAGGTTTGGTGATACCAGATGAGCTGCACAGGCAAAGGGACCTTTGCTGAATTATCAGAGTTACGAAGATACGCAAGAGCGTCGGCAGGGTGGTAATTTTAAGGGAACAGCGCGCTATGTTGAAGAGCGAAGAACACTGTATGATATTTGCGTCTGTAACAGAATCTACAAAACTTATGCCTAATTCGAGTCATTGGTCTTGTATATCAAAACTATTCAAACACAAAATCGGTGCATGAGGGATCATTAGCCTTTAAGGTGCATCCAGAACCATTCCTTGTAGCACTCTTATATTTTTTCGGGAGCAAGTGTTAAAGATCAAAGCTTTACAATTCCAACAGTCAGATGGGCCTGATCAATGAACTCGTCATTATCAAGGCGTTCTCTGCTGATACACTTGCTAGTTAATACCTCGAACACTCCAAAAATTAGTTGACCCATCAGCCCCCCCCGGTTGGCAAATTCCGAAAACCCCTATGTGCAATCGCTGTAGTATTTTAGAACCAAAACTTTCTATTGTATTGATAGATATTCAACTTATTTTTCCTAGCCTCTAGGCGAAAATCCAGTTAAAAGCTGTAAGAAGTAAGTAGGAGTTCTGATCTGCCTTCAAAGTTCAGATACTCACTGTTCCAAAATAGGACGAGGAGCATTTGAAAAAGATTAGATGTAGTTCTTTTCTGCGGAAGTCTGCGTTAAGTACAGGATCCTCAAAGCCGGGCCACTCGTACATTGGCTATTTAAAGTAATACTAACTCTTAAGTAGTTAAGGAATGACTTTTTCTAACAAAGTACCACTCCTTGGAATACTAAGCCAAATTGAGTAAGTTTGATTTCAAATCTCGCAAAGTAATTATACTATTTGCACCTGACATTTCCTTTGCTTCATACCCACAGCTAAGAAAAAGGGGTATCCACCGAGGCGGGCCACTAAGCGAATTTTAAAGGTGGGGTATCAAATACACCTGAAAGGCGCAACAATGATTCATACTTACAAGATCAAACTCTAAAGGGTCTTTCTTATATCTCACATATTCATTATTTAACTCGTTGTTCTTTCTGTAAAGGGACATCCAAAATGTCAACCACAGCACCAGGTCTCAACGGCCAACAAAATAACGAAGATCACTCCCCAGAGTCCGGAGCAAAGAACTTGTCACTCTCAAGCCAAACCATCCACGCCGATGACTTCCTGAATAAAGCACAAGATGTTGCACCTCCACTTCACGTTTCGACAACTTTCCGTTATTCAGACAATCCCTCTGAACTAAAGCAATGGAAAGACCTAGACGTACCCTTCCCCATCCCCCAAACATTCCACGTCACCTGACAAGTATCCAGCCAAACATCCCCTACGACGGTCACATCTACTCCCGTCACACGGCCCCGACAACCACCCGATTTGAAGCTATCCTCTCCACTATTCTCAAAGGCCAAACCCTTACCTACGCCTCAGGCCTAAGCGCCTTTCACGCTCTCCTCGTCTTTTTGAACCCCAGGCAGATCTCTATCGGAGGAGGCTACCACGGCTGCCACGGCGTCATCGACGTGCACCAGAAACTCACCGGGGTCAAAAAGATCCCCTTGGACTGTCCAGCTGAGGATCTGAATCCAGGTGATGTGATACACATCGAAACGCCTATCAATCCTTACGGAACAGCGACCAACCTAGCGAAGTTCGCAGAGAAAGCACATTCCCGTGGTGCGTACTTGACCGTAGATGCCACCTTCGGCCCGCCGCCGCTTCAAGATCCGTTCGAGTGGGGTGCGGATATCGTGATGCACAGCGGAACCAAGTATATCGGCGGGCATTCCGATATGTTATGTGGTATCCTAGCTGTGAATCCTGTGCATGTGAAGGAAAAGTGGTTTGAGCAGCTGGCGAAGGAACGACTGGTGCTAGGAAATGTGATGGGTAATATGGAGGGCTGGTTGGGGATTAGGAGTGTGAGGACTTTGGAGGTTAGAGTGAAGAAACAGGCTGAGAGTGTGGGGCGGTTGGTTAGGTGGTTGGATAGTGCGGTAAGGCCGGAGAGGTATGAGGGGAAGCCGGAAGCGACCGAAGAGGAGAGGGAGTTGATGAGTAAGGTTTTGTTGAAGGTTGAGCATGCTAGTTTGCAAGAGGAGGACATCAAAGATGGATGGCTGTTGAAGCAGATGCCCAATGGTTTTGGACCAGTGTTTTCGATTGTGCTTAAGGAGGTGGAGTTTGCTAAGCGACTACCTAGCAAGTTGCACTTGTTCCATCATGCTACAAGCCTGGGAGGTGTTGAGAGTTTAATCGAGTGGCGGGCAATGACTGATCCTAGTGTAGATACTAAGTTGTTGCGAGTTAGTGTTGGAATTGAAGGATGGGAGGATCTTAAAGCTGATATCCTGGACGGATTCAAGGCACTGGTGGCCGAAGCATGAGTTCTGTTTAACTAGATGGGCTGTGTATCCTTAGATAGAATGGAAGATATGTTGTGAGAACTTCCAAAATATTACTCCTGTGCCAGTCACTACTCTGCTGGAAAGTGAAGCAAGAGATACTTAATGTACCTGAATCTTTTTGCATATCGCGTTTTACCTCACAGCTAAGCGATGATCCCAAACAGGTCATATGGTGGCAAGGTCAATGAAGCGAGCAGGACTAGGCTTCTTGCGACTTACACACTTGACAGTGAACTGTAGTGAAAAAGTGTCTGGTGGATATCCGACTTTTGTTGCATGTCGCACTCTGCGTATAGAAGATAACATAGGCGTTAAGCGTCCTAAAGCGGTAATATAAAGAGGTTAAATTCCTAGTTCGATAGAGGCACTAATTTAATTTAATTTAAAGCACTATATATTTAGGTGACGGAAACTAATAGAAAGGAAGGTTAAGGAAGATGGGTGGAAGCTCCAGCTACGCCGAATATTGGACTTCTGACAATTCACTGCAATATCCCGAAAACCTCATGCCTACTTTTTGTTGCATGTCGCATTTCTTATACAAAAGATAATATGCGAGGTAAAGGATCTTAAGAGTCAAGATGAGAAAAGCAGAAGACAAAGTAGCGGAGTCAAGAAGGTGAAAGTAGAATCTGCTCTATATAAAACAAACCTGTCTTTACTAGTTTTCGTCACATTTCTCGGACATGTACTCTTAGTATTTTTGTTGCATGTCGCACCGAGTATATAGTGGTCTGCGGGTCGTTCGATCTATTTTGGGAAATAGGGAGAAAGACTCCTCTACTCTTTACTACTCCCTGGAATCTAGAGAGGAAATTCTGGAAGTGAAGCAAGGTTAGCTCTTTCATTTCTAGGGTGAAGATTTTGTTGCATGTCGCACTCACTATATAGCCTGTTCCGTCCATTTTAGGAAATCAGAAGATCTAGATACTACGAATTATTCACCCCTATTTCCGTATTTGAGTTTTGTTGCATGTCGCACTTGCTATATAGGCTGTAGCGTCTTCAATAGAGTAATTTTCTCACTTCTCCTTGAACTTTCGAGTTCCTGGATATAGAGGTGAGGAAGACATACCCTTTTCTTGAGCTGTCAGCGACATTTTGTTGCATGTCGCACTTACTATATAGGCTGCAAATCCCGTTTTAGGAAAGACAGAAAGCGTCACATAGAAGTTACTAAGAGACAAAGTGAAGAAGTGTCACGTCCACACTCGTTTGCCGCACTTTTGTTGCATGTCGCGATTACTATATAACCCATATACGTCCGTTTCAGGAAATATTGTGGCCGGGCTTCGTTTAAAAGAAAGGATTAAGTGAAGAAGTATCTACACATCTGAGCATTTGTCAGCTTTTGTTACATGTCGTAATCACTATATGGCTTAAACACCCCGCTTTAGGAAAGACGCGGCGAGCGGTATTGTAAACACATAAGACAGGGAAAGGCGAAGAAGGATTTATACTTACACTTGTTTATGGATTTTGTTGCATATCGCACTTACTATATAGACCAAATACGTCCAAAAATCCGTCCAAATGAGGAAAGACTGTAACGGGGTTTTGTGAATAAGAAAGACTAAAGTGAGGAAGTATTCTGTAGGTGTATGTCCTTGCGAGTTTTGTTGCATGTCGCACTTACTATATGGGCTGTACAGTCCGTTTAAGGAATAGCGTAATATAGGGGTTGACATCCTAGAGTAGACGGAGTGAGGAAGTGTTCTCAATTGTCTACCCTTCACAACTTTTGTTGCATATCGCACTCACTATATAGGCCGTATTTGCCCGTTTGGGAAGTCGAGACAAGAGTATATTATGAGAGTGAAGAAAGATTCTCGGGCACGTATGTATTCACTAGAATCCTGTAACAAGTTGTCTCCGAAACTTTTGTTGTATGTCGCAATTCTTTTCACGCCATAATCCTCGACACGCCATACCCTTCGACGCGCCATCTCTCCTATAGAAACGGAATATTTCAAAAATTAGTTTTGGGAAACCAGGGAACTGAGTTACATGATGCGTCTTTTCTTCAATGTTCAATTAAAAGATACTTGTTACAGGTCACTAGATGCCTCAGGAGTACGAACATCATAAGACCTTTCTCTTAACAAGCATAGTAACTTATCTCGTCCATACCCCCCATGCTAACCATCAGTGGGCCATTTCAGCCAACATAAGATCCACACTCCTCTCAGAGTAACTGTCAAGTAGAATTTCTAGATTTAGGACAATCTTATGAGATTTCAAGTTTCTTGCTACATCTGCGCTTCGTGAGATGATGTCCCATCGTTTCTGCAATACATTTCTCTCTACATGGGCAACTCATTCTCAAGACTTGAATGTTGGTTGGGGGGGATGGCGCTAGATCTTCATAGAAATGCTCAATTATTTATTCTGAAGGCAGAGCGATTGTCTCCTTGTGATTGTAATGTATATGTTGATTACATTTTCATAATTGTAAATACCACTATCCAAACAATTCTGCTATTTTCTAGTAAACCACCAAGAAGCCAGCCTACTTCTTAAACTCATCCCATCTCAGTTCTTCCCTAAGTCACTTAATATAATCAAATAACATCCCCTCACTACATATGTCACTGTAAGGGAGAGGAAAATCAGATGACCAGTGAATTAAATTCAAGATACACCTAACCATAAAGTTTTGTTGCACATCGCAAACTTTCCGCCCTTCAATGTTCCCGCTCATCAATCGTCCCGTCCATCACCACCCATCCACACTTCAACTCAAACACCGCCATTCCCAGAACTGCTCCATGAGACTGACTTCTACAATAAGATCTACAACTAAATCATGGTTCTACCCTCACCACACCCCATCCTCTCATTGCCTTCCCTCTATCCCCATCTTCTCATTCCCTTCCTTCTATCCCCATCCTCTCCTTCCCTCCCCCTTCCCCATTTTACCCAAAACGATTCCGCATTCACCCCTCCTCCCCAATCCAGAACCCTTCCCATTTTTGTTGCACACACGCAATTTTTTATATCATTCACATTAAATCTCTCGATTTGAGAAACTGAAAAACCTATATCCCATCCTACCCATAACGTCAGTGAATGTATGTCGGAATCATATTCCCATGATGCCATGACGGAATACATGTGAATCAAATTCGTGTTTTGACTTCGAAATTTTGTTGCATATCGCATCTCATAATTGGGAAAGCGAAGTGTGAAGATAATTTCAAGAGACGATGATTTATTGAGGAGTTCTAGGAGGTTGCTTAGTTGAGATACGGGCTAGTAACTACTACTTCGGAATTTTAACATAAACAGCCCATCCGACACGCCAACCATTTAATTGCATTATCCTACCCGAACTTTATAAAATATACTCTTAGCGTATCAATCAATGACTTCTCCACCACCCAGACCCATTCATCCATCCCTTAGGACCCTTACCCACAGCCAGTTATCAGCCGACATTCAGAATCACCAAAAGCGTGTAACCAGATCAAATCAACAAGGCGAGCAGTACAAGTCACGAATACAAGTAAGCAACCAAGATGAATTCCTGCTAGAAGAGCTTTCTTTTATATTGTTCCATTATCGAACAACCCACCCTCACATTATCCACCATACCTCCCGCTCACTCCTCCCTAAATCATCCACTCAACATTGAGTTTTGAAATTGCATTTTTCTCCGTATGGTCTGGCCCACCATCTCCAAATCGCTCTCCCGACGAATGAATAATGCAAAGAAATGAATTTGGTATCGCAACGCAGAAGAGAAAATGGCACGCTCATACGCTCGTACTATTAACAAGATTTTCCAGAACTAAAATTTTCCCACATCCTCGACCTCATCACACCCCGAACGATGCTACCAGTATAGGATGATACCGTATCTGCCAACAAGATCCTGCGAGAATGCTCAAGATCCTGGTGTTGGGGTAATGTCTCTGCTGGTCCGTCCATTAGAAGGTTCCTTCTTGCTTAGAAAGCTTCTACGCATGCCTCCCCTTGGACTGTCTGAAGCCCCTCCTTCTTCAGGCGTGAAAACAAAATTACTCTTAATGACAACATGTCCACTACCAGCCCTGACTTGTTTCTCTTGACCAGTACCTGACTCGTCTACAAAAAAGAGACCTTCTCCTAGATCATCATCGCTTCCAAAGGTATTGTGACCTTTGACTTGTACTTGGAACTGGGTATCTGCAGAACAGGCACATTTGAAACTCTCTTTCTTGTCATTGAAGCTTACGGTCCCGGATGCTGACTTGATGTGGTCAGTCTTGTGAACCACTTTTGTCTTGTTTCCAATCTGCTTCATGTAGACCATTATATTGGAAGATGGTGGGTAGCCGGAAGCAGAGACAATTGTGAAATTCGCAGTGCCAGTTGGAGCAGCACCTGGAGTGCCTTGCGTTGTACTGTATGTGGAATTTTGACCAAAGCTTTTAGTCCGCCCATGACCAGGTACACCGAGCGATGATCCGGGTGGTGTGATAGGTATCGCTGGAGGAGCTTCGCTAGGTGGAGGAAGCCCACTGCTCCTCCTCAGACCACCAAAGCCACCACCTGAAGCAGAAGCACTGTCTTCAGCCTCTGCAGACCCATTGGTATCCTCTTCATCCTTCTTCTTGCGACTAAAACCGTGCCGAATGAAGGAAGCTCCTTTGCCAACGCCATGAGCTGCAAATCCGACTCCTTTAATTGGCGCACCAGCGACACCTGTGACTATCTTTCCTGGAGTCGCGAATGTTCCTGAGAACGTCGACGAACCTTGCCGAGAGCGAGTGACATAATCGGGGCGGAAAAGCAATCGTAGTCTGATAGTGCCTGACTTACCATCCAGTGCTAGAGTTAGCTCTTGGGCCGCAAATGGTTCCAGCATGTTGAGATTAATCTCAGCGGCTCCTAGGAAATCTGCTTTCTCGCCAAAGTCCCAATCGTAGACATTGCAGAGGAATTTTGCTGCTGTTCTCGAAGCAATTTCAACCTCAAAAAATTCGTTCCAGGCAGGGTGGAGGGTCTTCTTTTGGACCTTGGTCTTGAATACATCCTTCCCATTCAGCTCGAACTTGCAGTAAGGATCACTGTACCCGTTACGGTCTGCAGAAGGTAGGTCTTTGCCGTCGAGGACATCAACACGAAGTTTACCCATATTGTTGATACTTTCACTTGGGTCTAGTGTCATCTTGACCGGGATATACTTCAGGCTGACCTTCACACTGCTTACTCTTCCTTCGTCGTCTTTCAACTTCAGAATAGTAGGATTATTCTGTGCACCATTAGCATTGATTATTAGTTGTAAATAATGGTTCTTACCAAGCATTGCTTTAGAGTTTCCAAAGTCGACCCCGTCAATTTGGCTATAGTCTGATCCTTCTTATTATCTCCCGCGTGCGTATCTTTATCGCGAAGACGGAGTGTGATATTTGAGAAGTCGAGCTCACGTACGAAGCAGTCGCCAATCTCGTCAAGGCGCATGGTTTTGGATCGGATGGTTGACGACTGATACGAAGGGAAAGCCATGTCGTCCATTACGACTTCAACACGAACATCTCTGTGCGAGAGATCCACATCCAGGATTTTAAATATGATGAGGCCAGACTCATACTTAACGAGTTCCTCCGGCGAAAGGCGAATTTTAGGTAGCTTTTTCTCCTCTGTTGTCTCCACTTGCTCCTTCTCTCCTTCTTCGAGGGCCTTGACGATGGAGTTATCAGCAGTTGGTGCAGCTGCTGAGCCGTTGCTTGTTGGACTAATAGGAGTAGATGGAATTGATTCTCTACCATCTGAAGTCTTGAATGAATCCACAGAGATGCGACCCCGCTCTGAAGAGACTTTTCGAAGTGATGGGACTGTTGGTGTCTCGGGCTCTTTCTCATCGTCCTCCGGATCTGCAATGTTGAGAAGCGGGAAAAAGGAGACAGTGTGGTTGAGTGTTCCCTTCGGAGAACCTTTTCCATGTATACGGAGAATACCTGCATGTGGTGTCTTTGTATTATTAACAAGGTATTCGCCATTGTCTGCTTGTTGGATGTAGTCTGCTGCCATCACTTCAATACTGCCGAGTGTTCTGTCACTACCGATATTCTCCTGATCCATTACTTCTAACGTGAGCTTTTCTCGTGTGCTGTGAACAGGTACGTAGATGACCTCATCGAAATCCGGATTGAGGTTGTTTTGGAAAGTGACTGTACGGCCTTTCTCGATACCGGAAAGAAGAACTCGAACATATGGATCCGATTTACCGAGCGTCTCGACATTTCGCAGGTCTCTCGCATTGATGAAATGGAATCTCATCACACCAATGGGTGTGACATAACCACCAGTACCAGCACCAACGCCCGAAAGCGCTACTGGCTTCCATTGAACGGTCAACTTTGCACGTCCAGTCTTTGCGCCGGCGAGATTGTACCACTCCTGGCCCTTGTCCATCAATCCTAACATGTCATCAAGTTTGATTTGATAAGTACCAAGTATGGGGTCAGCTGAAAGATCTCGGTCATCTTTGATGACGAGTCCAAGCTTTGCCTTTTTGCGGTCAGTAATTAATACCTCTTTGCTACCATTATCCCAGATGGGATTGTTTGTTCGCTTCAGCTTTCTGGTTACGTGTATCTCCTTATTGTTAAGCAGGAGTACGGCGTATGGGTTAAGTTGGCCAATCAAGCTCTTGGTTCCATCCAGATCTTTGGCTTGTTCAATAGTGAAGCGAGCAATACCAGTGTTGGATTCTGGTGGAGGCTCTTTCTTTCCATCCGCAGTCTCGGCACCCTCTAAGACGGGGAAGAAGCGAATGTCTGTGGTTAATACACCCCGAGCCTTGCCGTTGGCCATTACCTCCAACTGCTCGTTCTCGTATTCGGTGACCTCCTGTACACGATCCAAGGGGAAGGATGTAACTCCAAGTTCCTTGTCCTTGCGGAACTCGTTGTAGTCAAATATCTGCATGGTAAGAACGTCGTTGAATGTGGTGACGATCGCGTATTTAGTCTCATTCCATTTCGGGTTCGCATTCTCTTTGATAGTCTTCGTCTGTGCCAAAGGAGAACCGTTATTGAAAGAGAGGACAGTATATGGATCGGGAGTCCCAGCAAATTTGTCGGGATTTTTTAATCCTTGAGCACCATGCAGGGTGATCGCTAGAACACCAATGGCTTGATCGACGGCCGATCCAGAGAGCATTTTGGCAACTTCAATTGGGAATACATTAGGCGCATACATGATAGGGCCAATGTTTGCATGGATTTGCTCTGAAATGAACGATTCCAGACCAGGGATGAAATTGATATCGAAACCGAGGGTATCTCCACCGAGAGGTTTACAGACATAGTCAATCACTAATTATGGGTTAGCGTGATGATTCAACAGGCGAAAGATTTGAGAGTGGTAGAATGAAAAATTGAAGAATGAATGAGGACGTCCTCCCAAGCCACGACATCAGAATACTGATAGAACAGAACTACACAGTCAGAGTTCGGGAGAGAAAGAAATATGTTACTTACTAGGTCTTTCCAAAAAGCAAATTTCAATTTTCTCCACGTGAGGGAATGGAATCTGCAGCTTGATCTTAACACGCATAAGGCCAGAGAATGCCATGTCTTCAACAATGACGTCCAAGCCCTTGCTTATCATAGCTTTGCCGATACGAATCTCCAGTACAACCTTTGGATTGACTTTGTTCTTGATTTGGCGGGATGTCATGTCGGCATGATCATTAGGCGTGAAGCTGAATCTCCAGTCCATCAGTACAATATCATCCTCTGCTTTCGGATATGTCTTGACATGCTCCATTCGGGGAGGCTTGGATCCGAGCGTGAACGTCTTCATGCGCAAGCTATCCAAGAAGGCCGGTGTAGATGTGCTGAGAACTTGATCTACCGAGTTGATTACGGTCTCAGCAAGAACCGGCTGGAAGATGGGCCAGAACTTGACCAAAAAGCTGTTAATCCACTCCAAACTCTCGGTGTCTGTTTCCAACCTGTGTTTGGCAAGTTCCCGATTGACATCGTCGCGGAAGTTTCGTCGTACGCGACGCAAGGATGTTCGATAGTATGTACCGCAAATTGCCATAATCATAAAGACCCAGGCAAGCCCACCTCCCAGTGTTGCAACAAACCATGACGAGAGACACGCAAATACGATTACAGCCGTGTTGTGATACCAATCTGTTACCTTCAGTTAGCCAGCCTACTTATTATGCAAACAAAATCATCCTACCTCCAAAGAATTTGTCGTCCAGCTTTCCCTCAATCCAAGTCTGGTGGTCTGCAGGATTAACCTCATTCTCTACCGATTCCGAACCATCGCCAAATCTTGGAGCCCAGCCTGTTCGCTCCACCCAACGCTCATACTCATCTGTCGCAATGGCGTTACCACTGGCACCGTCTCCTACAGGCTTACCATTCGTGGTCTTCGAAGGAGCTGCGATGGCTCCAGCTGTAGAAGGAGGTGGTAGATCGTATGCGCCAGGCTTTCCATCATCTATATCTGTGGGAATCGCTACACCTTTTGACTTGTGTTCGTGGTGAAATCCGACGGGTACGCGCTGAGAAGAGCTTGTTAGCATATGATTCGTGTCTATTGTTCGGGTCATTTCACAAAGCAGCTTTCGCTGGGAAGGCTTCAGAACCACCAATTCCCCTTCGCGGTCCATTGGCCGCCAAACGTACGAGACAGACGAAATGTTAACTCACAGCTCTTGCCTGGGCAGCTTTCTGTTCTGGCGTCGCATCTGGGTCAAATTCGAATGCTGCTACGCCAGCCTTTTTACTCTCTTGGACAATCTTCCTCTGTGCATCCTCGGACGTGACCGAAGAGTTAGGATCCTGTGCAGCTTCCACCACTCCCTGAGTCTTGAGCTCCGCGGCTGAGGTGTTGAGCGAGGTCATCTTCGCCCGTCGGTAGAGGGTTGCGAGCTAATTGAGGCCGTACGCATGAAACAGAGAGGCTATTCTTGACGATACACCGCGGGTAGGATACTCTCTCTTAAACGTGGTGAGAGATTGGGATACCTCCACAGCCCAGTTACTAGTCGGCGGGGAGCAGCTAAGGCAGATAGGGCTCAGGACTAAAATGGCGCGCGTGGGTGGGATGGCGGGTCGTGGTGTCGAATGTATGAAGCCGGGTGGTTGGGTTCTGGGAGCTAAAGTAGGCGATGTCTGGAAGCTGTGACACGATCGCAAGCGCATCTGAGTGACAGCTGGCGAATGGGTAGACAAATATTTGACCACTTCCGTGACAAATATCGAGACTTTTTGATTGGCAACGGTGCTTTGTACTGGGTAGGTTTTAGATCAATCGTCAGTCCCGAGGAGCTGGATCATGTAAAGGCGAGGGAGCGGAGGTGATGCTGCAAAAGCAAAGGGAACCTTGGAAGCACTACAGGAACGGGACCGATTAAATTGCTCTTCGGAACTCGAAGCGACGGCGATATTTCTGTCGTACATATAGCTCTCCGTATCAATCTCCAAGCACCAGACACGCGCTCTACGCCCTGCTCGGTCCAGTCTCAACACGTGGATGACGACGATGCCATTATTCCCATGCTTTCTTGAGCTGTTGAAGCTGTGTTGGCCAGATGTATAGACTAAAGCGGCATTTCATATAAAAGCACTAACTGCCAGCTTTAGTAACTATAGGGAGGTTGTCTATGCATGTCTTAGGATTCATATTGGTTGTCAATAGATGATGCGTAACCAGCTCTTATCCTCGACCTATCTCCAAATCACAGTAAAGTTCAGAGGGTAGAATAATATTGCTCTCAACACCAACGACTAAAAGTCAAGATCCAGTGCTGCTATACATCTCGGCTCTTGAGCTCCATTCACGGTTAATGCCATTGGTCGTATCTTCTGTCCCGATCTAGATCTGGAGTTCCGGGCCATGGTTTGTTCCCTGTCTTGCGCAACACACCCTTTTTCGCAGGGTTTGTGTGGGCGATCATCATCATTTGAAGCTGGACGCTCAGGAGAGCGTTCGATGCCAAGCCAAATGGAAGCCTTTTTGCCCGTTTTCACACTTTTGAGTTGCAGCAGGTTCAGCAGAGCATGGGTTTAGAGATGTGTCCCTCGAATTGGTAGCCAACAACTACCTGGGTAAATATCAAACGGATCCTAATTATCTTTGAGTCCAAAACTTCACGCGTCTGCAATGTTGCCAGCCTACTATCGTCCAATTGTGGCTTCGGGCCTCCACTTGCATTGCCCACTTGCCAAATTACTTTTTCTATTTCTTTCCACCTGGGTACATGCACTTCTCTGAGCTACCTAGGTACAAACAGATACACATGTAAAGACTACCTAGGTAGTACTGGCGAGCTACAAGTTTCAAGCAATTCCCCACCATCTACTTTTCCAACCTTGTTCTTTTGACTTACCAGCCAAACTTGTCACAAGCAGTCTTGATTCTTTACTTACTAGTCCGCTGTTGTACACTGTCGAAGGCCTTTCAGTGATGTGCTTGGCAGTCTTCTATCCTTATAGTCTCTCTATTTTTCGATTAAGGCTTTTAAGAATGCATCACTCAACAATTCCCAAGCACTGTGTTTTCTTTTTTGATATTCAGCGATGCATGCAATACATCCTTGGTTCCGAGGTGTCCAGATCGAGGAGCAAAATAGTTCCAACATAAGAGAAGTGATCAATATCAGGTTAAGCGAGCTTATTTCTCCCCAGCAGGAAGGCTTTTGCATTTAGGCTAACATTCTGAATGTTAGGACTTAGGACAAAATGATTTCACCACCTCAAACTGTCATTCGGTCCTGGTCCCCAATCATACGCAATACAGAATTATATGAACCTGCTTCGCGTGTAACAACAGGCCGTTCCAACTCTTTCGGTCTCGGTGATACAACCGATATTCCAGGTTCGGAGGTAGAATGCTACCATCCGTTTGCAACATCGAGGCATCAGGTTGTGTTTGGAAATGGTGTACTGATCGATCCTGTGCTGGTTCAAGCTGATTGGGTTCGCCGTACGGCGTAGTCTATCTGACTTGTTTTCCCAGAGTTGGCTATCTGACCAACGCGGCCGCTTCCGCATCAGAGCACATGTCGACAATCAAACCCATCTAACAAAAATCCTCATTCACAGTTTTGTTGAAATTGCTGGGTAAGAACAGGATTCACAGATACATTGTAGTTGAGCACACGACATTCGTGTCCTCAATATCGGCGTGGCTGTGGTAAGCCTCGGCCCCTCGTTAGCCTCAGGCACAAGGTTTTGATAAGAGTTGCGCGCCGCCAAATCACATCAGTCACAGTGAAGAACCCTTGAAAGTTGAAACCGTCTGTGGGGCACAACCCTGCGACTCCTAACGAAGCAATGCTGAGGGGACTGTTGGCCGAGAGGACCATACATTTGTATGCAGACGACTTAGCAGCATACAAGTCTGTGGACAATGCTTTTGCTGGCCAGGAACTGCGTGTACAGACATTGATTGAATGCGATCTAGTCAGCGTTACCAGCATTTCCTAATGACCCTCCTGGTATTTCATAGAGCGGACATTTCTATTTACATATTCCCAAAACACGAACTCTAAACGAAGCAAAGGCAGGGGATCCCCCAAAGGTATGATTGCGATCCATAAAACCTCCAATTCAGATATGTGTTAACTCAGGCGCCAGCAGACTGGTGACAAGTGTTAGTGCCCATAATAGACGACCGCTCTCAACACCAACTGCAGTTATTCCACCTCGAGTGACCTGATTGTCGGTTCCGCCGCAGATTCCAGAAAGAATTTAGCCGCCCGCGATAAATCGAGCCGCGGATATGGAAGAAGTGTCGCAAAATGGAAGGGAAAACGAAAAGGTCGAAAAGAAGTCGAAGAGTCGGTTTATGAAGAAGCTCTTTAAGGACAAAGACAAGGATGGGAGGACGCCCGCGGACGAGGAAGGGAATTTGAACGACTTTCTCCATGGACCTGCCGACAAGTTGCATATGATGCCACCCGCGTCGCCTGGATTTCCTCCTACCTCTCCTGGCTATCCTCCCCAGAGATCACCGAGTATCCCGCCAAATCCACCACCGTTAACACGAATCGATACCTCGAGTGCTCGTCGATGGCCTACTGCCGCCGCAGTGACAGGTGCGAAGCAAATTGGGCGAACACCGAGCCCGAAGCGCAATAGGAAAGGTCTTATTGTGCGGTTCACAAATGAAACACCAGAATTTATTGGAGAAGGGGGTGACGAAGCTGTTGATCCAGTCATAGAAATTGGCCACAGACGAAGAGCGCCGACAAATGGACGTCAAGCCAGTCCGCTCCCTCCTGTTCAGTCACAGCAACCATTAGATTTCGGCTTCACAAGCAATGGCTCCTTGAATAAAGGCTCTTCCCAGGTGCCACCAAAAGCCGAATCTAATGACGACTTCCGGCCTGGACCTCTTCGTCGGACAGCAACCGGATTCCAGTCGGTCCAGAGTTCAAACCACTCGACTGACAGTCTTGTGAACAGCTATCGTAACAGTCCAGGAAGTTCATCGTCGAACCTCCCTGCAACAGGCAACGATCATTATGAACCGACGTCATTTGCAGCGAGAGTGCGAGCCGAAATGCGAGGAGGTGAAGGCAAGGCATTGGTCCAAGCAGCTACAAGCTCTCCAATGGCTGCACACTCCCTCGACGTGCCTGGAGAAAGTGATTCCGATATGAGTCCTCAATTGAAAGAACTTCGGATAAATACGATACGGAACAGTTATATTTCTTCATCTCAAACTAACATAGCTCCTGCACTACAATCTCAAAGTAACATACCTCCTTCGCTGCAACCGGCCGGTGGAACATCTATATCATCCGAGAGATCAACACCTATCACACAAAGCCCACCTTCTCTATCTCGTGCTTCGACTTTGCAGGGTGTTGCCATGGCTGTCGCTGATGAGGCGCTTCAGGAATTCTCTGCTCGCGTTTCGCATCTATTCAAGTTGTTCCGCTTATCTACCGAATCCGTGAAGCCTCTAACCGTATGCTCAGCGGAAGAGCTGGCAAGGCTTTCCTTGTGGTGGTTCATTAAAGGTAGGATGAATCTAGAAGCAACAGTGCGCGAGAGACCAACAAGCCCCGAAAGCCAGCAGCGAATGCGTTCTGTACGTCAACAAGCTCACACGGATCTGGCAAAATCGCTATGGATTGTGAAGACGGTGATGGAGCAGCATCCAGACTTTGCAGATCCCTTTGCAACTAATGATGGCGATCGAAACCAGGACAACGTTGCAGAGGCACGTCAAGGTATTATATCCAATTTGAAAAAGTTGACCATGTCGATGAAGCGAAATGGCTTTTTACCACCGGACGGTCGAGATGCGCCACTTCTACAAGTCTTGGACAACTCCATGTGGACACAAGAGGAAGGAAATAAGTCGTTGGTTGCCAGCCAGCGTCATACCCTAGCGCTGTCTATACCGGAAGCGTTTCCACTGGGAGATTCGAGCAAGACTTTTTCATTTTCTAGGATGTTCGCTGATGGGATTCTTGAAGAAGCAGCCGCTCAACAATATTATCGGTGTCCTGTTCTAGTTTCGCTGGTGCGTAACCAGCAGGAAAAGGAGCTCATGATAATTGTTGCTAGCCAAGATGGCGGGATAAAGCTCTGCATATCTGCAGATAAATCTCGCGGACCTACATGGCAGGATGTTACATGGCAACAGAGAGGAAACGCACTTCGGGTAGAGTTACCTCGTGGTTTCACCCTGCGTCTCAACTTCTCCGAGCCAGACTTCAGATCTCTCTGGGTTGGCTATGATTATCAATCGAAAATTCACGCGAGCCTGGAGCAGCGACCTGATGAAGTGTTGGTTTATGAGATAGTTCTGAGGAGCTTTCAATACATCGATACCGATCCTCAATCGAGATTCCCCAAGGAGCCACTCCCTAGCTGCTTTTTCAGGCTCTTTGAACGAACCCACAACGAGAAAGGCACTGCTGGGATGATGACAATGCACAGAGGGTTTCGCGTTGCGATGACTACGCATCCTAGAACAAAAACCATCCGAGGAATAGACGAGATTATGTTGCCAAATCTACCGATACAGTTTGGGTTCCTTCGTGGAGATAATGGACAGCCGGCAATGCTGCTCAAGATCGTAACTTCCAGATCAAATTATAAAATGATTATGACATTTGACGATCCTGGGCAAAGAGCCCGGTTACATCAGCTGCTTACTGGAACCTCGCTAGGCCAATCTGAAGAGGTGGTCGCAGAGGCTCCAATGAAGGCTTTCTCACTTATTGGTGCGTCCAGTGACCCCAAAGATCTGAATTGTCTCAAGACGTTAGACTGGAAAGGTTTCCGGGTCATCAATGAAGAGGAAGGTGATTTCGAGAGTAACAAGACTGTTCTCTCGGAGCATCTGCGCGTCGTGATGGATTTCAAAACAGGTAGTCTTACCGATAGAATCAATGTCGGAACAGGAGAGCTGAAAATCCGTCTTGACGTGAAGAGCTCCAAGCAGCTGAAAATATTTCGAGAGCCTCAAGAAGACATCTCTTTATCTGTCATTGAGTCCCAAGTATCCCATGAACTACCACATGAACTTGCCGATGTCCTCAATGTTGCCTCAAAGTCACATACCATTCGTACCTATTTATTCCCGGGGCTCTCCGACCTCCATCTATTCCAAGCGGCGATAACGGGGTTCGTCGTACAGTACGACGGTATGGCAACTTCTTTCAACATTGCGCGCAGGCGAATGGTCGTCCCTATCTATAAGAAGTGGGATGCCATGTCCACGCGGCTGCAAGTGGTGAGACGGCAGAAGGTTACACAACTGCTCGCTTTTTTCGAAGGGTTTAGTCATGGAGACTGTATGAGTTTCCAACTCAAGTCGACGGACATCTTTGAGACTTCTGGTAAAACCGGAAAGTACACATTGCGAATTGTGGATTGCAAGTTTGCGATGCCTAAAGCTCCTCAGACAGGTGGAGAAACGGGTGCGAGCGACCACGAATTTGTGTGTCTGGATGTTCCAGAATACCCTGGAGAACACGATGATATTACGATTGTTTTTGAGACAGAATCTGGTAAGTTCGATGATCTCTCCGACACATACTACATGCTAACTCTATCTTACAGAACGCGATAAGTTTGTGCAGGCATTACCAGCACCAGTGAAGGGCGCATCACGCATGGGATCTGTTCGCAAATAGAAGAGATATTTGAATTTGCTAATCATTTATGCATCGTCAGCGAAACTAGCGGGTGTCAAAAATCGATCTGAATATAAGTTGGGATAGGCATTTTCACGGAGTTTTATGACGGGCTTTTCTCTAGAGCATCTACGGCGACGATATCCATGGCGTTGACAGTTGGGCGAGGGCTATTTAGGTTCGGGTTACGACAGATCATAGGAATATGAGTTGAATGAAATGTATTGGGTCCAGGGTTTAGGGGTCTTAGATATTATGGTATTGTCTCATGTCGTCTAAATATCTTAGCAATGGAGTTGTGATGATTGATGAAGTGTTCGGACTAGTGGCCTGAGCCGTGAGTATCCTTCTCGTGTAGGTAATGAATCGGAAATACCCCTTTTTTCAGCTCTGACAAGCTTCCCTCCACAGATTAAGTTTTTGTAGGCTGCAATGGTTCACACGCTAAGGTGGTCTACGGTCAAGCTATAGTATGGAATCAAGTTTTGGATCTTGTAGTCAGTATTAATTTCCACAGTGAGAATTTAGTGAATACAGACTATTATTCATCTATAATAGGAGTATTGAATCCTACAAGCCGCTTACTGAGAAGATGATATTCGCAACTGCCGGCGAGTAAGAATAAAGTATGGCGTAGATATTCCTTAGACATGGTGATATCCGATGTTGATTGGAGCAACAAAGCGATTTCCTCGATAACACGAGCTAAACCTCGAACCGACGGCGTCATCAGCCAAGATAAATCCACATCCTTCCAGAAATAGAAAATCAATATCCAATCAGCTACTAGGGCGTGGTGATCCTCCTAAAAGCTCCGCATGCCCCAGGAGTGACTTTGCTGACGCGGGCTTTTGGAGTGATTAGTTTGTTGATATTAGACGTGTAGATGAGTGTACGTGAGATATTACCTAGCCCTAGGTAGTAGTTAAGTCTAGGTTACGTTAGAGAGACTGAATGTTTAGGTGAAGTAGGAGAGCTAATGTGAGAAAGGGATTCAAGGAAATTGCTGGAATAATTTCGCGACTGAATACGAGATTAATCCCCGTACTGTAAAATACGCATTATTGATGCCAACAGAGAATAAGAATTGCCTGCCTTGTTTTCTCCTCCTAATTTCAATGGCATACTTTGGTACCGTCGTCCTCGTACTCAAACTCTATTGGTGACCGTGCCTCCAAGACGCTGTTCGCACCCAGACTGGGCCCTATCGTCTCATCGCCCCCCAACACCTGCACCCAAGAACAGACTGTCAGTCCAAACCGCCTAGCGAATCTTGCTTTGGCTCTTGCTCTTGCATCTGCGACTAAACCTTCGAATTCACCATCAACGCATCCATCCATCAAGCCCACTCACCCCCTCACCTTCGTTTTGCGCCTCAATCGCTTTTTCTCGTGTTCCTAACTCCATCTCCCGTCTGCGCGTAACTGTGGCGTGCAGGGTCTATCGACTGTTCAACAGCGCGGAACTTTTTTCTTGGTCCCGATCCAGCAAATACCGACCGTTTCAAAGTCTAGCCGGTCGTCGACGAACAACACGAATAATTGCCAATCTCGTCCCCCCTCTGGCAGCACTGGCATTCTCATCTGCAAACTCGAAGAACGCCGGTCCGCCTCACCATGGAGTGCTGAGCAAGCCGCTACGTTCAAACTTCCATGAGGTCAAGGGATTCCCTCGGGTCGATGATACGGCGTTTGTAAACGTTAATGCTATGGAAAAGTCGAGGACAAACTGTCAGGACTTGCAGAGACATCACCATGAGCATGTCCAGGACCACACACGATACGACGCGATGATTACGAGTGCGGTTGCAAGGGAAGCATGGCAGGCTGGAGAGGATGAGGTTGATGGACGATGTGCGGACGGTTCGAATACTCAACCACAATCCCTATCTTTTCCACAGGGACGACAAAATTACACGCGTTACAGAAGGCGGCAGCGTTGTGGCTTCAATACCATTGGATACGTCTTTCTTCTAATCGTCAGTCTGTGTATCCTTCCAGCAACGGCTGTCGAAATCGAGTTCGAGAATTGTCTTTCGAATGACGTGCAGAATAACGCAGCTGCTGGCGGATTACAACTACAATTTGTGCCACTCTTCTTTGACGCCGTCTTCAATACTACGGATCCTTCACACAATTTATCTATAAGGGTATGGGGAAATGTCACAGGTTCAGGTCCTGCTCAACGACGAAGTCCCTTACCTTCGCCGACCAGTTCTTATTGGGATTCTAATGCCACAGATACCGGAGGCAAGATCATCGATGTTCCATCCCCAGCAGCGAACAACAAGCGCACGACTCTGGCCAGTACCATAGACGTTCTGACGTATAACAATGCTCAGGATTTCTCGCCGTTCTGTGATAAACTCACAAATGGCAGCTGCCCGCTATCTCCCAATTTCTTTGGCAACGCGTAAGAGCTTTTCTCGACTTACAGAAATACTACTAACATTGGATTAGGTCTGTGAGGTCTGACTGGCCGTCTATCTCCTATTCGCACCCGTTCTATTCGACCTTCGCGTTTACATCTTTCACTGCACGCATGGAAATTACCTATGGAGATGAGGCGGCGACAAGTATTGGTTGTATTCAGGCGTCCGTTACCCCGGATATTGGAGGCACTCTCTCTGCTGTAATCACCTGGATACCTGCAGTCATTCTCATTCTTGTAGGAGTTGCAACAGCCTTCGCAGGGATATACAGTCCGTGGGGTACTACTGACACTTTTCGATGGACTACAAATTATGGGCGTGATGAAGATCTACTACGCTTGGTCACGCCTGGATTCGGGGATTGCTTGCAATACATACAATTTGCGTTTCTCACCGGAGGATTGACGCTCAACTATCCTGGGTTTTACCAACCCATCATAAGCAAGGTCGCATGGTCTTCTCTTATGTTCAACCAGAGCTTCGTCAGTGACGGACCGGCAACCGATAGTCTAATCGATGGGGTATATGTCGTTCGAGGAAGATTTGGTCTGGATAGGATCCGTCAGTATGTTGGTCTGGGACAGGTCGATGATGTCTGGGCTGGTATGGCCGTTTGGCTTCTGGTTATTCTTGCGGCCGTGCTGTTTCTTGTCCAGGCTGGATTCTTCGTTCGCTGGGCTCTTCGACATATCAGTGATAACCAGGAGGAAGATCTTCGTGCCAAGAATATGCCATTCACGGTTGGGAATGTCATCAGGATCGTTTTCAACTACTTCCTCTTGCCAATAGTGGCATTGTCGATGTTCCAGCTAGCAGAAGCTGCTCATTCACCAACATACACCGTAGCTCTCGCCGTGGTAATGCTAGCGCTAATTATGGGCTTCGCTATCTGGCTACTCTACTTCATTGTATCAACGCGGCCAAAGTCATACCTATTTGACGACCTCCCCACTGTGCTGCTATATGGACCACTGTACAATACCTACTCCGATAACCTCGCTTCTTTTGCACTCATTCCTGTCTTGCTGACAATTGTGAGAGGTGTAGCCATTGGTGCTGTCCAACAGTCCGGAATCGCGCAACTGGTGCTGCTCGCCATATGCGAAGTCATCTTCATATTAACGCTACATGCATTTCGACCATTTCATTCTCCAACATCAATGAATGCAGTCCATACCTTGTTAGCGTTTATAAGGCTCGCAACAGTAATCATCATGTTGGCATTTGCTCCATCATTGGGAGTTCCCGAGGGAGCTAAAGGCTGGATTGGATATGCCATTCTTCTGACACATGCCGTTGTGTTACTCTTAGGCTACCTTCTCAATGCCGTCCAAACGGTCGTTGAAGTTGCGGCCCGACTGGCTGGCGCTGGTGGGGACGAGACTGGTGCTACAAGAGGCGGCCTTGCGAAAGTATTTGGGATGCGACAACTATCGAGACGATTACCTCGCCGGGATGGAGTGTCAAGGCAAAGCCAATTGTCGAATACCGCCATGATGGATGAAGAGGGTCGCAAGGCTTATCTGATGGAAGGTGGGAGGATCCGTAGTCAATCAGCAGGTAGCACAGGTGTGCTTCTGAACAGGCAAAGTACTGGTCTGGATTCAAACGTAGAAGCGTACGGCGCCATTCCTCCTGGGGCTATTGGCAGCGGAGGAAGTTCTTACACCCCTACGACACCAGGAGAAGCAAGTTCCTTCTCCTTCTTGCCTTCTGCCGCCGCGCCATCAGGGTTGGGCCGCAACCGAGGCCCTGCGGTACCTTTGGGAGAGGTAGACAATGCGGATCCATATTATCGACCACCTAGACTAAGGCGACCGACTCTTGATGCCTACTCGCCCGGTTCGAAGAGTAGAGGGTCATGGGCAAGTGGAGATTGGGCTAAAAAACGCTGGAGTCAGGGAGAACCCCCAGCGGTAGAAACTGCTGATGAAGGACCATCAATTTCAGGCAGGGCAACACCCACTGGTCAAGCACCCGTAGACGGCAGCCCGGGACGCTCGAAGGCGGATTATACCACCCGAGAAGTCGATTTCTATTACGGAGTACGTGGTCCAGCCTTGAATGCTAATGTACCCAGTCGACGTATCAAGACCGGTCCAACGGACCCGACAGGGCCATCGGCAGCAGCAGCAGGATGGTTTAAAGGACTATTTGGCGGCAAAACTAAAGAGAAGGGCAAAGGCTTCGAGGTCGTGCGGAGTGCTCGAATGCCACCTGGAATGAAGCGACCAGGACAAGAATCACCACCTGAAGGAGTTCCTGTCGCCACGGGCGGGGTTCGCAACGGGCCTATCGATTCTGACGATGATTCGGATGATCGTCCACCTGTTCGTCATGAGAACACACTACCAGCGCCTGCGTCCACGCACGAAAATGATAGTCTAGTCAGCCCTCTTCAAACGGATGATGAGATGTCAGACGACGGAGATGAATTTGAGATGCAGAGGATATCCGATGTCCCGCCAACGTTGGCTGGTATAGATATATCTGGTGGTGGTATCGAGCTACCGAGCCGATTCCCGTCGAAGGCTACATCGAAGGCTAGCTCCCGCAGGTATCAGAAGCCGGAAGTCTCATTAGGCCCTAACCTACCGATGCCGTCGCGGATACCATCGCTGAAGCCTGACGTGCCAAGGAAGAGCTCCAAACGACAATCACAGAGTGTTGATTTGACAACACCGGGTGCTCAGCACTTATTCCTTCAGCATACCAATCAAGGATCTACCGATTCGTCGAGACTTCCTTTCGACCGCTCCAATTCGCATCATCGACACTCTACCGTCTCAGCCAGCTCGAGTATAATCACCCCGGAACATAGCGGGCAACACTCCCGCAATCATTCCTCAGCTCTTGGAAACTTATCGGCGGACTTTAGAGATGACCGGCCTACCAGTGTCGGATTCGTCAATCAGCATAGTATCCAAACCATCAACCAAACTGAAAATCCGGATTTCTTGGGCACAGCAGCTGAAGTGGTCGACGGTCGCAACAGTGGGTCTTCGTCGATGGAGAATTTGCGACATTGAAATTGGCCATCACACATAATATGACGAGAAGTTCAATTCGACCCTCGAGTATCAAATCTCGAGAGGTAATACTTTGCATACGGTCACGTTCTCTGCACGAGGAATACGAATTTTCTTGACTTCCTTCTTCTTTGGCAGAACGAGCAGACAAAAGTTCGTGAAAGGCGTTGATTTTTTAAATTCTGTATGTATTATAGGGCTGGGTATTGGAGTAAAGGGGGTGGAGAGGAGTGGATTGCGCATAATCCACAATTGTCTTTTTTGCCCATTTATTGACCAGCGGAGGTTCTCTCCGGTCTTGCCAAGGAGATCGAAGGAACAAGATAGAAATAGGGGATGCCTCACATATGCTTTTGGAGAGGGAAGGTTGCGAGGGTTTGGCTAATACCACAACGTATGGAAATGAAATGGGAAAATTGGGCATAGTACACGCGAGGGAGGGAATTAGAAATACACAAAGCTATGGACAAGGAGGGAATGAATACATTAGGGTATGGATGGTGGTGGAGTGTAATGAATGCTTGTATGCTTGTTTATTAGGTATATAATAGTGTGGTGTAGAAATGAAACTTTTGTAATATTGTTTTGATAGTATGCTACGTGGATTAGGAGATTTCTGATTATGTGATAGAAGTTTCAATGCTGGCGAACAATTATTTGTATTTTCTTGGGTTTCTTGAAAAAATTTGTGTGAATGAAAGTAGCTGCATAAGCAGCTACATGAAAAACTTGATCAAATTGTACAAATTGTAACTTCTCGAGACTGTCAGGGACTCGGATTTTGCCTAAGTGAATTTATCTCACAAGATATGAGATAATTTATCGACGAATTCGTACAACTGCATCTATTGCCAGAAATCCTCATGACCCCTCATTTGGGTCTTGGAAGCTTGGAGGTCTTGCCGTTGTGGGGGGCGGGTGGGGGGTTTGGTTGGAGATTGAAGATTGAGATTCGGCTTGGGAATAATTTATCAGGCACAAGAAATTCAGATATGTGAATGATGATTTCTCATCTCATAAAGCGTGTGTAAGATTCAGATCAAGCTGTCCCCAACCACGTGCACCGTACCTATGTAAAATTGAGTCACTGACCCGATGACGAAGGTCCCGCCAAGCCCCCGGCAGGCGCCCTTCGTTCAGTACCCCTCCAAAATCAGCACCAACAGCAAGCAAGCAAGCAGAAAAAATTAAAGAAGACTGAGGTGCATGCGTCCAACCAATCCTCGGTGCTGGCTGGCAAAACGTCATTTCTTCTCCGCGCGTTTCCGTCTCGGACTTCTGATCCACGTTGAACCTCCGAACTGCTCTTTATTATACTTTCTGTGGATTTGTGATCGGATAGAAAATAGAAAACGGGTTTCTTACGACTAGGAGGTTTCTGTTAGATAAATACGCCGTTACGATTGTCTGCGAAAAGGAACGGGCTGGAAGTATCAGAAGACTGGCTGGTTTTGCGACCGTGGATTGGGGATTTTGATACCTCTATTTGAAGACCGCGAGGATGGTTAGTTTGGTACATGGACATCGCCGGGCTTCCGGGGCGAGTATGTATTTCCATCTACGACTTCTGAGATTTGGATGGAGGAGTTTGGGACACCGCTGATATAGCTAGGCAACCGGTCGTCGGTCGATGAGAGTAGATCCGATGGCGCCGAGGACGATTCCACCGTCGTGGAACCCGATCAGGGAAATGGTGAGAGCTTCGTAGTGTGATACTGGGCAAGGGACTGATGGATGAATAGTGCTCTCACATATTATCTCGCAGTTGAGACCCGGGGCGGATCTGAGCCGGGTTGTGTTACCAACGTTTATTCTGGAGCCGAGGAGTATGTTGGAGAGAATTACCAAGTGCGTAATGTTGCTCATGCTTTTATGCGGGAATGCTGATGGGATATAGTTTCATGGCACATCCTGAGACGTTGCTGGCTATGCCGCAGATTGAGGATCCGGTGGAGAGGTTTGTGTCGGTGGTTAAGTTTTACTTGAGTGGATGGCATATCAAACCACCGTAGGAGGACCTTCTTAAACTGGGTGAGGGTATGTGCTAACATGTGTATAGTGGAGTTAAGAAACCTCTCAATCCGATATTAGGAGAGACATATACCTGCTATTGGGATCTTCCAAACAATACCAAAGGCTACTACATTTCCGAGCAGACCTCCCACCACCCTCCCAAGTCCAGCTATTTCTACATGGCACCCGAACACCACATCCGAATCGACGGATGTCTAAAACCACGAAGTAAATTCCTTGGCAATTCGGCCGCGAGTTTGATGGAGGGATTGGCCATATTACGATTCTTGAACCGAGGGAATAATCCAAAGGGGGAGAGCTACTTTATCTCGCAACCAAACATGTATGCCAGGGGTATCTTGTTTGGGAAAATGAAATATGAGCTTGGTGATCATAGCTTCGTGAAATGTCCGGAATTGGGATTGTCGGCAGATGTCGAGTTCAAAACGAAAGGATACTTTGGCGGGACGTATAATGCCATTGGGGGAACCATTAAGAACGATCATACCGGAGAAGTCTTGTACGAGCTTTCTGGCATGTGGAATGGTGAGATGTTTATCAAAGATTTAAAGGTAATTACAGTTTCAACGTGGTATGAGAATGTAGCTAACATAGTTTCAGACCGGTAAAAAGGATCTGATGTTTAACGCTGCAAAATCGAAACATACCCCTCCAACTACAAGACCTCTAGAGGAGCAAGATGAACGCGAATCCCAAAAACTATGGTACAAAACTGTACAAGCAATTATAGCACGAAACCACGAGGTAGCAACAGATGAAAAAACAACGATTGAGAATATGCAAAGAGACGAAGCTGCGCGACGAGCAGAGGAAGGGATTGATTGGCAGGCAAAGCTTTTCCGGCCTGTTCGGGGAGGTCCAGGTGGCTCTGAAGAAGGAGAAGAAGATTTAGATTGGATTCTTAATGCCAATATGTGAGTTGCTATTCTGTCGACTTAGTTTGACAGATACTAATGTTTGATAGTGATGGAGATACACCCGAGAAGCAAGTGGAGCAGATACTTGCAATTACACCAATCCTTCCAGGCCAAAAGCCAAATCAGAAAAATCAAATTCCACCATCACACCAGCAGGCTGCTGAGAAGTCCGCCGCCGAAAAGTCCACAACTGAGAACTCAACCGCAACCGCTGCAACCGCCACTCCCAGTCCACCTCCCTCAACACAGAACCTCCCACCAGCGCCTTTAGCATCCGCTGGTAACACCAAGGCGACCCCCTCGCCTATCTCAACCCCTAAAGCAGCTCCTATCTCTTCTCCTAAAGTCGCTCCCATCTCCCACGAAAACGACCTCGTCGATTTCGGCCAAAACGACAGCGCCCCTCCCCAAAAATCAGCCATCCAGTCACAAATGCCTGCTGATTTATACGCGGCCCAGACTCAGAACGGAGGACAGAAGCAGAAGGAATTAGAGCAGACGCTACTCTCCACTAGCACGAGTCGGGAGAATCAGGGTGGCCCTCTGCTGGATTTCCATGACGATCTAAAGAGGGATTTACCTGCTGGTGGCACGGAGACGGAGAAAGCGAGGCATGCGGCGTTGTTGAGGAAGGATACTGATACGGATAGTTTGGATGAGTTTGTGGATGCGGAATCATAGACTAGAATTTTTCAACCTTTTTCTTGTTTTATATGTGAGTGCGGTGGAGGGGCTAGGGGAGGCGGAGGTGATATAAATGAGAGCGATGTTGTTTAGAATTTTGGGTGCGGGTAGGGATGGATTGGCAGGGGTGGTGGGTTTAGGGATGGCGTTGAGTAATAAACTATTTTATAAGATTTATTGGGTGATGTTATTTTTTGTTCGTGATTTTAGGGGAGTGGGTGTGTGAGATGAGACTTTGAGGTTTGTGAGATGGTGAAGGTACACATTGGGCTATATCTCAGCTAACCTTGCATGTGCTCTATCTGAAGGCCCTTGAAGACTGGTTATCGCCTGAGGAAACGCTTAGATGTAGATTTTCGTATTTTAGTGCGATGTGCAATAAAACTTGGACATCTGGACTCCTGTCTGCGACTCTGCGTTATACTGATATGAGGAGTGTGTAGCGCCAAAAAAGAATTGCCAAAACTTTTAGTGTCGAGGGGTTTTGGCGACAAAGTGCGACGTGCAACAAAATTCCGGGTCTTGTTAAAAGCTGCGTAGCTCTTCTGTGGTGCCAGAATAGAATCGCCAAACTAATCGCCAAAAAGTGCGACGTGCAACAAAATTTCGAAGTACTGTCGCAGAACTGATTTACTAAAACCCCCCTCCCTACTCACTTGTACTTCTGAGAGTACCACGGGTGTCTTGGAGGATAGGAAGATGGGATCTGTGACTATTGAGATGTTATGTTGGTGTGTGGAAGAAATGTGGTTCTTTGATTCTTAGAATACTCTTTGTGCTTTTTAAGCTAAGGGCGTTTGGATTTATCATGCGTGATGAGAATCAATTATTCTCGTGCTAGAGATGGAAATATGTGTTCCTTCCTGGAGGTCTTTCTTTTTACGGATTTTTGGTGTCTTTGAGCGCGTCAAGTTTTTGAAGAAGACTTGTGGAAAGAGTCAACTTTTTGACACTTTCTTCTGGAACATGTGGAGACTTGATGGGTCGAGGACTTTTACTAGGATATACTAAGGTATAGAGAAGAAGCAAAATGATTTGATTTTTCCTCAGGGAAAAATCTGTTGTTACTATTAAGGTGTTCACGAAAAAGATTTCGCCAGTCATCAGCAAACCCCCTCCCCTTCTACACGTTTTGATCTTTCTCCGTAATCTGACGTCTTCTCAAAACAGCTGTATTACACTCCTTAAGTATGTACTTCTGAAAAGTACTTTTGGGATGCGCATGTTGTCTCGAGAAAAGATGTGTTGTGGTCATGTTCAGGAGTACGAAATGCAACAAAACTTTTGTTATACTATTTCGGAATTGTGGTGAATTCCAGAAAATGTTCTATAGGCCAGGAAAGTTTTGTTGCATGTCGCACTCACTATATAGACTCTATTTCCTATTTCGGAAGTGTAGACAAGAGTACTTCTATGAAAAGCTTCCTCACTTTCGAGATTTTCGCCGACGAAGTACTTTATTTCTTCGCCTACCTTAATATATACCTATCTATCCCACTATGCCTTTTTTGAAAGCTTAAAGCTTATATTATCTCCTATATACACTGTGCGACATATAACAAAACCCAGAGTGCCGTAGTTTACTAAAATCCTTCCTTACTTTACAAAATAGCGCCGAAGAAGTACTCTCCCTATCTACCTACCTCTCTATATTACGCCTCCTCAACCTATACCTCTTTAGAATCCTTAACGCCTATGTTATCTCCTATATAACAAATGCGACATGCAACAAAAGTTAGACAGCTGCAGTTCACCAAAATTCTTCCTTACTGTATCTGGGCGGTCGAAGTAGCTTTCTTATTCACTTTCCCTTCCAGATTCTTACATTTACACCCACCCGATGTTAATTTTCCTAAATAGGCAATCCGTTCTAGGAGTGCGATATGCAACAAACCTTCTATCTCGATAAATAAAGCTAGGGTGAATACTTCTTTACTTTACTCTTCCGGAGTTAAAGCAGCTTCCTCGTCATTTACTCACCTCCCCAGACCCTACCCTTTACAAGCAGCCGACATTGATCTTCCTAAACAGGTAATCCGTCTTAAAAGTGCGATGTGTAACAAAACTCTAACTCACTATATATCACTAGAATACTCCCTCACCTTACTGACAAAACACAAAGGAATCTCTACCTTCTTCTTCACCTACCTATACACATACTTCTTCTTTCTACTACACCCGTTTGGGAAGGCTTAACGCCTACGTATCTCTCGTTATCGCCTATATGACATGTGCGACATGCAACAAAACTTTGGGTAGAGCGAATACTTCCTCCCTTTGTCAGATTCACCTCAACTCACCTCACTTTACTTCCCATGACCCTCTTACCAACCTAATTGTGAAGGATGCATCGCCCTCAACCAAAAGGCAAGCCAGTCCTCGAGAAATTGTAGACCCCTCCGACCACTCACTCCCCCCTCTTCTAGAAAAAGTGCGATGTGCAACAAACCCACCTACCACCCAACCCCGACCTTTAGGTGAATGACAAAATTTTAAGTTCTAAAAATGCAAGTTCCCAGAATAGTAACCTCCCAAAGTAGAAATTCACACAAGTGCGAGGTGCAGCGAAATCATAGCTTGCTTCCTCTAGTGAATAACACCTTGACGTTTCCTCACTCTCACTTCGTACAAGCATATCAAGCTTCAAGATTGTATCGTGCAGGTAGTCGCTTCAAAATAGGATATAAATGAATTTGCGGGAGTGCGATGTGCAACAAGACTTTGGTGGGGAGGAAGAATCGGTGATTGTGTCTGACTTCAAGGTTGTGGATGTAGCGATCTTCAGTTGTGTTCGATGGCAGGTATTCTGTTATGTCGCCAGAGAATTTCCAAACTGGGACTACATGAGAATTCCGCGCGCTCGAACCTTGAAATCGCATAATAGCAAAGAATATTCTTCATTGAGGGCGAGAGACATAGAGTAGGCTAGTGAGAAGAAGTATCAGATCCCAAGTACCTTAGTAAATCAAGACAGAGACTCTAATTGTAAAAGATTTGATATTTGTATTTGTGTTAATCAAACTATGATATGTAACTAACATCTCTCCACCCGTGTATATACCCAATAACTTTCCAACCCCATATAAACAAATATAACTCCATGCTATGCTAACATCCAAACGCCGCCACATAAATAACTCTCGATATACTCTGCTCTCTTTCCAACCACCACAATACCCGATGATAATAATAAGGGTAAACCACATTTCAAAGCCTCTCCGGACTCATCGCCCCAGGCATAACAACCTCCCTGGCATCCTCCGCCTCATCGATTAACAAATCTCTCTTCAAAGTATACGCCTTGATCCCGACAAAGGTACACAACGCAATCCCGACCAAAAATGCCGAGCCCAGTAGAATCAAATTCACAGGCACGGGATTGCCGTTAAACACTTTATGTAGTAACGCATCCAATCCACTTTGACTAAAGTTGAAGAGTCCGGCAAGACAGATGATGAGACCATATACGGTACCAAAAGTACGGAACCCAAATACTTTAGCCGAGTAATCTGATACAGCGGTGTAGTAGAAGGGACGGTAAAGGACAAAGAGACAGATATTTGAGTAGGCGGCCCAAGAATAAGGAAGAACGCCTAGAACGCCAATGGTGGTGGCGATGGTTACGAGGGCGGAGAGAACAAAGGTAGTGCTGGTGTTGTCTAGGACTAGTCCAATGAAGGGGATGGAGAGGATTCCACCGAGGGGAAGGGCGACGTCGAAGAAGGTGTTAATTTCTACGGCTGCTTCATAGGATCCTAGGAGGTATTCGTATTGTGGTCGGATTGTTGCGACGAAGAAATTGATTCGAGTCATCTGGATGACTGTGAATAATGTGATTAGGACGAACCATGGAGACAATATTTGTTGTGACACGGTCTTTCCGTGCATAGCTCCCCAAACGCCAGAGATTGCATTCTTCTGCTCTTCTTTCTTCAGATGTTTTCCCCCTGATTTTGAGCCAAGGAGATCCGTGATCTCGGAAATAACGGACTGGCGACGATTTCGATGTTCTTCTCGAAGAAGCGCAGTATTTTCATCCACTTGATCGTCGTAACCATTAGTTCCTGCATCCTCTACCTGTTTCACCAACTCCCCGACGGTTTTATACGAAGCTCTAGGCATATAAAAGAACTGAACCACGAATATCAGCGCCGGGACAATAAGATAGGCGAGAAAGAAGCGTTTTGGTGTAAATGCTTCATTGGTCCATTGATATACGATGCGATAAATGAGAAAGACCGCACTGGAGGAATCGAAAGCGCCAGTCAAGAGCGCAAGAATAAGTCCAGAGTGTTTTGGGAAAGTATTCGACAACTGAAACGAAGATATAAACACGAAAGGTCCACCGAGTGCCAGGAGCAGATATCCAGGAATAAACCCATCAAAAGGCAATTGCCACGCGAACGAGAACAGCAAAGCTCCCGCAGCAAGCAACCCACTTCCAATCAGCCCGCACACTCTCGGTCCTAGATTATCGAGAATCGCTCCAATGGGCAGAGCGGCGACGTTTGTTCCCACGGCCGCCACGGTAAACATCAAATTCAGATGGATCTCCTGGTCATAACACGTTCGCACGCCTTCCTCGAGCTCCTTTTTCGTGCAGAGATCCCGGTATACATGTTCGCGAATAAGCACCGGCTTGATGGCTGCGTATCCAAAGACGATTCCGGCAGCGAAGAGACAGTAGATTACTGCTGTGAATACTTGTACTGTTACAACACCATCAGCTATGCTCAATCGCATTGAACCAACACCACCAAATCAAAGACTTACGTATCCTCTTCGTCCTCGAAACCTCAAAAGCGCCAATAGCCTGCGACTCCACCTCCGCCGCCGGGGGACTCCAACTCTCAGGCAATGGACTAAAGCTCAACTTCCTATCCCTCGAACCCGCGGGCGACTGTCCTCTCTCTGGTGAAAAGCGTTCTGGAGACAGCGATTCAAAGGACGTGACTCTCTGTAATAACGACATATTTGGTTTCCTGCCCTCGCGCCCAATATACAAATCGCACTGCGGATATGATAAGAATAAGTGAGGATCGGGAGGAAGAAAATGGGCCAGGCCACGGGTATAAATGGAGCTTCTCAAGCTGTCAGTCAGAATGTGTAGGCCCAAGCTTTTGCGCTGATGGCGGGGTAATGACGTGCGTTGCGGATGAGTCCTGGCGGCGTGATACAATTAGGTATGAAATCATGCAATTGAGGTGTCAATACTTAGAAAAGCAAATATCGAAAGGAAGCTATATATATAAAATATCACTTCTCTTATCGATTAATCTCACGGTTCTTCGATAGCAAAAGATACACATCTTCCTGCACGCTAGTTCCGTTAGCGGGGAGGTAAAAATAATCCCGGTCTTTTTTGTCTTTGGCGGCACGGGGTCCACAGGCCGCGGCAAGCCGTGCAGACGGCTGTGAGTAGAACGAAGATTTTGTTAGGAGGACATGGAGACCCGCCAGACGGGGTGGTAATTTCTTTTTCGGTGAGTTCCGATGTAGAAGTGTTTGGTTGAGATTTATTTAAAGGTCGGCTTGAAATCTTGGTAATTAACAGCGGGCGAGTTTTGTGATACTCACATTTGCATCTAGAATAATGGACTTTGAGAGCTGGAGAGCTTTATCAGGGGCTTAAGCGAGGTGTCGTGGCCATAAGTCGCAACCCATCATAAAAGAGAAGACATCTAAGTATTGGCTCGCAAATTTCCAGTTTCTATTTCAATCCTAATATTACAAAACAACCCAAAGAAAAGTCTGCTGAAGACGATTATCTACCAAGTCTACCCAACCTCTACCTCTATCCCTCATCAGCGCCATAGATCGTACCAATGAAATAGGAGCAATGTAAAGCAGAATCCCGGAAATAACATCTAAGAAAACAGTTTAGGGGAGATGTAGCAAATGAAAAGGCAACTTCATCTTCACACGACCACATCAGTCATCATCTCTTGATACTCAGAAAAGTCTCAATCCAGAGTCTGGCTGCTTGAATTGAGTTCCAGCGTACCACTTGTCCCAAGCCGCGCAACTGGAGTTCATAGCCTCAAGACCGACATGCTGGTCACGGAGAATCTCATCTGGGCGTTCCACGAACTGGACGCCGAGACCTTGAGATACGTGCCATGCGATCTACAAATATTGTTAGCATGATATCTTTGCACTCAGAAAACGCTAAGAACTTACATGGCAATGCATCAGCCAGACACCGGGATTGTTGGTATAAATAGCAATAGCCAAGTATCCCTTTGGTGGCAGCATAGCAACATCTCTTCGAAGAGGATTGGTGAATTGCAAAGTATTCGTCATTGCAGCTGTAAAGGTCGAGTCTGCTTGTTGTCCAAGAATGAAAAAGTCGTGTCCGTGGAGATGAATTGGATGAGGATTTGCACCGGTGTTTTGGATGACCCAGTAATAGAACTTGTGCAATCGTTAGCATGAGACTCGAATGAAGAAAGTGATCGGATAATACTTACTTGATTAGCCTCTTTAAGAGTGTAGATGTTGCTACCCGGCCTGTTTTGTATTGTTGGGAGATCGTTGTTGAGTAGGTATTCTAGGGTTGGGTTCTCCCACTGAATATCAATCTCCTTGCTGTTGGTTGCAATTAGTGACTGCGCCAAGAGGAGACGTGTACAGGTCTTACTCATTGATAGTCCAACTATTAATTCTTCTTCCATGCTTGTCTCTTGTACCCTGAACCAGATTCATTTTATCAGTGGCATCACCCTTAAAGTCGAATATGTTGGTAACATTCTTCTCGGTCACTGGTATCATCCCTTTCTCATCTGCACACTCCACAGTATATGTTTCTTGGGATTTCGAGGTAGGCTCGTCGTTGGGTTTTGGAGCATTGAGGTACGAGAAAATTGCGAAAATTGAATGTTGCCCAGCGCCCAACGACATCGCATTGTTTCCACAAAGTTTTCCTGGTGGAACTTCGACTCGGAACCAGTATCTGTCCGAGGTCTGGTTGGCAGTGAAGACGACATCGTATCTTTGACCAATTGCCATGAACAGCCATGTAGTATTCCATGGTTTTATGGGAACAAAATCGGCAGCGATGACGGAGACTAGGTAGAAATAGCTGTATTAGTTTCTGCTTAGGCTGGGATTCTGTGGATAAATACGATGGAAGGAAAATCAGTCTTTACTTGGGAATGCTAATGAAGATGAGAGAATGGCGTGCACTTACAGCGATGATTATCAAGCGACACTTTGTACATCATGTCGACAGATGTATTAATGAGACGTAGACGATAGGTCTTGCCCTTCTCAATCTTAACATCTTCATAGGCTCCTTTACCATTTGGTCCTGGAGCACTCTTCATTTTTCCGTTGATCAAGGCACCTTTGGCTCTAGGTGGTCCGCCTTGTTCAGACTTGAAACCTGCTAGATACGAATTGTCCGTATACCAATCTGTGATAGGAAAAGTTCCTAGGTCTTCGTCATACTTCATAGAGGCTGGTCCGTTGATCTTAATCGTCCCGGCAACTCCATCACCATATTGACCAGAATAGTGAGAATGATACCAACTGGTGCCATGTTGGGTTGCAATGAATGTGTATCTTCTGGTAGCTCCGGGTTCAATGGGACACTCTGTGATTCCGTTGACACTAAATGAATTAGCAAAATTGAGAAAGACAGGAACACGGATGTTGACTTACCCATCTTGAGTGGTCGAGTTGGCCTGTATCACTCCGTGCCAGTGCATGCTAGTACTACATAATGTCAGTTTTATGGGAGCGAACAAAAACCAAAATCAAGTTGACGCACCCGTTGTTTGTTAAATTGTTGACCACGTCGATGACCAGAACGTCACCCCAATCTGGCTATGTTAGCAGAGCTAGAAAAAAGATTTCTAGAGATACATACTAGCTTCGATCACTGGCCCAGGATAAACACCGTTAATCACTTGCATCAACTTCCCATCTCCATCGGGAGCAAGTGTTTTCTCAGCGACGGTCAAAGTGTAGGTCGTTGTTGTTTGGCCTTGAGCAACATTCGAGGGCCAAACAGTTTCCGAGTCGGTATCGATGTTGAATCCGGTTGGTTCAGCAGGGCTAGGGCTCCTCCAGCAGCCCCTATCGTTTGGACCGTTGCAGTTGGGGCCCTCGCCAGCTCTTTTGGCTAACAGTCCAGTCGAAGCCTTTGCAGGTACTTCTTGTAAAAGACCGGCACTCGCAAGCCCAAGGGCGAGAGAGGCCAGGAGAAGGTTAGATCCAAGCATTTGGGGAAGGAGAGAAGATCCTAGAAGAGTGGAAGGCCGTTGATGATGCTGATGAGCGGTGGAGAGAGAATTAAGAGCGGAAGAGGAGGGTATATATACACATTAACCAACGACTCCAACAAGTCATGCTTGAGTTGCATTACGAAACAGCATGAATGGTATGACAGTTCTAAGCAACAACTCTCCTTCAACTCGCATCACATGGTGATCTGACAAGCACTTGCTCATCTCGCATCTAAGATAGGACAGCCGACTACGTGGTTCAAGCTCGTGTTTGGATTGAAGTCCTAAGACTGCTATGCGATGGACAAAGTATTGTTGGTAAAGGGAAGGGGTGAGTGCCGTAGGGCTATTACGAGCACTCCGTCTTTATCACTGATTCGTCCACTTCATCCATCCCTATGGTAAGAGGCACCTCTTTAGGTGAGCTTGGCAAGCCGCTGCTCCGGATGGCAGTTCATTTACTGAGCCGCAACGAATGGTGTATTAGTCTCAGTCAACGTCGAAACCCCGTCTTCGAAACCAGCCTAGAATGTCCAGCCCATGTGATTCGCATGCCCACAGCGTGGATTGCCTGTAGGTTAGACTATCACCCTTGTCGTCTGATGTTAAATCCGGAAGCGTAACATACCCAATTGAAAATTTGGACAGTCGGAGCAAGGGAGTGTGACACATTGTAAGCCAACAAAGACGCCTCACTGTCTCTGGCCACAAGACGTATTCTTCACCGATTAGTATAGTGAATTCCGAAGGGTTAATAGATAGCGGTCAGTATCATTCATATAACTGAGGCTCACGTATTTATGTTCTAATATCCCTTTCCTAGCTAGGGAATCTCAATCATTCATATCTCGTAGTAAGAAGAAACGGAAACCGTGTATAAATTAAAGGAACCAACTATTGCTGGAGGAATAATAACAGAAGTGCATCACAACAAGCCACATTGAGAGACGAAACCAGGCTTCTGGGGCGGCCACTCCCAGTGCGAATATTGTTTTTCTGCGATGTGTGAACACGAGAGCAGAACCAAAAGAACGTGGGCGCAAGGATTCAGCAATCAAACAAATCAATGCCACTGGCATCCGGGAGCATGCAGATATAGGCAGACATGATCTCCAGCAAGGAATGAAGAAGTCGAATCTGCTATTTCAGTATACCTGAACACATCTGAGCGTCGGTATCACTCAATTGAGGAGCACTAGGCGAAGCCTTGAACAAAACGTGGTCTGCGACCGTAATTCGGTCACCAATGAGATTCTGACGCTCACCTGGACGCTGAAATTGCCGTACCACCGTCTTACAACGGTGAAGCACGAAACACTTCCAGAACTTCTGGAAGAAGAACGGTGCAGTACGTAGGATGCTCAGGTTGCACTCGCATATCCCATTCCGGAAGCGCCACTCGAGACCCCAGTTTCCGGTACTGAGCCGCTCACGCAAAAAACCAGCATTGCACAGAGACCAGCATCATAAATCCGTCTGATGTTTAATCTCGTGGCGGCTAGGGCTAGGCGGGACTTCCGGCGTAAGTAGATCGTCGTGTTCCGTGGAATTGTCCGTTCGGCCTTGATGGTGGTTGACAGCCATTCTTTCGCACAAACACTATGAGTGAAAGTTTTACTAGCCGTTCCTAACCGTATTGAAACATCCATCGAATCTACACCTCTCGTTCGTAAAAGTTTGAGCGCTGCCAATACTCGACCGTCTTACTGTTTCAGTGACTCGTCCCGCAGGGGTGGTAAGGAGAATACCCAGGTGATAGGAGAAATTTCAACATCAGACTCTTCTGCCTTGTGGTGGCTCTCGTCAGCGTGAACAATGCAAATCGCAATGCTTGACGGACCAGTACCGTGCAGCTGGAAATCGTCTGTCGTGTAACAGAAGCTGCCATGGTGGTTAATGCTTCTGAGGAAACCGTGGTGGCTGAGACGAAAAGCTTACAGTCTGACTAGAATATCTCATTGTGGAACGCGAGCCGCAAACCTTGACGTAGATTCTTGTACGCCCGCGATATCATGCGACGACGTGAATCTGTGTTGTATGATGTTCCCATATCAATCCTAGCGATGTTCGATTCTTGCATTCTCCATTTTTTCGAGTCAAAGACTTCCCGATTAAGGAAGGTGGAGGATTGGTCTAGTGGCTGAAATGTTGACTTCTACTCGTGGGGGTGATGTTGTTTCGCGTGAGATTGTGATGTTGGTTGGAAGATCCAGACGACGCAACGTTGAAGGTTGATCCACGCTTAAGGTTAACGCGGATACCCAAGATATCTCAACAGTAGTTGTTATCACAGTGCGATGTAATCATACCGCAAAAGGCAGCTGCGAAGAGAATATTGGATTGATAGATCCATCAGTACCAGAAGATTCCAAGAAGCGGTAATTATGCTATGGAGTTGGATAGAATACGCCTTATACAATCAACTAGCCGAATTAACTCTGCCTTCGGGCAATTCGATGAGTTTCTTGTCTTTAGTCTTCGGACCACCGTGTTTGTCTGCAGTTGCAATAATGATATTATCTTGGTGTGTATCTAGCGACCAGCTCCAAACAGTCTTAATCGTCATGACAGCTCTGAGTCACGATCCCCGTATAAAAATAATCCCACCAACGAAGCTAATATTTACAGAATCCATCTTCTGTCAGAACGTGTGATAGATAGATATCAAGAACCCTTGTCCGAAGGCAACACCTGATCCCTAACCTCTGAAAAGGCCCCCAAAATCATGAAGAGACTTTTAGAAACCATCTCCGGTTGTTCCCATTGGATTCCCAAAGAAAGCATTATCATAATAGAACCCACCCAGATCACCAACTCCAAGACTCATCCCAATCGCCTGCTCGAACCCGCCGCCCATCGTATAACCCAAATCCATACCGAGACTAGGGTCTATGTTACCTAGATTCGAGAAGCCCTGCTGTAGAGACATGCCAGAATTCATGTCGTATCCCGAAGCAGGATATGGTTGTTGCCATTCGTTAGTCGTAGGGTATTGGGTGGCAGAACCGGCACGAGCGCGAGCTTGAGAGTCACCCGTGGCGACCTCGCTCAGAAGTTGGAGGGGGGTGTTTGCTGGGCTAAAAGACGGTTGTGCGGTTTCCGCTTTACCGTTTTGGCGGTGAGATTCACCGTTCGCAGCATCGAGCATGTCTTGATTTTGATCGCCGGTCAGAACAGTCGATGTCGAACCACCAGGAGCACAGCTTTTACCTTCTCTCTGGCGGTTGAACCACGTTTTCAACATGATCAAAACCATCAAGAACTTCGCCGACGGTCTCGACTTCTCATCTGCTGCTGAAGCTTTGAAGATGTCCACTAACGTATCTAGATATTGCTCAACTTTCATGTTATCTTTGTTGATGACGTTTCCAAGTTCAGAATTAGGAGTAGCCGCAGCAAAGTACATTTTGATAAGCACCACGACCGCGTACGCTACACGAACGAAAAGATAAATAGGTAGGCAGCGGATGGTTTCGACATCGTAAGAGAAGAAGTTTTCGAAAATGCCGTCAATTGCCATCAGACAGCTAGAAAGAGCGCTGATATGCGCAGGGGTAAGTTTGTCCGAGCTGCGTTCGCTCACGGACGAACGGATGCTTTCCTCTGTAAATGGTGGTTTAAATTCTTCGACATTATGGTCCACATGCATCGCGACTTCATGTGTGTAAAGGTTGACGACGTGCTCAGTCAATTTTAGATCAGCTATTTGAGAGTCAGTGTCTTTATAAAGCAGTAAACCCAAACGGATCAGGATCCAAAAATTACCTGTTTGATACTCGGGAGGAATCTGCGAGCTCCACTTTTCCAGATCTCTCTCGAATCCTTTTAATGCATATTGAACTTTCGAGTCTGCAATGTTCACAGTGGCAAGAGGATCATCCATAGAGAATTGTGTACCCACTTCCTCAGCGATATGTTGGCTACGTACCCATTGACATAGCGCTTTATCGGATTGTGCTGCTTCGGGTGACGTTTCAAGAAACTCAACACAATCAGACATGAACGGTGTCCATCGAATCAGGTTTGGCCGGCGCAGTCCCATAGATGCATTGCAACACAGGAAATAACAGGCAAGCCATGCCCTTCTTGCTTCTACGCTTTCCGGCTCTGGGTATGGTGTTCTTCGCCACGGGTTGTCTCTCCATAGACCCGCAAATTTTGGCTTTTGTGGTTTACTTCGCTTCCCCATACCAATATCAATAGCCATGACAGCAGCAATGTGAATTAGTTGGTAGAATTTGAGTTCTTCAAAGTGCTCCGGCGGCCAGTACCACAAAGTACTGATATGCAGCGCTTGAATCAATTCCAACGTCTTTTCACCGTTGACAATTATACGCTCAGCATATATGCTCATAACCTCCTTTGTCAGATTTCGCTGCAACTCAGGATAGTTCATGCCAGAGCTAGCGCTAAGGATAGCCAGAAATAATGTAGGCTTAGATTTTCGAACCTCCCCAGCAGTAGTACCCATAGGAAAGACCACAGCTGGGAAATGCGGTGCCATTTTATCCACGTAGGAGTTGAACATTTTTGTCGCTTGATCAATGGTAACAATATTTCGATCCACAACATCCCCATATTCATGGGTTTGGGCTGGTTTTGGCACCACTGTAGTGTCGCTAGGGGTATACATGTTTCGACTACTAGGGCTATCAACTGACTTGCTGGGAGCCGGGAACATTGGTGAAGCGGTCATGTAATCGGAATGACCAGCTTTCCTCTTTTGGCCGGCCATGACCATTGGAGGTACGGATGGACTTTTCGAGTCAAATTCGGACTTCGCAAATCCAGCGTATTCAACCGCAGAAGGAGTAGCGAAGGAGTTTCCACTGTATGAGCCATTTGTGACTTGCTGATATGGGGTTGGTCGAGCCGGCGCCCCCATTGGCTCTTGAATAAGACCATTCGCGTCAGGAGTAGGGTTTTGCTTCATAGCAGCTGTCAAAGCCGTTAAAGCTTCTATCTTCTTTTCCAATTCAGCGACGCGACTATCCGTTTTCTTTTGGCGCTTTCGACTTGGTGCCGTTACAATACAATTACGCCCTGCCTTGGCACATCTTTTACAAGGCCCATCTGGGCTATTTAGGTCTGATTCACATCGTACCTGATGATATATTAGTCTATATGCTCTTGTTGGCCACTAATGAAGCTGGCGTATGTGATGCTTCGTGTTCAACCATTCCCAGGTCCTCGTAATCTATCTGCTAACAAAACCCCACAGGAATGCATTTGACTTCACAAATAAAACCCACCTTTAGACTTCGACATTGTTCGCACGCCCGCGGTCTCTTCGTGTCGCTCCCATCTGCGCCTATATCATCGTCGCCATTGTGTACCCCGCCGGCTGACTGGGGAGTGTGAGGCAGAAAGTGCGATTGCGATTCCTGTAGTGACGGGTAATTGTGTTGTGGTGGCAAACTGGTATTGATGCCAGGAGATTGGGAAGCGTTCGTTGTCGCTGCAATTGGGGTGTGAGGATGTTGTAGTCCTTGCGGATAACGACTTGCTTCTTGTAGCCTGGGGTCGATGTGTTGTTCCGTCATTTCGACGAGTCTTGGTGGTCCTCGCTCGGGCTCGCGGAAGATTGAACTGCGATGTTCACGGCGATGTTGAAGCCGTTTACTCCGTTCTGGATTATCACGTGGTAATGGCTAACTGATGATAACGTGACTAAAATCAATTCGTCAATGCATTAGAGTAATAAAGAAAGCCCTTTTAACCCTTGTTATTTCTTAGGAATGTGTGCTAATCAGTCTCATTATATAGGTTGGCATAGTGGTATGCTTACTCTCGATAATAAAGTAATAGAAAAAGACAACTGCGAGGCGGCGTAACATTGGATATCTTGTTCAAACATGGAAGGTTCTTGCTTTTCCCAAAACCTGTATTCTAAAGTCTTCCCTCCCTTATAACGCCAAATATTAGCTACAAAGCGTCGATCAATCTCTCTGCTAAACCTTTAACAGCAACCTCTCCCAATCTAGATATTGTTCGTGCATTCATCACTCCAATACGCGATCTCAAGGCCAAAATTCTTCCTCCACCAGCGTCGCAGCTCGATTGCCATCAATGAGTCTTAAGATGGAGTCTGTCTCAGAATATGACCATTATTGGAAGAAAGCATCATATACAAAGAATACACCAACTTCTTCATGGACTTTATCGCGAATAATCTTCCTCAGTGATCAACTTCTTACCCATTCCCACCAATTCCTGCGGCCAAAGTGGATCATCCGTAATACCACTCACGCATTGATCAATCATGACAACAGCAAGCTCAGAGACATGAATACTTGGGGCGCTTCCAAAGACACTCAACACACTACTCATCAATACACCTACTATACCGTCTCTATTAGGACCATTGATGGCGGCGGGTTTGACAACGGTAACTTGCACATCAGGAGACCTCTGCTTCGCGAATTCTAAAATCGAATTTTCCAGGCGTCCCTACAACTTGATTAGCTTAGCTGTGTTGGAGGGTTTCGTTATATACTGACTCGCATCAAACGGTAGTCAGAGAGAAAAGCAAGAGACTTCGTTTGATCTCGCTCAATCAGAACGCCAGATGTATACACGAATCGAAAAGGCTTGTGAGCAAGACTGGCCATAGTCTCTAAGCCAACGGTAGTATAGTCTGAGCAGATTTTGGTAACCTCTGCAAAGTCCATTTTCTTTGCGGCCGAAGGAGTCACGGCCAGAGTCCTATGGGAATTCGTGAGTCTAGTCCTGTAAAGTGTGTGTTGCGAGGGGGTATATTACCAGATACAAGCATCAGCTTCTTTTATAGTTTCTCTTACATTCTCGGGATATGGGCCCGTCCAATCTTCGAGAAGAACAGACTTCAACTTTGAGAGATTCGCACTCGATTTTCCGTTAGTAGGTACGGGGACTGGCTTGCGAGCGATGGCGATGACACTGGTGATTGCGGGGTTGCATAGGGCTTGCCGAATAACTTCGGAGCCAACGAAGCCTGTTGCACCGGTCACCAATAACTTCATGGTGATGCTGATACTGGATAATATGTCAATCAAAAAGGGGGACTTTGATCGTTTTTTGCAAGACTAGGCAACAAACGCTCACAACGAGTAATTGTAGTAACCACCGAGCGACCCAACCAGCGAAGGCGATGCTACTCCTCCGCTAAACGGACCAACAGGCTTTCAAATAATTTATTAAACCAACAAATTCAAACTTGGAAAGCACAAAAGCCAATGGCTTGATACATCAGGATACAAATTCCAACATTTCGTTTGGCAGCCAAATGTATTATCTACTCCATTATGACTACTAAGTAGGAGTTAAGCTCTAAAATGCCTATGTACACACCATTTCTCCCAGGGTATCTCAAAACCAAATGCAAAACTCCTCAAGTCATGCCCAGCTCATGTCAATTTACAAATCATAATCCCCTCATTCAAGGCTTGATACTCTCCTCATCACCATCCCTAGAAGGAGTAACGATCGCTCTGATATCCTCCCTATCCGTCCTCTCACTACCAAGTTCACTAACCAAGTTCCTGAACATCCCTCTCAGTCGACGCTGATACCACCATCCGCAGAAGGTAACGAGAGCAAGAAACAATATGGCTGTGATGGCGGATGGCACCCAGTATTTCTTGGCATCCGCAATCTCCAGCGCGTAGTTTTTGCTGAGGACAACTGGGACTTGCGAGTGTGGCTTTGTCCAGTATTCGGCATTGACACTGCATTTTGGAGTTGAGTAGACGCCCATCAACTGCATCATAGTCCCTCCAATGGAGGTGATAACACCACCAAGTCCGAATATGGCGGCGAGGTTGTACCAAATAATGGCCCAGAGAGATTTCAAGCTCCAGAATTTGCCCTTCTGCCAGAGTGATTTGACGTCCGTTGGATTGTAGAACCCGCTGCGATAAAGATAGCCATCCTTGCGGAAGAATTTGAACCACTTTCCTGGCTGAGGTGGACCTGAGTATGCCCACATCCAGAGCACTATTTGAGACGTCTGAATAATGGCATAGACGAGAAACGTCAAAGAACGACAAGCTATGCCGACTTGAGGCGTGTAAAAGGAAACCAGAAAAGCTAATATGAATGGAACGCCCATTAACAGCGTTGTCATGCCCAGTACAATTGTCCAACTCGTGATGGTCATTGTTGTTGCGACTCGCAAAGCTTCCATGTCTTCATCAACAACCATATCACCACGACGTCCTGATGGTGCTCGGAATCGGTAGGTAGAGATAACTCTGTCAATCCAGTCTTGCTTGCTCCTTCCGCGCTCCCAAAGCCACTTTGGTCTATATCGGCTCTCATAAGCTAGCTCAAATATCGAACCCAGAAAGTGCTTCTTTTTGAAAGTTTCTTTCTCTTCGACTTCTCCAAACTCAAGAGCCATTACACCTTCGAGGGTATTTGGATTGTTTCCAGCCAATAGAAGCCCAGCAACGACTGAAATGTGAGGAATGACCATGAACCACGTACCAAACGCTAAGTCCAGACTGGTGTCCTCATCACCTAAGCTTCCGAGCGTAGTCACCAGCGTATAGCTGAAAGCACCCAGGAAGAAAACAACCGGGGCTCCCACGCTTGAACCGAAAGAAAGCTGAGTCGCGAGCATTGTGCGTAATCGTGTCTTGGTCCGCCCAATCTCGGAGCGTACGAAGTGATTCCTCTGTAATGGGATTTCTTTGCAGCGCAACTTGGTGCAAGATGGAACCGTACAAGTAACATCGTGCAAGGGCCACTGCCGCGGGGTGCCTAGAGCGCAATCTCTGTAAGATCGAAGTGGGCTGACCAGATTCTGTATGTGAGTCCACGGAGAGGAAGGGTTTCGTGTCTGAGTGCCGGGATAGTTGGGCCATCGTGGATTGTCGTCTGCATGTCTCCCGTGATTTAGGACAGTAAGTTCTTCATCGCCAGCAAATACCTCCGGATCAAGATCTAAATTCCCAACCAGTACGACAAAAAGTAGCCGAGCTCTCATATCGATCGTAAGTCGAAAGTTGGAGGTCTTCTCGTTGAGAAAGCTGATCACCTTTTGATCGAGGTACGCTTCGTAGAAACCGCTCAATATCATTGGACCGGCGAACGCAAAACAGACACAGAGCCAGATAATTGTGTCGAGACAGACGGCCAGCCCAGAAAGTATCATAGCGAAGGGTGCGACGATCCAGCTGATAATCTGTGACAAGTCTTGGACGAAGAGTCGGCTCCATACAGCGAGCTTACGTCGTCGTGGAATGACCAGGACAAAAATAATGCAAGGAATGATGAAGCCGATGAACGGGTTGACCCATTCGCTTTCATCCCCCTTTTTTGAATCCGACAGAGACCATCCAGGACACGTCTGCTCTTGCCATCCTGAAGTCACGATCACCCTCGGCGCCCCTCTTGGGTCACCGTTCCACTCGGCGGTACAAGGAAACTGATCAGCATTGTTGGCCTCGAGGAATTCTTCAATCGTCGCGTCGATGTAGTCCGTTTGACTCTTGATGAGACGCCCATCCGGTGATAGAGTGAGCGAAGCGTTAACGGCGAGAAGACAACAGTGCGTGAAGTTCTGGCCTCCCAAGCTCGTAGATCTGTGAAGAGCTGTATCAGGTATCAGCGTGAGATTTGTCAATTGCCACACGGCGTCAGAAACGGACGCGAAAGTGTCGTTTGCGTGAGGTTCATCCGCGGCGAAAATTGCTGTGATTGTTGCCAACACGAGGATGAGGATGGGCAGCAACCTGCTGCTCTGGACGAAAATTCTCATAATGTTGTAAATTATCGAAAATTTACATGTTTATGGAAGTCGTACGACTTCATATACTTTTTAAGTGAGAAGAGAAGTGAGGCTGATAGTGGCGTCCGATGAGACTCTATGTACCAATGTAGACAGAGAAGTATTGACTCACTTTCCACCACATTTCAACGGGAGAATCCGCGAACACATTCCTGAAGTATTGGGAATTGGTGAGCCATGACAGGTCGAATGCGATCACCTGGTCAGTTCTAGAGTAACTGTAAGTGAGGCTGTACAACGCGAAACTTCAGGCGGTATCACCGTCGCTCTTTCCGAAAACAAAATGTCAACACCATGACCGGGCACATGATAGAGCTTGAAGAGGCTCGAGAGGGTGTAGCATGTTCTTCCCAATGAGTAAGAATTTGAACCGGAAGAAGCTCCGTCGACGCTTCTCTGCGTAAAATCTGTCAAGGGGAGGGTGAGGCGAATGAAAATACTCCCGGGTTCGTATAAGGTTCCAGTTGCAGTACTGCGCCTCAGCCCCACGCCACAGCGCGTAGCAGGGCTGGAATAGGCGTCTTCGAAAGGGCAATATCTTTCGAGAACATGTAAGGGAAATGTTTCAAAGCTTACCATAAACTGAAAAAGAGAGTTAGGCAGATAGCCTTCTCATTCCGAGATCCGATCACGGCGGAATGATGCAGGAACAAAAGAACAGATGACGACTTGCATATCGGTCACCATAATCGGTGAGACATCTAGCTCAACGACAGCTCTCAATATGCTTCTACAAGCGAGCTTTTACCCATAAACCTAGCTTCTCTAGTCCTGCACTTCCATCATATATATCCCGCTCTACGGCTCTGGAGTTGATCTGTTTGATTGTTAATGTCAAATAGCGGATTTTGAATCGTGAAAACTTACGTGTTTGGGTCCCAGGTCGCTGACTTTGTCCACCCCGAGAAGTCTCATGCAAGTATCAATCTCCGCCTTAAGAATCTCAAAGGTCCTCTCGACACCCTCAGTACCACCGGCACCAAGTCCAAACAATGCTGCTCTTCCTACACCGACCGCTTTTGCACCCAGACACAACGCCTTGACCACATCCGTTCCTCTCTTGATACCACCGTCAACCCATACCTCCAGCCTGCTGAAAACTTCTGGGCAGTACTTTCGAATCTCCAGTAACGTGTGGACTGCTGGAGGCGCTGTATCTAAAGCTCTTCCTCCGTGATTCGAAAGAATGATGGCCTTGACCTGAGGGAATTGAGCTGCCATGTAAGCATCCTCATGAGTCTGCAACCCCTTCAACACGATAGGCAAATCTGTCTGCTGCTCCAACCACTTCAAAGTATCCTTCCAAGTCAGATCCGCTGCCGTTCCAAAGAACAGCGACTTCCCAACACCTCCTCCAGGTCCATCTCGGGCCTTCTTCACAGCAGACGGACTAGGTAATTGCGCTCCAACACTCGACATCCTCTCATCGTGTTCTCTCTTCCCCGGCACCGGCGCATCCAAAGTCAGAACAATAAACTTATACTTATCCTTCATCTTATTAATCCTCTTCAACATATCTACACTCTTCTGCCTAGTATTCTGAACATATAACTGCCACCCGAAAATCTGCCCCGGTAACGACCCCTCTACGATTTGCTCCGGGGTCATCGACGCATTATTCGAGATGATCTGGCAAGCACCAAACGAGCTAATACCCTGCGCAATTCCACGCTCGCCATCCGGATGTGCTAACCTCGCCATGGCAGCCGGGGATACATATAAAGGTAGTCCAACACTGTATCCCAACATCGTCGTCGATAAATCGCATTTCGAACAATCCACGAAAACCCGCGGACGCAACAGAATTTGTTTATAGACCAGATTATTGAACCTCTTAGATATCAGATCGTCTCCCGCAGAGTAATAGTACGCCCAACACTTCTTCGAAATCTGCTTCGTAGCCACCTCTTCAATCTCATCTAGATTAAGCAAATTCTGCATATTCGGTGACCCCTCCTTTGGTTCTTCATCCTCTGGCTTTGTAATTTCTGGAGCGGTCGAGGCATCATAAATCCCGAGCTTCGCTGTAGGAGGTAGGTTTTCTTCGAGCGTTCCGGGAGGGTGGATGGGATCGTATTCTTCGGTACAGTCTCGACCGGCGAGTTTGAGGATTATGGCGGAACCGCCTGGATGTGAAGGAAGGAAGGAGGTCACGTCCCAGACATTGCCGTATAATGCTACCCAACACGACTCTGGGGTGTTGTGCTTGACCACTATTTATCGATCAGTACAAGACCCAATCCAGATGAATAGCACAGTTTAGGTTCGGTACGTACCTTCTTCGGCGGAGAATTTCTGCGACATTTTGAACAATGATTAGCTGTGACTATTCACAAAGAACTGTATGTGAGATCTATGCCAAATATGTACGGTAAGGAATCTAGAAGAGCTTGATATCGGAGGACGAGATGTCGGGTCAAAATCATGCGAACATGAATCGGGGTGCTCCCCCATCCTCCAAAAGCCGACTACCCAATCAGACCTCCGAAATTGTCACTTCCCCACGTTTAGAGAGCCCCCCATTTTACCGAACTTCCCCCCTTAAACCAGCACTTAACCACATAGTTTATATGTCTAAAGAAGACTATTTCCTACAAACTAGAACGGTTTATTAATTAAAAAACCCTTTTTTCCAACGACCAATCATTTAAATATTTCAAAAAACATATTGGTATTAACCAACCACATAGAATGGTTCTATGCTTCGGTTAAAAAAAATCACAACCTCAAAATCCACTATCACTATAGCCAATCGGTTCCAGGTATGCCAGGGTAGAAGGCCCTTAAAACCTGTAAAAAATAAATTGGCGGTTCCAGGTCAACCTGGGTAGAAGGCCCTTCAAAACCTGTAAAAAAAATTTGGTTGATGGGTAAACCTGGAGGTGGAAGGGCGTTAAGTGATCGCCCCGCCTCCCACAAAATAGGGTGTTAAGTGATCACCCACAATTTTTTTTGGAATTTCCTCAAGGCAAATGACAATGGCTTTGCACGCAAACTGAGAGAAAGCATCTCAACGTAGAGCAAAGCTCCATCTATAGTTTTGAACGAAGCTTTTAGAAACATATCACGTCTACTTTTTTTTACTAGCTACCTAGATAATCAGGTGTACAATGAAATATATTTACTCGCTACTAAGAAGACCTTATATATACCATCTATACAACCCAGGTCAAGAGCCATGTGGAAATTTAAATCAACACCTGCCCGACAAGTCGTAACTGACAGGCTCCCAAACGCCATGCTAAGCAATACCCATATGTTATCCGGAATATGAAATGTAAATCTATCAAACACTTCTCTCTACTGCGAGGCTTTATCATGAGGTGATGGTCCCCCAGCCACTGATCTCGACACCAAGATTAATAATAGTGCTTACAGTCCATAGACCTATAAGACCCCATCCAATCCGTCTACTCATGACCCATTTGTTCATTGGTACAGCAATCAGCAATCCAAGAAGCGTGACGATTAACGTAGCGGCCGAAACCATTAGAGTCCGGCTGACCTCGATTTTGTACGGCTTGTATCTGATTTCGTCTGACGGATGCTTCGCATGTTTATGGTTGGCTTCCTTCAATGTCATGTATAATCCTGAGATCCCGATGCCAAGCAGGATATTGAGCATAGGCCCCCCAAAACAAGCTGACAGGGCCATGACAGGATATCCAAGACGAGCGACAGTGATATCAGCAACAAGATCACCGAGCGAGTTGCCAACCGCGAAAATTGTAAGCCCAAGAATGGCATCGGAAATACCGAGAATGACTCCAAAAGCTTTCAGAACACCAACAACCTCATTCGCAATGGTAGAAATCCATGAGATGGAGACAACGAAGCCTAGGAAGCAAAGGACGAATCGATATTTTGGTGGTTTTGTCGGTGTGGTCGTAAAGACAAGAAGCGCGAAAGCTACGAGTGATCCCAACAAGGAATAGAGTACTAATTTAACAAGCCAGCCCAAAGTCGGTGTTGTATTTGCCCACACAATGAACACGGTGAACAAGGGAGCTGTGAATATTTGAACGGATACAAGCCAGCGATTCCAATCCCCTGGTGGCGGGTTTCCATTGGTGGGACTGGTAGCCTGTAGGTGTTCTCCAGCATCACTGCGCTTTGGTGTACTGGGCTTTAACGTGTCAGGCTTTGGGTGCTGATGGTGCTGATGATGATTCTCAGCAGAAATTGCAACGTGTGCCGTGTCGTGGATTGCCTGCCCATTAAGGTGGGGAGAAGGGTGCCCGCGAATACTTCCTGTAGCTCTACGATATCGAGTCCATTCGGCTTCCGGTTCTAAGGACGGACTATCCGGAACAAGAAGAGGTATAGATTCTCCCCTTGGTCGAATGAGTGGAGCCCTTTCGTCGATTGCTGAAGGCGAAGGGTCGGTGGTGTCCTCCTGGTTATCGGATTCCACAACCGGAAGTGTAATTGCTAGAAGAAAAATGCTTGGAGCAGAAACAACACTCACGAACTTGTCCCATATCGATTTGTCCTTCCAGATACACAAAGTCGGGAACAACGTCGAAAGTAGAACATAAGGGCTTGGAAGGAAACGGTAAGGCCACCATGAAATTGGCCTCTGTTGGAAATCAGACTCTAGCCCCTGCTGAGTATAACTAGACTCAGGCGTCAGAGCATTCTCGGGGAGTAACAGGCTTGGTGGCCTGGAACTATGAGCAGACATAGGCATTGGCGAATCGGTATAAGCAGGAAACTGAATCACCGGAGAAACTGGCGAGCGTGAGCTATCTCTTGACGTGGAGTTTGGAATTTCAAGTCGCGGCCGCAGAGGTGCCCTCGATCTCTCATTTTGCGCCGCTTCAGCTTTACTCAGCTCAGTCCGTAGGTGACGAGGGAAATAGTCATCAGGCGGCGCAAGACTGTCCCGTTTTCGGTGCTCCCTGGCCGGGTTTGGACTAGGCTCTCTAGTAGTTCCTACCGAAGGAGGAGGTGAAAGCGAAATCGCGGGTGATGGGGGTACAGGTAAGTTCTCCGTTGGTGGTTGCAGTTCTAGATTGAAGTTTCTCGGAAGCGTAGGGGTCGCTGCAACGACTCCGATATTTGGTATTGTAGCAACACTGAAAGCTGCCGGATGTGGAGCCCTCGCCCCCTCTGCATCGTTCATCGATACCGCTCGTACTCGTTTTGAATTGGTTCCTTCTTGACTGTCTTCCGATTCTTCAGGTGGAGCAATGATAATATTAGATGCTATATCTGAGAATGGGCCTAAACGGCCATTCTGATGGACATAATCGTCTATGGTATTGCCTCCAGTAGGGTCGTCGGAATATCGGCGAAGATGAATTGGTCTGGAATATGATCCTCGAGACTTTTGGAGAGACGAAAGAACCGATCGAAACTCCAAAGCACCGACTAAACTTGGTCGAATTGGCGTGATAGTGTTACTTCGATGACCTCTAGGTCTCGTGACTCGCATACTGCTGGCCATTTCTGCAGCAAGGTGCATTCCCTGGTCCCCATCGCCATCGCTATCTGACATTTGAGATCCCCCATATCCTGGGCTCATCCCACTTTCCAAAGCGTTGAAGTCCTCCTCATCTCGATAACGGCCCTGTCCTGCGGGAGCGTCTTCGTCATCGTCATCTTCTTCCGAAACCTCGATTTCTTCATTTGTTGTCGCCAGGTAATGTCCTCGAGCAGCTGCTTCTCTCTCTCGCCGTACGCGTCGTCGTCCAAGATACCAATGCCAAACCACAACCACAACCACATAAAAAACATAAAATCCAATCATAGCACAACACTCCCATAGGTGGAGGTGTCCGTCCGCCAGAAATATCATGCTGAAGCTTGCAGCAACGATAAAGAATCCAACGTCTCGAACAAAGGTCTTCTTGCCGACTTTAAATTCACGAACTAATGCCATAGACCCAGCAACAACAGCTGTTATGAAACCTGCCGCCCCGATCAGTTCCCCGACTGCCAAACTCCCGCTATGTGAGCTCATGGCAGCAAATGTTGAAAAGACGTCTGGACTTCCGTTTCCAAAGGCAAGGAAGGTAACGCCCGCCATGCTTTCGCTCATCCCCAATATGCTCGCTATCGTCGACAAATTGATACAGAAGAAATCAGACGCCGCGATTCCAATGGTCGTGAAAAGAAGAGCGAGCCATAATGCGAGGATGACGAATGCAACAGGTTGCGCCGACTGCAAATCACAGTAGTAGAGAGATAGGTAAGAAAGAAGCCCAGCTTCTTCATCGGGACAATTGGCTTTTATGAAAGCGCATTTGTCTTTCGCATGATGTACTAATCGGCACTATCATATATAATTAGCTTGTAACCTGCCTCAGAGATAACAAAACTATACCTCTTCGTCCCTTTTAACCAACCTCCTGCTGTCCAATGCCTCCAAAGCTCGTCTTTGTGCCAATCCATAGTGAGAACCTTGTTTATATCTCGCGCTCTGATCAGCTACCAAGCTTATGACTGCAAATACAGATATGAACAGAATTGTAATGTAGAAGGCACGGAAATTCAGCTTCGGCTTCTTGGGGCGGTATATTGCCGCTGTCGAGGATATCGATTGCATTCTTTGCGCATTATACAAGAGCGAAAAGTCGACTTGCGACGAGAGTCCAAGAGATGCAAGCTGGAGACGTATGCAAAGTGTTTATCGCCACTTGGTAGGCAACAAGTAACAGTAGTTGGTGTCGTTAGTAGGAAAAGCGCAAGATAGCAACCTGACGATAGCAATTTCGGTGTCGTAGCAGGCAGTATGCGTGTCGAGTGGCCAGCCAAGTATTGTACGCCTCGGTAGAATGACGAAGCTTCGACCAGCTCCTTCCAAGAAAGTTGAGGTGAAACTCCCCGGGTGCCAGGGTCCTTATCTCGAGTTGGTGCCTTATTTGGGGTCAGTGTCTAAGGCCACAAACCGTTGCGGTTGTTTACACTTTTATTGATTTTGGATGGATAGACGCGTCCCTCCGACGAACAACTTTGTATTCGACAACAGAACGCAAAATGCCTCGAGTTGCTCAAGCACCGCGCGCAAGCAATGGACGAGTGGTCTCTGGGTCGCACACTGCATCGCCCTTTAAGTCCCCAGTCAAGTGAGGACTGTGAATCAACAGCTTGTACGATTGACTAACAGCACCGTAGAATACCACTCAACGATGATGCACAAGAGAAGGCGAAGCGCATGCAATCGCGCCATGCGCTTCATGATATTCAAATGAATCAGATCAAGGCCGCGGCCTCACCAATGCGAAAACTTTCGAAGAATTACGAACGAGCGGGCAGTGCTTCTCCATCTTCCAACCCCAAAACACCACGAAGGACGGTTGGTAAAGAGAATGACCTCGATGATGATGTTATCACGGTTGGCGGAACAGCAGTCACCCCAATGAAGCGCGTACCTATCCTGGCAAATTTTGAGGAGTGGATGAAGATGGCAACGGACAACAAAATCAATGCCGCAAACTCCTGGAATTTCGCGCTCATCGACTACTTCCATGATATGTCACTGCTCAAAGAAGGAGACGGAGTCAACTTTCAGAAAGCCAGTTGTACTTTGGATGGCTGTGTGAAGATTTACACCAGTAGGGTAGACAGCGTTGCGACTGAGACGGGAAAGCTGTTGAGTGGACTCGCAGATAGTGGTAACAGCAAGAAGAAACGTGGAGAGAATGAGGAGGGCGAGGAAAGTGAGGAAGAAGTGGAGGATGAAGACGGAGTCGTGCGCAAAAAGCCGAAGAAGAGGGTACGTCAGAAACATTTCATTTTTCATATTACAAGTATACGGAGTTATTTGCAGCTACAAAAATTTGTGAAGAAAAACACAACTAGATTGCATTGCTAGCAGTCAGTGTGTTGTGGCAGGAGTTGATTATCGCACCTCAGCCGTGATCATAAGCGAGGTCGATGAGGTGTGATAATCAACTACACCGTACGAGTTGTCCAGCGCTGGTTCCCGTATATGTATTCTGATCGAAACATGATTGTCACATACGACCACAGACTGAGGAGAATTGGGCATCCCGTCCGCTCTGCCATACACAAGCCTCAGATCGGCAGATTAGTAGTTGGGTGGGTGACCACCAGCGAATACCTGCTGTTGTATGTTTTTTTCCTTTTTTTTTGTTTAGACCGGTTTTGAGTGTTCAATTTCTTTTGACTTAGACTTTATGTCGAGGGCATCGATTCTATGTTCATTACTTGAACCGTCAATCGAACAAAGGATTGGCAAGAATTGATTTTACCACTAAACCACCCAAGGCCCTTCGCCTCAGCAACACAGGACCATGCGCATATGCGGCGGATATCTCCTCGTATCCCAAGAGGATCGTTTCCCGAAAGGGAAATTTGTGTAATCGAGCAGTGGTTTAGTGGTTTAGTGGTATGATTGTTTCCTCTGCAACACAGACCTCTGATTCGTTTGGGAAAGTCCCCTTCGCTTAATAGGCGCGAGAGCGAACAGGAGCTGGATTATTGCACTCTCGATTTATGCCCCTATTCATTTCACGAATTTCAAGAATTAATCAGGGATGAAATGCTTGAATTTTCAATGCCTAACATCTTGCTAGGCTCAACGATCTTCAGAAGCAACATTAGCTACCTCATTTGCAGCCATTCAACTTAAAAAGTTTGAACTGGAATTTTCTGTCGATCCATTATTTAAGAAGGCATCTGCAGACTTCGATGAGGGTGGGGCCAAAGGACTATTGCTTAACCACCTAGCAATTGATGCACAAGGTCGCATTGTGTTTGATAGCAGTGACGATGCCGGCGATGCATCTGGTGAAGGGTCTGCGACTCGTCGCAAGGATGATGTGGCCCAGGAAGAAGAGTCTGAGCTGGACTCTATGCTGAGTTCCAAGAGTGAAGAGCAAGAGGAAGAGGAGGATGTTGAAATTGATGTGGGAGCGCTCGGGGCTAGGTTCTTTCCAAATCTTGACCGGTTAGATGAACAGGATATCTGTCCATCATTGAAGAATTTCGACTTGGGTGATTCATCTGGATCTATGGATATTCCTTTTTTGAAGGCACCAGAAGACTGGCGACAGGAGAAAGATAAGAATGCCGAAAACGAATTACCGACGGTTGGCGACAGAACTGGAATCTTCCTGGATGACGATAATCCTGTTGGGTTTGACGATGATGATGACGGATTGTTGGGGACATTTGATCTTCCACCAGATACCGGCTTTGGCGAAGGGGGTGAAGCGTGGGCTCGCGATGCTGCTATCGAGACTAGAATGCGAGTCCATGATATCGGCCTCGACAATGACGGAATGGGAGGGGGTGATGGAGAAGATGCGGATGGAATGACTCCTGGTAATTTCGATCCAGAAACCGGAGAGTACGTCATATCAATGGACAGAGGTGGAAAGACCCAAGGTACGCACGATGATATCTTAAGTTATTTCGACGAGGCGTTACAGAAGAATTGGGCTGGTCCTGAGCATTGGCGAATCCGCAAAATCAAGGATGTCAACAAACCTGCTGCCACGAAAGTACGGAAAGAGAAGGAACTATTCGAAATCGATTTCGCGTCACCACTCAATCGAAGTATTGCAGAAACGATCTATACCCCGGCTACATCCAATACCGTCATATCACTCCCCAAGAAGGACTGGAAATCCAAAACCAAAAACTTGTTGCCAGATGACAAGCACTTTAATTCTAAGCAACTTCTACGACTATTCTTAAAACCTAAAGCACGGATGGGAAGCAGAAGATCCGCCTTCGGTTCAAAACCCAGTGGGTTTGGTCAGGCGAAGGAAGAAGAAATACCAGCAGGAGAAATGGACGAAGCTTTCTGGGCCAATAAGGAAGGACCTGTTACTGGCGATGATGATGTTGCTCCACAAGGTGATTACGATGCAAACTTCTTCCAGGATGATGGTCTGCCTATGGCCGGCGGTATTGATGACGACGACGACATGGAGTTCGCTGATGCTCGGGATCACTTCTCTCCTGGCGCAGAAGAGAGAGGAGAGGGTGGTATGGACGGGCTCAACAATATCTTGAATGGCGGTATGACCCAGGCAACAGATGGAGAGGGTGCATTTGGTACCCAACTCGTTACACAGAGTCGAAGATTAAGGCCGGAGTACGTTCAGTATGCGCGGGTGGCAAAGAAAGTTGATGTCAGGCGTCTCAAAGAAGAACTGTGGAAGGGGATGGGTATCGAGGACCTCATCGACGTAAGTGAACCAACTATTACGTGGTCAATCTTGCAGTACTAACGCATATTAGGATATACCTGCGAAGACTCCTGGCAGAGCGTCAATGGCGCCGGAGCCCAAGAAGGGAGAGGATGGAAGTTTGAAATTTACCTCTGTCATGCAGAATCTCCAGAGCGTTTACCCCAAGCAGGCCATGGACGACATCTCGACAAGTTATTGCTTCATCTGCCTGCTGCACTTGGCCAACGAGAAAGGCCTGGTGATTGAGAAACAGGAAGGGTTGATGGAACTGGACATCAGAAAAGACCCAACGGCGGAGATCACGGTCGGCGGTTAGTGTATTCCCAGCGGGTATCTGTGTGATTGATGAATGGTGTTCACGGCGCTTGGTTAGGAACCTGTTTTATGTGGTGGAGAGTATTAATGTGATGATAATGACTATTTAAAACAGCTCAGCCTTGAATGATTATATGATGTTGAGTAGGCGATCTGCCAACCCTTGTATTGCTTATTGCTCCGAAAATGATGTACACTATTGACGAAGGAGCGCCGACGTAAGCTGTCTGACCAATTGAAGAATATCACTAAAAATTCCAACTGCCGGTCTGACTTCTTGAACATGCAATACGGGTTGAGGACGATGTTTCACAAATCCATTCATATTGCAAAATTAATTCAATACAGCAGCTCAAGTACGACAGACTTTCATGAATGTTTCAGATTCAGGTATCACGTGAAATGCAATTTGTCGGCTAGCGAAATCCATATTAGGTATAGCGGTCGATGAGGCTTGGGAAAAATAGTGCTCCACCTCCGCAGGTTCACAGCCTTCCCGCAATCTCCAATTCATCCAACCATCAATCTCGACGATCCGCGCAGCAGCGAAGAAGTCTAAATCTCCAAAGGATTCACTATCGATTTCTCTAATCGCCCTTCGTCCGAAGTGTCGTCAATCCCTATTCCGGGGATTCCGCGATACTTATGTTTCTCCAGACCATGGCATGATGCACCAAAACAAAACAAATGTTTCGACCCCATGATGAAAGTCTGTCAGCGGGAACGAACGGTTCAGCCTCAATCGCCACTCTGCCAATTTTAAACGACAACAAGGTCAGCACGGGTCGAGAGAGCAAATCAGCGATGGCCTGAATGGCGGTGCAGCGATGCCATTGGCTGTGTCGGGAGAACATCAACAAGAAGTGGACATGGACACGCTGGTTCAGCCCCCAGAGTGCACGGTGGAGTTGATAAATAGATGCCCATGTGCGTCCGCAATGGATGCTTTGAGCGTTGTGGCGCTTCCCCCCATTCGACTGCCTTTTACGCACACAACTCTTTTACGTTCGGATATCTGAGTGTGGAAAGAATCGACGTCGCATTATCTGTTCGTTTAAAGCCGATCGATAGTGCGGATATGTCATGCTGTGCTCTGCTGCAAAGTTGCATCTGTTGGACCTCTGGATTGGAGCCTTGACGACACAGCGCAAAGTTGCGGTGTTACAACATTGACATTTATCCAGAAGACGGCTGGCCACAGACAGAGAAGGAGCTTGTTTCCAGAAAGGTGCAGATATATTTCGGTCGAATTAGCAAACCAACACCAACAACTCCAACATGCCAGGAACCTCATTTAGTCACTCGTCAACTGGCGTTGTGGAAAACAAAGGATGCATTTTACGCCGTAGTTGCACATTTTGCCACTTTGCTCCAATCAGAAAGCTCGTTCAACTGCCAATCCTCTCCATTTGTGAGCATCAAAACCGAGGCGCAGCGAACTGACAGCCCTGTTCGGTTTTTCTCTGTGTTGGGTGCTTCCATGCGGTGAGACGCTACTCGGCGCCCTAGCTATTGTGCCACTCGCCCGCTGGACGACGGTATTATTCGAGAAATCCTGCCCTGTCTTGAGCCTGTGCCGTGGGATGCACGGCGTGGGTAATACCTCCGTGGCTGCCCTCTTTATGTATGCACTTACTCCTCTGCCGTCAGCGAGCTGAACTTTGTACTCTTTTGCTTCTTTCCTCTGTTTGCGCGACTTGGTCCCTTTTCAATGAGGCTACTCGAATGATAGTCGTCGTCGTCGCATCCTCGGTTCGAGTGTATTTGGAAGGATAATATTGGACGATGAGGATTAGATATCTTGCCTTCATGGCGAGTTGGGTGTTTTTAGGAGCGCAGGCCGATGATAAAGACGACACGGATGGAATCAAGGCACAATTCGAGCCGCCTGGAGACAAATTGGTAATTGGAACTGGTTTATCTGAGGTTGTGTACACCATAACAGAGGCCGATACAGCAAGCACAACGTTATACCTACTTGAAATTACCCGCCTAAATGGCGTTGACAATGCGGCGAAAGCTAGAAAGATTCAAGGTATGGAACTCATCGAGTGTCTCGAACTATCTAACATAGTGGTGTAGAGTATTGCATCAAGGGTCTCTCCACTGATAGCACGAAAACTCCTTGCAATCCACAAGCTGTTGAAATATCACTCAACGTCAGACAGCCTGTGGCGTACGATCTGGCAGCAGTTGTTGCAGAGGGAGTTACATCGAATACTTATTACTACTTCTTTTGCTTCATCAATCTCAGCGGGCTCTGTTCCGCGTACAGTCCAGTCTTCTTTATTCCTGACAGGTCATCGCCCCAATTACCTCCAAATTTTGTACCATTTCTTCCCAGTGGTCCGGCCACGCTTCAAAGTTTCGCAACAAATCTCAATTCAGCAACGACAGGTAGCCTTACATCTGCTGGGCCGAGTACTGCCACTGAATCCAGCGACGCCGTAAAGACGTGGGTGACTGTCTCATCACCCCCTACCAATACGGTAACAAGCACACCAACAGCGACAGCGGGAGCTTCCTCTGAATCTGTGAGCTCTAGCTCGAAAGGCGGACTCTCCATTGGGGCCAAGGTTGGCATAGCGGTTGGCGCAGTAGCTGTCGTTCTTGCCATTCTAATTCTCGCGCTCCTTTTCCTCCGCAAGAAACACCGCCAGCGCTCAAGCAAAGAACGCTTGATGCTCAGTCACTCTCTCAACGCCGATTCACGCGATCTCATAACAGAAAAAGAGATAACTCCAACTTCATATCAAATACCAAATCTAAATTTTGCATCTCCAGGCTCACCGGCATCTGAAACGCGTCATTTATCAGTACTGTCACCCTATGATCCAGTCTCACAACCATACACTGGATCAGCAGCATCAATACCAAGAAGAAAGCCAACACTAAGTACGGCCTCAGCCAGTGCCGTTGGAGCAACAGCAATCCCCCACGAACCTGTCGCCGCCACAATACCCATATCAAGAGAAGTAAGCCGTGCCTCTTCACATATACCATCAACGCGCTCTATTGGAGCCACGGAACCCTCCCCTCCACCGCAAAATTACGAACAATACCACGACGTACCACAATACAGCCATGGGTCTCCTCAAGGTCATGGATCTCCTCAGGTCTTCCAAGGAGGACTCCAAGCACCCTACTTAAGCGAAACAGACAGCGAACGCGGCGGCTCCGTCGCATTAACTGAAGCCGACCACGCGAGGTTAGCGGAGGAAGAGGAAGAGCGGAGGATCGATGCTGCGATTGCAGAGTCAGAACGACTGAAGAATTCGCATGGTAGGTGACCATAGTGGAGGGGGTTGGTGTTTTTAATGTTTTATTGGGGCGTTGAATTTGGGGTTTTAGCGGGTACTTATATGTGAGGATAGGATATCCTTGTGCGAGGTGTTGGTGGTGAAGGGCACGATGCGGGTGTATATACGTATTTGGTAGTTATTACCACGCTCGTTGATACGGGATTTGAATGGATTAAATCAACTCTACGTACTGTGGTCCTAATTGAGGAGGTGAGACGTGATGGGTTAAAACTCACAGAGCTGCAGCATATGATTTCTTGACAGACAAGATTTTGTGCTTCCTCTACAACAAATGCCAATAACTGAAGGACGTAAACATTTCTGACAACAGGATATTCTTAACCCGAGAAGACTTAAAATATCTTGGAGTCAGCTAATTAATAATATCTCAGAGAAATAACCATATCCATGACAATGTCTATTTTACCAAAAGTAGACAGTCTACACCCGAAGAAGATGAATCGAGTATTCACAAATAACTCTGTCGTTATTATATCGCTTGACTTTAATCTACATGCCCAGCAAATAACATTTAGTTCATGTGCTAATCGTCAGGTATACGATGTTTGGTGCGGTAATCGCGGGGATTTGAAGAGTATAAGTTGACAAAAGAGATACTGAGAGTAGTGAGTATGAGATGATAGAGATGGGATTTGAAGTCTTGGTAGGTTTAAAATTGGAGATAGTGACAATTCAGTGATAAATGATGGGTTTATATTTAACAACAAGTTTTTGGATTTTATATTTGGAGATGTTGTGTTTGGATTGGGTAATGGTGAGGGAGGTTTAGTGGGAATGGGGGGAGAGGGGAGTAAGGTACCTTAATCTATACTAAATAACGATACTCAGACGTATTTAACCCAAAGAAGAGGAACTCTAGAGTGATACAGGTAAGTTGTGAGAGTGGATTTAGGAGGTGAAGTATGAAGCTCAAGGTCTTGTACGCCTCGAAGTGTTTTTCCTGCCAAGGTGTACCTTGATACTTGCACTCTATACCACAGCTCTAAAGTGCTATCCTCTTCCCTCCCTAGATTTCATGGTCGTTAATCCGTAAGTTCCCTGAAATTTGACCCTTTCCGCGGAAGTACCAAAAAAAGACTCCCCTTTCCCAGTCCTTCACAAGCGAATCTAGAATGTCATTTCATATGCAACGTTCTTCAGAGACTATGTGGTATTAATTATAGCTTTACTATTTTGGCATACCACAGTAACCAAAACCCCGTGGTCTAACTCATTTCCACAATCAAAAGCAAGCACGAATTTTCCTGATCTAAAGTCTTCAACCCCTTCCATATCCTCCTCCGACCTACCAGCCCATCAGGAAATTATTCACCACAAGGTCCACAACTAAAACCAAACCGCGAAGAATGTCTCAACGACATTGACACACTACTATATTACCCCACCCCTCCAAAGCCCCCCCCAAAACCCAGCGCTAGCAACAAAACCCCAAATCTCCTTCCATCCACCCACAACCCATCCATCCTTCCACTCCACCTATCGCAGCCCATTGTCCAACTACCAGCACAACCCAACCAGAGTCCCAGCATTTAGCTGAAATATAAAATCCACCCTCTACCAACAGGCGACCATTCACATCTTCCCATTTCAAGCCATAAGTACTTACAACATATAGACATCGACCTCATTTCCATTCCTAACAACTCAACAGGCAAGAATGAGGGGAAAACCCTCAATTTCCGACTTCGCGTGTTCGAGCTCGCTAGATAAATCTGGACTGAGGTAATCTTGCTGACGTCGTGCTTTACATTGGAGAGCGCACTCGTAAGTACGTAGGCAACCTATACGCAATTTATTCCAAAGTACAATAACGAAAATAGGAAAGCGCGAAAAGCTTAGGTTGTACCCATCAGAAAGGAACTTACCGTATATGCCATCTTGAAAATGTTGCGTTCAGTAGCATGTAGATGAATTTGGCTTAAGAAGGCCAGTCACTAGTCGTAATCTAGTTTATCAAGTTTCACGCATCAATCACATTACTCATCGAAAAAAAGCACTCAATAAACCTCATCTAATTCTCTCCTCTCCTCCCTATCTGCGCTACCAAAACCCAGCATCCATAATCCACTCCACACCCTCATCCCCACTCGTAAGAATAAAAAGCCACCCCCAGACCTCCCCAATACTCAGGCGCTGTGAGCATATATAATCCTTGCTCTTAATGCAAATGCAATACAAAAGGAGCACTATTGCCATCTCCTAGCCAAAAGTAATGGCATCCAAAAAACTGCCCAGTTTTAAAAAACATGGAAAAAAGGAAAGAACGCCAAAGAATGAATCGCTATGATAAAAGACCCCTTGTCTAACAGTATATGCCGTTAATGCTCGTATGTACCTCCCGAGAGAACCCCAATGCTCCACAAATGAACGAGCGTATTAATATCCATGATTCTGATTTCCACGTCCTTGTCCTTGAGGAGGGAAATATTGCTGCTGCGCTGGAAATCGACCGGGTGATTGTCTTCCAGTCTGTGATTGCGGCGTAAACCCCGGCGATGGTTGAGGGTAACCAGGTGACTGTCTACCAGCGGGAGATTGCTGAGAATATCCGGGTGATGGTTGAGCATATCCGGGGGACTGAGTCCACCCCCCACCTTGAGCAAAGACACTCGCTGCTGGAGACGTTCCCCAGCCTGGACTTTGTCCTTGCGTTTGAAACTGTTGCTGTTGAGGATGCGCCTGGTACTGTTGACCGTGGACTGGGTACTGCTGCTGCTGGAATTGCCCCATATTGTAAGACTGCGGCTGACGATACGCTGTCTGCATTTGTTGTTGTTGATGATACTGTTGTTGCTGTTCATAAAGCTGCTGTTGCTGACGCTTATGAATAGCGTGTTCGACGGCCTGGCTATTAATGCCCTGCTTGATTTGCTGCTTCTCCATTTCCCGAGCCTCGATTGCTCCCACTAGACCGGGCTGATGCATGGACAGACGCTTATTATTGTTCGCGACGCTGATGAGAGGCTGGCCGGTCGCTCGCGCAATATGCTCTTGCTCACGAGCAGATAATTTTGACGATGCCTCAGCGGCCACCGCCGGACTAAGCGTAGCACTAGCACCTCTTGAGCTGGGTCGTGCTAACATGTCTGTAGAACTATTTCGAGAATGACCTTGTTGAGTCAAGTAGTCGCTCGAGCGGTTGCGGGCTAGAGGAGGTGTGGTCGAGTTGCGATCTGGTGTTGCACGTCCGACAGTTGTACGAGCTAGAGCATTACTAGATGATTGACGTTGATGAGCATACTGCGGTGTTGCAATCGCAGCAGCAGCTCGCTGAGCGACAAATTGTTCTGCTGTAATGCTTTGAGGAGCCTGCGCAGGCGACGCACTAACCGCCATACCCGGTTGCCATGCTAATGTCCTACTCTCGGCGGAACTGTTGCGATAATGGGCAGTCTCTGGAGTAATAGTACTTCTACTCTCATATCTTGTTCGCCCACCAGCACTCTCAGGTCGTCCTGATTGACTGTTGTGACGTGGAGCTCTATCCGGAGGATAATTATTCATAGCAGGCCCAGGAGACGTACCGCCTGATCGGGATCTATCTGACGAATAGCTTTGCACGAGACCCGGGCTGTGGCTTCGAATAGGAGGCCTTCCGGCAGCATAATTTATAGTTGGACCAAAATTGATATCTGGTATCGACATGCGAGCATTCTCCATTTGGCTGAGATTCGATTCTGGGTTACCAACCGTCTTCTTCACTCCAGCTCGTGGTCTTTCGACGGATTTCTGAGATTTTCTGCTGTCTATAGAGGGCCGAGTGCTGGCATAGTCAGGAGATGCAGTGGAAGCATTATCCTCGTATATACTGGCGTCACTGTTCTGTCGATGGATCTGGTTCTCGGAGCGTAATGTTTGTGTTCTGTTATCAAGACCAATCATATCAAAAGCATCCTGGTCGATGACATGATTTATCAAGCTACCAGTGTCTGAAGGCGAATTGGCATCGTCTTCTGAGCTTTGAGTTTTTAGTGTTGCAGTTCGCGTAGGCAAAGGCTTCCGTAATATACTTTGGCTCGTTTGAAGTTTATTTGGATATTGTGATTGTGAAATTGTGCTTGTGGTAGAATCCACGGATTGCTGTGGGTTATGGCCCTGAGATCGCGGATCCTGGACCGCTCGCTCTGGCGAAGAGAAAATACCCGGAGGATTATATGTACGAGGCGGAGACGTATTAGCATTATGTGTTGGTGGCGGAGGAGGTTGCTCATTAACTGGAGGAATCGAATGCGCGGAATTCAGGGAGTCAAGTCGTGGTGGGGGCGAATATTGTGCTCGAGAATCGAAATTGGAAGGCTGCGAGGCGTGAGACTTCTCGAAGGAAAACCGTTCATTGTTTGACGTTACCAAGCCTTCATTCATACCACGTTGGTTAGCAAGAAAATCATTTGGGGTGTTGGCGTTTTGTGGTACCCCTCTCTGGCTCCTGTCCTCCGTGTGTGAACTCACGTTCTGGCGCCCATGATCCGCGCTTGTCCTTCCCATTTCTCCTTGCGCAGCAATGGCAGCAGCAGTACCACTGGCGCCTGTCATTTGAGATAATGTTGCATTGGACATCCGAGAGTTGGCTCGTCGAAGCTCTGGCGAATGATATGGTTTGCTGATAGGTTTAGCACCAGGACCATGGTTAAAAGCTGGAGGAGCGGCGACTGGCTCTGGCGAAGATGTTGCTTGTAACTCCTGAAGCTCTCGCACAGGAGTTGCTCTTGCAGAACGATCATCCTCTGAACTATTACGGTCGGGGACAGACAGATCCAAGGGGTACCGGAGACCAGAGCCTGGGTTACTAGGATTAACTCCAATTGCATGTGGCGGTGGAATTGGAGCCTGCTCATATGGTCCATCGTATGCAGAAACTGGGCTTTCGTTTCCATAGCGATCCAACCCTTGGGTTTCAGAGACTGACCTGTGGTGGGTGCCCACTTGGCGAGCTGGATTAAAAGTTCCAGCAGTGGCAGGAGCAGAGTCGGTTCGTGGCAGAGGGTTTGGCACATCGTTTGGATGTGGAGGACCCCAGGAAGTCGAAGGCGAAGATCTGACAGATGCCTCATCATCGAATTGTAACCGGGTGCGTGACGGTCCAAAGCTGTTACGAGCGCTTCTTCTACTGCTATACCTACTATTCGCATGGCTTCCGCTCTCGATTGCAGTCATCCGCTTCTTGGTAAGTTCCTTCATCCTCCGTCTCCACTCGGATTCTCTCCATGTTGCGCTTCCTTGCTCGACTATAAGACCTGTCACATCTAAAATTTCCAAATATCCATATCTGCGGTGCTTTGGCATAGCAAACATCAAGCTTTGAGGATCCAGAGTATCTGCAATCAATCTTCCTGGACGGCCGTACAACGCAAATGTATCATAGACAGGGAATAACCACCTGAGCATCATCTCAAACCCTGAAACAGCTGGGTGTACTTCTGGCATAACGAAAACGAACCCTTCAGTCGTAGATGGAGGATTGGAATGTATCGTTATTACACCTTCCATCTTAATGAGAGTAGAGGCATCGATCAGCGGTTTCGACTGAGGATAGATGGCAAATGCCGAGTAGGCGTCTGTGACTGTCGCAATTGGCCGCATTTTCTTGGTCTTCTTCGTATCGTAAAACTTGACGTCTCCTCTCAGGACAGGCAATCTTGTCTTATCATATGCAGATTTCTTTTTGTTGGCTTGTTTTTGGAGTTTGAGAACTTCCTTCTCATCAGGTGGTGTAATGACACACCAGCATCGTCTCCATGGTGTTCCTGCTCCGAATCGAACTCTAGCCCAATCTTCATGCTTGACCTTGGCGCGTTCCAAAATGACACCAATATTGTTCAGACCTTTGCCTTTGCCTGCAATCAGAGCGCCGGTATATGCTTCTTGGAGAGTGGCGTGCTCAAACATTGCAAGCCTAATACCTGCAGTCCATTGAACTAAGGAGTGATGCGAATTGAAATGTAAGAGATAGCGATTTCGGCCAGCGGTGGAAACGCTGAGGACATTTTGCAACGGCTCTTCATTGCTTGATCGTGTGGGTAAGGATTCAATCTAGGTCTATTAGTATCGCCGACCGCGTAAAGTTTCCCGGACGTACCATTTTGATCGAAGCATCCGTCAGGTTGATGAATTTGGGTAGAACTTCGCCATCCTGTCCCGCAGTGTCCAGTTCTGCAGCATCCCACAACGAGAGGACCGTTCCAACCAGTTGTGCAAAACATTCTGTCCAAGTGCGGTCCGCATTTGCTTTGCCATCTGTATTGATCAGCGGGAAAGTCCGAGACTACGATTGAGTCAAACCTACGGGTGTTTTGGTCATCCAACTTCAAAAAGTATCCCTCCTGGTACAACTTGTTCGCATGGCTGTTCAAAAACGTGAAAATCGGTTGTAATTCTGGTAGTGTATCCTCATTTACATCCATGAGAGGAGGCTGGTATGTTTGCACCATCGACATTGGCCTAGAGGAGGAGACTGCCCGCTCTCGTCCATTTCTTGTCTGTGAAGACGATGCCCCATCCATGTTATAGTTACTGCTCGAGGGCATGGCCGGAGAAACTTCCCTCACATTGTCTCTGGTCGGTGGCTTGGAGGATTCCTGCCGCGGCGGGGGAGGAGGTGTCTGGCTGGAGGACGGGGACGACTCTCGATCAGAGAATTTGGACATGAAGGAAAGTACTAATTGGATGTAAGTATTTGTCGCGATGGATGCAGCTACGACTGGGCTTAAACAAACCTCGATTTCGAGTACCCATCTTGCCGCTACTCATCTTTGCGGTTCCAATAACGAGTGTGGATAAGTTCCGTGTCTCTCGAAGAATGAAGCCGCCGCGATCCGAAATGGTCTTGTCAAGATGTTGACATGCGTCTTGGATTGGCGTTGGCTGGTAGGGAATGGATTGTCGACTTGGCGGACAAAACAGAGGTGCTCGTGAATCGGTAGCAACGACAACTATGTGAAGGGATAGTTGTCTGCCAGAGGCGAAGTTCGTGAATTATGCGACGGCGACCGTCGTGGTGTTGAGAGGTTGGGTAGTACGATACGCCAATGCTGGCCAGATATTAAAAGCCGTAAAGAAAGTCGCTCTGAACCGTAGTTCAACCCAGGTAACGTCACCGGAGCGGCGGTGCTGATCAGCGATCCCCTTGCAGCTTACGAGGTAATGGCCCTGGGTATGATCCGAGACGCTTGGGTGGTTTGTTTCAATCTTTCAAATACGAAAGATAATATCAGCGCAATAAAATCACAGAATATGTGTTGTTGTTATTGTTGTTGTTAAAGGTTGCAAGATCTAATTTCCTTTCAAAATAGATGTCTCTACCAAGTACCTGACCAAGGAAATCCAAGAACCGGAAATAGACTCTCGCGTTCTCGCTTTGGATCAATGGTCTTGGTTCAAAGTTGGTTGGGGCGTACTCAATGGCGCATCCCGTCGCATCGCATCACAAAGGTCGATTTATAACGAAGCATTTGGCTGCACTTTCTACACCAAGCAATTTTCGTATTCGAGAAGTCTTGAATCAAAACGAGAGATACTGTATACGTCGCGCTGTACCCCTGTGATGGTTTGCTTGGCTGGCGTTGTATCGAGTCCTGTACCTTCGTAGTACGCGTCATGCCCCTCAGATGTATTTTCTTTTGGCGGCACACACCAGGTCTAGCTTTTAAGCTTGTTTGTCCTACCTACAGACAGTACCTAGTTTCCTATCCGAGTATCTCTGGCACTCCAAATCCTTTGCTATCAGCGTTTTGAGATTGTCTAATGAATTCTTCAAGCTGTTGTTTGATTCTTTCTTTCTGGGGTACCTAGCAACCATGTTATGTTATGCTGGTTTGTCACGCTGTATGCATTTAATCTCACCAATACGGCCTCGTCGTATCGCCAAGTTAGTCTCATGGAGCAAGAGCTGTCAGCCATTCTGCTTGAACAGCCCCATTGCTGAAATCAAATCAAGTTTGATACCAACTTTTCGGCAATGTAATGCTCGAAGAGGATTTTGGAGCGAAGTACGAACTGCAGCAGAGGATGTGCCGGGACCGTAAATGTACACATCCCATGGGAACTGAGCTTGAACGATCCAGTCCCAGTCTCGTATTTGCGAAAAGAACATGTTCCATGCAGCTAGACTCACAAGCAGATGCTGTGTACTAGTCGAGAAACCCGGTGCACCTGCTGCTATTCTTGGATGTCCTTGAAGCTGAATAATCGGCCTGAAAGATTGCAAGTTGTACAACTTGGAGCTGGTAGGATAGTATCGTATCGGACACTGCTCGATTCCAGGTTGGCTGGAGAATCTCTTCTTATAAGGCTGTTTATTAGATCATGCCAGCTTGAGCTGCTTCGGCTCTGCGACGACGTAATAGATATTCCTCTACGGCGCCTAAAGCCAAACAACGTTAAACACAATACTACTTTTCTATTAGACGATTAATGACAGTAAAGTTATATTTATTCTTCCGGGAGAATAGATAAGGTGCTTAAAGTAATCTTAATCACAATAGTACAGCCAAGAGGAATGGTCGAGTTTTAAGTAGAGAGTGTGCTAAGGCGACGTAAAAGGAGGTTTAATATGTCCGCGTAGAGTTCGGTAAGGTTGATTGGAATTGGTACACAGTCGCTGTCTCTTGAGGAGACCTGACGCTCATCATAGGGCGAGTGATCAGGTATATTGTGACAACTGTGTGGCCAAGAGCTCGAATCCATTCCTCCGTACATTCTTTGTTTGTAAGTGCTCGTACTGATGTTTGAGTTATTTGTGTACCTCTTCGCCAATCATCTAAGTATCGTCTTGTGAAAGTATGGAATATTTGGTACGAATATTGATTGTTTCAAAAGCATTGTAGCATTTTACTGAGAGTTAGCCTGGAATCTGGCCCGAAACTAAACCTTTCAGAATGAGAGTTTTCAAAGGCCGGAATGCGGTAGGATTATTGTTTATCCGCCTGTCACCGAATACTTTGACGTCGCATTCCCGACATAATCCCCGATAACGTTTATCAGAGTCCCCGGTGAGGAATTTCAGACCTGACAGAAACCACATTCGGAGATCAAACATAAATTCTTATCGACAACGCTGGGATGAGGAGGTCGCTCCTTCGAAAACCCCTCGTACGAGCCACCCTCCCAGAGGCTCACTGCCGAACTTTCTTCGAAAGTTCGCCAAAATGTCGCCCTGATTTGACTGAAGCTTCGATAACTCCTGACACAACCCCGCTCCAATTACACCGAAGACCACTTCCCTTTTCTTTTGAGACTGGAGTCGCATTGTATGCAAAGAGAATCCCGAGACCATTTCCTCCCCCATTCCTGTCAGCACCCTCTGGTTCATTTTCCGATCCTCTCAGCACCCACCACCGAAGCCGGGACAGACGCGCGACCGTAAATGGCGACTTGATTCGAGGGCTCACCAACGGAGACGATGCGGTATATGCTAGCGAAAACTTCATCGCAGCTAATGATGGAGTCGGAGCATGGTCTACAAGACCAGGAGGACACGCCGGGTATGTTGTAATCGGCAGGACAAAAGTGGAACACTGCTGATTCGAAGCAGACTTTGGTCGAGGTTAATTTTGCACTTTTGGGCCTTGGAGGCAGAACAAGACGCTGGTCGGATCCTTACCTCAGATCAAGCATACGAACCAAATCCAATCGCATACCTACAAAAAGCCTACGAGCAAACGCAGGAAGCTACATCGAAGCCAAACAAATGGCAAGGGACAACCACTGCGGCCGGCGCGCAACTATATTACAAGAATATGGACGATGACCCAGAGGCTCCCAAAATCCCGTTATTATACGTCACCAATTTGGGGGATTCTCAAGTTCTGGTTTTAAGACCTCGAGAAACAGATTTGGTATTCAAAACAACCGAGCAATGGCATTGGTTTGATTGTCCCCGGCAACTAGGTACCAATTCTCCAGATACCCCTCGCGACAATGCTGTGCTGGATAAAGTTGAGATTGAAGAAAATGACGTAGTACTGGCTATGTCTGACGGGGTCATTGACAACCTGTGGGAGCACGAGATAATAGAGAACGTCGTTACTAGTATACGCAAGTGGGAATCCGGACAAGGTGGTGAAAGCACAGGAGACCGACGGGATGGTGCAGGTGGGGGCATGAGATATGTCGCACAGGAATTAATGAATGCTGCGAAGGCGATTGCTACAGATCCTTTCGCTGAGAGTCCATTTATGGAACATGCTGTGGAAGAGGGACTGGCTATGGAAGGAGGTAACTAATACAAACGTTCTTTGCGCGAATTATTGGACTAACTATTTACAGGCAAGCACGACGATATCAGTGTCGTCGCCGCTCTTTGTCGACGCAGCAATGGCTGAGCAACCAATACTAGCTAGAAATTGAATGAAATATTACGCCGGGCAAGAAAAAGCCCCTCAAGCTCAGGATCTCGCCCTGTCTGAAGCAGTCAGGAAGTCCCGCTAGAGCGGTGAACGGTCTTGTTGACCAAAGGGCTGGAGTCGCATACGAAGCCACCAACGGCGTCATTCCATGGAAAGAGTTGTTAGGATCTGACGACATCAACAAGTGCAAATCTCATGGAGCCATGTCAAATTGACCGCCGAGATCGCGCGCATGGGGACGTCGAAGGGGAAATACATGTGAGGAAATATACTGACAATGGGGGTGGGCGGATGGAAATGATCTATTACAATCAAGTCCCGTTTTTGACGATCGTTATGACACGGTCATGCTGTTATAGTGTCACATACTTGTGTTACAAAAACGATATCATCCGAATATCTAAACTATGTAAAAACAGATGCTAAGAAGATCAATAGTTAGAGAGATGTCTGGTGAAAGACGGCAGGAACAAATAATGGCACAATGTAATTCCCTATTTCACTCAACGATCAAGAGTATATCTCATTCATCAATTGATCATTAATCATTATGTTTATCAAGGTCTCTAATATCTATAGCTTTTGTCTATCATTCTAGATTATACGCTTTTAGCGTCGACGAACCATTTACCACATTTCAAGAGGATGCAGCTAGTGTGACAGGATTTTGCACAACTGGGTATTTTGGCAAGTACTGTTTATACACCTGGGAAGATATTAGCATTACTGACGTCCCACAGGATATTTTCGAAGACTTACAGATTGACAGATGCCATTAAAATCATTCCTCTTCGCCTCGATCAACGCCGTCTCATTCCCAGAAACACCCAACTTCATCACAACACCACTATTAGAAGCCGGTTGAACCTGCGCCCATCCTGGTCCGGCAGCTGGATTCTTAATCCAGTTCACAAACCAATTGTTGGTGAAATCGGCCAACGCCTGCTGTTCTGCAGTCACATTGCTCAGCGCACTAAAACACTCATTCCCACCCATGAAGAACGGCACCTCAGTCCCATGCGTAGGCGCTGTCCCAGGCGGCCCAACAACATTATCATATGCGCCAAACCATCGATACTCCCACGTCTTCTGCGCCGCGCTGCGCAAATCGACGAAATAGTCCACAGGACAATTGAATCTTGCATCGCCGTACTGGGCACCAGACATCAAAGACACACTCGCGAAATCAGACGCGTTATAAGCCGCCAACAGCGCTTCATCGGGGATATGAGCGCTATCAGCATCGAAAGTGTTGATCCAAGACGAGAAATTCGTGTTCTCCGCCCCATACACGATCCCGAAGATCGTGCCCTCGCCAGCGGAATTCCCAGTTATCAGCGGGACGTTTGACGGGTATTTCCCAGCCGCGAACCGTTCCGTGTACTCTGCGACTGAATACCGCGTTATCCCATCGACGACGGGCGTGAACCAGGTGTTGGTCGTGGAATTGAAGTTCGCGGTTTCGATCTCGGATATTGATTTTGTGCGGAGACAATCGAGCTGGCCGGCGCCGGTGGGACAGCCGACTTCGGCGGCGACGACGTCTAATCCGACGTTTTGGGGCGCGTAGGCGGGGCCGGAGGCGGAGTTGGCGGACATTTCGATGGCGCCGGCGAGGTGGGTATGTGGGTGGTTCCAGAGGTAGTGGTCGACCTGTAGGTTGTTAGGATCGAACTGTAGTGGATGGTGGTGACTTACTTGTACTGCTCCAGATGAGTGGCCGCCTAGTACGATACGTTTAGGATCACCGCCGAAAGCTATGAGGTATCAGTAAACTGTTTCTCTTGCCGGAGACATCAACATACCTCTGATATTCCGATGCACCCACTCAACAGCCATCTCAACATCCAAGATCCCAAAATTCTGCGACTCGCCCAGTTCGCCTGAATTCGGACTCGCAAAAATACTTTCTCGGTGGTTGAATGAGACGTAGATGACTCCCTTTCTGGCGAAGTTGTTTCCTTGGAGTTGCGTGTTGCTGCTGGAGCCGGTTACCATGGCGCCGCCGTAGATGTAGACGAATACCTATGCAGTAAGTACATGAGTTGGAACGGTGATGAGGGTACATACAGGTAGGTTCTTGCCACTTGAAGGAGCCCAGATATTGAGATTCAAACAATCTTCGCCCTGAGGACTCCATGCTGCGTCTGAACTTGCTTGAGCACAAGTCTGGCCGTAGTTTGACGCATTAAACGGTTTCCGAAACAGCGGTGCTGGTTGTGGTTCTTTCCATCTATACATCATCAGCCTCCAACACAACTCCCAAACTTATATAACTCACCTATTCTCCCCCTCCGTAGACGCCGCAAACGGAATCCCAAGAAACACAGCACTCCCGTTCGAATCCGCAAACCCCGTAACCAGTCCCTGATTCGTAAACGCAGCTGGTTCACCGTAACACGTACATCCTGCTTTCCCGCTTATACGGGCAACGAGCGTGAAGGCCCAACAAGCTGCTTGAGCTAGGATGTTGAATACCATGATGATGTGTTTGAGAAAGAGACAGCAAAGAGGACGCCATTGTATTTACGGGTTCGAAAAGAGAGAATTTTCTCATTGGAAGGTGGGATTGTACCGGGCTTAGATGCCGATTATGGATTCAGGTACGAAGGAAGTAGGGTTATGCAGCTACTATCGTGGGAGGTAGGTAGTGATGGGGGTTCGGAGGCTGTATATTGGAGGAGAAGGGAGGCCATGCTGTGGATCTGAAGGATCCTCGAGGGGTCCACGGAGGAGGAGGCAATTGTGGTGGTGGCTCCGATGGGGAGGGGAGGAGTCGGTAATGACCCAGAAGAAGAGAGAAGTGGTGGTAGAGACATCGTCTGTTGATATCACAACCTTCCAAAAGAAAGAAATCGGTATGCGTCAAAACGTCATGATAGAAAACCGTTGGAAAAGTCTCGTTTCCACTCATTCCTTCTATCAATCTTCCACAGACATTTCCATAAGTAGCACCCCTCTATTTGACACCCCTTGGCATCACCTCCTCTCCGCGCCCAACCATCATCGTCGTTCTCGCTTCACGGTAGATGCATGAAATAAGCGATAGGCTAAAGGGGTCGCGGAAGTTTTACCGTGGAAATCGACTACTGGGATACTGCTTGTATAGTGCATCCACTGGAAAGTTTAAATCCACGGAGCGCGACTCGAAGAGTTTGAGTAGAAAGTTAGATTTAGTATTCAAAATAACCTTTGAATTCTGCAACGGACACATTGGAACTAGATGTTGAATGTATGTTGACACTGAACCATCTCGAGGGACTCTATATCACTACTCTCTGGGAGAAAGAACTTTGAGCAGCTGGAGAACATACGTCAACACAGCCAACTGAGCTAAAAACGTAGGTCAACGCGGCATTTTACTTCCTGACTCGCATCCAAGGACTAACCTTTTCCAAGGATGTTTTTGCCCCAGATGAAATTCGAATACGAGTGCATGTGCGTGAGGAATCCTTGTGTGTATCCCCCGGAGCGAAGAATTCGGTCTGTTCTTGCCTTCGCTTACAGCAGATACCGGGGAGTGGAAGGTTGTCGACCAAGTTGAAGGTATCCGACGCTTGTGTTGTGGGTTTTGAAGGCAATCTGCACTTGCCAGCTGTCAGTGCTGTCACCGACCAATTGAGCGAGGCACATCGACCCCGTCTTGCGCAATCAAGATCATGACAAGCCGTCCCGTGGCCAATTGCTCTCTAGTTTGTTGAAGTGTTGCGTACAGCTCGTGGTTTTTAGGGGGCCTACGAGTGCGATGTTCCTTCCAACTGAAAGCCTGGCTAAAGATCTCTTGGATGTAATCACTGTCTTTTGACGTTTGTTCCCCGTCGCTTGTTTGTTTGCTCATGTTTATTTACTTCTGGAACCTGCTAACTGCAAATGAAAGATCCTTAATAATATTGATCATCTAATTTGCTATCTAAGTTTTGCTTGGAGCAATGATATCCAATACTTCATACCTCGAAATATTCTGCATGTCAGAGTACTGTATTTGGGAATACAACAGGCACTAATGTGGAAACAGACAAGGTCATGGAGTATGGTCGCCTGCTGAGTTCAGTCGTGAGGAAATCCTGTATTGACCTCAGCGTCCTTACCGAACTCACTTACTGAACTGCATAGTAACAACTACCATTTCAAAGTTGATGGTTTTTAAGTTCAGCTGGGTGACTGCCTGTTCTCACGAGTGTTACGAAAAGGAAGCTCCGCTCAGTGTTTACGATAAATTATGCTTTGGCTACTGTTCCAGTTCTCAGATGTCAACCACAACGGACTCGATCTGTCCGCGTCCGCATCCCCAAATATCGAATCGAAGATTCCAAACAATGCTTTAGAATGCTTTAGTTATGTCAATCACTTCTACAACCGTATTATTGTCCATTTTAGTTTGCGTATAGTGAGAGACATCGCAGCGGGACGGAAGTGATGCGCCATGTACCGGCAGTTGGATGCATGATCCATGCGACTCGAATTGGGCTGGGTTTCGACGACCCTTAACACACTACCTCGTAACATACTAAACCCAATATCTTTGTGAATCTTCTGTGCGAGAGTCTGAGGGTTTGGTGTTAAACTCTAACTCCTCCTTTTATCTTATCCACAAAGCCCACAGGATTTGCGTGATGCGGAGAGATCTTGTCGTACACCTTTCCAAGTGAAGCATTTACGTGAGAAAAATGGCAGCAACTGGATTGGGACAGGTTATATCATGGTACATTTGTACCGTGGTTGCTTTTGTGTTTGTGGTGATGAGGATGGCTGTCAAGCTGAAGAACGTGTCAACGTTGTCGCTTGATGATGGCTTTTTGCTGCTTGCGACAGCGTGTTTGATAGGGGATCTCGCTATTCAGCAGCATATGTGGAATCTAGGTAAGACTTCAAAGCAAGCGACTTTATCGAGTTGTGTGCTGATTAGATGCAGGAATGGCCAACATTGGAGGAGCAAGCCGCGAGGAGTTCATCGGAATCATGCAGGTGAGCGTCAAAAAAGCTCACAGATCAACTGTGGATCTAATCAAAAATAGATGATTATACCCGGATCCATCCTTTACGTTACATCGCTGTGGTCTATCAAGATTGCTCTTGTAAGTATTCGAGATCATCACTGCTGCAGCTTGTCACTTTTAACACTTCAAGGTTCTGTTCTACAAGAGGCTAGCCCTGAGGACAAAATGGCAAATGATTTTCAACATCATGCTTGGCCTTTTGGTTGCCAATTGGCTTGTCATATTTTTTGATATCATTTTTCAATGTTTTCCGGGCGATAGACGATGGTCGCAAGATCCAACAGGTAATTACGACCTTGTATTCTCAATGTCAACTGATGTTAACATGTCAAAGAACAATGCTCTACGAAGGCAGCAGATATCAACTACTGGATTACGATCCTCAGTACGTGTTACCATCATAGTCGTAGAAAATGACGCTAACTTATCAAAGCCAACATATTTTCTGATGTGATTAGTGAGTAACATATAGCACGCTTCGAGCGTAGGACCTTACCTCTAACATTATCACAGTCATTAGTTTACCCATCTCCATGGTGCTTAATTTGCAGATGCCACTTAAGCAAAGGCTAGGAGTCGCAGCTATGTTTGCTCTTGGATTTTCTGTTGTGATTGCAAGTTGTTAGTTGCCCTTTGCCGATCAAGTCCTCATTGCCAACTCATCAAACTCTAGGCATCCGAGCTTACTTTTCCAAACTTAACGAAACGATGTTGACTTGCACTGTGTCAATGATCGAGACAGCAGTGGCAATCATCGCTACCTGGTATGTTGACGATTAATCCTTCAACTCTAGATCTAATTGTACTAACATCTGCCAGCCTACCAGTTCTTCGCACTCTCATTTTGGGTCAAATATCCCGCGTGGGAACTTCCTCTGCAGGCAGACATTACGAACTATCTTCTTCCCATCACGCACGCGTTATCGCACAGTCTCGTGCGAAAAACACTACATATTCTGTCGGAGCAACGACCAAAGCCAACGAGTCGGAAGATGAGCTTGTCAAAGAAGAAGCATCGAGATCAAGCGAATTCTCATCGATCGCTCAGGATCCAAAAGGCATTGAGGTCACGACGGAGTATCGGGTTTTTGAGGAGCATCGTCCGACGGGACAATTGAAGTTAGATGTATAATACGACACTCGTCGAACGATGAAGATTGTAGGATGATTTCTTGTAGCGGAGCGACTGAAATTTGTACTATTGTATTACAAGATTTGTTTATTACAAGAATCGTTTTGGGAGTCACTCGAGACGGCAGAAGCAATATTGCGCATTCAAATTTCATGGACTTAAATTTTTTGGGACGACCCGACTGGTACACGACGTCATAATCGATAGCAATTCGTTTCGCTTGATACTTTCGAAGGGCTGGGTTCAAGAATGTTCAAATGTTGATGTCCCACTCGCAAACAAAGACCGCGACTCACCGCTTGCGGGAACACCGGAAAATCCAATCTTATTTCTACAATTTTTGCATGTATCCACTGCCCGGACTTTTGGAAGATGTCTCATTTATACACAAAGAGCGTACCACCGTTTGCGGTAATCGGAGTGTACTATCCAACAAAGAGCTTGGTTGACAACGGCCTTCCAGCAAAGGGCCTTGAAAGAATGGTGTCTGATAGATAAAATAAGGAAATATCCTATCAGCATTTCTTTTCCATATCCTTAGATACATCAATTTTCAAACACGTTGATATTTCATCATGGCTGACTTTGGAGAAACATCTACCCGCGAGCTGCGAAAAGCAAGCACAGCGAGCGGACGTGCTTCTACGAGCTCTCGAAGATTCTCGCAAAATGGCTTCCCACAAAGAAGAAAGAGTCTTCCGGGCTCGCCAACTCTCGTTCGTCGGAACAGTAGTGCTCCTACAACTTCGACACCGGCGTTGACATTCAAAACATTTCTTTACTCCTCGGCCATCGCTTTTTTTGTGATTGTCTTTCTGTTTGTCACCAGAGTAAGAATCTTCTCTTGTGTTTTGGAATACGGGTTACTAATGAGGAATTCTAGCCATATCTGCCCACGTCAATTCCACTGGGACAACCAGGAGCATTCAATGTGTCTGACCCTGGAGCGCTTGTAAAAGAGTTTGCCTCTTTACTCTCAGACGATGAAATACAATTCAATTTCTCTGCAAAGCTGGAACCTAATCAAATTGGACTGTCGCCCTCGGGAACTGGTGCGTTGAAAAAGTTAGCAAATGTCCCAGTCTGGGCGCAAAAAGAGCTGCCTTCCCTCTTCAGGCATGCCGATGTATTGGGAGATGCAGCAAGGGCAACAAATACAAAGGTTCAGAATGTTGTAAATCGCATCCCAGAGGCTCTTGCACAGAACGTAGTGGTGGATACACGCATCATTGCAAAGAAAATTGCAAGTAAGGCCGGCAAATTATCCTCGACTCTTGGAGGCGCAGAGAATGAAGAGTTAGGCCAGGAATTCTCAGCATACATCAAGAGTCTACAAATCCTCCTCGAAAACTCGTTCGAAATCAACATCGCCTATGCATCGCTGGACCAACTTCGACGCACCTGCCAAAATTTCATCAAAGAGACGCAAAGACAAGACATCAAAGCTAGAAGTCAAATCTGGAAACCGAGCCCTGAAGTCCAAGCATGGCGAGACACGCTAAGCAATCACTCAAAGGACCTTGCAGACTACGACCGCAATGTTCTGGCAGTGATTAATTATTTCGACGGGGTACAGACTAACGCCAATATCATCAAACATAAAATCACTTCGGCACTCAGAGAACTGGAGAAGCAAGAACCAGGGGAACGTCTTCCCCTCTCACAACGCGCAGCAATTGCTGAGTCTCTACAATATGCTGCTGGAGACCTACACCTGGTTGTAGCGCACAATAAGAAGCAAAGGGACAGTTTCTTCAGAGAGCAGTGGTTGGCTAGAAAGAAAGCCGAAGTGGGAAAAGGGTATAATGGCTTTTTTGGTTTCTTCAAGAAGAAGCCTGTGACTGTGGTCGCGGAAAAGCCTGTTGAGGAGCTTTAAGCAGACGGCGTACATCTTTGGTTTCGCTCGATCGAGACTTAAGTGGTTTCCTTCCGTCAGGGTAAATGTCTAAAATGGGAAGGAAAAGTCGTATTTGGGATTTGGATTTTGGTAGTCCGGGGTGCATGTTCTACATCTGGACAAATGTATTTGGTTGACAGGCGCTATGTCGCTTTGCAAGGCAACAGTTTTACCTTATCCATAGTTCTGATGGAAAGTAGGGGGTTCTTATTTGGGGAGATTGTCGGCGCTGGGCTTTGTTTTGTCAATGTTCTTGTTGGATTTATGGATTTGTTTTCTTAGATTACTTAATGCCATTTGAGAAAAATGCTTTAAGAATTACAGTGATAAATTCCGTTTCCAAAAGCAAACGCCATGCTTGAGTGAACATTCTGTGGGAGATACAACTATATTCGAGGGAAATGTTTTACAGTAGCTTTTGTTCATTGATCCTATCGACTGCTGTCGCTAGTGGACTAAATAGGTTCGAGAAGCTATGCCAATACTGATCCTGGTCTCCCACGCTCGTCAGAAAGAAATAGCCTGCCATGTTTTCCAATTCCTTTATCACGCAGGTCAGAAGATTATCCGTAAGACTTGGTAGCGAATGTAACATGACTGCCATTGCGGACTTGGGATGACTCGAGTCATTCTGGAATGCTTTGAGTAGATTGAAGTTTGGTTGATCGAGCCATTTCATAAAAGATTGCTCGAATATGACCGTAACGTCGGATAGATTCATGTAATTCCATACTCGATCGGGGAGGGTTCCAGGATTATGGACTAAAGAGGTCAGTCTTTGCTTGAAAACATTTCTTTTCCTCCTCGCAACTTACCAACAATTTGTTGGCCTAACCCAGGCAGACTCTTCACAGCCTTCTGAGCGGTTTCCAGATATGCGAATTTTCGCCAATCATAAAGTCCCGGTGTTTCGTCAAAGAATATTCCATCGACCGAGATTCTGCTATCATTCCAATTGGATGACCAATTGGCATACAAGCCAATTTCTTCCAAAACATTATCAAGTCCCTTGTTGGTATAGTTTGTTGCAACGTATCCCAGTGTCTGAATATTCTTGTACTGCTTCAGCTTTGGAATTTCGTTGATGTATGTTGATGAGAGGTTTTGTCCGCAAGGACCAGAACAAGGGTTGACAATGACTGTGAAATTGACTTTTGGGTGTGACCAAGCTCTATTGGCGAAACATTAGTAGTGTCCCAGAAACAAGAGGACTTATGAATACTTACGCCCAATAGAGAGGATCCCATTGACCCAAGTGTGGATAAATGTAAAGGGGAACGAGAATCGACATGTTCAAAAGCGGAAGTCTCAAATCATATTACACAACTAGGAAAGAAAGGTACCTTTTGGAAAAGTCTTAGAATATATAAAACGTTCCTCTCGATATTGCGTGCGTGTTGTGTGGTGAATTAATGATGGAGACGGCATGTGAGATTGCACCTCCATTTGAGATTTCTATATTCCACGAGACATCATAGGATAACAGAATCTTGATTATGCACACTTCTATTAACGGCAACGCTGTTCGATATTGTTTCCAGGCAGTCACATTAAAAGTCTTCAAGGTATAAATCTCCGAAGTGCCTAAATAAAGTATTATCACGTTTCTGGCAACCGAGGCGTAAACGAGACCATACGTCGCAGAGATAACGGGAGAAGAAAGACTTGGAGATCCCAAAGGAGATGCAGGAAGTAGTACAAACCCTAGAGGGAGCCGCCGACCCGAAGCTGTGGCGTGTGGTCCCGTCTTGTGTGCAGAAAAATGTAACTTAGGCTATTTGCAGCGAGGCGGACGTGTATGTAGACTTGCCTTTTCTTTTGGGGTTCCCGGGGACAAGGTTACCAAGAGTCTCGAAAAGATAACACTCGAAAGAAAATGATGTTCCAGAATAGGAGTACGGAGTAGATGTAAATTCATCGTACGTCGTTCCAACATTCTCGCTTCTGGAGAAGCAGATTCCCAGGGCTCAGGGGTTGAAAGCGTTGCCTGGTCAACACAAACCATGGCGACCTCAACACCGCTTCGCGAGCACAGCTCAATGTTAGTTGCAAGATCATCGAGTCTCCACCGATATCGCCAACCCGCACTCTACTGCGGAGCAAAAGCCAAATAAAAGGGTCCAAACAACTACCCGAAGATCAGATGACTACCAGCAATCTTGAGCTCCATTTCGAGAGCCTTTCTGTCAAGGATGAGAATTCTTCGAATGATGGAAAGCGGATGCACACCAAAGTTCGTGTACCATTATGAGTAAAGGACATACACTAATAATTTAGATTATGGCAAGCTCGAGGGTAAAGCTTTCGGAAAACCCAAATCGATCGAATCTTCTCAAAGTCGCGGTAGAAAATCAAGTCAGAACCGTCGCTGCTCCCTCGAAAACCTCTCAGCTGGAAGGATCATCTAGGAAGCCAATGGTCATCTTGTTAAGCAATAAGTCTGGGTCTTCGAATGCCGAATCACAATCAACTCCCATCTATAAGCAGCCCACCGCTCCTAAGCTATTCCATCTTGGCATGTTCGAAATCGGCCGTCCATTAGGAAAGGGGAAATTTGGACGTGTATATCTTGTTCGAGAACGCAAAAGTGGATATGTGTGTGCGCTCAAGGTTCTACATCTCAATGAAATTAGGCAAGGTGGGGTGGAGATGCAGGTTCGACGAGAGATTGAAATTCAAAGCAATTTACGGCATCCTAATGTTTTGCGACTCCACGGTCACTTCCACGATAGCCGAAGAATATTTTTAATACTCGAATTTGCCGGCCAAGGCGAGCTTTATAAGCATCTTCAGCGGGAGACTCGTTTTCCTGAATGGAAAGCCTCTCAGTATATTGCACAGATGACATCGGCGTTGAAGCACCTTCACAAGAAGCACGTTATGCACCGAGATATCAAGCCAGAGAACATTCTTCTGGGCATACACGGCGAAATTAAGATTTCGGATTTCGGGTGGAGTGTGCATGCACCAGGAAATCGACGAAAGACGCAATGTGGGACTATGGACTATCTACCACCTGAAATTGTGAAGAGGGAATGGTACACCGAGAAAGTGGATCTATGGGCACTGGGGGTATTGATGTATGAATTGTTAACTGGACAAGCACCCTTTGAGGACTCTCCACCAGTCACATACAGTAGAATTGTTCGCTGTGATATGACCATACCAAAATTTGTGTCACGAGAAGCCAGAGATCTGATTAAGCGCGTAAGTCATGTTCTTACATACCACTAGAAAGAAGGCTAATTTGGTAGCTACTGGTTGTTGATCCAGAGAAGAGAATGCCGCTGGAAGACGTTGAGAAGCACCCATGGATTTTGAAGCATTGCTTGAAGGGAGAACGAGTAAGCAAGAGGGAATCGTATCTTGCAATAAAATCCTCCAAGAATGAGCAACCGTGAACGTTCGTTTTCGACAGTCTTGGACAACGGCAATATACCGTTGCGCATATTATTGTCACCATCCTCTTTCGACACCCAAGAATAGAGTCTCATATGAGCGAGGCTTTTTAGTACAGAAATTCTGCACCGTGTGCGAGATCAAGAAATGGCACGACACACAACTACGCACAAGTAAAGACCTAAGGCCGAAACCCCCCAAGTCAGAAAATGATGGGAATGCATTGATCAAGCGAAGCTGCTAAGCTATAGATAATGCCAACGGCCGCGCCTAATTTGAACTGTGCCCCCAAGGCCCCAGAAGTATCCCGCCTTCTGACCACCGACCATCGCTATCTCGACCCATTTCCTGCGTACAATATCCAAATCAATCCTTGCAGCTTATTGGGCTGCGCGGATTCTAGTTGTAAGAAACTGAACTGCTTCCGGCACACGTCGTACGTAGTCCAAGTGCGGCGCGAGGATGGTCAGGGTGCCGCGGCAGACCGCGTCTCCAGTGTTACAGATAACCAAGGTCTTTTCTGGAGGAAAGTTGGGAATCTGGCCTCTATCTTGAAGGTTTTGGGTATCGCCATAGGTAATTGCTGCAGCAATTTTGTCTTTCACTGAAGCAGACAAATTCTCAACAGCTCGGTGGACGACAGCGGCTCCCTGGCTTTAAGATTGTCAGCGAGAAGGAACAACGCCTACTCGGTAAGAAGGGTGCTTACCTGTAGCCTCCTACAGCAATGATAGAGTTAGGGCATTGAGTCGCAGCAGCATTGATGCCATCTCTCATGTCCCTAATACCCACAGGGTCTGCGCCTCCAGGTAGGGCATTTGTGCCTAGCCCGGCTGGATAATCAGTCCCCTCAACAGCGACACTGGCTGCTCCGAACGCATCTTTCAGACCTTGTCCTGTTGGAGGTCCTACTGTGGATCCCTATGATCGTCAACATCTTAAACTTTTTAAAATATTGTTGTTCGCATACCATGTTGCCAACTTCGGTTGACCCTCTGGCAAAGAAGAAGATTATATCTCTGCACCCGCCTTGTGTGAACTCATTTTCTGTTGTTCCCACGCGTCCAGTGGAAGGGAAGCCGAATTGGCGACTCTCAATTGGGCTACCCGCGACGACGCTCACCAGTAAAGAAAGAATAGCTGTGGAGGTTCTCATCTTGATTGTTATGAACGGAACGAGACTGCGAATTCTGACCACGAGCGTGTTTGGAAATGAATGTGAAGGAAGTGAAAGACTGATTTGATGGCTGTCGTGCAGATGGGAAAACGATTCTCTCTGGCAGAAGTGCCAGTTATATACTTCTTCTCCAGTATTCAAAGCCTCATACTGCTTGTGATGCCAAGATGTGCCCACATTGACGGTACATGTGCTGAAGCCTGAAAAGACAATGTAGCCGTGTCTTCCAAGCGCTTTTGCTTCGACGAGCTCTTCTAGTGAAGTCTAGCATAACGGTATAAGCCTCGGTCTAAGGTAATTCTATGTACAGTACGACGTGGGCGCCTCATCCTCGTTGCCATGACTCTAAGAAGCATTTCTTGTTGCGATTGGCTGCTTGATTTTGAGACTTGCAACTAGAAGCTGGATGAGCTGGGTTCAGCTTTGGACGGTTTTAGCAGAAGGAATTTTCGTTATGCCAGACTAAGACAAGCGCAAGGCACTTGGGATGTCATGTAAAGGGAGAAGTGGATATCTTCGAGAAAGCCAAGCCGTAGATCTTGCGGGGTACATTGGACGTTTGCAGATTCACAAGCTTCATGATGTCGCTGCCAATGAAATGTGAGAAGGCTCAAGAAACACCATGTTTCATTCCTGGGAAGCGATAACTTGGCGAAAAAGCATAGCTACCATTTTTATACTGGTTTGAAATACCTCATCTGATTCTTGACCTTTACGACTTTTACGACGTTTCATAAAATCGGACGGCATCACGTTGAAATTGCAATCACGTCATGTATAATGCAAGTAAACCACAAGCTCAAGCGCGAAGTACTATTGAAACTCGAAACATCAATATCGCGAATTGACTCAATATAAGCGCGCCTTTCATTTCCCTCCAAGATGTCGACGGCACTTTGTGTGTTCTCGATTAATTCTGCATGTGGTGGTCTTGCCAAGTTCACCGAACAACCGCTAAAAGTGCTTTGATCGCAAGCTAAGTAAGTACCGTGAGCTCCTTTGGGATCAGCCGGAGACTAGTGGTTAGTGAGCGGGAAGCTAATGGCAAAATTGACTACCTTCCTAAGTAGAAGATGGGGGTGTTGTATTTCAAATCGCTTTTTGGAAGCGAGATGCGTTGGATGTGGTGGATGTAGTGTACTTCGAAGTAAATATGGTATAGTTAGATGGCGAAACTTGAGCTGGATTCATGATAGCGCGTTTTAGTGAGGGAATAAATATTTTTTCTGGCAAGGACAATTGTATGTTGTTTGAAGAGAAATGGTGATCAATAGAACACGCCCAAAATTGGTACATTTCGCACGAGGCAGGACCAAATTGATAGCTGTTAGAATAGCTGCAAGTGTGGTTCCAGAAGCCGTTTGATCCGTCCTAAGAGCAAGCCCCATGAGAGGGAGTCTTTCTGGCAACAGCTGGCAAGCCTGTGTCTCGTGGGGTAGGACTTGAATCGTATCCCTCCACTTTTCTATCTTGGCCCAAAGATCTTCGTCTTATCAACGTATCTGTGTCGTTGACATGTAGTATTGAAAGAGGGTAGCTAGAACAGATCAGGACGCACATGTACGTTCTAGACAATGAACGCTAAAATGAATCTATACCGTCGTTGTATAGTGAGAAAAGGTAAGTGCTTGTTCATCGGGTTGCAAACGAGTCTTCTTTTCCATTGTTGCCAGTTCCTCGCTTACAGTCCGACAATCAATGTTAGATGCGGTATCTGACGGTAAGACTAGCTGATACTTTTATTGAGTAAGGTTGGTACCTCCACTAGAGGCTTAGTTGCAGAAGAGCGTTTATTTGGCGTCGTGGGTAAAACCGTGATTGACCTAGTAGAAAATCTTATGTGATACTGAATAATTTTGGGGTTAGGTTTCATGGAGTTCTTGGATAGCTCGTATAGGTGGCAGTGGAAACACGATATTTGCTTGAACATATCGCCAATCTAATACTATTTATTACATGTATCTATTTTGAGTCAGTGAGACGTCTTTAGAGACTCTTTACCATGGATTGATGAAAGAACTAGTTACACAGTCCAACTCATAATAGTTGTGCATGAACATTAAAAAACCCCGATGTAACAGAACTCTTGAAATTTGAGTCAGACGCATTGGTGATAGGAGTTAATTCATCAAAAGCCAAGGTCTCAACCAATGTCCGAATGTAGGACTATCATTGTGGAACTCTGAATTTTTGAACTTGTGCAGCTGCTATCTTATAGCATCAGGAGGGCCGATAAACACTTTTCATTGTCTGTGGATGGAAAACTCCATGGCTTTTTCCTCCAGATGCTAGTTCATCGAATTTTCAGTGCGCCAGTTGGCACTATCTCAGGAGAAGAGTTCTATATTCACTTCGGTTGAACCAATTAGTAATTAGCAATTCTGATTTATTAGACACGCTTCATTTTCTCCTGAGAGAAGAAGAAGGAAAAAGACACAACACTTTCTGACGCGAATCACCTCATCATTCTTGGTATCCTGAGCTTTAACGGGGGATTTCTGCGCATGTCTAGTAAATTACAAGATTTACATCAATTGCATTCCTATCTGAATTAGCCAACCTCTTTACTTTAAGTTTGATCATACAAACGGCCAGTGAAAAGAGAAGTTTGACACTTGGATTCTGACGAGAATGAATCCAAGCTAGTTGATTGTTTGACCTCAAACGAATGCATCTTGTAACTTTCGAGGGGGTTGATAGTCACTGAGTCCGTCTAGTTGTGAAAGGAATGTCCCTTGAATGGACGATTGAGATGTTTGTTATATATTGTGGAGACTATAAATTAAATTCTACATTGGTGTGTGAGTGGGGCCCCTGTACTAGTCGTGATATTTGACCTTTTCGGTACTATCGCGTTGTTCGATGACTTTGATACCAAAATCTGATTCTCGTGTGATATTCGCATCAGCAAGCGGCGATGGATCTTATAAGTTCTCGAATTTCCTCACTGTGATAAGTGGACAATTTAGAAAATCACATGCGACAGATAAAGTCTTAAGAAAGGCATTGAAGATCGAGTCACAGCACGTTACGTCTGAGAAGAATGTCTTTGAATTTGTTATGAAAGACAAAAGAGTTTCTCAATACCCTCCAAGCTCATCCCAGAACCTTTCAAGAAGAAAAATTATGGCGCAAGTTGTTGAATATATGTTGCATTATTTGAAAAAAAAAAGACTGCTGTAAAAAGCTGCCACAGATCGTAGTAGTAAGATTCGTTCGATGACGTGAAAATGGCATGCCTGGGAGGTTGCCGAGGCGTTGAAAACTTTGTATTTGAATCGAAAATGTGGGGAGTCAATCCCTAACTCATGTCATAACATGCTTGATCGTGTCATATCTATGCCTTGAATGCGGCAATTGCCTCCGCAGCAGCAAGGGCCTCAGCCTCTGCTTCTCTCTTGACCTTCCAGCATCTATGAACAGTCAGTGGAGGGAACGACGAATAAAGGAAAGATAACTTACGGCTGTCCATGTCGAATACATTGTGGCTCTGCCATTGCCTCAGCTGCTGCCATGGCTTCGGCCTCTGCTTCTCTCTTGACCTTCCAGCAAGCTATAAAGTAAATTAGTACATGAGTCTAGAAGAGTGACAAAGTAGAAAGTACTTACGTTGTCCGTGTCTGATGCACTGTGGCTCTGGCACTGCCTCGCGCTTCTCCTTCCAGCAAGCTGCCAGCAAATTAGTATTGGAAATTAGAAGAGAGACTGAAGGAAATGTTACTTACGTTGTCCATGACGCTGGCATTGAGGGTCAGCCTCAGCCACAGGTGCAGGCTCTGGGATTGCCTCGCGTTTGACTTTCCAGCATGCTGCCAACAAATTAGTACTGGGGTTGAGAGACTAAAGGAGGAAGGTTACTTACGTTGTCCATGGCGCTGGCATTGCGGGTCAGCCTCTGCATCTGGTGCTGGCATAGCAAGGGCCGTTGAGGCCGCAAGGATCATGACATAAAGGGCGGTCGTGAACTTCATGTTGATGGTTGTTCGGGGTACGTTGGTATGGTTGTATGTGTTTGATTGGTAGAATGTAATTTTGGAACTGGTAATTTTTGCTATCTGAGAGAGAGGAAGCAAGATGAGGATGGAAAGAACAGAGCGAGTACTATATACTGAAGTGACATCTGCTGTTCTCAATAGAAAGGATTTCCTTTTGAGGGTGGTACTTTCGAGCAAAGAACTCAATACCTTCGCTTACTATTGAGCACCCTATCGGGAAAATGTCAACAGTACCACAACACAAAGATAGAAGAAGTTCATTTCCAGATGATCTTCCACAATAAGCCACACACAATTGGCAGCCAATTAAAGCTCTTTAAAGAAATATCGAGTTACATTTCAAAAAGCACATGGCTGCCTCGTGACACGAATTCATAGTGTTTCGAAGGCAATGTACTGATCGAGATTCGTATCACCCGCCAGAATTGTTACCCATATGTAAGACCTCAATTGGCATAAGCTCGCATGATTCTGAAATGCGTTATTATGGCAATTAGATTTGCTGATAGATCTGTAAAAAGATAGTTCATGAATACGCATCCAACTGGGGCATGATTCTAGAACCAGATCTCCGCACCTTGTGCACAAACATCTAATCAAAGAAGATCCCAGATTTTGAGCGTCAATGAAAAGCCTATTGAGATCTGAGAAGGATACTTTGTCTTAGGGTTTGTCGCACAGGCAGCTTAACCGCATCCTATTCAGACCCCTTTCCTATTGACACCCCAAAACGGAAAATTAAGCGAGGGTTCAAAGACATTAATTCAAAAAACCGCAAAGACTATACTTAACAGCAGCGCTGAGTTCCTCTCATATAGATGGGAATCAAAGCTTGCACAGAAAGTATAGCCATGATATGGTTCCGGATATGATTTCCGACCAGATGTCGGTTTATCGGCGCGGCGCTTAACCGTAGAGGAAAAAGTACCTCCCGTGAAGAGGGGCCTAGAATTCTTGGCTGAGTGGTCGTGATAGAGGCCGATGTGAATAATCAGGCTGGGAGTGATATTCGAGTCATCATATGCGGTATCGTGGCAGATTTCGCAGCAACGTAGTCAAACTTGTGCCGACGACTTACGCCAAACAAATGCTCCTGGTGAATGTTATGTGACCCCGTCGATATATTTTCGAGAACCGAAGCACTGCCATTGACATTGGAAATTTCCAGGTAATTTAAGCTGATTGCATACTGTGTCAAAATGACATTGGAAAGTGTTTGAAGTAATGACTGTTTCGACTTCAGTGACTGTGTCGAGGCACTCGGAAATGCGATGAACTTCAATGCTTACACAGACAAATCGCTTGTCCCCAAGATCATCTGATTGCCAGTGCCCATAATAAGGTAAAAGAAGCTCTTCGACACGAAAGGATGCGATAGCCTATGCTTCGAGGTATCTGATTTGCAGTGGCATAGTTGCTCTAGGCTTGGAATCATATCGTGACGGCCATCTTCGAGCACCGGACTATTGTGAAAGTTCATATGTGATGCGCACTCCGTCTGACTTGGACCATAGTCCACCTGTGTATAGCACGTCCATATTAAGACTTTAAAAGCTGTAATTTCTTTCTGGTTGATGATGATAAAGTTCGAGGGTTGAGCATTTCGAGGGACCTGGAGATTGTGAAAAAGCCGATGCGATGCCGATTTGACGTGCCAAGTCCGAAGCCGGAAAAATGGAATCGCAGCTTTTGGCCCACCTTCCAGACGTAAGACCAGAATTGCTTCGTTTTGCAGTTCTTCTCCACCACCTCTTCGCACCCTACAAAACTCCTTTTAACCCTTCAGAATGCTTACGCGCAGCTCCGTTCGCTCGGCGCAGGTGAGTTACACAATATCCCTCTACTCAATGGCAGATATGAGAGGCTAAACCGCAAATTTCTTATCAGAGCCTTCTGCGAACCGCCCAAGCCCCTTCGCGGTCCTTCGCGACGATTCAGAGCGATATCTTTAAACCTACGAAATATGGTGGAAAGTACACAGTTACTTTGGTACCAGGTGACGGTATCGGAGCTGAGGTCGCAGAGTCTGTGAAGACAGTTTTCAAAGCAGACAATGTTCCAATCGAGTGGGAACAGGTGGACGTCTCAGGCGTGGAGACTGGCGATAAACACTCAGAAGACCTTTTCCGGGAAGCCGTCGCATCTTTGAAGAGGAACAAGCTTGGATTGAAGGGTATCCTACACACACCTGTGGAAAGATCGGGCCACCAGTCTTTCAACGTTGCTCTACGACAGGAACTCGACATCTACGCTTCAATTGTCTTGATCAAGAACATTCCTGGATACAAGACACGTCACGATAACGTCGATTTGTGCATTATTCGTGAGAACACCGAGGGAGAATATTCTGGTTTAGAGCATCAATCTGTTTCCGGTGTTGTCGAGTCCCTCAAGATCATCACCCGCGCAAAGTCAGAGCGAATTGCCAAATTTGCATTCGCATTCGCATTGGCCAACAACCGTAAGAAGGTCACTTGTATCCACAAGGCCAATATCATGAAACTTGCTGATGGTCTTTTCCGCAATACATTCAACGCCGTCGCAAAGGAATACCCAACATTAGAAACCAACGACATGATTGTCGATAACGCCTCTATGCAGTGTGTTTCTCGGCCACAACAGTTTGACGTGATGGTCATGCCAAACTTGTACGGAGGTATCTTGTCGAACGTCGGTGCTGCGCTTGTCGGTGGACCAGGTATTGTTCCTGGTTGCAACATGGGTCGTGAGGTTGCTGTTTTCGAGCCTGGATGCCGTCACGTCGGACTTGATATCAAGGGTAAGGACCAGGCAAACCCCACTGCTATGCTTCTTTCTGGATCTATGCTTTTGAGACACTTGGGATTGGACGAGCATGCCAACCGTATCTCCAAGGCTGTTTATGATGTTATCGCTGAGGGGTGAGTACTGCCAATTTCCATTCTTTTGATAATTACTAATATGATTAGACACACACGTACGCCGGATATGGGAGGACGAAGCTCCACGAATGAGTTCACAAGAGCCGTTCTGGATAAGATGGAGCTTGCTGGATAGTTGCGCAAATCCAAACTGTATAAAGTGGTCAAGAAGGGTGTATTCTAGTATGCATAGCAATTGCGATTTAGTTTAGAGAATCATATATCCGTTCATGCCGTTATTAACATCGCCTTGCGTTTTACCTCCCATTTCGAATGTCAATGCTTACCCTCTACTACTGGGTTTCCAAGGCGGGGTATTCCGTTTGATTGTGACACAGATCTCCATCTGCTCATTCGTAACAAATGTTTATTACTTTCTTTAGATTTCAGTAAGTACGCCCTTTTGATATGTATAATCCTAACTCCTGATATGATGCTTGCGAACCTTTCATCGCTAGAATCCCCTCTCCTCCCTCCGCCCGCCCCAACCCGCTAATTTACTGACCTCCCCAATCCAACCCAACACGCCATCAACTAGCACTTTCACCATTCCCTGCCTCTTGTTCTTTCCGTCAGGTCCTCCCATCCCAGGGGCCTCGCTGCCCATAGTAGGTAACACATTGTCACCCGCGGATAAGGACACGAATAGACTAAATGGCACCAGCCATACACAAATCCCAAAATAACTCGCTATCTCTGTAAAACTTGGTACATTGCTGGAATCGTATCGCGACTGTGGGGCAATATTCGAAGGGCTCGAGAAGTGTCTAAACCAGACAAAGTGGTTTAATAGAACCAGAACTACTTTCATCAGTATCCCGCACCAAAATTCAAGAAGTAAGACAAACCGCAAGAACTCAAAAACAAAGGATCGCTCAACCGCACAATCGGGAATTTCCTCATGTTCCCAAGATATACCACATGCGACACGATGCTCAGAACCGAGAGCTTGAACGGGAAGCCATCGATGAGACAGAGGAGGAGTTGGATTATTATTATGGTGTAGATTAATTGAGTAAGGAGTTTTTTGGCGATCACGGTGTGTTCTTCTACCAGTTCAGAGAGGTAGTATAATCCTGATGCTATGACGAGTTGTGTTAGTGGAGGTATGGGAGCTGGAAGGGGGAGGGTACCAATTGCGAGGGTGAGGAATCCGAAGCCCAGGATGAGGCCTATATAGCCTACGAGTGGGAGAATCCACATGTTGAAGAGGGAGAAGGTTATGAAAAGGTGATCATTATGGATTGGAGAAGGTGCTTTGCTATGGGGGGTCGTTCGTCAAAAGTATCAGTCTTGTCTGGCACGATCGGGTTGACTTCGGAGTTTGTGGCAGTCTAGAACTTGGCAACCTTGGAATGCACACTCTATGGGCGGTGACAAGAGGCAGAAATAATTACCCCACAAAAAAGTTCGAGTGGGTGAACGACTTGGATGAGTTATAATGCGACATAAGGATTGAATCGTAACATACCATTAATTGCCATTGACCGAACGTCCAAATTCGAAGTTTTCTTTTCAAACTGACTGGTAATACAAAGAAGAGTCTACAATCATGTCTCGTCCAGAAGATACTCTGTTCGTTCCCCTCCACCCCGCACCAATAATTTCAGGAATCCCCAGCTACCTACCAATAACCTCACTAACACCTCCTATCAGACCCCCAGACCTCCACTACAATGACACCGAAGCACGCAAATACACAACCTCCTCACGAATCCAAAACATCCAAGCCTCCATGACCCACCGCGCCCTCGAACTCCTCTCCCTAGACTCCCCCTCCCTAATCCTCGATATCGGCTGCGGTTCCGGCCTCTCTGGCGAAATCCTCTCTTCAATACCACCGCCTACTGGCCCACACATGTGGGTAGGAATGGACATTGCCGCGTCCATGTTAGACATCGCGCTCCAGCGAGACGTAGAAGGAGACCTCATGTTAGCGGATATCGGACAAGGCGTACCTTTTCGAGCTGGAAGTTTCGACGCCGCTGTCAGTATTAGCGCTATCCAATGGCTCTGCAACGCCGAGAGTTCAGAAGTCAGCAGTACTGGACGACTAACGCGGTTCTTCAACGGGTTGTATGCGAGTTTGAAGAGGGGAGGACGGGCGGTATGTCAGTTTTATCCGAAGAATGATTTGCAGCGGACGATGATTAGTGGTGCGGCGATTAAAGCTGGGTTTGGCGCGGGTATTTTGGAGGATGATCCGGGGACTAAGAATGCGAAGTTGTATCTTGTTTTGACGGTGGGAGGGTCGACGGAGGAGGGCGCGGGTGGGGATATTACGGGCGTGGTGAGGGGCATGGAGGATGTGGATGTGGTGGATGCGAGGAGGAAACATAAGGAGAAGGGGAGGAAGGATGTTAAGAAGGGTAGTAAGGCTTGGATTATGAATAAGAAGGAGCAGATGGAGAGGAAGGGGAAGGTGGTTAAGAATTCTTCGAAGTATACGGGGAGGAAGAGGAAGATTCAATTTTAAAAGAGTATATTTGGGGCGGATTTTCTGGTGCACTATTTGCATGGCGTTTGGTATAGGTAGATTACGATATCCATGATGAAAGACCGTCAAGTACATATATCGAGATTGTAAGGCAACTATAATGATATAGTATTTCGAACAGAAAGACTATAATGATGTGGTATTTTGAACAGAAACAGTCCTCGGCATCGAAGTGGCCTCTGGTGTACGAAAAAATTGTGTATCTTGGATAGTGTTGAAAATGCTAATGATATGCTATGCTAGTCTCCAAGGGTATAATCCGTCTATTTCTTGCCGTCCGTCCAATGGCCATCTAAGTTAGTATTTCATGTGTAAGTGTATAGCAGAAGTTGTATAGCAATATTGATCCTCCCATTTCATATTTCCCGACATCAGACCTTCTCCACCAACGTTGTCTCAGAATCTGTAATAAATTAGTAAACCTACGCCCACTTTGTTCTATATTTACCGACCTTCGAACGGTCCCTCAATTGAAATGTCGACTAGCTCTTCAATTTCTGCTGTGCGTCCCTCATACATGGCTAGCAATTCCGATTGAATGTTGTTGGTAGCCGAGTGAAGACGCTTCATGCTGGCGATAATGAGACCCTCAATCTTTTGGCGGCGGTCATCTAGAGCGAGGAGACGTTCCATGTGGGAGGAGTGTAGTTTTGCACTATATTGCGTTAAACGTGTGCTTTGTCCAACACGCTGGAGTGTTGTTTTGGTGGTCAAGGAGCCGTGACATGAAGAATGGAGATGGATCGAACTTAGATGCAGACAAGAGTAAGCAAAATATAGACCTACACTTTCGTCTTCCGGATCTTTGCGGCATTTTCAATCTTTGCTCTGATTTCCTTGACGCTCTTTGCATGTTCGGCTTCAATCGATTTACGCTTGGTGTCACGTTTCTTGTTTAGCTGGGTTCGAGGAATCAGCAAGGTGTACCAAAGAGTGAGGTATCTGTTGAAAATACTGATGCTTGAAGAGTGGTCGCCCTCTCTAACGCGAGTCTCTCTTGTGATTGGGGGTCTTCGTCGGATCCGCTGGAGTCGCCTTCATCGATGCTTTGACGAGCTCGTGTAGGAGCCATATTGGCGAAGAGAGCTGTTTTGAATGACTGGTTTTGGAGACTCCAAGTATCCGCTGTACAGAGTATGAAACTAAGCGTTAAACGTTTAAACAAGTGAGATTCTGGAAATGTGAGTGCTTCACAGAATTACAAGACGCGTCGAGACAACTTGGGCGTATGTGTTGCTCAGCCAATCACACACTAGCTTCATCGACTTCTGCATTCCGCAAAATGCCCCACTAAAGTTTTGTGCAGGGCGACCACAATCTTTTTCTCGATAACGAACCCCCCAGATTTCAATCACCACAAATCAAGATGGGGCTCGCCGGTGAGAAGAAGTATGCCGCTCGCCAATTACTGCGAGAATTTGTTACTAACAATATACCAGGCGTGTAAAGCTCTCCTTCGACCCAAATAACACAAGATGGACGAACGACACTTCATCCTTCGGTCACAGAATGATGACCTCGCAAGGTTGGGAACCAGGACAATTTCTCGGCGCGAAAGATGCAAAGCACGCAGAGTTCCACACAGCTGCGAATGCGTCACATATACGAGTCGCTATTAAAGACGACAATCTCGGTCTCGGTGCGAAGGTTGGTAGTGGGGTTGGTCACGGCGAGTGCACAGGTCTGGACGTCTTCAAGAATATCCTAGGTCGCTTGAATGGGAAAGATGAGATTGAGATCCAGAAAGAACAACAGAGTAGAGAGGATTTAAAAAGAGCTATCTATACGGAAAGGAAATGGGGCAGTATACGATTTGTGCAGGGAGGGTTCCTTATTGGAGATAAGATCCAGCATTTAATTGATGGAGAGGCGGAAAGGGTTAAGAAGTTGGCGGAAGGGCAAGAAGATGGATCGAGTACGTCGGGCTCCTCATCCGAGTCCGAGTCTGAGGAAGACGTTGAGCCGGTCAAGGAAGTTAAGAAGTCCAAGAAGAGAAAAGCGGAAGCGCTCGCAGAACCTGTCGCAGAGGTTGTAGCGATCAAAGTCAAGAAGTCGAAAAAGTCCAAGAAATCGGATCCAAAACCAGAGGACGAAGTAGCGATTATCCTAAGTGATGTGAAGCTGTCAAAGAAGTCGAAGAAGGAGCGTAAACAGAGAGAAGGAGCAGAACCTACAGAAGACACAGCCGAAGACTCAGCGGCGGCGCAGCATAAACAGGATAAAAAGAAACGGAAAAGAGAAAAAGAAGAGCGGAAGAAGGAGAAAGCTGCGAAATTAGACGTAGAAGATGGGTCGAAAAGTTCGAAAAAGGCGAAACGAGAAAAGAGGAAAGCCGAAAAGGATGTTGAACAATCATCGGAACCCTCACAGCCAACGACGAAAGAAAGCACACCTTCAGTACCGCTGACAGCACCGTCGAGTGGCCGATCAACGCCACTAATGCAGGGGAGACATGCTGTAAGATCGAGAAACATAGCACAGAAGCGGTTAGCCGCTATGGATGCGACGGCCTTAAATCAGGTAAGCACTGTAGATGATATTTTATGTCTACAGTTACTAATTCAAGACAGATTTTCATGATAAAGTCATAGATTTAGAGCTAGATTTCCGTGTCACAAACAGACAAATATAGAGAATTCTAGATCCTTAAATCATGGATCATGCCCAGAAATCCCCATTTTTATCTTCTAATATCTCGTTGCTCGATGTGGCCCCGTTGGCATCTTATAGATTGAGTAAACTCTCAACGACACGGGCACAGCCCCTGCAACTGGAGCACTCTCTTCACCAGATTTAACTATGACACGAATTTAGTCATCTCAGAAATCCAAGTATACAAGAAAACTTACCAGTCGCCCAAAGGGATTGTCCACCGATCAACTCCCCAGCCCCATCCCTCGTCTCTACCAACCAGAAACGGCTTCCAAACGACGGCCACTCCATAAGACGTGTTATGTAATTAAACTTGAAGCCACGAGAAAAGCATCCCACTGGCTTATCAGACGCGTATTGTGGAATACACGCATGTAATGCTTGACTCGCTACGTTACTCTGAATACCTAGAGCGTTGTTCTCATTCGCACAGTGCAGTTCGCTACCTAACTCATATGGGACCGAGGGCCACAGACTACAAACATATTCCTTCGAAGAGTTGGTGACGCCGCCGTTGGATCCGAGATAAATCGGGCTACTGCTGTTGTAATTTGCGAGAGTCGGAGGGTCGGTTGGGGTGACTCGAGGGATGATTTCCAGACTGAATCTATCCTGAGGATAGCCTTGCGCGTTGATAATTGCTGCTCTATTCGACTCATTAGCAAGATCCAGCCACAACCCATGACCAAAACACCTACAAGAATCCCACAGCGAGTCCAAGCGACGAAATAGTTAATTGAACCATCTCTCCAAACTTATTTATTTATTTTCCGTTCGTGACATTCTCGAAACCGCACGCCACCGACACTATAAGTACACAAACCCCATCCCACCTTATCACAGCAACCTAACATGTCCACGGCGCTTGCTTCATCTACGCTTCATCTAAACCGATTATATTGCAGATGCGCGGTACCTGACGGCGCATCCGTTAAACGCCAAGAGTTCTGCAATGGCCCATGCAATTGATTGTGTGATATCGAAACGGAGATGTGTTTTTGGGGTATGGATGCCTGGAATTCAGGCAACGGTGGTTTGAGGGTGGACTTTTGGTAGAGCGTGCGTTTTTTGTGGAAGATTGGGGTATATAGCCGTTGGCGGTTCGGCGGTTGGTGGTCACAGCCGAGACGGTTTGGGAATTCTGCGGAGAAAATGGTGAATGTCACGGGTTGAGCATTTCAAGATTTCGATAGAATTCGATAGCGTAGATTGGGATTTGGTTGGTTGTGGATGGGAGCAATCATCTATTTTGTTGGTTGTTACACGATGGAAAGAGAGTGGATATGTGATGGGACTACCGTGTGAAATCTAGATTCTGCGAATTTATATCAAACGAACAATTAACCTCATTCATCTGGCATATATAACCGGCTGTTTTATCCACTTTTGCAATATATACTCAGCCAGTGATAATTTATCACATCCACTTTCTTGTACTTATTATAGCTTCAGCATCGAGTTGTGGTTCACCATGGGTCTTTGAGGCAGTTTTCTGAGGGTTGACAATCGTCGTTCAGGGTATTCCAAAGTAAATGGCATTCTGAAGGGTGTTGAAGAATGCTGTGGTCTAAGTCCAAAGTTGCTTTATTGGGGTATATGTGGTCACAATGAGATAAATCCGGTGAAGGATTGTGCCTGCGTACCGGAAAGAGGAAGCAAAGCTCTTCGAAAACACAGTAACCTTGACATGTCGTCAAGTTGTTTCATACCCATCAGGATTTATTTCCCTGGTGAGTTTATCACTTTTTTTCACTTACCTGTAACCGGGTACGTTTATAACTTTGGTTCTCTGTATCGGGCTTTGAAGCAGTTTCAAGCGTAGTACGGGTTGAGAATACTGACTTTACATACATTTTAAGCTCTACGCATCGTCTTCTTATCATCACCAGATCAAGAGAAGCGTAATCCAGTGGTTGCATGAACCGGATTGCAGTCTAGACATCTCACCTTGAATCTGTAATCAACATTCAATTTCAACTCGTTTGTGGTTTAACTGGTTTACATTGTAATGTTCTTGCGTTTTATATAATCTCTTCTTTTCATTTATTCCCCATCAGTGCTCGGCACCTGTGCGACACTCGTAACTCATGTACCATGAAACTTCAGTGATGTGCAGAAACTATACTAGCAAGATGTCCAGACTCCGGAGTTCTTAGTGAGTCAATAACGGCAGAATGAGAGAGCTATAAGTCGTCAAATGAACAAAAATATGACGCTAATATTGAAATAACACGATTCTGCATGATTAGGTTACTTCTACTAAACAATTTCTCACGGTTCATAGACAAGTGTAGTGAGAACTAAGAGGTGCGTGTTTACTGTTCATCATCATCCTCGGGAATCCAACTATCCCACCTGATTCCCCGTCCATGGGGTTTATTTTCCCAGTCCCAATCCCTTTCTGGGGGCCAATCAGGATCCTAGATTGAATTAACGTTGTGATACAATAGTCAGGCATTTACAAACCTCATCGAAAGCAGGAATAGTGTAATCTCTATCAGTCCAGCAACTTTTAAGTTGCCTTCTCTGGCACCACGCGCATCGCACATTTCCAGCCTTCTGCGGTCTTACTCCACATGGACACCACATCTGCTTTAGTCAGAAAGATAACAAATGTGGTGAAATCCGAGGAAAGGGTTTTCCAGTCAAGTGAAGCTGAAGAGAGCCATCAACTTGTGGCTTGTTACTCACCAGTCTTCGACCAACATTATTAGGGAGAGTCATGAATGGCGAATCTTCGGAAGTGTACCATCGCGGGTCTTCTACCGTTCGCTTTCTATAGTAGAGCGCATATATCGTGTCTTCCATGGTTTTGCAGGGAAGGCATATCCAACGTTTATATTGATCACAGTCGCAAACTTTCGAGAGCGAAAAATCAAGCCCAGCCTCGGCGTGCTCATCGCACGCTGGACAATAACAAATTAGATTACGAACCATTCCGGCTGCGTTTCGCTGGGGCTCTGGATCAGAAGAATAGAGAGCAGGCTCTCGAACTCGAGGCACAAATCGACATTCCTAGAAACACTTAATCATTGCTAAGGAAAAAGAAAGTCTGAAAGAAACCAACCTCGCAAACATTTATGCCACACCTAAAACAAGGAAGTGCATTTGCCTCATCACACTTGAGATTCCATACGCGCACTTCAAGCTCATCATCATGGTGTGGAGCCCTGTATTTACCTCTTCCATACCACTCCGGATGCGGGCCGTACAGGCCTTGGTAGTTTTGACGCGCTTTTAAGCCAGTACCGTCGCACAGCGTATTAAATTTCAAGCGGTTGAGAAGAGACTCAGATCGAAGAATGATGGCATGGAATTCCGAATTCGCAAGTCCAAGATGCAAAAGATCGAGGGCACTAACGTATGTAGCTGTCTTAGCGAGGATCTCATATTGAGAGAGCAAGGAGAGCATAGTCGACATTGTTTAACGCGTTGCACGCGTCAGGAAGGGATATTAAGGATTGATATCACGAAGTCATCTGTTTCGAATTCTGGAGGTTGCAGCCTAAATCACGTTGACCGACCAATCAGCAAGGTCGATCACCCAATTCTGGTGCTTCTGAGACAGCTTTTCCCATATCATACCGTGGAGAAGATTAAGAACTTAACAACTTTTCACAATGCCAAACGAATCTCCTCAAGATATTTAATTCTCGAATTAACTATACTTTACTTACCTAATCATTTTCGAGTTGGTACATCTTCAAAATTGGGATGTCAGGGGTTAAGCGAGAGGTGCCTAGTTGTGATAGTATCTACTGTCTAGTTGTCTATGTTGAATTCGTGGGAATCACGTCTTATATAGAGACTTTGTCGGAAGAAAAGCATAGTGATTACAAGACTGGAATACCTCCTATGGTATGTGTATGTTGTTTTCGCACAGGCTTGCTCAACACTGCTCCAGAGATATGGAGGAAGTTTCGTTGTCAAAATTCATGACTTTCGAATGTACGAACCCTCCTGTTAGAAGGTTTATGACTAGTAATACTTATTGATAGTACAAATGTTTAATCATGATAATTTCAATTATAATAATTATATTATATTTAAGTAACTAATTAAGCACTGATCGAATAGTCACGAATTTTGACACTAGTTATAGCCTGAATTCTCCATTTCTTTGTCTTCTTTCTTTTTATATACCTTTTTAAAACTTATCTAGGACATCAGTAAATCCTAAAATCTCGTTTCAAGTGCTATAAGTAGTGCTTATAAGGTATAGTAGGTCAAAAAACGTGAACAACAGTAGGTGTTCCTAAAACCGAAGGCGATTCGATTTCCAAATAAGAAAGAGCGACCGCGCGATATATATAAGAGCAAGTGCGACGATGTCTTTGAAATGTTGAGATTTGAGAAGGCGTTACGCTGGGTATGATATAAGGTGGACACAGGCTTCCATCAAAATTGTGTGGTCGATTGATACTAAACCAATACCTGAAAGTACGTGGTCTATGCCTGAGAATAATGTAAAGTATCGTTAATTAGAATTAGATATATAAGCGATATATCTTCAATTATCAATTCTACGCGTTCCATCACTACCCCGAGTCCTACTTCTCACCATAGCGTCATGTGTTATCGAACAATCATTTTCCTCCATGCAGTGTTCTGCATACCCTGCTGTGTAATCGGTAAGATATTCGACCAAACAGCCATATGTTACAAAGTCCATGTCAGGTGTACGTGAAAATATATACACCCACCCAAACTCGTTCAGATCGCTTGCCTCGCTTTCTGCTGAATCTGTGCACCTCCCATACACAACATAAGCCGATCCACAATAGGTCGAATAACCATATTGAAATCCAGCAATAACGTCCCACCCCCAATCTGGAGACAGACCAGTTTTCTCTATGAGATCCTTTGGTAATGTGGCTTCGTCACTATCAAGCTCGAGAGCTGACACTATAGTGCTTTCTTGCAACTTTGGAAACCCAGGGCCGATGATTCCCCCTGTCAAGGTCGCGAGGATTTTGATTTCTTCAGGTATGACCATTGGCCAGTGGCTTTCATCAACAGTTTGATTTAGTGAGAACTCGAGTTCTTCAAAGATCTCCGTCTGATCATCATGACCCAACACTGGCATTGTACCATCGGGAATATGATTATAAAGATCTGAAACCTTGTGCACATCTTGTCGGATGGCTTCCATATCATCGCCTTGCTCCCAAAGCTCGTCTAGAATAGTCTGTATGTCTTCTTTTTCACTACTGTCTTTGTCTATCTGATGCATTTCTATCTCGCGGTCGAGGGCTCTCTTGTTGAGGAATAACATTTTCTCCCGGTACTGAGAAAAACACTCTATTATTCTTGATCTCAAGATATCTGTTTTGAATTTCAACACAAATATCCTGAGTAGCTAAAGATTGACCTACTGTTATCCATGTTTTAAAATGGGCCTCAATTAAAACAATAATGCTAGTTCTATGTCTTTCTGTGAGATTTATTGGCACGTAGGTGGAAAAACAAATGGTACAACCTGGCGGGAATTGAGCTTCCAGATCAATATGTGTAGATACCAATACTACTAATTTTCAAGAAAGCGAAATATGAGAAGAGTCGCAGTTTTTTCATTTTGCTTCCAAATTGTCGCGCGGCACAAATAGGCAAAGGGCGCGCTTACTCTTCCGTCAACAGGCCTCTATTTGCCAATCACTCGTAATGTTGTTACAAGGTTTAATCTGTGCCAAGGTGGTACAATGGTACAAAGAAGTTCGGTTAAAATTGGAGGCCAAACCTTGAGCGCCTTATTCAATGTGTGGATCTGTGTGAGCTATCAAATGAATCGCGAAGAAGGCCCACAAAGTATAATATACAATCTATAGTTCTCTTATAATACTCACCATTCAAGTTTATTACCGCCAAATCTAGTTACCAACGGATAATACAAAGTAGAAGAAAACACATCCACATTCAACAATCCAATTCTATTCTCCACCAGAACTCCAAAAATGTACTCCTTGAAAGTTACAGGCCACGATGGCGTATCCCAATACCTGGATATTAAACCTTTCCTTGATGCCGCCGCGATTTGCGCATTAATTTTGGTCAATTGACTAGAGCTAAATTTCCAGAGCCATTGTTGGCCAATAGTGTGGTACATCGAGGTACTTGCATAATAAGAATTCGTGTTGTCGTAAATAGGGTTCGTTATGTCGTTGAGTGGCGCATCGTAGAAAATGTCGCGATACGTTTTATTGGAGTTCAAGAGATCGAAAGGCGCGTTTCCGGTTGCGACGATAATTAGTGGTGCCCATGTCAGTCCCGATGATCCGTTCCAGTGAGTAAGCCAGTTTTTTGAGCGAAGGTCGTCCAGATGCTGGTTTACGTATGGCCAGAGATCAGCACCATTGGATTTGAAATCCAGGAGAAGTGTGAGCGTAGTGTTTGGACTTGATTGAAAAACACCATTCCAACCATTGGTTTCGTTATTTGTAGTGGAATTATCATTTAGGTTTTCCAGAACCTTGGTAAGAGGACCGATATAGAGACTTTGGAGTGTCCGGTCTGATCTGAGTGATCGTGTCTTATGACCTACCAGTAAGTCTTTGCTGCCATTCTTAGATGGTAAATGAATGTCTGCTTCAACGCCCATGCAGCCGGCTGCGAGAGCTTTGAATAGGGGGGCACCTTGTTTGTAGTCATTATGGGAATGGCATGATAATGGAGTAACCCCTCGAGAGAAGTCAGAATCCCATGGTGAAAGTAAATCGATGGAGTCTGTTGGCTTCTTCCAAACATCGACTATGGAGCTAATTTTGTTTGAGGGCGCTTTTGGTCTATGATGTCTTGAGAGACTAAGAAGCAGTGACATCCATATTCTGCGAGATTTACGGTCAGTTTATCAAGTTCATATGGGGTTTGTGCACGAAAGTACGTACATAAGAGCGAGAATTATTGAACCAAGGAAAAATGTGAGGATGCGAAACCAGCGTCTCCGGAAGATTTTCTGGTTTGATCTTCCCAAATAGTTCCATTTTTCGTTGGAAGCAACTAAAGGTTTCCAACTGCCATTTTCGGAACTGTTCGTAGAAGCAAGACTAGATTCAGATGAAGAAGATGGATATTCTACATCCGCTGTAAAGTTTCCAATGTTAGCTTCTGGGTAGAGAAACGCATATGTGTAGTGTTTCTCTCACCGGACACCATTTTTTCTATAGTTGAATAATCTCTAAAGTCCTGCTTTGAAAGGCGACGTAAACGCGTGTCTAATGGTTTGGAAAAAAACAAGAAATCTGAAGTTAAGAAATTTATGAAGTAGAAAGGAAATCGAGAGTTTGACAAAAGAAAATGCTCATTTCTGCACAATAATTTCGACACGGTAGAAATCAAACAAGGGAAGCAATGTATAAGGTTATATCACTGCTTGCTCCAGCCGCCGCGGTGTTGGCGATGGATCCATTTCCCAACAACATGGTTCAATCCTGATGTGGTGATTGAAACACCAACCAACATGTTGGACTTCTGCATCATATGAGCAGATGATTTGATCACTCTTATATCCAGCCGCGAATTCAACGCTAAGGAATAGGTATGACAAGGATATACTCCTTTTTTCGTAAATCCAACCCGTAGGAGGCCCCTCGCTTAAGCAAAGCTTAGCGCACGACCGCTGAATTCTTTTGCGTAAAACATCAGGATGTCCGTCATTTATCGTGATGAGTTGATGATGCCACCTGGATCTTGTTACTCGATAATTTTATATTTTCCTCAATTCGAGTATCGCGAGAACCAAAATTATGCTTGAGAACAAAGCTCAGCATCTGTTTATGGTGGGGATATTACAGCTCCAGCTAACGGCGCTTACGAGAAAGCGCTTGCATTGAACGAGAAGTTGTCGCGCGGACAGATTGAAGATGACTGACTGATGAAACAGCTAATAATGCATTAGATTTGTTATGATTGGCTAACTATTAGTCTTCCGGCGGCTGGTCGGCACGATGGCAATTGCTTGTCTTCCTTGCCTCGCTCGCTTCAAAGCATCCCCTGTTGAAGAAAGCTTGTATTTATAAAGATCTGACTTTTTCTGGATCCCTTGATCCCTATTATGAGGCTGGGCTTCCTTCCTGGTTATTAGCCCAAAGTCAATGAAAATGTGGAGTTTGATAGTGGGGTGTGGCACAGGATTTCCTGCACAAGCTTGACCCAAACAGGCTCATTTCTGCGAGTCTTCAACTTCAGGATTTTGCAATTTCAACTAGGAGTACCTGGTTAGTCACTCTCCTGATGTTCAGTCATATGTAGCGCCGAATTGAAAGTTCCACTGATGCGGGAATCAAGCTAGGCGGAGTTTCATGATGGTGTTGAGAAGCTAGAGCATGAGCAAATGCGCCACAATCCAACCTCAACTAACGGGTGCCAGTCTGTTACAGAAGAGGTTGTGTTGGTCCAGATATACTCGCGATTGCTTTAAGCGAGATACAAATAGTGGGATGCTATCATCAAGATCTTTACCCCATTCGACAAATTTTCACTTAAAGGTGAACATTTTGAGACTTCTCTGTAGGTTCCCAAGTATCTCTGGAACTGAGAACCGAAGTCCTGATGTTATCCCTGGTCGAGGGAATAGAAGCCAAAGCAGTGTGGATACAAGGATCAAGGTCTCCACTAAGAGAGCTACCAGAGATACATTCAGTATCGAGTGGAATTATGGTGAACTGAAAGGAATCTCCTGCATCCTACTCAAGTATCAAACTTGATTTGGGAGACTTCTCCATAGAACGTATGAGCCCCTCTTAAGTAGAGGACGCTTTTCCATCCCAAGGCTGAAGTTGACATCACTGGTCATTCTTCAATCGTCAGGAGTCTCCTGGTGCGATATTCTCATCCGTTTTGGACTGTGTATGAGAGATATGCCTTCTTAACGAGTCAGTTGAACGATCCTCAGAAGATTTGGTTTTTTTGACTATTTCTGTAAATCGATCTGATGACATTCCCTTATTGTGGGAAGGAGGTGACCATCTCATCTTTTGTAAGGAGTTCTGGATGAGAAAATGGTTCATCTTTGGTCCATAAGTACAGTTCAGTTTCACTTAACAAGTGTATTATATTTTCAACACTGCACTTTCAACTTAAACGCACAGTCGATTAACAACACTTGAATCGATTAATCCATATCCATACACTGACGATTTGCTCAAACCATTACACCCAGCTTGTTTTATTTCCCCCAACTTTTCACCGCGCAAAATGCAATATTCACTTATTCTCACGCTTTTGTCTATCTCAGCTGTTACAGCCAAGGCCATTGAAGCACGGAACGCAAATCATGTTAGCATGTATACAACCAATGCTTGCAAGTAAGTCATCAAATAAAAACACTACCTCCGAAGTCAACCTCTATCAGTCATAACTAACATGTTCTCTATAAGCGACCACGACAAATACTATAAATGGAAAGGCACTGATACTTGCAACTGTATCCCAGTCGACCAAGACGCACAAAGCATTTTTACCGATCATGAGCCCCTCCAAGATGTCATTGCATTCAGCGATGGTAATTGCCAGGACACACTTGGACCAATCATCAAACATAAATGTGACGAGACTGCCCAAAATACGACATTTGCGGAAGGACGTATACGTAGCGTCATGTTCTGGTTAGGAGGAGCTTGTGAGCTCAAGCAGGCCCTGAGTAGTATTATTCCGGACATTGAGACTGCTCTTCGTAATGCTGCTGAGTTTGCTTAACTCTACCAGGCTGCGCCTTACGTTTCTTTGGGTAATCAATATTGAGTGTAACAATTTGTTTGGGCAAAGTGGGCTACAGGAGAAAGTTTGGAGTTTTTTGAGGGCTTTTCGGGTTTCATCAAGTTTTGTATGCCTCATCGCGGCGCCGTGAGTTGAGTTAAAGTTTTGGTGTTGAGTTTGGACATGTTATCTGTATAAATGTTATTATTGTTTGAAACCCGTTGATACCTTTCATTGGCCATCTCTATCCATAATGTACAACTAAATGTGGCTCACTCTGTCGTAGTTTCTCTACTAGATGGGAATTGGACATGATCACATGACTTATTTCGATATTGTTTTAGTGGGGAAAGTTATTGGTCTTGAACAAGAACAAATAGCTTTACAAAAAGATTATGAGCGAGTTCAAAAGTTTGTGAGTTTAGTTACATCTTCAGATGTGTTTCTTGCAGTTTGATAACATACCCGCAAGTCACGTTGTCAACAACTCGACCTAGCCGCTCAGCTGCAGCTGAAAGAAACCCTGTACACGTTTCTGCACAACCAACAACAACAACACCAGCCACCCGTACAATATTTGGTCGTTTGGAGCCTACAATCTTCGTGATGCTCAGCAAGAATTCCCTTGGTGTATGAACCGCACTCCCATTCACGTGACGTCTCATCTTCTCTGTGAAAGATGGTAGACTCCATTGCTACTTCAGCGCTTGTCATCGCACTTGTCGCGCTCATAACCGCTCTCGGGCAGCTTCTCCAACAGTACTTCGCAACAGCTGATGGGTATCGAAGATGTCAAGCCTCTGTTATGGGCCATTGGGCTAAGAAGACCAGAATCCGTTTCCGATGGTCAGAGTTCAGACTGGAAACAACCTTTGTTGTCCCTCGCATTGTGTACAAGTATCACCTACAGGCACCAATCGGAGCGACAGTGGACGGCAATTGCTTATTGACGAACACATGCGAGAGCTTAGAAGCAAGTATGACAGCCAAAGGTTGGTACAACGAGACAGGACGCCTATTCTACGAAAGTGACCAACTTGCATGTTGGGTGCCTCTACTGGCCCAACTACATTCGCAAGGAGCCGAGGCCATGTTGGAATTCCGTGGTCAACCACTAGGAGGCTGTAAAATGATTGGACTTCCTGCCGTTCAATTCATTCATAAATCATGGGACTTCATGCCCCCCGATATCATACGTCCCATGGCTACTTCGACAATATCTGCGATTGCGATCATGGGCATACGACTTGGCATGACTTGGAAAACCTTTGATCCTGCTGAGTCACTGAGAGCGGAAGGAAATGGGCACATGTTTACTTCTACTGTCGCTCGATCGTTTGGAATCATCGTTCAGTATGCTTTTACAAGTCGGAAGAAAGCTAGCAATTTGACTTATACGCCAGTCATTGAAGCCGATAAGATGGCATTTGGACGCGTAGCGCTGGACTCGCAATTGTTCGGTATGTTAGGCCCGGTATTTGACCTTGAGATTGGATCGTACCAGGGGTTGGCTCGAAGTCTGCCCAAGCTGTTCTTTTTTCCTGTCTACGGAACACGCAAGCAGTGTGAGACTATCTTATCATGCATCAAAACAGCAATGGGTCGAGGAGAAAAGAATGTTCTAGGATTGTCTGACTTACTCCCAATTTGTTCGGTATATCCACCCCGTCTCCACGTTTTTCGGCTGTGATGAATCCTAATGTCTTCAGCCTCTCTTAGTTACTAAAAACCTGGCCGCTTATTGGATGGACAGATTACCTTCACCAATTTCGTATCCACGAGGTGTTACTGCATCATATGAAGGACTTCTTGTTTTCTCGACTGAGGTTAAAAGAATGATTCTTGCAAGAGGCGAACAGGAGTGCGGACAATTGAGTGTTGTCAATTCTCTCCTGCAGAAGCTGAATACGCCAGCCTATGCTGAGGTATGGAATAGGGGCCAGGATTCACAGAAACATGCTCTACCTGTTGAACATGAGCTAAGACTGCTTCTTATCGAGTCTCATTCTAGATTGACAGCCTTCCTACAAAAAACTAAAGTGCTATATAACCGCCTCGCCTGCCAACATTTATATGCGGCTACACAAGAAAGCCTCAAAGATCGCACAGAAGAATTGAACCGTCAGAGCATCTCACCTGAAATCTCTTCAGCAGGGATGGATTCTATTGAAATTAATCGAACCCATTTCCACACAATGCTCAGATATATTGACTATGTCATGCCGGATGTGGTCAAAAATGTCATGCTCTTGACCAATAATAAGGCATCACAGCACGCGACCACGGTCACCTCCATCGAAGTTGAGGATGCTTGGGTGTCGATGATGCTGCGTGCGTTCTGCTGGCAGCGATGCCATCACTTAATGGAGGACTTCGAACCACTTCCCAGCGAGTATTGGGACAGCAAGATGCCAGTGTACATCGGTTGATGAGTACCTGGATGGCCTCTATTTATCCAACGAGTACTTCAACGTCGCTAGTAGACCTGTACTACCACCCCCTTCGGTTTTACATTTGCGGCGGAAACTGAACATTACACTCATTATACTAATGTTCCCCAAAACCTGGAATCCAAAGTAGCATACTTAACAAGTTTATTAAGAGGCCATATTCATAAAACTGCCGAAGACTAATAGAGCTGATTATTGTCATTTTCGCCGTGGTTTCAATCCTAATCCGCGACTCGCTATGCGCTGCACAGCATATGCGACAAACCCGACTTGGTGTTGGTCACATGTTTGAGGAACTCCTTTTTGTACGACTCAATATATTGAGACATCTCTAAGTTCTTTCAAACATTTCTTACATGATCTACGGGATTAAATGTGTACATGCAAAACGTTCGGGGCGATCTGCGGAAATACACTTGCAACCTAGTGGCCTGAAATTGTACCTCGATATGGTTTTCTGCAGCACTGAAGCTGTGCCTACCTACACATGCCTCGCGGCCGAACTATCCAAACATCTCTGGGCTGTATGATCGTACTCAATGATACTCCGTCACTAGCGAACGAGGCCCAGACTGGTCTCATGCTCGTTTCCACACGGCGCTTCAGATTTGGCGGTCGAAACATTTCTAGTTCAGATAAGAAAGGCAGTCTCTTCCTTGTAGTGACATTCATACTATTCATTCCCAGAAATTATTTCAATTCTTTTCTTAGTTCTCTCGCAGATATGGTGGTCCTCACGAATAGCAATTGGAATGCTGTAACCCGTGGGCAGGTATTCCCTATCACTTGGAATGACAATGTGGGACTCGAGTTCATCACATTGAGGAACACTACAGCGGATCAGCAGCTAGCAGGTTTGTTTTCATCAAGTGGTAGTGATTGTAGGCTCAGCGGATAACACATCCCAAATAGCTGGTCAGCTAATGAACCCGTTCCCATGGCCTGTTCCTTACAACATATCAACAGCAGAATTCTTTAGGGTCATCATAACAGATGACAGAAACTCATCGACATCGCCGAAATTCATACCCGTTGCTATACTACCTGGATTTCAGGTAATAATTCAACCTGGGTGTTTCGATACCCTGCGCTAACGAAATATCAGACCATAGCCGTGCCAAGTCCAACAACAACTGTATTTGAAAGCCCTAGTACCCTTTCTCACAACCTTGCCCCTCCAACATCCTCTATTGCCACCGGCAATAACCAAGGCCACGTACCGTCTACGAATGATTTTGGAGTCAGTAAAACTGGTTTGACAGTAATGTTCCTAATTGCAATCTCATGTATAGCCTTCACCGCTTTCTTCGTTCTCTTGCGATGTGGAAGATGGTGTATAAGGCGGAAATCTTCCAACTCCAAGGAGATTTCCACAAACGAGAACGACCAAGGTGAGACACCACCCGCTGGCATCAAAAAGTTGTTCAAATCTTCAGGATTCCGCAAACCTGAATTATGCTCTACTTCACAACAGATCCTTGAGATGGGGAACTCGAAACGAGATACGATATCTGAGCTTGAAGCGCGAAGGAAAACCGTGGAATTGGATGAGGATATCTATTGAGAAATCATAGCCGAGAAGACTCCAATATCATGAAGCAATTGAAACGAATGAAATGCGGTGAGGGAACGAGGACGCATCATGCTTCTTCCCGTCATACACCCAAGTGTGCCGGCTTCTTCTGCCTGTCAAGCATGCAGTTCTCCGTCGACGTGGTACATGAGGCTATCAAACTAAATCATCTATATCTGGATCAAGCTCACTATGATATCTCTACATTCATTTGAGCGAGCAAAAGAGTTCCAAACGGCAACCTTACATGACGATTGAGGCTCACGATGTCACAATCGCCTGTCTTCTCAACAAGAAATCCAATTTTTTCCACACAAAGCGAAAGCATCCAACCAAGTATGCAACTTCCCATCGAGCCATGCATGCCGCTTGATTGAGAAGGGGACAGGAGTTGTTTGCTGTCACAATCACGCGAGCTATTGCACAAGAGATGGAGTAAGGGGCAAATCGTGTTCTATGATTCATGTTTTGAGGAACGTGCTACAAATTTCAATTGAAGTGGCGGTTAAAATGAGGACTTGAAGTGTCGACATATCATTGTCGCCCCTCCCACCAATTCCCACGTTGAATATTTCATTACCTCCACAGCACCACCATAATGGTCGAGTTCACCGAAGAAAGCTACACCGTAGTTCCAGGATACAATTTAGATATTTATTGGAGAAACTCGATTGGCGACGTCATTTTGAATCTCCTATACGAACATTTTAATGCAACTGGAGATTATTACGAAATTCTTAGACAACTCGCACGTTAGCTGCCCTCTGTACCCATCTATAGCACCATTTTAATGATCGCATAGAAATAAAGGAATCTGAGAGTGAATACCGGTATACCTGGCCTGTCCCTTTGGATCGTGCAACGGATGGGGCAGCCCTTGCATTGGAAATTGAGGATACCAATGGACATAATATCAGCGACATCTTTATTGCCGAGGTATTTCGATAAATATGTTTTTCTTGGAGATAAGTAGACGGAGCTAATTTGAGTGATGGTAGAAAAGCCATAACACCTCCTTTTCAACTCCAACCACACCCTCGTCGACCCTCGAAAGCCCAACCTCACTCCCATCATCAAACTCCCACGTGCCCACTATATCCATTTCAATAGGCACATCTTTGGGAACTATCGTCCTCCTCGCCTTGCTCTTCCTCTTATACAAGAAATATAAGACCAAACCGCCTACTTTACCCCACACGACCCAACCTGAAATTGTTGGAACCCCCAGTCTTCCCGAAAACACGTCACAGCCGGGTATTTGGAACTCCTTATTTGCGAAGAAGCAAGCTGGTGATATACCAGAGGTAATGAGCTCGCAGGAGACCGAGAAAGGTAAAGATTTGATTACAACCGAGGAATGTGTTGGCGTGGAGTTAGGTGGACAACCTATTGGTGTGATTGCGGAGATGGAAAGTGATTGTGTTGGGGCGGAAAAGAGAGTGGTCAAGGGGTAGAGGTATCTTGGATTTTTGATGTGGTAGTATTGGGGAGTAACACATCTGGATTTCTCAAAAGTTTGGATGAATAGGCGCTTGGAAAGATGATTCTACCTCTAATTCTAACGAAGCTGCTGGAATGATGTTATTCTGCTGGGCACAGAAAATATATGGCTTTCAGGCAAAGTTAATAAAAAACAAAAGATAGTGCACTAGGGAATAGGTTTGTTAGTTTGAACGTAAGACCTGAAAGTAGTGTTTTGAAATTTTGAGAGTTTAATCTAGTAATCTAGTGGTCGCAAATTGTCATGATAAAACTGTTGAATATTATCACTAAACGTTAGATAATTGATCTACTTATCTCGAGATTAATTGTCCATTAATTTGCTACACCCAAAAGATCTTACCAAACATCAGAATACCATCATCGTACCACATAACCCGGTCAACCCCCTCACATCCATCATCACCTTTTCCTAATAAATTCTCAGAAATAAATCAAACAACACCCAAAGCCATCCAAAAAATCAACCAATATCCATATCAAAACTTTTATATATCTATCAAGAAAAATAAAGTTTGGCATGTAGTCAATATTACACAGAGACAATGGTTAGTGGGAAGTAAACGAAATGAGGGGTGAAATGAATTTTAGTTCCGATTTGTGGTGTTGAAGTGGTTTCTCCTATAGAAGAAAAACTTCGTAAGGGTTTGGAAGAGCAAGGTGCTGGGAGTTTGTGTTCTACTTGGGTAAGAAGAGGTCTTGATATCTATAAGAAAGTGAGGGAGAAGAGATGAGTGAGGTTTAGTGGTCTGTTGTGATAATGAAACACTGCTAAGATAAGCGTCTGGAGTTCATATAGTGTGTGGCTGACGGTTAGTATTTGTTTGGTTAGTGTGTACAAATGTTCAGAAAGCTTGTAATTTATAGTGTTCTATGATAGCCCATGAGGTGATAACATGGCGTAAGTCATAAATTACCGGGAATCAAGAAGGCAATAAGGAAGCTACACATATCCCATAGCACTTCCAACTCAAAAGGACATCACAAGCATCACAATAATCATATCACATCAAACACACACAAAAATTTGGGGATCAAAGTCCGAGTCATCATTTCCGCACCACAAGCACCACAATACCCAACCCCCACGCAAAAACGCAGAAACTCAAATACCGCGATCCGCAACGCCTATGACACTCCACTCCACGCACCCAGATGATCCCCCCTTGTCCAATCGTCAGGAGTCGCAAAAAGCCTTTATCTACATACAGCATGGCCGAGCTCGCACCGTCGACAAGACCTCGTAAATATTTCTTTTCTGGGACAAACCCCATCCGAAAGCATAGTGGTTTGATATAACACATGGAATAGATACTATGAACTCTATTCATGCGGGTTTTTTCTTTTTCTTTTCGGTATGGGAACCGCCGCTGTCCAAAAGGAGCACAAATAGTGCGCAACGCTAGATTAAAAAAGGCAAAAAAATAAACGATTTTTGGTATAAGATGCTTCCAATTCCAAGAGATCAGTGGGTATCATGAGCTCAGAATCGAATGGTGGGTTTAATGCTATGCTTGATGGTGATTGACTCGCATTCGCGAAGTCTGATGGAGGGCTCCGTCAGTCGTCGCTAATAGACGGGGACGCCCTCATATGTTTAATGAGATGTGATTCGCGGGCTGTGTTGTTGAATGGCACACTTGTAAAAGCGTGTGGCGCAGGTATCTATTGTCAAAAAGTCAGTATCAACTGCCGGCAACCACGTAACGAGAAGAAGCTTACCATGGAGCCAAGTTGAATCAACACCACAAGAACCTCATTAAACGAGATTTCAGCCCTAAGTTAGAAAGTTAGATTATGAAACCTAAACAAAGAAACGATTGTTATGCTTACTCTCAGTAGTCTCCCATGGCCCTCTTGGTATACACCGGATCCAATAGAGAGGCAAAACTCGATGCTAACTTTTGACTTTCTCCAAGACCTTCCTGTGAAGATCTTGGCCAAGTAAAGTTCTGCCCGAAGGGCTTGATCCGGGAGGCAATGGCTATGGGCTTTCTGCAGTACATAGAAGCCCTAGTTACCTCCCATTCCCGTGTTCGAATTGACCCAGATTATGATGAGTGGCGGAGCTCTTTTGAGTGTTTGACGACCCAGGGAGACGTGACCTTCCCAGCTCCCGCTAATGCGTGCATCCGTAAAAGGCCTTTTAGTGTTACCAAGTAACCCAAATAATACGCCTTGGGCCGAGTCCCAAACGCTGGCTTCGGGGCAAAGTGATGGGTTGCAGACCATCCTTACTATCACGTTTATCCCCTTCAGAAACGTACCGGACGAGAACGGTTTGGCAGGACCCATGTCCGAGGTAGACTCAGACGCAGAATATCGTCTGCTACCTCGGAACTCCTGCCGCCGGCGATACAGGCAACCCTATATCCCCTTTTTCTACCACTCCACCATAATAAGGCTCTTGACTCATAACGGAGTTGATTTAGACGAACGAGCACACGGGGTGCAGAGATTCATTATGTGGTTAAGCGGTGATCTTTTCGCTTACAAAACCACCCAACAAACCTCCGCACCCCCTGTGGAGCCTGAACCTTTTAAAGTCATGCCCAGGACTATGCAACCAAATGAAAGAATATCGTCATCCAAAGAACTCTCCTGTAACCAAAGTTTCCCAGGGCTTCCCTGTTTCCCACGCTCTCTCCATGAGCGTTCGTGCTTTGTGAACCTGACTCAATCCAAGCACCTCTACACCCTTTACCCGATCTAAGATGTCATTTCTCTGCCTCTCATCGATAGTGTCACAACCGGCTGTGAACATGGGAAAGAGCAGACAGGCCTCCGCAGCACTGCCTCGGCGAACTTTGAACAATGCGCCGTGGATTTCTCGCACAGCGTTCTGAACATCAACATGGGTCGATGGCTTGCCTAGAATTCGTCGATGAAGATGTACGGCACCTGCCCAGTGATATGCTTCATTCGTAGCTGACATTTCAAGGCTGTCCCAGTGATAGGCAGCCTCTCCGGAAGACTGCATATGGGTACACGGCTTCGAAGGATGTAGACGTGATGCCGCAAGATCAGTGTCAAGTTTTGCAGCTAGTTTCAAGATCTCGGTCGAAGGCTTCCAATCGACGAGAACATTGATCCCCGATATTCGCTCGCTATCACATACTCTAGCAAGCTCCGCGATCTTGGCAAGGATGCGCACGCATCGACTCGTGAAGCCCAGAACGCAATCGATGTGATAGTCTTCCTCTCGATCAGAATCAGTTTCATACTCAAGGACCCAGGAAGACGACGAGGTAGGAGGCCGACTAAGACTTCCCAGAACATCCAGGTAGGCGAACCAGCTCCAGAGAAAGGATGATACCTTGTCCTTGCGTGAAGCGGTTCTCATGCCTTGAGGGCCACCTCTAGCTGTGATTATCTGACGAGCAGTGTCCAGGTGCTTTTGCCAAGGAACAGCAACACCAAATGCTTTCGGAGAGATGATTTCCAATGAAGCAAGCATAATGGCTGTCGCAAGATTGGCATTAGAGATAATCTCAGTCGGATCATCCAATGCTTTTCTAAGGCTCGGAAATATGTCTTGAACCCACAAGGCAATGCGAGTCGCTGGTTCTGGTTGCCGCAAGAGTCGTGCGCGATGAGAAGCCGAATACGCCAAAAGAAGGCTCAACAGATTGTCGTCTTGTACAGCCATGCGTGGCAATATCCGCTTGAACGGATTTGATGAACAGTTATGCGGGATCAAGCAACCAGCAGTATGATTGATAAAATGATGGAAATACAACAAATTCATTGGATTTTCCAAAAGCTTGTTTGGAAGAGGCTCAAACGCCCGAGGAATGGAAATTGCGACTGGCGTCGCATAGTAGCCACCTCGGTCAAAAGCTGTGTGGTCTACTTCCATGCCAAACCCGAATTCGATTGGAGTTACTCTGCCACTTTCATTGATAACGAGGTCTAGGTGATCTCGCTTGGAGATTGGGGACGAACCTGATATGGCATTTGTATCATCATTCTTGCCAAGATCAAGATCTTTGAAACCCCGGTCGATGCCCCAAGTGTTTGTATCTTGATAGAAATCTTGATCTTGTTCTTCCCAACTTTGTGTATCCATGTTCCGTTCGTTCGTTTCTGACATCCCTGGTGGGCCTGATAGAAGTGAACTCACAGAAAGGCCCCTGGACCCAGTAGATCCGGACGAAATCAAGGGTGGCGATTTGGTGGTAGAATACCTATAGCTGTCGTCACTTTGAAGCGAAGCGGTTGTGATAGCTGTGTTAGGCGAGTTTGAGTCAGAATTGCTGAAGGGTGAGTTGCCCAATTCACAGTTCTGTGGAGGAAATGTCGCTGGCAAGGGTGGCAGCATTCTGGTATCATAATTGCCTTTATTAACAATGTAAGCTTTTAACTGGCAATGAAAGTAATGGAGATGCCGATGTCAGTGAAAGGTTTGGCAGTATATAGTATATAACAACAGTACTTGGCAGGGCGTCAAACAAGGATAGATATGCTAAGTAACTTACGTTGTACAATTGTATCCTGTACGATATCATATCGAGGTGTACTTCGAGGCGGTAGAGAGCGTTCAGCCTGTCTCACTTCGGAACCCGAAAAACGGATAGGATTAAAGTCCCGGACATTGGCGTCGCTTGCTTGGAAGCTCTGCATATATTTCCTAGCTCCAGTCTCTGTATCCTCTGGGGTCGCAGAGAGGAACGACGAGGGTTGTGCCAACGCTGGGTCAATCATACCAGCGGTATGAGCAGGTTGAAATCCTCCGCCATGTGCTGATGCGTCCTGTAGAGTTTCCGAGCATCGCTCCAAGCCCATTTCAGGAGCCTGGGCTGGCGCATCGTCGGCTATCCCAGTCGCAAACGCAATATGTCCGAATCCACTCCTGCTCCCTGTTGCCTTATTCTTTCCCCGCCCATCCCAATTCAATCGGATGCTATAATCGCATGTTTCGCCTTGTTTCACGCAATTCTCGCATTGAGGTCGTCGCTCGTCACATTTGACCTTTCGGGTTTTGCAGGGCCTGTATCAAAAACGCTTTAGATTGGATTTCAGAACGGGAGATAAATCACAAAAACAACAAAGCTTAAAGGTGGCAGAGGACAGCTGGAATTATTGTGACGCGTTCTCTAGTAACTTGGCACAAGGAATTTGCACATACCAACAGCCAGTTCGACTACGTCTCTTGGGCTCAGAAGCACCAGTTCTTTTTCTTCGAGGCATGCCGCCAAATAGAATGTAATATCAACATATGGCGAGATACTCGTCCATTGGAGGGAGGTTTTCGGACGTCAGGTCGAGCTTAAATTGGATAGATTTAGGGCCCTTCTTGGCTCGGGATGTATCGACTTGATTGCGAGAAAGGCAAAGTAGACCGACATGTTCCTTTCGTGAAACGCGACCCAAATCGACAAGGAGGGGTTGAATGTTTTCGAGTGCCGAAATAACAAGAGCTGACACTGGCGGGGTTCTTGTCGTGCTTGCTTTTCCACGATAAGGATAGTGTATGAATGCCTGAGGCATGAAGTCGAGCTATCATTAAATGCGAAGTAGGGATCTTGGCGACAGACATGAACATCCAAGTTACACAATATCAATATTAAGTATCTTGATATCTTCCTCTGGCTTCTCCTTATATACCCGAGCATTCTCAATCCGATGGACGACATCAAGACCTTGAATACAGCGCCCAAATATGGTATGCTTATTGTCAAGCCAAGGCTACGTAAAAATTAGCACTAGATCATCATTCCATAGAGAAGCCAAACTTACTGTCTTCTCGGTAGTAATAAAAAATTGACTACCATTAGTATTCGGACCAGCATTTGCCATGGATACTGTATAAGGCTTGTCGTGTTTAAGCGTACTGAACTCGTCTTCAAACTCCCTTCCCCAAATACTTTCTCCACCAGTGCCGTCGCCCAGAGGATCACCACATTGAATCATAAATTTTCGAATTACACGATGAAAGATGGTGTTGTTGTAATAACCTTTCTTCGAATGCGTAACAAAATTCTCCACGGCTTTTGGAGCAGCATCTGGGAAAAGTCGGATGTGGATATCTCCATAAGTGGTGTGTATAATTGCAGCGGTTCCTGATTCGGTAGCCTTCTTCTCTACCGCTTTTCTCGCGTTGGCGTTAATCGGCTTTTCGTTATGAACATCTCGCTCGGACTTTGAAATATTTTCGTCGTTGGTGAACATGTAAAATCTGACCTTTCCTACGCCTGTGGTAAACAGGATTGGATCTCGAGCTTCGGATTCTTGGAGAAGTGGATTGTCCGACGCTGCCATGGCCACCGTTGTGATCCCCTTTTTTTGTGGTTGTCCTTGATACATTGCGATGCTTAGTGGTCTGAAATTTTCGTCTTTTCCATATACTTTGATAACTCGGTTTGTATATGTGTTGAGTACCTTCGTACCAAACATTGATCCGTAAAGAATAAAGTGGCCCGTCTCATCAAACATGACATTAGCCTTGTTTCGAAGGGCTGGAGTATCTATCTCTCGCTCAGTCGCCAGCCGCCTTCCGAATTCAACATCTTCTAATTTTTGCAGTGCTGTTCCAGCTTGTTGCATTTCTTCGATGATCTGAAGCGATTCGTCATAGGTGCGGTAAAGCTTCCCCGTTGAGAAATCGAAAATTCGTATCTTGCGATCTGGAAACGAGACAGTTGCAAATTGCGCACCTGATGGAGAGACGGTAAGTGAAGTTGGCGTTGACTTTGCCTTTTTGAACTCGAACAAATTCGTCGAGCTTTTGAATTCAAACACATTATCGGGCTTTTCGTAATTCCCACCAGGTCTCCAGTATTCGATCATCCCGTTCTCGTCCGCGGAAATCACACAGTCATAGGCATCATTGAAAACCATCAATGTAACCACGCTTCGATGTAATCCCGAAACGGTGTGAATAGGCTCCCGGTTCTCTCCTCTCCCATCGTAAATCTGGATCGTATGATTCACCTCATCCGAGACCGCAAGCATCGGCAAAGAAGCCCCCCGCTTATGTACCCAGCATACACATTTCGGCGTAAACTCCAAGGGTAGCATAGCCAGCAGATCAAAAGTCATCACATCAAAGATCTTGACACTTTTATCCACACCAGCCGTGGCAAAGCTTCTACCATCCGCACTAACAGAAACGCTAACAATATCCCCATTATGCGCTCTGAACTCTTTCACAAACTCAATGCTATCCGCGCCCTTCTTCCAGAATTTCACAATCCCATCCGTAGAGCTGGTGATGAGGAAATCGGTGATCGGGGTCATGGTGATGAAAGCGAGCTGTTCGCGATGCATAAGCGACTTGGAGTATTTCGCAGAGGTCGGCAGAGCCGAGACATACAGCTTCTCGTACGGCAGCTTGCGTTTCTTCTTCTTCGGTGCGTCTGCCGCTGGGAGCTGCGGCCCCATGTCATCGTCTGAGGAGTCTGAAGGAGAGCGCGTTAGAGTATGGAGTCGGTGGGAGAGCGTTATGCTTACCGTCATCTTCGGAACGACTTCTCTTGTTGGGGTTTGCGGTTTGAGGAACTTCGGCCATGGTGAGTGGCTATTTATGTGTGTGTAGTGCTATTCGCAAGAGATGGGTGGAAGCTACGTCAAAATCTTCGAGGTCCAGCCTAAATGTGCTTAGTCGCGCTAGCCGGAGTACCTGCGTAGTGGCTCGAGCTCCCTCGTAGCCCGTGCATTAGCTAGGATGAAGCTAAAAGCTCCAGACATCCCGATGTCCTTCGTCATCTCTAAAATAGATTCAATTGATCTTTTCTAGCCTGATGTCCATTTCTTTCCGTTTTTCCTAGATCTCATTGAATCTTACCAGAATCTCTTTTCAGATCTAGAAAATGCCTTCTCCCTTACAAAAACTCCAAAACCAACATCCCCTTCAACGTCTCTCCTCCCCCTCCCGCGGGGTTTCCGCCCTCATCCACACCCTTGGAATCATATCCTTCTCTCTCTCATACAAATACCTCGTGGACTTTCCCACCTTCATAAACGACTCATATGGCTGGCATTGGCAATACCTTACCATCTTGGGTCTAACAGTCGCTCATTTGACCTTCATATTCGGATTGTTAGCCGACATCACACTATCACCGACCTTGTTCCTTATCAAGAACAGTCTGTCGCTATGTAGCGCTCCATTAGAGGTTCTCATTAGTATTTTGTACTGGGGAATAAGCACCATCGATAAAACTCTGTTAGTACCACCGGAGATCCATATCGATGCGACGGCGGATATAGGATTTCATGCCATGCCAGCTATATTGCTAGTCATAGACCTACTATTCCTATCTCCACCATGGACGATTCACGCCTTACCGGCTATGGGATTAAGTTCTGTACTCGCGGTCTCCTACTGGGCTTGGGTGGAGCACTGTTACAAGCACAATGGATTGTAAGAACGCACGTTCATTTTGAATTTTATCATACTAATGAAACCCAGCTATCCATACCCGCTCTTCGGCGAACTGAATACCAGTCAAAGAGCTCTTCTTTTCGGAATGGCGGCTCTAACTATGACCGGTAGCACCGCAATGCTGAAGTGGCTCCACGGCCGTGTCAATGGGTTACGAGGCGCGCAAAATAGAAGTCAACCTGCGAATATCAAAGGCGAATAGACGTGTAAAATCTCGAATGTAACGCCTCTCCACTCATCCATAACCGAGTATCCTTTACATTTGCTCCATCGCCTATACCAAGCGTCCTTTCATATCACGGCCGGCGCTTTCAACGACCCGTACTAGACAATAGACGATTACATGCTTAAATTTGGAAGAAAACTAGTCGGGATGACTTTTCATTCATCTACGTCAACGATTTAATAAGGGTTTTTTTTAAATTATCTCATCATACACTCTCTAGAATAGACACTAGCCTAATACACTCTCGTAATTTTTCAAAATTAGCAACCTAAGAGCCCAACCTAAGTTACACCTTCCCCCTTAATTTTCCGAACCCCTGCTCTGTCCACCCAAAAAAGGCGGCACGTCAAACACTGTCTTAGGCTTTCTACCTAGACACTCCTCTACCTCCCAACCACTACTCAACCCAAACCTCTCATCATTCCACATCCCCTCACCCATCGAACCGTCAACTCTCCACCACATCCACCGTATCCACCACAACATCCCGTCATTCAACACAAGAAAATCTACCTCCCTCATCAAGACTTTCATAAAACTCCATCCGAATATCTCATGGGGCAGATTCTTCTTGCATCGTATAGGTATGAAGACTAAGATATCGAGAACTTAACACACATGTTAATTGATTTAGTTTTGTGTGTTTTATTTTCAATATCCCAAGGTATCTTATTTACCTCACTGGGAAGAATGAATATAAACTAGTAGGAGCTAATTATCTCATATACAATCGAAAAGGGATAACCTAAGCGCCGCAGTCCCTTTATCCCAATATTCCTCGTTGAGTACACGTATATACTACAACAACAATAATTTATATACAAAAACCTCATAAAAAAATACCTTCAAGATCTACATCAACATCAACAGCTCATTTCCAGCCTTAATTAACCCAAAAGAATCAGTCGATATTTGAAGTCACAATATATTCTTCGTTACACACTCTTCTATTCTCCCTAAGATCCACACACCGCCACCAACACCCCATCCATTCCCAATGCAAAACTCATTAATCTACAAACGCGCACCAAAGACACCACAGCAGATATACCACCTAGTACACACCTCACCTTACCACACCCTTACCATATCCTTTCCACAACCACCCCTACACCCCAACCTCATCCAACACGCTCATCCCCCCCATCTCATCCCAAACCACCCTCCCCTCCTCCGCAGCTCTCAGCAAGCTCTCAGACGCAACATCCTTATCACCCGTGAACGGATCCCACTCAAACCCCTCTTTCAACCACATCCAGCGGAGATAGGCTCTCAACTCTTTATCTTCGGGAAGGACGCGCATCCATTCTGGTTGGAAGACCTTGCCTTCGCCGATGGAATTGGCTTCTCGGTCGGTATTCGACGAGCTGACTACGTTCGCTGCGCTCACTGCATCCCTCCCATTCCAATCACTAGCCAACCCCCTCAACTCATCCCTACAAAAGATTCTCCAAGAATCAATAGCATAAGGACCCTGCGTCATATGACCAATCTCCCAACCGACCCTCTGATCCCCCTCCCCCAGCACCTCACCCCTCTTAACATCCCTCCCATCCGCATACTCCGGATACCCTTTCACCGCATACCTCTTTCCCTTCACCGGGGACTCCTCAATCCACTGCTTAGCATACTGTTGATACGTCGCTGCGCGCTGGTTTTGGAGGCCGAGATGTTTGATGATGTCGACGATGTCTTCTCTGTTGGCGCCGGCGAGGGCGGACGGGGTAGGGTATTTTTCGACGAGGGAGAAGAAGACGGGGATGGCTTGTTTGCCGCGGGTGCGGTTGAGGAAGGTGACGGCGATGAGGAGGCGGAAGGGGTCGTGGGCGAGCTTTTCTTGGATGAGGCCGAAGGTTGGGGAGGAGAGTGGTGGGAAGGGGATGCATGATACGACGCCTCCAGGTGAGCGTCTATTAGGACTTGATGGGCTGGACTTTTTAGGCGTTGAGGGTGGGAGACTGGTTGAGGGTTCCCCTTCGACAATGTTGGTGGCCTTTGATTTGCTTTTCTTGGCAGGTGATGCTGTAGGTATCTGGAAATACGGTGATTTGGCTGGAGGACGTTTCGGTTTCTCTTTTGCTACTATTGGGCTGCCGGTAGCTTCGTTGACTTCTTCTGGGAGTTCACGGACAACATCTTGAGTTTCCAGCCTAATGGGAGAATTCTCAGCTTCCTCCTCTTGAAGAGCCACCTTATTGGGCGACTCCACCAGCGGCTTTTCGGATTTTTCGAAAAAGTCTTCTGCTTTATTCCGTTTCATTCTTTTCGCTGGTGGAGAGAAGAACATAGATGTCCGTCGTCTAGAACTGTTCGGTTGATGAGCTGGCTGGGCGGGGCTTATTAGGGTTTGTGGTGTCATAGTGGCATCAGGATTATTCGACAACGAGTGATCAGTTTCATCGATAGGCTTGGGTATTATTGGTGATTCCGTCACAACAACTGGTACATTTGTCGAGGGATCCGGATGGTCGCTGGCATCCTCAATTTGCTCCTCAGCTGTTTCTTGTGTATCAAAGAATTGCTCATCATCCCTAGCAGCATCTTTTGCATCTGGTGTAGGAACATCTCCTGATTTGACGCTTTTAGATATTGCTGAAGCTTCTACTTTCTTCTTTCCCTTCGTCCGGATCTTAGCGAATCGTCCTCTCCAAGTCCGTGGAAGTACAGGCGCTTCCGGCAAAGACCCGTCTTCAATAGCAGCGTCTTTCTCTTGTGGTGTAGCAACGTCTGTCAATCTAGCGCTTGCAGGTTTTGCAGAATTCGGTGCTTTCGCTTTTGCGCTTTTTGCAGAAATCTGGCCTGCGAGTTGTCCTCTTGGGCTCCTTGGGATCGCAGGCATTTCCCATACAGACCCGTCTTCACTGGCGTTTTCATTCGCGACTGGCGTAGGAACAGCTCTTGACATAGAGCCTGGAGATTTTGCAGATTTTGCAGAATCTCGTACCTTCGTCTTTGGGCTCTTCTCAGGAGTCTGGCTTATGAACTGTCCCTTTTGATTCCTTGTGAATACAGGCATTTCCCATAACGACCCGTCATCCGAGGCGGCCTTGTTATTTGAAGTAGCTCTCTTGTTACTGGGGGTTGATGTGTTCAGCAAAGGCTTGGAAGATGATCTGTTCACCGCAGACGTAGAACTCTCGCCCACAAACTGCCCCTTCTCGTTCCTTACCGGCACAGGCATTTCCCAAACAGATCCATCATCTGAAGCAGGTACACCTTTCCCGAAAAGTGACCTACTCACCGCAGGCGCAGAAGTTCTCCTTTTACGAGAGACAGTCGAAGAAGGGACATCGTCGACGAATTGATCGAAGATAGTGGATGCTTGATCTTCAAGCGATGCTTGCAAGGCGATCCTGTCTATAGCAGCTAAAGAGCTTCGTCGTCTGTCTCTGATATCTAAACTGGGGGTGTCGACAAAGGCTTCGCTAGCAGAGGAAGGTCGACGGCTGTTATCGCTCATAGTTGAAGACTTCGCAGCGTCCTTCGAAGCATCCTTTTTGGCTCGCTTGACAGAAGAGAATCTACCCTTCTTGTTTCGCACTAGTGCCGCTGAGTTGACGATATCAGGCGTGCTGCTCGCCAGATCTCTCTCGGCACTGTCTTTCTTAGCAGAAGAGAATCGACCTTTCTTATCCCTGGGCAGTGCCAAAGAGCCATCGAATTTGCCCTTCCCATCTCGCTCAGATAGCATCGGTGCAGACTCATCATCAAGCCCACTCCCCCTTTCTGCCATTCCCACACTCGGAATATCACCACCACTCTTCCTAACAGAAGCAAACCTCCCCCTCAAATCGCTCGGCAATCTCACTGAATCACGTCTATCAGACTCAACCCCCTCATCTTGCCTTTCATCCATAAAGTTCCTAGCAGGAGTATAAATCACAACCTGTACCTCGCTTCTACCAAATACATGCTGTTCCTTCGTATTTCGATCCAGGAAAACACCACCACTCGCAGAGTCCTGGCCTCCTACGAGTGGTGATCTTTTGATGCAGATTCTCCCGCAACTGTCTTGCTTAGTCGATTTTTACGTCCATTTTTGACTTTGCGGTTGGTGTCTGGGAGTTCGGAGAGGGGCTGTGATAGCTTGGTTGCGTCTTTGGCTGTATTTTTTGCGTCGACGAATGGGTCTGTGAGCTGGGACTGTTGTTGTAGTGGGAATTCGGGTTGTGACGAGGGTATCCGGATATCTTGGCTAGAAGATTTGGGAGTCTTCGTCTTCGATCGTTTCGGTGTCTTAGCTGGTGATGAAGCAACTTCAACGACTGGGTCATACTGCTCCACAGCCGCAGTTACAACCTGTGCCGACACAGGCATCTTCAACTTCTTGCCTTTCTTTTCTTTTCCCGTTTGTGACGCCTGCGGCTCAACTGCAGCCGTAATCTCGACCTGCGACCCCTTCGGTATCTTTGGCATAGATTCCGTTAGTGTGTCGAAAAGCATCGCAATCTCAGGAACCAACGAAGCCTGAATTTCCGACGCAAACGTGTCCAGCGAAGGCTCTGCATGATTGCCAGTTGTCTTCGAGACCTCGGCGACTGATTTACGACCGCGATCTCTCCTGTTCAACTTCGGTTTCTCAGTCTCCTCAGATACGGCCACGACCTCAGCAGTCCCAGCCTCTGTTGGCACCTCCACTTTCGGCTTCCGTCCCCTATCCCTCCGCTGCCTCTTATTCTCACTTCCCTTAGCAGAAACACCAAGCCCATCAGCCTCTGCAGGTGCAACCTCATCTTTCTCATCAACAATAGTCTCATCTGGTGCCGCAAGCTCCACAGTTTCGCCCTTCTCACCACTTTCATTCAACAAATTATGATTTCTCTTCCTCTTCCGCTTCTTCTTCTTCTCATCCTTCTCACCCTCGCCATTTTCTACCACCCCCGCACCCTCAATACCTAACAACATAGCATTCTCAACCGCCTCCCTAGCCTTAGCCAGACTCGCAACCAAATCATCTGGCAAGCCCGATCCCGTCGCGAGTTTCTTGACGCTCTCAGCTTTCTGAGACCAGTTCTCCAATCTTGCTGCTCCGGCTGTGATTTCTTGGATTTGTTCTTGCTTCAGCTGATTCAATCCGGCGGGCGTAGGTTTCAAAGCTTCAGCTTTGCGGAGTGCTATTTTCTTTTTTCTACGTGCTTTTCGGTCTTCGGTGACTTCTAGGGAGGCTTTAGTGGGAGTTGGTTCAGAGAAGTATTCAGATTTGATGGGTCCTACTTTCGCTTTCTTCTGAGATTTTGTAGGTGTGGTGGGCTTTCTCGATGGCGCAGGAATGGAGGACTCAATGGCCGAGAGCTTGCCATTTAACTGCTTGTTCTTGGGTACGGATTCGGTGGACTCGATGGTAGTAATAACCTCTGATTGTTTCTCCGATCTCTTCCGCTCACGCTTCGCTGCCTTTCTTTGTGCTTTCTCTTCAGAGCTAAGCTTTGATGTCTCTTTCTCATCCTGATCATCACCCTCGACCTTAGAAGCTCCAATTGACGTAACAGTAACGATGGGCGCCGCCAAAGCTCTTTTAAAGCTCGGAACTGAAGGTACAGGAACAGGAGTCTCGCTCATCGAAGAGTCTATCCTCGCCACTGTTGGCATCTTAGACTTAAAGAGTGATGGAACTGGAATAGGAGTCTGGCCAGAAGAAGCTCTTCTCAGACTCGCAACAGATCGAGGTGCCGGAACAGGTGTCTCGCTCATAGCAGAGGAATCCCTCCTCAGCCCTACAGTAGATCGAGGTCGTATAGTCGACAGTACCGGAACAGGACTCTCGCTCATCGAAGAGCTCCTTCGAACCTCGTTGACGGATTTAGGTTTTGGAAACGAAGGTACCGGAACAGGTGTCTGTTTGACAGCAGGTTTCTTCGATGTCTCCGTGGATGGCTTGATATCTTCTTTCTTTGGCGCGAAATCCTTATTTGGTGCGATATTCGTCTCCAACACACCATCCTTCTTCGCCGCACCACTCTGAGCCTTCTCAAGCGCCCTCCTAGCCTTCTGCCGTTCCTTCTTCGCAGCCTTCCTCCCCCTCTTCTCCTCCTCCGTCAACGCCGTCCCATGATTCCCCTCTTCACCAAGCTTAGCCTTCTTAGCCTTCTTAGCCATCACCTCCTTCACTAACGCACTTCTCTCTCCACCTTTCTCCCTCTTCCTCTTCCTCCCCTCCTCCCCAGCCACCAACCCCCTCGCAACCCCCTCAATCTGTTTCTTCGCCATCTCAAGCACCCTCTCAACATCAACACCCAACTGCATAACCTCCCCCGGCGGCGCCACACTCAGGACCTCCCTTACAAACTCCTCGTGTGCAGGATCGATGTCGTAGTTCTCCAATAAACTCGCACTGTCCGAGGAAGCGTCTGGTTCTGGACGTGGTTGACTGGATGGCGGAGGCGTAGTATCTTCGATCTAATCCAAGCGAATTAGCATTATGTGAAGCTTGGAGAGGGTGAATGTACGATTTTCTTCCCCTTGCGAGAGATCTTAACACCACCTTCACTTTCGCTGGTTCCAGAAGTAGTCCAAACCTCGTCGTGCGTGAGGGAGATGGTATGAGGTGCCATATCTTAACTCCACCCTCCTCTATACAAGTTCCGTGTATCGTGATCCTCGAATTCGTTGTCGCGATCAACAATCCGCCAGTGCGTGCGTGGTATTTCGGATGCGAAGTTGAAGTCGAAAGGCAATGTCAATAGCCTCTTCCAAATCGCAATCGCAAACAAGAATTTCCCTACTACAGTCCCTTAAACCCTCCTTGAATAATCTCCCAATCCACACTTGGGTTTAAAAATCCAGAATATCGGGAATTCAATATTCGCAAAATGTCGCGGTCGTCGCGTACGAGTCGTCCAAAAAGTTAATCGAGGTGGACCCTTATCGTGACGATCCCTGTCGCGCGTTTACAGGGGTAGCTTACTTCAGAACTGAATCGTGAATTGGTCCTTCTTCATCTCTTCAAAGTAAATATTCTGTAGAAGCAAGTTTCAATGGGAAAGAGACAATAAACATCAAAAGTTTCCACGTCGAGTGAGAAGTGCCTATACACAAACATAACATAAGAGTGGAGCATCATAGATTCAAAAATCGAGTAATTCAACAATCTAAAGATCTTCACATTCAACATCTCTTCTGCTTTCATCTCACCTTACAAGCAAGAGCTTTAATAAACTCTTTCTCTACCACCACTAATAGACAGAGTCCCATTCCATTCTTTATACATATTTCACCACCCCGCACCCCTCCTTCCTCTCCATGCAAGACTGCTTTAAAAAAAACAACTAGTAGAACAATTCTCCCCCATCACCCAAATCTCTATGACAAAAGGAAGAAACTCCATCGCGTTTTAACCATTTAATGCTTTGGGGCATTTCGTCCTCCCATCTGTGGTGCAGTGTACTGGATCTTTCTTGTCTTGATTGCGGACCACTTGTATCTCTTGACCCAGACACTCAATGCGAAAAGGGCGGATGTAATGGCAAGAACCTTCATTCCCATCTTCTTTCTCTGGTCCATCTCTGGCTCTGCCGCCCAGTTCAAGAATTCAACAACATCCTTGGCCATCTGGGAGGTTGAAGCTGGAGTACCATCCTCGTATTCGACCAATTCGTTGTACAAAACACGGGCCATGGCGATTCCAGTACCGGGGAAATATGGGTTGAAGTTGAGTCCTTCTTGAACGGTGGCACCAGCTGGTGGCTCCTCGGGGTAACCAGTCAACAAACTGAAGATATAATTGCATCCACCGTGACGAGCCTTGACCATCAAAGAAAGATCTGGTGGCAAAGCACCATTGTTGGCAGCACGTGCAGCCTCATCGTTCTTGTATGGACTTGGGAGATAATCGGAAAGCTTTCCTGGTCGTTTCTCGATTTCACCCTCGTCATTTGGCTCGGAATCGTATTCATTTTCTTCGGCCATCGCCTTTGCCTCATCGACCGTGTGGGTGACACCGACCAAGGATCGATATGGAATTCGGCTAAGGGAGTGGCATGAAGCGCAAACTTCTTGGTAAACCTGGAAACCTCGACGAAGACTGTCGATGGTTAGTGCGCTGTTCACAGTGGATATTGGTAATTACTAACGCTTGGTGATCGAATGTCTTTAAGTATTTCTCGTGAACCCATGGGTATTTTGTGGCGTGGAGACTATGGCCATGTCAGTCATTGTATCCGTTTATCCATGTCTTCCTCTATTGCCATCCATCCTCGGCCAGATGCAGCGTACTGTCCGCCAGCAGGCAATCGGAGGCGCAGAATCCATCACTCACCCTTCTTCAGCAAGTGTCATTGCGTGTAGCTCAGGACCATATAGATGATAATACCAAGCCATTGTTCCGACAGCTACGGCAGTAGCAGTGGTACCAGCAAGGTTCAAAGCGAAAGGGGAAGCGGCATTTGCGGTCGACGAGCTCGAAGAAGCAGCACGCTACAGAATAAATCGTCAGCATACGTCCAGCCCAGTAACTCGTTTCCGATCCATCTTCGACCTCCTCATCCCGGTATATTGTCGATTGAAGCCGTAGATATTGGATCGTACCTTTGATGTGTTAACGGCCGCGTTCCGCGCAGCTCCGACCGAGCGCATCGAGCGCAAATATGATCTAGACAACATCTTGAGCGCAGAAGCCTCGACTAGAGAACGATACTCTCGAGGTGTTGAGGCTCAATGGGTTGGTGGAGAGGGTGGATTGATGTTGATACGGGCGTCGATGGGAGTCGTTCGAATTTGATTCGGGAATGGTTCCTTAGACTTGAATTTCAACCAATTAAATGTAATGCGATGTAAAGCTGGGTGCACGTGATCCGCCTGCCACTCCACCACGCTTCGGAAAACACCAAAACACGTTACTCATCTTATATATATACTTTTCGAATCTCTGTTCCTCCCCAATGTCTCTTTTTGTATCCATCCTACAAAGTTTTCTCACATACCACCGCATCCTGTACCGCTGCACAACCAACCTTGGAATGTAGTCAGATAAGACCATACCAAGCAACTCGTACTGATTATTTCCACCTTTATCCTTCCGAGACCCTATCAAATTCTTCTTTAACACACTTGAAATAGAATACCGCAGAATTGCGTACAACTTAACCAAATTTGTACGAAAAATCTTACAGATAGGTTTAAAATGGAGAAAAGAATCTAAACATATGTATACAATATACTGACAGTAAATTTTTGACAACTAAACATACTTCAATAGTGCTAAAAATGGTGATATCTAAGTCGTACTTGAAAGGCGTCTCATGAATTAGCGTAACCCCTAGCGAACCATTAAAATAGATATATTGTATAATACAAATAATATCAATTCATATTATCTCGCCTATAGAAGAGATACGACGAGGCAAAAGTTCCGGCATGATTATACATTCTTTATTTTTAAGTATTACAATTCAAGAACTTTTAATTGGCTCCAGACTCTTCAACAAGCAATCAAGCTACCCATGCGTATATTACGTCCAAATTTTAATGCTCATGAAGTACTAACCAAGGAGCTGTCCCACATATAAATTCTCACGGCTTTTATTTTTCCCATTTGGAGTAGATTTTCTGTCCTAAATGCGGAGGTTCCATGCTGCGCAATGCTTTATGAGTGTCCATTTGCGCCTTTAGACAATTCTCTACGAGTCTGAACCGATTTCGCTAGAAGTTCTAGTACTGATTCCGTGTCTTCCCATCCAATGCAAGCATCTGTGATACTGACACCATACTTCAGACCAGCCTTGCCCTCTTTTGGTACTTTCTGTGCGCCTGTCCAATAGTCAGTAAGGGCGCAATATAAGTTTGATAGACATCGAAGTGCTCACCCTCATTAATATTACTCTCAATCATAACACCCATGATCGAACTATCTCCCTTCTCAATCTGTTCCGCCAAAACCTTCGCAACCTTTGGCTGGTTCTTGTGGTTCTTCAGAGAATTGCCATGACTGCAATCAACCATCAATCTAGGATTGACACCCGCCTTATCCAGCGCCGCCTTCGCCTCAGCGATGCTGTCCGCGTCATAATTCGTGCCTTTAGTACCACCCCTGAGAATAACGAAGCAATCCTCATTCCCAACTGTGCCCACAATGGCCACAACACCAGGTTTCGTAACCGACAAGAAGTGATGAGGATGCTTTACGGCCCCAATCGCATCAATCGCAACACCAAGTGTCCCATCTGTGCCATTCTTGAATCCGACAGGGAAACTAAGCCCACTGGCAAGTTCTCGGTGCAATTGACTTTCGGTAGTTCTCGCGCCGACAGCTCCTACACTCAAAAGATCTGCCAGAAATTGAGGAGAGATGGTATCTAACATCTCACTCGCAAGTGGCATTCCTTTTTCCGTCAAATCCACGAACAATTGTCGTGATGTCCTCAATCCCTTATTGATCTTGAAACTATTGTCGATATCCGGATCGTTAATCAGTCCTTTCCATCCGACTGTGGTCCGTGGCTTCTCGAGGTAGGAACGCATGACAATAAGTAAGTCATCCTTGTATTTTTCTTTGAGTTTTACCAAATTGTCGCAGTATTCGAGGGCAGCTGGGGGATCATGAATTGAGCAAGGGCCAATGACTACAAGAAGTCTTTGATTGGAGTCAGTACCATTAACTACGGCGACAGATTCGTTGCGACCGCTTAGTACTGTTTCTTTCGATTTCGGTGTCTGGGGGATTTCGTGTTGGAGGAGATCAGGAGGAGTTAATGGATTATATCCCCGAACTAAGGTTGTCAATTAGAATTTTACTTGTGTGAAATGAAGGGAAAGAGTTCCTACTTCTCCAATCTTCCGTATCAGCTTTGTTTCCCACATTTGGGTTGTCGATATGGTAGGTCTATGAGTGAGTCAGAAGCTGAATATTTCAATGTGCCAGCTCTATAACGCTGAATTGATTTGTCTTACCGCAGCCATAGTAAATTCTCACAAGAATATCTGAGTTCGCTGGAATTTTTCAACAAGAAATGTGAAATGTTTTTACTGTAATATTTCTTCGGAGCAAATGGCGGGGTCCTGGATTTGAATTATTTTGACGATGTCACTTCTCCGAAGAGCTTCCGATCTGTGGGGAATGGTGCATGCTTCGCCATCGCCGAGTTCGGCGCTCGTCGAATTAAATACATCTTTTCCAAACTATTGTTTAAACGGCTTAAATCTAGATGCTTCTTAAAGCTATACTGCATATTTACAAGTATACTTCTCAAAACTAACTCATGTATCTTACCTTCACTATTTTCATAATCTCAAATGAGGTCGTAGAGGTTCTTCGGAGACGCGCAGAGAATTGTCAAACCAGTATAATGTATGATTAAAATGTAATTCAAATTTGATTCGCAGTTCGCCTGCATTCTGATCTATCATTAACCATCAACCCCAAGCTGAACACCCGCGCATGTCTAGAACGGTTTTCTGATAAAGAAAAGATCTACACTTCATTCATCAGGTCTCGCCACCAAATCCGGAATGTCATCCACCGTCTTTCGTCCTTCAAGGATATCTGTACATTATCAGCCGCGTCCGAGAGTGATGAAATTGGACAACTTACCGAGCACTGCTTTGAAAAGTGGATATGCATCTTCTCTTCCTCTCGCTTTCAAGAAACTGTTGACCTCCTTAGCGGTACTTGTTCCCTGAAGCATTTGGCCATTCAATTCTGTCTTCTCAACCTCTGCAACGGAGACGTTCCTCTCAGCTGCCATCCTTGCGCACTTGAAGTTACGACCTCCACTGCAACTAGTGATCAGATCTGCGACACCACAACTTTCTTCAGTAAAGGTAGCTGTGTGGACAGAGTGGCCGAAGAACTCTTTGCCGAATTCAACCATTTCCAATAAACCAACTCGCATGACGGCAGCTTTAGCATTATCACCCCATCCTCGCCCTTCAACAAATCCTGCCGCTAATGCGACAATGTTCTTCAACGCTCCACCAAGAGAAACACCTGCGACATCTGAAACCATTCGCACGTGGAAATAAGGTCTATGAAATAGCGATTTGAAGACTGAATGGTCAAGAGGAGGGTACGAAGATGGCACAGCCCTTAGTCTAGCCTTGGTCGTACGGCCACGCGAATCTTTAAGATCCTGTTGCTTGTCCGTGTCTGTAATGGTAAGATTGATCTGAGAGCTAGATGGAGATGGTCCAGTTGGTGTCGCGGCCTGAGAGTCGATGACAGGAGGATCGTAAGCTACTGTAGTTTCCGACCATTTTTCAAGTGCGATTTCGTTTGCAATGTTTGCTCCAGAAAGAGCACCACAGTATATTCCCAAACCTTCGCCAATCCACTCGCTGAAAAGACTGATTTCAGACTCCGTCACATTTACACCTTTTATACAGGAGACACCTCTTGCGAAAGGTAGAATCTTTCCTTCCAGTTGTTTCGAGATGCGGCCAATAAATTGGTGAGGCAAGTTGAAGATCAGGATAGAAGAGTCCTTGACAGCTTCCTCTACCGAAGGATTCGCAATGATATTCTTGGGCAACGCAATATCTGGGAGGTATTTGACGTTCTCGTGGTACTTGTTGATTATTTCTGTAAGTTTCTGAGGTTTATCTCCGGATGACTCGTCGTAATGCTTCGACTCTTTCGGTATGGTTACTTCTTCTTCGTACACCCACATTTGCACATCTTCTTCGAAAGTTTCGGGGTGCGCTTTTGTGTTTTCGGCAACAATTTTGGCTATCGTTGATCCCCTACAACTCTTAGCATATACATTGCAGAATGTTGCCATATTATTGCCTACCAATTACCAGAACCAACTACCGTCACCTTATGTTTCTTCGAGGGAGCACCTAGGGTAGCCATGCTGCGCGGCGTGGAGTGGAATCTATCGATTGTCAGTGTTAGCGGCTGGTTTGATTTATATGTGCGAGTTGTAAAGAGGGGTATAGAGTCAAAACTGAAAAAATGAAGAAAAACAAAAAGTTGCTGAGACACCGAGGTACTGCGGGTATTAACAACGGAATCCTGTCATACATACTGGTGGGATACTTGTGCAAGTCTGGATGAAGCTCTAATAGTGCTTGCAATTTTGCTCGAAATCATGTACTCTGTTAGAGAGCAAGGGTTTGACTGAAGTTTGTAATGTGTTAGGCAGAATGAACGAAGGGTATCAACAAATTCGAATGGGTGACGGCAGGTTGTTCGTTGAAATATGCAAGTTACCTCATTCAGAATGTTGTCTTGTGCCCGCTCCGTCCCGAGCTGTCATGTTGGATCGGCAGGGTTACGTTGAGTCGTGAGTTGAGTCTCACCGCCGAGTGGTGGGGGATAGCTCGGGCAGAATCGTCTAGCTTGTGAAGATCATGTGAAAGTGCATGGCGTGGGGGCAGAGAAGAGCCGCACGAAAAGACGGTATTATTCGATAGGAACGGCATGTTACCACAATCGCAATTGCAATGAAAATTTATGAAAGATTAAGGATATCATGTGACGTTAGAACTCAAATTACGTACGTTTTAAATAGTGAGAATGGCCTGGGTGAAATAGATAGCGCCGTTCCAACGTAGCGCCCAGATTCTGTCGTTTTTGGGCAAAATCTGGCCAGGTCGTAAAGCCAGGCTTGTGCCTAGGTGTTTGAAAGCAACAAATCCCTCACCGTCAAAGCTCATGACTGCGGATTTAGGATGTAGATAACAAACAGAGTTCTGACTCAAAATAGAAAGTTGAGTCTTGGGCAAAGGGTTTTGACATGATATTCGAATCCCAAAATACCACCACCAAGCTGAGGCGCAAATGAACAACGAGAGACTACTCTGCAAGATCAATTGGTGTTATATTGCTAGAGATAAGGTGAAGACGATAATGAGTACGACGTGCAACTAATCCTGTGAGCCCAAACCCTTCAAAGCTTGACATGTCGCAGATTGACCGCTTTATTGCTATTCAATCTTGGAAGGGAGAAGTGAAAGTCGCATTCGTGGTTTCAACCGCACAGACCATCGTGAGCCACTCTCCCACTCCACCTCCTTCGAACCCACAGCCGTGCCCTGCTTCATGACGTACGGAGCACTTTTTTTAACTTCCGGACGACTTATGCCACTCCACTCACAACGAGCTCCAGTCAGTCAAGAGCAGCAAAAACCAAGCTAACTCCCCAACTCTTTTGATTTTTCTGCTTGTCCTCTGTTAGCCTGCTTTTGTCTTACTCTCCTAGTCGCGTTCGCATTCTCCCCGCCAACGAGAAGCTGCATTTTCAATCCAAGAGTAGCCACCGTGACTTCTCGCCATCGTTACTCGTCGTTCTTACTCTTGTTCGTGCATATCATTAGTGCTAAACCGTTCCGATTCACCGCACACCGTCTACCGTCGTTTCTCACCGTTCTCTGCATATACCCGTACGTACCTGACGATCTGCCCCCGAGAGAGGCTTTTGCCCATTATCATTCCCATCACAATCGTTACCGGCGCATGCCAATCTGGAATTGCCATCGCAATTGTGGTTTTATCTCCATAATCAGATTTATATATTACCTAGAACTACACTGACATGGCTCCTAAGACGATGGTTTCCCACGAGGTGTACCTCCTTCCGTTGAAGGATGATGGAAGTCCGGATGTCCCAGGCGGATACATCTACCTAGCACCACAGTCATCTGCGCCCATCATTGTGCGCTTCGAAATCGAGGGCACATCTTCCATCTGTCGACATGGCAGCCTTTGGGTCAACATCCCCGAGGAGGGCGCTGAGTTCAGACGGGAGAAGTTCCGCGAGTTCAAGTAGGAAGAGGAGATTTCCGCATGCTCCCAGTCATCAATTAACAGACGCGCAGGCTCGAGCCCGACTTTAATCGAACCATTGAAATATCGATACCCATTCATGGCGCTGGCGCATTTGCCTTCTATACAACTTATGCCCCTCTTCCGGATCTCGAGGAAACTGCGGTTAAAACGATCAAACCTACACAAACACCCACCTACTACATTGATGTGGCTCCGCGATTGACGTTGGAAGGGAAGCAGACCCCGTTGGCAGCGTTGTCGATTTTCTCCCTGATCTCCAAATTCATGGGCAAATATCCAACGGACTGGGACAAGCATCTTAGGGGCATCAGTGAACGAGGCTACAACATGATTCATTTCACACCTTTACAGCAACGGGGCGCTTCTAATTCGCCGTATAGTATATATGATCAATTGGCTTGGGATCCAGAGAACTTCCCCAATGGAGAGTCAGATGTTAAGAAATTGGTCGATAGTATGGAGAAAAAGTATAGTTTACTCGGTCTCACTGATGTAGTTTGGAATCATACCGCGGACAACAGCAAGTGGTTACAAGAACATCCAGAGGTCGGATATAACGTTTCAACTGCCCCTTGGCTACGATCTGCTCTGGAATTGGACACTGAGCTTCTCGAATTCAGCAAGAACCTCAGCAAACTCGGTCTGCCAACAAATTTGAATTCGGAGGATGATTTGCTCAAAATAATGGATAGTCTGAAAAAAGAAGTCATTGCCAAATTGAAGCTCTGGCAATACTACGTAATCGACGTTGAGCGCGATGCAGATGCTGCGGTCGAATCGTGGTCGAAGGGTGATATTTCTTTCCCAGCAGAAGGCTTTGGTGGATCTGACTTTGGCGGACTCGAAACCATCAAGAACTCGACTCCAGCGCAGCAATCCGAATTTTTAAACCGGTCTGGTCTTCGTGGGAAGGACCGTTTAGGTGAACGTTATTACCGCAGTGTGGATCCCTCGATAGGTGCAGCTTTATTGACTGCAATCTATGGTCGTTTCCAAGGTGACGCGTCCAACTCTGCTGATCGCGGAGCTGCACGCAGTCACATCGTCAAGGTGTTGGATGAGCTGAATTTGCCCATGTACAAGGAGTACGATAGCGATGTCGCAGAGCTTCTTGAACAAGTCTTCAACAGGACAAAGTACACTCGACTTGACGCTCACGGACCTAAGCTCGGCGAGATCAACCTCAAAAACCCTCTTATCGAATCTTATTTCACGAGACTCCCAAAGAACCCAATCACCGCCAAGCACAACCAAGAAGATCTTGCACTGGTCAACAATGGCTGGATATGGGCAGCGAATGCTCTCGTCGACAATGCTGGACCTCAGTCCCGTGCGTACCTCCGTAGAGAAGTCATCGTGTGGGGTGATTGTGTAAAGCTTCGATATGGAAAGTCCAAGGAGGATAGTCCTTTCTTGTGGGAATATATGGCAAAATATACTCGGCTGATGGCGAAGTATTTTGCTGGTTTCAGAATCGACAACTGCCATTCCACTCCTATCCACGTTGCAGAATATTTGCTTGACGAGGCTAGACGGGTACGACCCAATCTGTTTGTCGTTGCCGAGCTATTTACTGGCTCAGAGGAGATGGATTACGTCTTTGTGAAGCGTCTGGGATTGAGCTCGCTCATTCGTGAAGCCATGCAAGCGTGGTCAACTGGAGAACTGAGCCGTCTCGTGCACCGACACGGAGGCAGGCCAATTGGCAGCTTTGAGGTGGACGAGGTTTCCGGTGCCGATACAAAGGCTTCTCCTACCAACGGCGAGACGAACGGTACATCACAACGCGAAATTATTCGTCGTATCAAGCAGACGCCAGTTCATGCTCTGTTCATGGATTGTACTCACGATAACGAAGTTCCAGCTCAGAAGCGAGATGCCAGAGACACTTTGCCTAACGCTGCTCTTGTTAGCATGTGTTCAAGTTCGACAGGTAGTGTTATGGGTTACGATGAGATCTATCCAGAGCTGGTCGATCTCGTCCATGAGACAAGACTGTACTCATCTCCCTCCTCGAGCAAGCAAGTTGTAGTTGGTGGCGGTGAAGGAGGTATTGGTGGCATCAAGAAGCTCTTGAACCAGATCCATACTCTCATGGGCAAAGACGGATATGACGAAACTCACATCCATCACGAAGACCAGTACGTCACCGTACACCGCGTCCACCCTGAGTCCCGAAAAGGATACTTCTTGATCGCACATACCGCATACCCAGGTTACGGCAATGGTAACGGCGGATTTGCTCCAGTCCATCTGGGTGGTACCAAAGCTCGACATCTCGGGAGCTGGATGCTCGAAGTCGATGTCAGCGAGGAAGCAAAGAAGGCTGTGATGGAAGACAAGAAGACCTTGAGGGGCTTACCAAGCAAGGTGGTTGATCTTCCAGGAGTCAGAATGGAGACCAAGGGCGACGAGACAATCATCACCGTTCGTGATAAATTTCCTCCTGGAAGCATTGCGTTGTTTGAGACATGGATTCCTAGTGCTGAGCACTCATCTGGTCTTGACACTTTCGTAACTTCAGGTGCAAAAGCCGCTTTCTCCAAACTTGACCTTGTCGATTTGAACTTTGTCTTGTATCGATGTGACGCAGAGGAACTGGACTCCAGTGAAGGCAAGGATAGCGTCTATGAAATTCCTGGACACGGGAAGCTTGTTTATGCAGGTTTCCAAGGATGGTGGAGTGTCCTTAAGAACATTATCAAGGATAATAACTTGGCTCATCCCCTATGCCAGCACCTCCGAGAGGGGCAGTGGGCACTTGATTATATCGTTGGGCGATTGGAGAGAATCTCGAAGAAGTCAGGCTACGAGAGGTTGTCAAAACCCGCAACCTGGCTGAAAGAAAGATTCGATGCGATCCGAAAAATCCCAAGCTTTTTGTTACCAAGATACTTTGGTCTAGTCATCCGAACCGCGTATATGGCTGCGTGGGAACGGGGTCTGGAAATGATGGGTGAGAATGTTCAAAAAGGACAATGGTTCTTGAAGAGTCTTGCCATGGTCAGTGTACAACAATCCGGATTTGTCAAGTCTTCTTCATTATATCCCAAGAAGGCTGTCCCATGCTTGGCAGCAGGATTACCACATTTCGCAGTCGAGTGGGCGAGATGTTGGGGTCGTGATGTTTTCATCTCTGCTAGAGGTCTTTACCTTGGAACAGGTAGATATGCCGAGTGTAGAGAACACATTTTAGCATTTGCCAGCGTTATGAAACACGGTATGGTACCCAACCTGCTCAGCAGCGGAGACAACCCCCGGTACAACGCCAGGGATGCTATTTGGTTTATGTTGCAGACGATTCAAGACTACGTCAACATTGTTCCAAATGGTATCGACATCCTCAAGGAGAAAATAGCAAGACGCTTCTTGCCTTACGATGACACCTACTTTGAGGTTGATGATCCAAGAGCTTATTCAAAGACATCGACACTGGAAGATATCATTCAAGAAGCTCTTCAGCGTCATGCTACTGGCATGAAATTTCGTGAAGCAAATGCTGGTCCAAACCTCGACATGCAAATGAGTTCTGGTGGTTTTGATCAAGCAATCTCAGTGGATTGGTCCACCGGTATTATCTTTGGTGGAAACCAAGACAACTGTGGAACCTGGATGGACAAGATGGGCGAAAGCGATAAAGCAGGAAGCAAAGGTGTACCGGGCACACCACGTGACGGAGCAGCTATCGAAATTACTGGCCTCCACTACAGCACAATGCTGTGGTTAGCCAAGCTTCACAAGGAAGGCAAATACAAGTATGCTGGTGTGAGCACATCCGAAAAGGATCATAAAGTCATCACATTCGCAGACTGGGCCGCACTCGTCAAGAAGAATTTCGAGCGATGCTACTATGTTCCTCTTGACTCCAAGGATGACAAGAATTACGACATCAACCCCAAGATTGTCAATCGCAGAGGCATGTACAAAGATCTTTACAAATCCGGCAAGGAATATGAAGACTACCAACTCCGTCCCAACTTCCCAATCGCCATGACCGTCGCTCCATCTCTTTTCGAACCAAGACACGCCCGCAACGCTCTCCTTCTCGCAGATAAAGTCCTTCGCGGCCCAACTGGAATGGCTACTCTCGACCCGGCAGATCTCAACTACCGTCCATACTACAACAACAGCGAAGACAGCCACGACTTTGCTACTTCCAAGGGACGAAATTACCATCAAGGTCCTGAGTGGTTGTGGCCTACTGGATTCTTCCTTCGCGCGCTTCTGCATTTTGATCTTCAACGTAGAGAGGGACCGGAGGGCAAGACCGAGGCGTTCCAACAGATTACGCGGAGACTGGCGGGGTGTAAGGAGGCAATTGTTGAGAGTCCTTGGGCGGGATTGACGGAGTTGACGCAGAAGAATGGGGAGTATTGTGCTGATTCTGTGAGTTTTATCCTTGATATGTGGTTTATTCGGGTTGTGCTAATTGTTTTGTAGTCACCGACTCAGGCGTGGAGTGCCGGGTGTCTTATCGATCTCTATCATGACGCGGCGCAGTATGATGTTAGTCAACTCTCTGAATGACTTGGTGGTGAGGAACCAGTTCGGAATGGACAGCTGGAGCGGTTGAGGTGGATGGCTTGGTAAATTGTGTGGTGGTGAAGTCATGATGGCGATGAATTGTGTGGTGGTGATGGGTAGATTAGACATTGGGATGGGAGTATAAAAGGGTTGGAATACTTTGCGCCAAGAATGGAGGGGTGGTTAAATAGAAATTGGTTTTAAGCGATTGAATGAGATTGAATGATGTCTTCCTACTAGTTACTTTCCTTTGCACTGTGACGCACTTGACTGGCTGTTTACAAAGCAGGATTTACACGGCAGGTTGTCTAGGCGTGTGAGTAAGGGGTTTGGATTCGTGCTCTTGAGATGGTAAATACCCCTCTCTTTCAGCTTTCAGCTTTTTTTCCAACACACCTTCTTCGATTTTGTACACCATGTTTTATCTTCGACTACGTGTCGGAAGGGAGAAGGAGTTTGATGTGGCTTTGTATTACAATATTTCGTTTTCTTATCTTGTCATGTATGGAGTTTGAAACCTTGTTTATATGTCTATGGGGAGAGAGTATAGAATCAACGCTTTGGACGCTCGTGTGTAGATTCAGCCTGTCTTTATCTTGTACATTATCATTGTTGTACATCTAGAATAACATGGCAGAAAGGGGAATACGGAGGTTTGAAAGGGGGTTTAGAGGGGTAAGGCGGAATTTTTAAGGGTGGACGTAGGTGGGATTTTTTGATTTTTGCGAGAGGGGTGTGGGTTTTAGAGTTGGGGGGGGATTGATGGGGGTTTTAGGGGTGTTAAGGGGAAGGGGAGAGGGGAGGGGGTTGAGTAATGAGGGGTGGTGAGAGGAAGGAATTTTGGATAAGGGAATAGTTCAATAGGGGAGGTTTTGGGAGGATGTGCGGTGGTTTTGTCGGTAGGAGGTGAGGGTTAGAATGGGGAGTTGAGGGGTTAGGTGTGAATTGATAGATGTCCTGGACGGGCTGGGTTGGAATGATTTACGAAAGATGAGAGGGAGAGTGGTTTGTTGGTGAGGTGATTTAGTGAGAATTAGGTGGGTGGTTGGAAGGAATTTGTTTAAATCTTGTTAGGTATAAAAGTATTATGATTTTTGTGTTGTTAAGAACACGATTGGTGGGGGTTTGAATTGTTTGGGTATTATGATAGGATAGAAGTTATTGTCTTAAGGTTCGATGATGAGATTCACTGTGTTGGTATTTTGATAGCTCTAGTACTTGGGGTTATTCACAGGAGCTTAGCTCTGTATACTTGTTCGAATAGGGGTTTATACTGTAAATAAGCACTTATCATCTGTTTCTCCGGGCTATAAATCCACCAACCCTCTCTCCATCTAATCCCCCTCTCTCAAAATCAAAATCCACTCCATCTCTGTCTCGACTAGCTTCCAAACTATTTCAACACCATCTCCCTCTCGACAAACTTCCAAACAACATCAACACCACACTTACTCCTCTCTCATCACTTCACATCACACACCCCATCCACACACCCCTCCACACCTCAGCCATCCTCACACAAAAATGAAACTCAGACCCATCATAGCCCTCAGCCTAACCGCCGCCGCTGGCGTCGTCCCCGGCAAGCCAAACCCCTCCTCAGGAGAAGATTCTGGGCAGAAGCCTGCGGAGCCAGTTCATAGGAATGCTCAGCAGCCAGTTAATGTGAATGCTCAACATCAACAGACTCATGAGAGGTTGTTTGGGGGTGCGCAGGGGTGGGTTAAACAAGCTGATGGAAGTCAGAAGTGGGTTGGGGGGACGGTTAGGAACTAGGGAGGGTGGTTGATAGGGTTGTGTTGGTTTCTTTGGGTATTTTGGGTATTAATGTAGTGGTGTGATATGGTGTTTCCAGTTGAATTTAGAGCTTTGGACTACTAGGTAGTGGTGGGAGGAATGGTATGCAAATCTCGGGATTCTTGGGTAATTGGCATGTAATAAAAATAGAGATGTGAACGGTGTTTTAATACAGAAATTTCCCACAGTCATACTTTCTGCCAACGGCGCGAGCACAAAGTCTTCCCGAATCATGACTTTTTACTGCATCTTCGTCCACACTTCATCTTCGTCCACACTTCAACTTTATCCAATTAATATTTTATAGTTCATGATAGTAGAACCAAACCTAGTATTGTCTTTTAGTTGAGTATCTTCTTTTGTGCACCAAAGCATTATCATTGACTCAGTCAGTGTAAAAATCAAATCATATATAGATTATTATATGACAATTAACTCGGTAAAGTTGCGTCAGTAGCTTTTCAGCTAATTCTCATATTTTCTGATGATAAGTATAAACGAATTTGTTCAATCAAAGAGTAATGTCACATTCGTTGCTTCGTTATGAGGTTTAGCGTAGAGAATAATCGTTTCTGTTTGCGCTTGTTCCATTATAGCTTTGTCTCCTATCCTTGACCTTCCCCATCTGAGTTGACGGACGAATAAGTAGTCACTCAAAAAATTGCCATAGACAACTACTGAAGTTTCATGACCAAAAGATCTCCGGGCTACAGATATCACACACTCGCTTAATCTCTACATCCACTGATGGGTTTGTTGGTCGGGTCTAGCTAAACACTTGAGGCTTTAGCTTAAAATCAATCGAAATGTAGAAAGAAAATTGCAAGTCTTTTGATGGATTGAACATTACGCAGAATAATCATCACGCTATCATCCAGAAGATTACTAAACAATTGGATATTCAGACGTTACCCAATGCATGGCACAATACCCATTCTATTACCAACGACATCTTGCTATCACTGCCATCTCTCTCAAGAGGTTTTAGCATTGTGCCCTCAGACAAGAGAAGGCTACAAAAGTGATAGCAAGTTTCCTGCAGGCTGGTCTTTGCTTGTGTTGCGAGTCAGCGGCGACTGAAGGTCACACCATGTCTCATACCATGTGCTGCGGGAATGCAAGTACCTTGATCATGCATGTCGATTGTGGCATTGATGCCCAGCGGCCGAGCCCAACGATCTGAGCCCCTTGTCATAGCTAGGAACACGAGGTTGTATTTCAAGATTTGTGTACTTGTATCACCTAGCACAGTGCCATGCGGAGCTCATACGTCAACCAAACTTTTCCTGCCGAGGTTAATTCCGATAGTAGGCAAGGCTGGGAATGCAGCTTGTAGAACCAAGTGAATCCAACTAGTTGAAGAGCTATGTGACGATTTTGCATACGACACGTCAAGTGGACATATGCTGCCAGCCGAGAATCAATCCTCATCGCCGTGATCGAAACGCTTTAGTTCTCGTGAGCTCAACTTCGCAACTTTCATGTAATACGAGTTGTCGCTAATTCTAGATCATGACCTGTTTTTAATCAATGTGGTCTGTTGTCATCGATCTTAAAGTGAAGAATCTGCAAAATAATACTATCTAAAAATGCCATGTCTGTACCTTAAACACGTACCTGCGTTTAATGCAGTGTTAATGTGAGTACTCGGGCCACTCGACGATCTATTTTTGGCGTCTAAGATATCCTTTACCATGATATCTATCTGACAATGATCTTTAGTCTACAACTTGAAGTTCACGAGTTGCTTTGCCTACCCTCATTGTGCTCAGTATTGGGGTGCTGTTAAGATTCCGTCAGCATCCACGCCGAATATCCATCAATTAAGCAGACCCGGAATACTTGCTACCGTAACGTCGGAACGTCGCATTTTTGCCATCAAAGCCAAGCTGATGAAAACTAAAAAAAATCTACAAACTCGGGAAAATTCCAAAAGTTCAGTCGGAATATTTGTGCCTCATTGAGCATTCGCGAGATAGATATGTTGAAGTCCTTTGTGGCGTTCAACGAATCACACCTTGATTCGCTTAGTCTGCACCTCAAAGTCCAGCTGATGCAACAATCGAATGAATGGCGGTTGAGGATGAGTGTAACAATGACTTGAGCCTAAAGTCGTAACTGCTCGTTTCGTACTCGGGCTGATAGACTCATTCTCCTAATCACTATGCTTTCTGACCTTCCCCAATATCAATTCTCGTTGCATGGTAACATATAAACGTGAGTGATTTTTTCCGCGGCTGTTATGAAAACATTATTGTCACTGTCCTTATTATTTTTTAAAGTCAGCAACTCCTAGTCCATCCGAACCCTGAAGCATCCACTATAAATTTATATATGGAAGCGCGATATACTGTAGGTGAATATTCTTAAGAAGCTTGTGTAAAAGTAGATTGTTTTGTGGTGCAATAAGCTAAGAGCAGCCATGCCATTCATAGAAGCTTCACTTGGAATACTTGTGTTTTTTGATTGAGAGAAAGGATGAAGTGCTTATTTGATTTGAATTAGATGCCACTCGGCGAACGAAATTAGTGTGATTATGAACGCTAATCGTCGATAATTTGTTTAGCTCACTTACTGCACAGTATGCACGAGACAGTACAAATTATAATTAATCGTTGTCGTCGACGTCAACCAAGCTTTCGGCGAGGTGCATCGCTGACCAGCGACGGACCTTTCATGCCCGGGCTGACACGGTGACACCCGGAAGTCATCGAACTGTACGGTACGATCACAAGGTTGTGACTCAGAGCACTGCACAGATCCTTCTATACTAGCTCGTTACTGGCCCCGTTCCTATCTCAGCGGATTTGGAGAGGCCTTCCAGGACTGTCTCCTGCAACTGCCCAATTCGCGAGAAGACAGCCTATCTGGTACGATGATAATCCGGACCACGTGATAGAGTGAGGCTACAATTATCCTAGTACGTGTACAAAGTTCCTCTGGCATAGATTTGATGCAAACTAGACGGACGCATACGGTACGTGGTACAAGAGGTGATCTGTGAATAAAGACCACCTCATGAAGCCAGGCCTAGCTTAAGGGGTGATTTGCTGAAACTTGGGATCTTTAAAGAGGGATAGTCTCCGCAGAGTGAGGCGCCGCTAGCTCTTCTGGTGTTTTATCAACTTAAACGCTCCCATGAGCATATTTTATTTTAGCAAAATTGGACTCTATTTGAAAGCCCCCAACAATAGTAGTTGGAGCGCATCTATTCAACGCCATTGGATGCTGTAAGATTAAAGTTTGAATGATTGACAGAACCAGCTCCTGTGATACTGAGACAGCGATATCAACAATTTACGGCCCCGGTGCCCCCCCACGCATCCTCTGATATAATGTATCATCAGAAGTACCAAAATCGGCCACCTTTTGCGTCACACGTGGGAGACGGGATAGAAAATTCCCAATTATTCGTAACGCTAAGATTATGTCGTGCGTCGTGCACCGGCATGGGGCGTAGAATATGTTCATTGCCCACTAGAGCTACTATTGGCTGATTTCGAATCGAATCGCCAGCGGATGAGTATGGTGACATTTTCTTAAGGACAGCAAATGTATGTGGAACACGAAAAACAGAGAGTTGCTGACGGTGATTTAGTGATAACTCTAATTGGCTATGACAAAATCTTGAGACTATAATAGCAGTAACAGACTTCTATGACTTCCTTCCATGGTTAACTTCTAAAATCAGAGCCAGGAAGCTAGCAGCCATCTCATCAAGTATGGTTACCAAGAAGAACCTTAAGCGGGAGAGCCATATGACAGCACTCTCTCGGTTGCTAGGAATGAGCAAAGAGCCATCCAAGGCGTGCACAAGAGATGTAAGCCCTCTCAAAACCCATCCTCCTTAAACAACACCTACTCATTGATAGAAAAGTGTGGTTATCCGTTTATCAGAGATATTAAGGTTTTGGAACGTTGTAGAAATGTGTATTTGGAAGCAAGAATGATGCTTGATACAGGATGTGAGGTTCGAGGAGTCATCACAGATCAAGCTGTCGCAGAGGTCCTAAACATGTCTCATGAAATAGTCACATTTGGCAGCACGGATCGAGAAGAGCAAGGATTCATTCTTCTTAACGGCGAAATGCTTTATCCATATGGAGAGATCACGCTCCAATGGACTGGCAAGTCTTTTCGTAGAATGTTCGTTACCACATTTTTGGTGATCTCTGGAGACAAGCCGTGGCAGATCATCCTAGGTGCCCCAACAATACATGAATATGGGATCATGAAAGTTACAGGACTTGGAGGGATGGTGCCCTTGCCGCGAAAGAAATCGGCTGAAGAGCACGCAAAGGATAAGGAGCGGAAGAAACAACATGCGGATGAGGTTGCTGCCAACAACGCGAAGGTTGCAACTCATAAGAAAGACAAACAACAGGACGCTCGACATGCCAGTGCTAAGAAAGCAAAAGACTCTAGATCTTCGAAATGACCAAATTTGGCAAATGTTACGTTCGGTGGGGATGACGTGGAGAGGAAACTGATAGTTTCAAATGTCACTTTATACATTCGCAGGAACCTGGCAGGATCGGATCAGATGGATCATATTTATGCTGACTATTATGTTTCCTTTTCTGAGACTTCTGGTTTGTTTGGCGACATATACGTAGAAGGATGTTGAGTTGCGAAAAACACATTAGAGGTCTAGACTGTAGCGGTTATCATAAAATCACGGGTGTAGTTTCTGACGCGGTGATGTTGGTAGCTCCAAATTCAATGCAGACAAGATATCAAGTCCAACATGTCTTCCAGCTTCATCATCCATCTAATTGACGTGTCGATATAAAAACCACTTGAACAGGCGCAACCCTAAAAGAACGGAGCAGCTGTCAGATATAGAAATCAAGATGATGAGCGGAATCAGAACATACGTGGAAGTTGACCGAGAGCTGCTAAGCACGTTTTGCGTGCTTGAATCGGGTATTGAATGAGCTCACTAACTGGTTAGGTGCTACAATCTAGGTTGTAAATGATGTGTGACGAAATTCTGTCCCTGGTCCGTCAATGGGCTATTAAAAGCCAGTCAGTGCAGTGAAATCTGCGTACAGCCAAAGCCTCGTGTGACAATCGCACGTCGCATTCTGAGCTGTGAAGGATGAGCTTATCGAGAAAACACAACCTTCAGTAATTGCAGTGTACGAAATATTTCCTCACAATCTCATTAGCAGTGACCTTTGAAGAATACAAGTCCTAGCGCCCGAAATTCTCGACCCGTCCACACTACAGCATTCTGACGAGGTCCTTTTCGGTCAAGTTGATAATGAAACGATGGTGCTTTTGAAGGACTCAGAAAGAGTGAATGGAAAAATGGTCACCACTCATTTTGGTTATGTATGGCGACTCTTCTAGACTGCACATTTTAATAGTGCGCCCAAGACTTTCTTTAATCGGATAGTCAGCTTCTAGGAACGATTGCTTGTGCACTTGCCCCTTTGGCATTTTACTAATCTCTTCCAAGGATTCCCGTGTTTCTATTTCTTATCATTTGTGTGGGAATCACTCCTTGCAAACTCACGGCAAGCTTCGAGGTCTTCAAGGCGAAATTCCGTTTGTTAACTCTGCCCTGCAGTCGCATAGAAGTTAATATGTATAACGTTTTAAAGAGGTTTACTGGTACCAAGTAAATAGGTAAGAAGGAAAAACAAAAAGTTTCGAGGTACCTCCAAAAACTGGGAGCTTTCGGTCTGCTTACTCGAGTTTCTGAAGCAAGAGATAGAACAAAAGTGCATCTCAGAATTCAAAACTGTCATTGAGCGAGATAATTGATGATCATATAATAGAAATACGTAACTAATTATCATGTAAAGCAGTTCAAAAGCATCAGTTTAAAATATTGCGCTCAGTTCCAATTCCACACTTACACAGAGAGTGTTAAAAGTTAACATCCGCCGCGCTCATGTTTGCCACCGTTCGCCACAACGATAGCGCGAATTCTTAAGCAATCTCAAGGAGGACCAAGAAAGTTTACTCACCGAGTTTTACCAAGATTGCTGTAAACGTCAGAGAAACAGCACGGCAAGAGATTGTTGGGTTTGAGATGGAGCCAGAGCTGGACTCCCCCTGTTGTCGTCCAGTCAGCCCAATTCTCGAAGAGAAACTTAACAAAAAAGTCAAGCTAAAAATCAACATGTTGAAGTACAATATTAACAGACGTACTATAGGTTGTCAAGTAGTCTCCCGGGCTGGATCACCTAAGGTAATAGCAGCAGAGGGGTGTGACTTGGTTTGATAGCCCAACTAGGCCTTGAACAATGACATTGCACCTTCTGGAACCCAGAATAGTCTGGAGAAGAAAACCCCCCACCCCCACCATATGATTTCGTCCGGTATCCAATTAGGAAACAGAGCGGAGCAGTAAATGGTCCGTTAAGATCCCAACTGTAAAGGATATATTTGTGTGAGTACGAAACAGTGAAGTGATCGTGGACTTCTAATCTATATTTGTCGGGCCAGAGGGCAACGTGAAAACGTGTGATGGCAGATCATCCAACACAACTAACACATCGTATTTAATGCAACAAAATATCGACGGTAGGACGAACATGACAATGTAAGCAAGGAGCAACCAACAATCCTTAGTGGAATAGTTCAAGGGGTGGGGTGGGTGGACAACCGGACAGGGGATGGATGGTTTCGGGTTTTGGAAGGACAACGTGAAACAAATTAACTCTAAACAAGACCGTTTATAATTAGATGGGATTTTCGAATGAAGGCAGGATATGTTTTCTAACTATTCCCGAGAAGTTATCACAATACTAGTTTTGAAAATCCGTTTTGTGACGTGTTCCAAGTTCAGGGCTTGCGCCTATTAGCGCCATTGTGCATTTGAAGCGTGGGGAATGCATCTTCGGGCGGCGGGTACTCGAGTCACTTCAACTATTTTTAAAAATAAGATTTACCGCTTTGACGTAAACTTTCTCATGATCTGAGTACCGGATCACGTCTTTACGAACAAGTGGCAGTGCAGAACCCTTGGTTGCAAACGGGTTTGGATGGCATTTCTTACGTCGCCTATGCACGCCATAGACCTGGGGTCTTTTCCGCTGACCTCACTAACCATTCTAAACATGCGATGTGACACAGTTTAATGATCGTTTAACGCGAGCCTCATCAAAACTCTATACTTAAGTCAAGTATCTCCACATCTCGTAACTTGCTGCAGTCCATCATCATCTTTATCATCCTACTCTTCTTGTGTTGCAAATACTTTTTCAAAAATATTCGCTCTTATCCCAGCATTATAGCTTCATCGTCAAGTAATAATTGCGGAAATTTGAGAGTATAATTTAGACAAAGGATCCTGACACAACAACCTGAATATGAAGGATCAACAACAAAACATGCAAGACAGTTACTGGAAATTGCTCTTGGATTTCTTTATAAAAGTGTTACTGAAGCTGACCACTGTATCTATAAGGGGTTCTTATAATGTTTGTGTTACCTTCATTCCTGTAGGAAACATGTTCTGACTTAGTACTCAAGCATGATTTGCCGTTTACCAGAGACGTCCAAGTTCACAATCCAGCCAGAAATACCTACATAGACGCAAAGATGATTCTTGACACTGGATATGAGGGTCATGGTTTGATAACATACCAAGTCGTTCGAGACATCTTGGACATGCGGCACGCAGTTACAGAATACGATGATGCAAAATCGCATGATGAAGAATCTACGAACAAGAGTGCATGTGTCTGTCTTAATGGAGAGGAGCTTCGTGCAATTGGCAAGATTACTCTCCGGTGGAAGGGACGAGCCTTTCGAAAAGTCATTATCACCACCTTCCTCGTGATCCCAGGGGAGAACCTGCTATGGCAAATTGTTCTAGGCAGCCCGGTCATACGAGATAATGGCATATTGGTAACCGCGGGATTTGGCGGTATGCTACCCGTGCCTCAAAAGAAAACAGCAGAAGAGCGTGCTAAGGACAAGCAGCGGAGGAAAGAACACGAGGACGAAGTGGCCGCCAATAACGCTAACGTCATTGCTCATAAGAAAGAGAAGGAGAAGCAGAAACAGAAGGATGCTCGAAACGCAACAGACACAAATTCAAGCGGTTCCAAGTCTCGAGGTTGATGACCGCGGCAGTGAAAAAATGGTGGCAAGAGGACGAAGGAGTCGAGATGGATATACGGCGTTTGCTGTCGGCAGCGGGTTTGCGTAATGGCCATGGGGTATGGGATTAAGAAAGTTTCTCCGGCGTATCTCTGAGTTTGGTAGTGGGTTGGACAATGCTATTGTGTTGTAATTGCAGGATTAATGTTGGAAGTCGTGAACCCGATGTAGACAATTTCAACGGGACGTATTAGATTTCCATTACGACGCGCACGCGACCTTATCTCAAATATGTTAATCAGGCGATTAATGACAGACAAAGTCTGTTTCTTCTTTCGAGATCATCAAACAAGATACTCAACGTACTTGAGACAAATGTATGGATGAGTTGAATATATTTGATAGTCCAGAGCAGAGGAAGTTGTCGGCATCATCCACTTAATTGCTGAGTCGATATGAACACCACTTGTACGGCGGCAAACCTATACGAAACTTGGATTAGCAGTTGAACCAATGGTACGAGTGTTAATCGATGACATACGTTGAGGTTGCCGCAAAAATCTCTGCCTTCTTAGCGCTTGTCAATATGGTCAAAGACATCGTGAAGATGACTGTAAAGAGTGCCACCAACAACAACCGAATCTTCATTGAGCTTACACAGAAGAGAACAGCGATGGCTAGAACCGGTATCAAGGAAGCCACCACGACTGTAATACAGCTGATACACCTATGGATTATGTGGCCCTGATAGGAACAGACCCCGGATTCAATATCGACTCGTCTTTGGAAACGGCTACCGATTACTATGTGATAGAAAACTAACAGTTTTTCCGAGAACCAGTTCGAAAAGACGTCCGCATTCTTGGTAGCGTCGAGGCTTAATAAATCGATGTTGTGGTTCGCAGGACTGTCTTCACCACCCCAAATTTGATGATCGAGCCCAACGAGGCCTCGATTACCCATTGAAGGCCTTCGAAGCCACTCCCAAAGAACTTTTAGAGCGTGGGCTCGGGGATAAGGAAGGTTTTGAATCGTTGATTGCTGAATGACCGCATCATCTGTTTCATTCAAGCATATTAGCACAGTACTGGGCGTTCGGATATGCGGCTCGCCCACTGTATTGCTTGAGCTTCTTTCGAATGATACGAACCGTTTGCAGCTGCTCTGAATTTCCATCTTCGGCAGAACAACTGAGCCAATACCAATCTTTCGAATATATCGAGGAGCTACCGACTTGGCTATGCTTGTCGCGGTGTTCTAGCTGTAGAAGCTGGGTCTCGAGATGCACCAATTCTGCTTGCAGATAAAGAAGGTTTCTATGATTGAGGCTGCCAAATCGACGATATATAGAACTTTCGGGATGTGCGTCCATGTGGCATGCCAGCTTAGGATATCCCTCGACCGCTGCAGGAGAGCTGTTCATACTGAATTTCACAGAGAAGCATGACGGTTTACTCAAAAAGCAAATCAACCATATTCTGAATGAAAAATATGAAGCTCTGCGGAGGGCTGACTTTATCAAAGATCGCAACCACCAGGAAAACGCCCCTGGCACCTGCAGAACAGAGGCAGGCTGAGAGCCTCACGTTTTTTTTTACAGCACCATAAGATGAATGGTTCAGAGAAGGATCACCAAATAACCAGCAACCATTTGGTACCGAGTCTAGAGGAATAATTTCTGTAGTTTGGAGCTAGGATTGAAAGAAAGAATCCATGTTTGAAGGCCGACTCCACAACGAAGAGAGGCTCTTCGGCTATGCGAAAACCGAGCCATGCCAGTGCACTTAAATAAAAACAGATAGGCTTATGTTGGGAACATTGAGAGGCTTGATTGTACAGAAACATAACAGTCAACATGTCAAACGGCCAAACGGCTGCGCCATTTCGTCGGGATTCCACCAAGAGTCTCGCAATCGCGAGGCTTTGGCAAATGAGGCTTCAAAATTGCAGCCATAAGCAGAATACCCCGGCACTTGCAGAAGACTGTGGAAAGCCGAACATCTCAACGTCGACCCCAGGATTGTGATTTTTGTCAGATCGGTTTGAAAATTGTACTAAATCCACTGGGTGTGTACAAAAGCAGGAAACAGCTCTTTTCATATTGGCACAAATGATGCATTGTTGAGACCTCATCAGTTGTATATCACAACAGCCTTTCTATTCAATTTATACGGGTATCAGTAGGGTGCAACACGTACAGCTTATGGAAGGCTTCGGCTAAACTGCCACTCAGGCTCTCCCACGAACTTTAGTGGTCTTTGATCTGGGGCGCAAGGCTTTCCCTACGCTGCAGCTACCGAGCATGTAGGCTAATCGGTCTCGTTGAAACAACACACAATTTCGCAACTGAAGGAATCTCGAAGAAATAAGCACCAAGACAAGAGGCAGGAGAACAAAGCTGTAACCAAGAAGCAAGATCGGTCTAGACATAGCAAGACAATGGTTGAGAGAGACTAAGAGTATATAATAATGTCTGATAGTGAGTATGTAATGTAAAAATGATAATTACAAAAGACAGGAAGATGAGTACAAAAAATAGAGTTGGCCGTCTGCGCTTTTGGTCAACATAGAATTTTAGGATAAAGAAGAAAAAAAGGATTAGTAAAGAAAAGCAAGGAAGGTGACCGCCACTGGTGTTTCGTGATTATGATCAGAACAAGGAGTTCAGCGCGGAGTCGAGATCACACAGAATTTGCGGATTACAATAACGTTTCCGGCAAAGCGCTGAGCTACCAAAGCATAGAAACTTCTCATCCGGAGATCGAATTGCTGATAGAGTTTAAACAGTGGTCGTTCAGCCACGCAAAAAAGCCGTGCCACACTGATGGAGTTTATCAACAAGATGAGAAAACCTGGCACCTTGGCCTGAAGAAGAACCATTCAATTAGGTACACTCTACTCTGACACCGGTATCATTTAGTACGCCAACACCACAAAGCATGAGAAGACCCAAGACGCCTAAATTCCACCCTAACCTGGCACAGTAACCTGTGTTTATGTCATTTCCAACTCTGCGTCTCTTGCCATATGCGCTGCCTCAGAAACAATGAAGATAAGTCTTGTACCGTTGCCAGCAGTTTGCCAAATCTAGAAACAATGTTAGTAAATCAAAACTTGAGCGCAGAAAGCGGGTACTTACATCGAGATTTGTGTACTCCATGACAGCAGTCTGCCACTGATCCTTTGTGAAACCTTTGGCGATCACTCTGTCTTCCACCTTCTTCATGCTCAGTTCCATACCCAAAGAGTCTTCATCATCGTCATCAGCATCAGCTGGTCTGCATTGTCCTGCCTCAGCAAGCGCGCGGACCATGTTGTAAATACGGGAGCTGGGTGACATATCCTTTCGGTAACCATCTTGGTCCTGGTAGAGCGACTCTTTGCTGGCTTCAATGAGACGTAGCGCCTCATCAACGTCATCCTGAACCACAGTCTCGCTGAATCGAAGACGAGCAAGTGCTTGAGAAAGACGAACGATACCAAGAAGTGTACGAGGAGACGTGTGAGCAAATTGCTTCTTGTTTTTCTCGTCCCTTGATTGCTGCTCGCGCATCTTAACGTACGCCTTGACGATGTATTCCGAGACTGCGGTTGGTACGGTTGGGCTGAAAGTTCTGGCTTTTGCAATGTAGTGTCGAACTTCAGTAGGTGTAAACACCACACCTTCAGTATCAGGATGCTTGTTGTTCATGTGAACATAATTTACGTGCTGAGCTAGTAGAGAATCTGTATCTCGCGTTGGTGTGTCCAGGATGAGGAAAAGTACGTCGAAACGGGAAAGGAGGGCTGCTGGTAAGTTGATGTTCTCGACAGGAGATATCCGGGGGTTGTATCGACCATAGAGGGGATTTGCGGCTGCGAGAATAGATGTGCGAGCATTGAGGGTTGTTGAAATGCCTGCCTTAGAGATCGAAATCGTTTGCTGTTCCATGACTTCGTGAATTGCAGTCCTATCGCTGTCGTCCATTTTATCGAATTCATCGATACAGCAAATGCCATTATCCGCAAGCACTAATGCACCACCCTCAAGAATCATTTCATCGGTGACGGGATCTTTCATCACCGCAGCAGTAAGACCAACACCACTGCTACCTCTACCAGTTGTGTATACACCTCGTGGAGCGACCTTGGTAATGTATTTAAGCAATTGGGACTTTGCCACTCCAGGATCACCCATTAAGCAGATGTTGATATCACCTCTGATTCTCATACCATCTCCCATGACCTTAGTCGCACCACCGACTAGAAGTAGCAGAAGAGCTTTCTTGACGTCTAGATGTCCGTAGATCTCAGGTGCGATCGACTTGGCGAGGTACTCGTATAGATGACCAGAAGATTGGTATTGCTCGATTCGTCGCGAGATTTTGCTATCCGTGCTCATATCTTCATAAGCCTTCTTATGCTGTATAACGTGTTGGGCTTCCAGGTAAGTATCGGTCAGAAGACCAGCACGAATAGCCTTGAAACCAGTGTAAGGTGTTGGGAGAAAGATCCCAGCTACGTCGACTACGTCTCCAGGATTTATGCGTCTGACGAGAGCGCCGTGGCAAAGAATAGTTAGCATTCTCGGGATATGACCAACTGGAACCTGCTCTGCCATTTCCTGAATCTTGACTTCCTGAAAGGGCTGGAATTTGGAAGCTCGCGTAGAGTGGTGTAGCTGGCCCTTGGTCTGATTTGTTTTGCAGTCTTGAGATGGACATTCTACTAATGGCCCGAAGGTCTTTGAACCAACAGGTTGGAAAATTTCGCAACCACATCGATCGCAGGTGTAGGCATTGACTTCAACGGTTGGTTTCACGTCAGAAACTCGTGTTGTGATTCCACGTACTGTGATCAAATGACCTAGATGCTCTCCTCGGACCTGTCTTACTGCAAGAGCTTTTAAAGGTTCTCTGCTCCGTGTCCGTGGTTTAAAGTTGAGGGTATATCTTCGTGTCAGCTCAGCTGGAAAAAGCTCAGGCTCATCTGTTGGGTCGGTAGTCTCATCGGCGGCCCGTGTCAGAGCAGCATTACGGGCTGTCCTTTGCGACATCAAGACATCGAGGACATCATCCTTGTAATTCAATTCTCGGGTAGGGGGTGGCATGACCTTGTCAACGGCTTTCGACAAGATATCAAGATAATGCTTCGCATTCGTTTCGATCGATTCTACCAGCTTCATTGGTGTCTCATTCTCATCTAATTGTCGATCCCACTATTCGAGTGTTACTCTTGATGGTCTTACAACAAGCTGCGCATTTCATACCTCTTCCACGTCGTCCAGATCAATGGTGATTTCTTCCTCGTATCTGTCCGAAACTCTCTGCAAGAGCTCTAAATACTTCAATTTGGGTTCCTGAGCTTGGGCCCGTGAACGCCTGCGTGTATTTTGCTCTTCGTCATCCTCATCCATAAAGTCATACTCGTCGCTCAGATCGTCCTCATCGATGGTCATGCCTCCTAGCGCATGGGTGATCGAAGCTGCTGGGGCAGACTTGAACTGTTCCAAGAAGCCTTCGAATGCACCTAAAAGACCGTTAGTACTTGCACAGACTGTGGTAATAGATTTCGGACTGACTTTGGTGATCCTCATAATTGACCGGAGCTCTGAACTGTAGGAGTGCCATGTTTGCGCCAAACCCCTGAGTTGTCAAATATTTGATGGAGATGACCAAGAAGGAGAAGTCTTGTTGTCAGGTCCGCGGTATTCGTGTGCTGCTAGAGAGTACAGGAAGATAGGCTCGGAATTGGACGAGAAATATGTTGAATTGCGCGGTTGTCGCAAAGCTGCCCCTTCAGATGGCGGGTCCTGCAATGCGATCTTCCTAGTCGCGTCCGGGTCGGCGCGTAGCTCACGCGTTCTTTAAAGCCACTCACCGGCCAGAAATCTAGATTGCTTGGCATTTATCTTTACCGAGGCTCGGAGCGGTCGCATCACGAAGCTTCATGTTTCCCAAATGCAGTATCTCACGCGGGGAGCTTTCGCAACATAACATCTTTCTCTCTTTTTGCTATGGGACCTAGAAGAAACAGCCAGGCCATGTCGGCAGAGGTTGCCCTCACCCACCTCAAAAGTTGCCTTGTCAATTTACCAGCATCCTTATGCTCATTGCTTGTCAACCTCAATACAGTGAGTTAGCTGCTACCGTTTCGTCGTTCAAACTCCGTTCTGAATAGCATCAAGCCAGCTCAGAATGTCGTTGTCGAGCTCAACTACCGCGTACCTACATCCAACCCCACTACCTCGAATGGCAGCTCAACCTCAAAATCGATATTCGTCGGATGGACTGGCATGCAAAGCAAGCGGAAACTTGCGCCAATTGTCAACAGAGATGGGATCGCTGGCACAAGAGGCAATACAGGCCGCGAGCAGGATGTCTCGGTAGTTGAAATAGATGCGACGTTTGCGCGAACACTGGGTCTAGCAGATGGACAGAAGATTACTGCGACGTTACACATGGACCCTCCAGTCGCACATACTGTGAACATAGAGCCTCTTACTGCAGATGATTGGGAGATCATAGAATTGCATGCCAACTTTCTTGAAATCAACCTCATACATCAAGTACGAGCTTTACCGAATCCCAGCTACACATCGGCTTCTGGATCTGTTGCAGCCCCTCATCCACTCACCCTCCACCTATCTCCTACGTCAACTGCGAATATAGTAATCACCTCCCTTGTGCCTGCGCTGCCGTCAAGCGCGCAGTTTGCCAAATTGGCACCCGATGCCGAGGTCATTGTTGCTCCCAAAACTAGATCAAAACCATCCAGATCATCTGGCGAGAGCAGAAGCGTGACATCAAGAAAGAGTGCAGGGGGGAGAAGTGGTGCGAGCACCGTCAGGAGGAAGAGTGGTCACGAAGAAGCGAGGCCTGCGATGTTTTTTAGAGGGCTGGACCGAAGCAACTGCGAAGAATATTTCGATCCTGGAAAAGATGCAGAGAATCAAGGTATGAAGGTCTGGGTTGACCGAGATGTTCTCCTCTCTAGATCTTTAAAAGGAGTCAAATGGGCATGTGTGACTGTTGTCAGACCTCCAAGTTTGCAAGCACCCATTGATGCACAGAAACTGCAGCAAGAGCTTGAGATCATGCGGGATGTTGGAAAGGTAGCTTCGAAGGTGGTGGCAAGAATTGTTCCTTGGGATGATCCGCCTGATAGTCAACATGTTGCACTATCATCATCGCTTTGCTCTTCAATGGCTTGTGAGGGACTTGTCGGTGGAGTTGTAAAACTTGAACCAGCTCCGCCTCAACTGGATCGCGCTTCGGCTGCAAAGCGTCCGGATGATACCGCATCTAAATCCGCGTCTCAAGTCATCAAGGTGTTTCCTTTTGCCGTCAGCTCCAGCAAGGCGTCTGACGGTCTCAAGTTTGGCGGCGAGAGTAATGCCCAGAGAGTGGAGACTTCGATGTTAATACAGAAGATTTATGGTGGCGACGATGAATCGGACGGTATTCTTGATGGTCCGCTAACAGATGGATCCATTCTCGGAGCGAATTCGAGTGAGAATCCAGCGTGGGCAGGAGGCATTCTTCGATTTGAACAACGTGCTACAGAGTCTACGAAGAAACCTTGTCATTGGTTTATAGGTTCAGAAAGGAAGTTTACGATCGATGTGCAACCGCCGATACCAAAACCCTTGTCGATTTCGAATAATGTCATCGGCGACCCTCTGCCGGTTATTGCTCCATCTCTCGTTGGAATAGACAGCCTCATTGAGCAATTGCAGTCACATCTTTTACATATGTCGTCTGTGCTATTGACCGGAGCGCTTGGATCAGGCAAGAGTTCTGTGGCACATCTTCTTGCTCACCGATTGAGGGCAAATACTTTATTTCACACCACGTATATTTCATGTAGGAAGTTAGTAAGCCATGAAACTCAGGTCTCTACTATCAAAGAGACTTTCAATAGAATGTTCATGGACGCATCCTGGGGAGCCAGACTTGGCGGAAAGTCTCTCGTTATCTTAGATGACCTCGACAAAATCTGTCCTGCTGAAACAGAGCTCGAAGTTGGGAACGACAATGGTCGAAGTCGCCAGATAAGCGAGGGAATATGTAGTATTGTTCGTCAGTATTCTGGGAGAGACAGTGGAATAGTTCTCTTTGCTACGGCACAGGCAAAGGAGTCCTTACACAATGTGATTGTAGGCGGTCATGTCGTCCGTGAAATTGTGGCGCTGAAAGCTCCGAATAAAGAGGCACGAAGGAGGGTTGTGGAAATGGTAGTGAGGCAAAATGCTTCTGACAAGATCCATCACACACGAGACGTTAGCAGCGTTAGCAATGGCAGTCGTCCTGTAACCGCCAATGGCAGCGTCGGCCACGAAGATGGCGGCTGGATGGACGGCTCAAGTGTAGTCAGTAGAAGTCACAGAGGCGGGAAAGCAGATGGATTTGTCATTTCTCCCGATCTCGACTTTCTCGATTTGTCAGGGGAGACGGATGGATATATGCCGGGAGATTTAGTCCTACTTGTTTCTCGAGCTCGCAGTGAAGCATTGATCCGATCTGTGTCAGAATCCCCGGATGATAAAGATTCCCATGCTGTTGACTTGAACCGAGGAGACTTTGATAAAGCTTTAAAAGGATTTACACCAGCATCCTTACGAAACGTTACGCTGCAAACAAGCACAACCACTTTCGCCTCAATTGGAGGTCTCCATGCTACTCGAAAGATCTTGTTAGAAACCCTCCAGTATCCTACGACATATGCTCCTATATTCGCACAATGTCCGCTTCGACTGCGGTCTGGTCTGCTGTTATATGGTTATCCTGGATGTGGAAAGACCATGCTGGCTTCTGCTGTGGCAGGAGAATGTGGTCTGAATTTCATCTCCGTCAAAGGTCCTGAAATTCTCAACAAATACATCGGAGCATCTGAGAAGTCCGTCAGAGATCTTTTCGAGCGAGCAGAAGCAGCCAGACCATGCGTTCTATTCTTCGACGAATTTGACTCCATTGCCCCAAAAAGAGGCCACGACTCTACAGGCGTTACAGACCGTGTAGTCAATCAACTCCTAACCCAAATGGACGGCGCAGAAGGTCTATCCGGCGTCTACGTCCTAGCAGCAACATCACGACCCGACCTCATCGACCCCGCCCTTCTCCGCCCCGGCCGTCTCGACAAAAGTCTCATCTGCGACCTCCCCTCCCTCGAAGACCGCATCGACATCCTCCTCGCGCTCGGCAAGAAGCTAAAACTATCCGACGAAGTCATCTCCTCCCTCACCGAAATCGCCTCTCGAACAGACGGCTACAGCGGCGCAGACCTGCAAGCCCTAATCTACAACGCCCATCTCGAAGCCATCCACGATGTCCTAGGCGACCAGGACCATACCGACGTCGGCAAGAAATCAAATGGCGTGTCTAAAAATCAGGAGTTCATACAATTCCGCTACGGTCTCGACGAAGACCTCGCAGACCAATCCAGCACCGGAACCAACAAATCCAAACTCCTCGCCGAACGCCTCGCCATCTCCGCGAAACTCGCCGAGATCAAAGCCACCAAAAAACGCGCGAAACTCGCACGTCATCCTCTTTCAAATAAACATATTAAGGATGGAAAGGAGGAGAAGGAACATCAGGAGGTTATGATTGCGTGGAAACATGTGGAGAAGAGTCTGAAGAGTACGAGGGCTAGTATTAGTGCGCAGGAACGGCAGAGGCTGGGCGCGGTGTATAGGGAGTTTGTGGAGGGTAGGGATGGGGTTATGAGGAGTGGTGAGGGGGGGAGGGAGGTTGGTGGGAGGACTAGTTTGATGTAAGTAGCTGATAAAAGTTTGAATGATATAATTTTTGTGATTGGGTGGATGGTTCAAGTTTCATGGCTAAATGAGTTGGTGGGATACCTTGTGGAACGCTGAGATGATATCTTGGCCAAGAACGTCCGGATTTAAGAGCCCGGTGTTAACGCGAACAAGGAGTCTAGACCGAACCTGGACTCGGCGCCGATGCCTCTGTGTAACCGGAGACTTTTTGTTGGTATTAGTCTTGACCGTACATATATATATATATATATATGTATATCTCCCTTCGATCATTGGAATTCACGTAGGAATTCACGTAAGGACTTATGCTTATATAAAGCTCGATTGTATTCAAGGGCCAAATCTGAGTTTAGGACCTCCATCAACTCTTGCTTTTCACTTACTTCGTACATAAACATCAGAAAGTACCAAAGTAACCATTCAGGATGACAACCTACGATATCCAAAACTATCTTTTGGATAGAGCTAATATCCACGATACCGTGACTAAAATGGTACGTCTCCCCTAACATTTCCCCTTAATTTATTACTAAAACAGTAGTAGTCAATGTACCTCGACATGTCCCGCATCGAAGCCCTCAAAAAAGAAGTCTTCCACACCAAAGTCCTCGTCGATTACACGAGTATGTTTAGTGGAGAGCCGAAGTTGGTCAATGGGGAGGAGCAGGTTGATAGTTGGGCGAAGCAGATTTCGAAGATGGATAGTTGGCAGCATGTTACTACGTAAGTATTTTTGAGAACGGGGATGGTGGATGTGGGTCGAGCTGATTGATGGTTTAGAGGTATCTTGATTGAATTGCCGCAGCCTGGTGCGGGCGTTGACGTTCCGGAGACTGCGACAGTGTTGGCGAATTGTACGGTCAATTTGTCGAGGAAGGGGGCGAAAGGGGATTCGGATACTAGGAACGGGGTATTTGTTCTGAATTTTGTGACTTCTGGATGAATATGCTGATAAGGTGGTAGGGTCGATATCATATCGAGCTTACACGGACGAACCAAGCGGGTAATCCTTGGAGGATCTCAAAGTTAAAGGCTGATTTGGTGTGGGCTGCTGGGAATTGGGATGTCTACTCTGCGATGGACTGATTTTCTTATCTGGCGTATATTCGTGATTCTCCTTCAGCAGCAGAGTAGCGAGGAAAATTTTGTACGGAGTCGGGATCTTTTTCATTTCGAAAAGGAATAGTGAGCCTCTTGCACATAGTGGTGCTGTCGGTATCGAAAGGCCTCTGGATCTCGCGCAATTCTCTGGTAAATTGAGAATTTATTGATCACTTTTCGCTCACATTTCGCCGGATGCCTATTGTCCCATTTCTTTCTTTCTCCGTGTATTTTTGCAGCTTCTAGAATACTGACATAGCATTACCGATCATCGAGTGGCATAGGCTCGAGCCCACGTTCTGCTAGTTATGGAATGGAAAATGTAAGTGCAAATCTCTCATGAATTGTTGAGGGCTTACCTAGATACCAGCATTGATTAGCATCTATACTGTTTGTTAAATGCTGGAGACATAATCTTGAATGCGTCGAGTCAAGTTTTGGGTAGCGCGATTTAATCATCCCAAATCGACTCAATCAACACTACAACTGGAGATAAGATACTCCAGGTTCATGAAAAACTCAAACCTAAGAAAGGAACTCGAGGGGGAAGGGGTCACGTTTTCCATCCTGAAATTCCAGGAGTTCGAATGAATGGCTGCCCAATCTGCTCTTCACCTTTGAAACTTCTGAACTTCAAATTAACGACGAAGAACGCCAAGATGGGAATGGGATGATAAATGGGAGTTGAGTCCTGTGTCAACAAGTACCGTTGTACAAAAAGAAAGCTTTGGTTGGATTTCTTGCAGTAGATTTGAAGGCACGCGAGAGAGGTTGAGATCGCGTGCAAAAGGATCAGTCAGTAATTACTAGTCTCATTGTCACGACTGGTGAGGAAGGCGCGGTGGGTGACATAGTTTCGCGTATCGTCTTCATCTCACAACAACCTTGGAACTCCGCACCCGCATTAGTACATTCTTCAAGTTGTCATCGACTGCTCAGGTGCTTGTCGATATTACCTTCGTCGTCGACTTTTATCACCGAATGTACAATCTAGGCTCCAGATTTATTCGGAATCCCTCAGGTGCGAAAGAAGGCGCACTCATATATCGTCTTTTCTTACGACACCGTTCGTCTCAACGACAACGCGTCGGAGACACTCTGGTCTCATACCTAGGTGGTCAGTCACTGCAAGCGCGCTTCATTGACGCTCTTAATATACTACACAGACACCATCACCCTTTGTTTACCCCATTGAGCTTCGTCGGAAACGCGGACAGCAAAAGGTTGTTGCCAGCTGCATAGGACAAGACGGCTCACTACTATCAACATCAAAACCTTCGTCTCGTATTAACGTTAGGAACCTGCTCCGACACTTTTTCGATGACTGTTGTTTCGAACGACAAGATTCTGGTAACTGACTGCAAAGAAGTCATCAATATCTCATGAGGGTGCATGCATCGCAGCTCTAGTCTGACTCGTGGTTGCATATACTGCTCCTTCACTCAAGGCCAACTAATGAATCTCTGGATGCTAACACTTCTGCTGAGTATTTCGATAAAAGCATTGTCGCCGACCCCAACGTGGAAGCAACCCAACCTTTGACCAAAAGTTCGGGAAATTTTCAAAGGGTATTGACTCAGAAATCTATGTTTTCGCAACACCGCAGAGCGCAAAACATTCGAAATGCCAGCCAAAAATAAGGGAAAAGGCTCTCAGACTGCCACCTCCTCGCCACCAACACTTGATACAGAGTTCGATAAGCTCGTCGCCTACTTACAAAAAGGATGGACGACAGATGGTGCAATGCCGTAAGTAAAAACCGCGAAATCTTTCCTGAGACATATCCTTACACATTTACAGGAATTACACCAGCTACAGAGCATTAGCAACCCTCCTCAAAAAGCAACGTACGAATCTAGATGCTGTAGATCTGGAAGTCATTCGACGAATTGTACTCGCACTCGAGAGGGATGAGCAAAACTTATGCGATCGCCTGCCACCTGCGGTACTGTGCATATTGATCGAGGCGATTTTGCAGGCAGGTTACTGTCGGGAAAGTGAGCGTGGTTTGTTTTTATTGGCTGTATGTGAACGAAAAGTAGTCTTCACAGTTCTGTCTGACTTTATCTAGGATTGTCTTTGCCATGTACCCCAGACGCAGGATGCCCGAAAAATAATCCAAGACAGGAAGCATACTATCGGAGAGAAATGTTTGAATCTACTCATGAAAGGATTTGTTCAAGGACCCAACAAGGATGACATTCGGAGATGGGTATGATATAACCAATACGGTGAAAGAATGAACTGATGGTGTCTCAGATTGGTATCCTCATTATCCAGTTATTCCGCGGTGCACCCAAGAACATCGAGAGGATAGAGCTCGGGTCGAACGAACTACGGTACGAGTTATTTCCCATTGTCACCTTCAACTTCTGATTCGTAGCCTAGGCAGCAACTTGGCCCTTTTTTGAAAGCGGAGAACAACGAGATCCTAAGAATTATTTGCGGTGAAATTATTAGAGTTCTTGGGGGCGCTGGGGTTCAGATAGAGTCACTATGGCCCGCTGGCACGTCAAAAGATGCTCTGACGAACTTTCCTACGTGTACATCCCAGAACAATAGCTGGAGCAAACAATTTCAAGCCTACTTGGATGTGACGTATGAGACGCAGAACTCTGCGGTCGGTGGACAGTAAGTCCAATCCATGGTGTACCAAGCTTCAACTCACCTCTACGATAGGAGAGGGCTCTTGTATTTTGCATCTGAGTACCGGACCACGCCAAAACAAGTGTTTAGAAATAATCAAGGTTGCTATCCAGTTTGGTTAGACCTTGAAAAGGTCACAATGTTTTCTCCGGACGACGGACAGTCAGTTAACCATATTCTCGATATTTCCCGCGGCACAATCGTACGGATCGTTCTCAATGCACCACAGAATTCGCAGCACGGGTCACATGTCACCTTTGACTTGAAAAAGAGTTCTGAATATAGATGTTCTTTAAATGGTGCGGACGTCGAATTGACAAGTGTACACATTTTCGGAGACCAGCATTTAGTGGCGCAATTCGGAGAGGAGTATTTAGCAACCTGCTATGATGAAGTGGAATTGGTCGACCAGAGCGAGTTTGCCGGGGCTCGTCAAGAAGCAACGCCCCTCGACGATGACTACGAAAATGGAATCCATGAGAACGCGACACAACAATGTTTCATCACCAAAAGCCCAATCGTTCTTCAGGCGGTACGGGATGAAGTTGAACAGTCGATTGACGGTGAGGCCGCGGATGATAAGGAAGGAGTTGAGAACAAAGATTTGATGGGGGATTGGTTCCAGACATTCGAGTCGCAGCCCATAGCCATTGACCAAGGCGACAAGCTATTGGACGACAATGACATGAGTGATAAGGAGTCTCATGTGGTCTCTGAACAAAACGAAACGCTTTGGAATGGGGACGTGTCTTCTGCTTCTGGTCTCACGAATGTAATATCAATCAATAACATACCTAATGACGCAGAAAACAACACACTAAATGAAACAATCCAGCAAGTATTACCAGACGATGGGACAAAAAATCACCCACCCTATCATGAGGCAGAAGACAACACTGAAGTTGAGGTAAACAGAATTACCATTGAGTCAATTCAGGAGGAACACTCTGGAAAGAACGGCACGAAATCTAGCAATTTATCAGCTTCACCAGCTGGAAGTGGTCAGGGAAAGTCGCACATTCATATTCAAACGACGACAAGCAAGAAGCAACCACTCGCTTCGATGAAAGGTATCAAATCTAAAGCGAAGACACCGATCACTATGAGCCAGAGCAAGGAAGCCAAAAATGTCCCATCAAAAGAGCAAAGTCAATCTGCAATCGAGAAATCACGAAAGTCTAGATCATTGCCACATGTCCATGAATCAGACATGCAGTCAGATGTCTTGTCTGAGGTCGATGAGCATGATACTTCCACCCCAAAGCTCAGGAAGCAAAGATCGACTCAGGCTGAAGCCGTCGCAAAAAGGAAATGCCAACAAAGTAAAACAGCCGAGCGAAAGAGCGCACAGATTGAGAAAAATATCACGCCTTCAACAACAATCAAATCTGACCCTAACTCTCTTGACATTTTTGACGTGCCGCCAGGTGAAGATCCGCGGCTGTCGAAGTTGAGTACACGAAGTCCAGTCAAAGCCACCAAGAAGAAGCCCAACAAGTCCGGAGCCGCAGGAAAAAGAAAGTCCGTAGCACAAGCCAAATCCCAGCTTGAGAAACCAGCGCCGTCCAAAAATGACCAAAACTTAGTTAGAACCTCTCAGCAGCCAGCGCGGCGTAGAAACCCGGCACGTAAATCCCAGAAATCACAGGATGAGATGGATGGGACTGTAGTCGGTTCAACAACAGAGTTTGGCGTCGTCGAACGGCAAACTGTTTTGGTTACAAAAACCAAAGTCATAATTTCCAACACGGAGCAGGAGATAAATGTAAATGCTACCGCTGTAGCGACACGTCCGTCAGAAAAACAAAGTCCGAACCAGACGCCGGTCAGATGCGACGCGGTACAATCCGGATCTCCACCAAAAAATGGAAATATACAAGAAGATGACTATGAAACTGTGCTCTCGGTAGCAAATGGCGTGGAATCGGAGCGTCGAATCAATACAAACGCTGCTAACGAGAATTCGGCCAAGTCGACAATGGCACAGAAATTGACTCAACGTCTCTCGTCCGTAATCGACGAGGACTGTCCATCAGCTAACAAATGCGTTGACCAAAAGGGGATTGCGACTACAAAAGTCTTAGAGCCGAGCCCAAAGCGACCGAGTGTTTCTCATCAGGCACCCCCTGGTCCAGACGACGTCAAAGAAAAAATAGCCAACGCCTACGGCTCAGGAAACAGATAGAAGCATAGAAAAGTCTTCGGCGGAACGTTCAACAAGATCGGTCGAAGCCAAGGTGAGCGTGGCCGATGATCATTCAAAGGGCACCCGAAAACGCAAGGCTACACTAAGTGAAGCTTCGCCTTCGAAGGAAACCCGACATAAGAGACAGTCTCAAGAGAATGTGCCCATCCGCCGAAGCCCTCGGATACAAGCAAGCAAGAAAGAGAAACCGACAGAGACTGCTAATATGGAGACATCTAAACTCCCCATCACTGGCGTGCCAGAACAAATCTTCCCGGCTCGAGTGAAGGAGGGCCCCCGAAAGAAAATTGCCAATATTGCGAGCCTTAACACAACACCTATTTCAAAGCCTCCTCTGCGAAGAAGTCCCCGTTTGGCTAAGGGTGAGGAGGATGCTGAAGTGGCCGTGAGTAAGAGGCTAATAGATGAAAGTACGGCCCGCAAAGTGAGGATGATTGGTTTTGACAAAAATGGGCCGAAGAATCAAGGAACAACAAGTGCTCCGGCAGATGCATCTACCAAGAGAACGTTGTTCGCGACCAAGAGAAAGCTTGATCCGGCAGAGCCTACCTTGGTCGTCCGCCCTTTGAAACGACAGAATAGTAGCCCTGTTGAGCCCGAATTGGAGAAGTATGATGGGGAAGATATGCAACCACATCTTGCAAGCAGCCCCCCAAAGGGTACCTCAGGACAAGATAAACCTATTCCCCTTCTCAATCGATCCCGGTATAGGCACGTGTCGAACTCGCAAGGCTCGCGAGTCACTCCAAATGGCAGCCCTAGACCAACAGCTAGTGCATCTAAGGTTGACCATATAAGCAAGATTCAGGCAAAGTTGGACAAGACCGAGATACCCGACGTGAAAGCGAAAGAAGTTACCAGCCAGCCTCCACTGGTCTTCCGAAGCGGCTCGACGTTTGGGCCTAAGATTGCTCTAGGAACTCGCACGAAATCACGACCCGCTTCTTTACAAGAAGATGAAGAGGAAACGCGTTACGTCGCTCATCACAAGACAAAAAGCGGGCAGTACGAGAACGTGAAAAGCAAAGAGCTTGTGACCGAACAGAAAACTTTGGCAGATCCATTTCTTGAAACCAAAGAGTCAAGGATAACAAGCGATTTCAACAAAATTCTTCAGACGGCTACAACACGACAAAACCAACAAAGAGTTGCGCTTCCGAATGGAAAAGTCTTTGGGGTCAATAGCAAAAACAAACGAAAGGTAGACGACGAAAATGAAGAGACCTTCGTAGCAGAGAAATCAGATTCGTCTGTTCCAAGTATGAGTACCGACAACTCATCAGATGATATGGACAGCGAGGCATCAAGAAGTCCACTAAAAGAGGTATCTGCGAAAGATACATGGAATATTGCTCTTCGACCGCACTATCGTACATTCGCCGATGCTGTACACCGAGTCGCAGATGTAAGTGACTTCATCTTCAGCCATGTTTAACACTGACGTTATCAGGACATGATCATTCGACTACAGGGTGAAGAGGAAATTCTCGGTCTAATAACGAAGCAATATCAGCAGAACGGGAAACAGATGATGAATAGTGTTTTCCATACCCGAAAACAGCAAAAGGCGGAGGTAGTGCGGGACTTGATGGAGAAAAAGAAGGCTCTCCTGAACACTTACAACAACTCTCGAGGTTTACTCGCCAAAACTAGTCAGATCCTGAAAGAGAACTCCATCACGGAATTCGAGAAGCAGTGGAAGACGAAGCAGGCGGGCATCCATGAGCATCTTGCGATATGTCGTGAACAAGTATGAAGAAGTAGCTGAAGTTTGTCATGCAGACATTGATGAGGAAGAGATTTGAAAGATCAATAGCTTCGTGTAGCTATAATTTTGCTGGATTTGCTTATTTTTAGATACTATCTTTGGCATTTCATGACGGAGGATTGCTTTACATCTTGCTTGTGGGAAATGTTGGCTCTGGTCGGTGTAGGTATGATTCAGATGAATTGAGGATAACAGCTAGATATATCGCGGGCTTCAAGGTTAATATAGTAATAAGAAACAAACTCACTGTATGTTTGTAAGCTACTGTCACTTCCCGTGGTCAAACACGTTGCGACATGGGTATCAAAAGGGACCTTGTGCTGGTGTAACCACTGAATTTGGTATTTATTCGAATGGATGGAAAAAATACTTTATATTTGGTTTGTTATTCCAAGTAAACAACAGTATCTTAAAACTCTAATGAGTTAATAATTGAAAGCCCTCATTTACTCTTGATCATTGAGTTGATTGTCCTCCAAGCCATGGGTATGGGTACTACTGAGGGAGTCGGGATGACGTCCGGATTGGAGCCGGGATCATGGAAATGCCGACGATCATCCGTGGATCCCAGTTCCTGGAATCGTCCAGACTTCTCCAGGTGGTTACGAATACTCATTCCCAAATTCTACACACACCAGAAACCTACTTGCAGCATTTGAATTTGTCTCTCGACCACCCAAGAACGAATACAGGTTAAACGCCGAGTTATCATCCTATCCCTCCAGCGCTACGAACGAAGAGTCGTGCCTAACACACCCCGCCAGCCCTGCCAGAGACGAGAGACATGAGTAGTAGGGGATTTCATCCCTTCAAGGGGAGAGTCTCAAAGCATTTCGGGGACTCAGTACGTCCCCTGCAATCCTCTACATCTGTTTCTTTTTGGATGTCACCTTTGGGGCGCAGATAACATTATCATGGGCATACTTCTGTTCAAGTCAAGATGGAGACTAACCGCTCGCTTTCGCAAACAGCTTGCGCCTGATGACGCTTACCTTTCATGTAAGTACATTCCTGCCTCTTACAGATACCGCATAGGATTGAAGAGCTGACAGTACCAGATTACGATATACGATGTGTGTAGCCTCACGCTTGCAGCCAAGCTTGTGGCATGGAAATCGAGCTGATGACCCCGCAGTGACGAAAGAGGATATCGATACTTTGAAGAATGACTGGCTTACAGACAATGTAAATGCGACATCCACACTCTGCTTGTGCTCCAGCTAACATTGTGTAGTGTATAGCCTTTTGGGAAGAGTACGCCACCAACAATGCCGCCAGCCAAGGCTCAGCTAATCGACCTGATTTAGGTATCTCGAACGCGAAGAACTGAAACGATATCCCTCCTCCCATATCGTCCTCCTCCGGCCGTCAATGGCATTTATGCTAATGCAAACACCGAACGCTTTAACCCTCAAAGACGTCCTCCCCGATTTCAGCAAAACGACACATATCTTCCTACCCATAAACGATGCGCGGAATGTCTCGGTAGCGGAAGGTGGAAGTCATTGGTCGCTCCTGCTCGTTTCTGTTATTGACGGAGTTGCTTTCCATTACGACTCTATGACTCCGAGCAATTACACGGAAGCCCAGGGCGCTACGAGGCAACTGAGTGTTTTGCTAGGGAGAGCGTTGAAATTTATGAATCTGGAAGATTCGCCACAGCAGGAAAATGGAAGCGATTGTGGTGTTTACGTTTGCATTCTCATGCGACATCTACTCATGAAAAAACTGCTATCTGCGAATGCGAGGGAGAAGGTATCTATGAGTATGGGTGGGAAGTTGGTGGATGCAAATGGGGGTCGTAAAGAGATTCTGCGGACGATCGAGGGTTTCCGAAGGGAGGGCGAGCGTCGAAGATCGTATGTCGCACCCCATCATCGTCTGATTTGTCCAAGATTTCCTTACGACTATCGGGGTCTGCGGAGGCCGTCTAGAAGTGTGGAGGCCAGTTCTTCCTCATTCTTCAAGACAGTTTCCACAAGTTCTGAGAGCTCTCTGAGTCCGGCGATCAGTTCATCGTCACGCTTCGAGACTGCTTCTATGACTCCTCAGAGTTCTCTAAGTCCGGAAATCAGTTCTTCGTCGAGCTTTACAACGGCTTCCTCGAATCCTGAGAACCATTTGATTTCTGAAAGCGTTGCTACTTCTTTTTCAAACTGAGCGATTTGTATTTCTGACTTTCATCCGTACCACCAAAGCGCTTATTTATCTTCTTCATTTATACCCCCACATAGTATCAAGTATATAGCAGCAGGTCTGACATTAGCGTTAAATAGGCACGAAGATTCAAGAAGCGCAAGTCCTTTCGGTAAAGGCAAATCCCATGATTCGAAGAGTCCTCCTAGAATTGACTCTTGACAATGTCTATCCGTTCTAAAACACGAGTTCTACGGCGATATGGACGCAATTGCATGATGGTGTAAAGGTGAGCGTGTGGCGTATTTGGAGTTTCAATATCTTGCTTGGGAAGTGAAGGTGAAGTTGTTGTGAAATGGGTTTGATTGATTGATGGCTCTTTTGCATTTTTTGGAGTGCTGATGGAGGTTGCTTGGGATGGGATTAGGTGGGATGTGTAGGATTTCTGGGGATGCGTGCTGGGAGATGGCAATGGGAAGGAAGGATGGGTGTGAATGGCATGGCGTGTAAGTGTGGGGGTATATAGGGTGTGCTTAGTGCTGAATTGGCTAAGTTGCTTATGGTCAATTGAAGATTATGCTTCAGATTGCGGGAATGGAGAATATACGTTAGTAAGTTAATTTGCGCTGGCGACTTTTCTTTTCGATCTACGTATATTGCATCTACTCGCGATAGCCATTCGTGAAGTCTGGTTAGGACACTTTACATTTCATTCGTAAATTCATTCGTAGTCATCAAAGGAGAGTCCGAACAGCAAGAGATTCGCCTCGTGTCTAGTTATGTTCTGAAAAAATGATCGTCGCAATATATTTATGAGACGAGGAACCGAGAGTGCTACGCGATTCTAGCAGAACTTCAGACGATAAACGCAATTTACCAACCTCGATTCCTCTCCTTCTCTAGCTAAAGCTCATGGGTATCACTTATTCATCCGACTCTTACACACCAGTTCCCCATCCGTTTCAGACGCCAAATATCTACCCTATCTCAAGGTTCCTGCTCCCTAGACCTATATCCGAGTCCTGTTTCTCTCTTCACAGAGACATCCCTCCTCCTACGGCATCAGAATCGTCTGTACATATCACTCAACCCCCTTGGAGAATGCATACCCGCGTCGTCGTCACTGACGAATAATCCTTTTTCTGAAACTTCATCCATCGCTTCCTCCTCACGCCTTACAATCTTTTCTTTACCCTTGCCTTTCCCCTGAGATTTCTCCTCACCACCACTACTGCCCTTCTTAGCCAAATACCTCCCCACCACCCCCTCACTCACATTCTCCACCGGCTCCCAACTATCATCCCAGTCGCCCACCCATTTAATCAGATAATACGTCTGACGCACACCCGAGGCGTCGATGTACGACGTGTCGTCGAGGATGGTGTCGACTTCCCACTCACTCTCGCCTTCTTCCTCTGAAGAACTCGACAGCACGTCCCCTCGATCCAAGGCTTCGTCTGGGTTTGGAGGGGAATACGGTTTATGCACTGATTTCAATGGCGAGGAGTGAGATGCGGCGGTGGAGAGGTTGAACATATTCGGTCCGGCGCGGGGGAGGGATGAGTATTTCTGTGCTATAGTCATGTTTTTCTTGGGAGACTGAGCGAGAGGGGTTTGCGTCCGGATCTGGGACTGCCGTTCTAGGGATTCGAAGGTTTGGTAGGCGGTCAAGGAGGAAGATGCAGCGGTTGGGTTGCGGGAGGAGAAGAAGGGACTTGGTGCTGTGCTTGCTGAGGGGGAGGCAGCTGTTCGACGGGGTGTGGATGAGGAGGAGGGTGTTTGACGGGGTGGTGCGGTTGTAGAGCGAGATCGTGAGTTTCTTGAGATAAAATTTCGTGGGTCGATTCGGAGTTGCGCTGCGATTGCCAGTTCATCCTCGTCAATTTCCTCGCCGGAATCATCTAGCCCAGCTAACACGCTCGCCTGAGGGTTAGTAAGGGATGGCCCCTTCGCCTTTTGCGATTTTGTTGGGGAAGTGAAAACGGCCGTTTCTTCCTCTACGAGCTGTCTCATCCGCGCCGGTCCCGCTGCAGCAGACGATCTCCGCTTCCCCACCGGAACAGCTTTCGCTACACCCTTCCTCTTCCTCCTCTGCTTTGGCTTCACAATCTCCACACCACGTGACGCATTCATCTTTACTTCCCTCTCAGCATCCGCCCGAACCTCCTCTTTCCGCTTACTCTCCTCGATATCCCACTCCTCTAATGTACGTCTGGATACCCATTTCAAGATATTCTGCGGCTTGACACTCACCCTCAACGCCGGTTTCTCGGGGTACGTAACCACGTAGAACCAAGTTCCGTCAGGCCGTGAGATTTCATCCTCGATCACCCCGTCTTTGTCGTGTGAAGGCATGATGGAGAGGGGTGAGAGGGGGGGTCCGGAGTTGGGGATGTAGATGGGTCGCTCGGCGATTACGAAGTCGAAGTAGGATGTGTGGGTTGAGCGGCCAAGGAGCGCGTCGCCGGAGTGGCTGAGGAATTCGGTTGTCATGATGAGAAGAGAAGGTGGGAGATTAAAGGTGAAGCACTTGTGAGTTAGGCGAGTGAGTACTCGGTTCTATAAGGTATGAGTGAGGTTGATAGTCGCGACGTGGTTTTGGGGCGAAGCGAGGTGTACGCGCAGTCACGTGTCGTATGCTGATAGCCGTACGACCCGTCTCTTTCCTTTCTTGAGGTCGTGAAGACCTTGGAGTTCGAATCGAGGCTCTATTACATGATGAGCAGTTCTTATACCGGAGGCGTGGAGATGAAGCTTTGTACCTAGGTAGTTATTTAGAAGGATGCTCGTTTCAGCGCAAATGGGAAGTAAAAGGCGTTCAGTTGAATTTTTATATACTGACAAAGATCTCTTGGTTTCTTTTATGTATTATAGGGTATTAAGTATAGAGACATTTGTGATAAAAGATATCAACTACCTATTTATTCTCTTTAACTTGGAAGTCTGTTCTGCAATTACGTAGTGCAAAATAAGGTTAGCCGATATAGCCGCCACAACCGCGATCCCCACATTTCAACTGCATTGAAACTTTAGAGCTTGAACAGCTGCGTCGACTTCATCTATCGATCAAGTCCACCACACAAACAACAGCACAATCAAAATGCTGTGCTCACCTCCCACTCTACGCATCGCAGCAATTGGCTGCCGCATGCAACCTACACTTCTCGCGCCCAATGCCTACCATACCAGCTCTCCCACCCCTCTTCGAGCACAAGACAATCCATCCACCAAAACATCCAGACGAGCACCCATCGCGAAACGACACATCTCATTCAAAAAGCCCAGTCTAACACTTCCTACCCTCCGTCACGCATCTACAACTACCAACCCATCAACCAGCACATCCACAACCCAAGAAGCGCATCCAGACCCCGAACATCTAACCTGGAACACCTTCTTCAAACTCCGCAAAACCCGTAGATGGTACCAACTCGGCTCCTCCGTTGGCTCAGGCATAAACGGGTTCATCATCGGCGCCGAAGTGCTCACGCGGACCGACACCGATAAACTAGTGTCGCAATTCCCCATCGACCCGTTTATCTCATTAGGACTGATAACGTTTGCATGTGGAGGCCTAGGATGGCTAGCTGGGCCGGTGGTCGGGAACGCGATGTTTAATTGGCGGAATAAGAAGTTTAGAGGGCAGATGGAGGAGAAGGAGAAGGAGTTTTATAGGAGGATTAAGAGGTATAGGGTTGATCCCAGTGCGAGTTCGATGGCGAATCCGGTGCCTGGTATGTTATTTGCTTGAGTGATAGTGATAGAGATTGTGGGATTGGGATTGTGCTAATTGGTTGGTAGATTATTATGGAGAGAAAATTGCTAGTGTAGCGGGCTACAGACAATGGTTAAAAGACCAGCGAGCGTTCAATAAGAAGAGACAGACATATGTGTAGGATAGCTGTGTATATTTAGGGAATCGGGGATGGAACTATCAGACGCATTAATTTCATTTGTTACGGTACTGGAATGGAAATGGATCATTGTCATGCTTTTACTACGGAAGATATCGGCGTTGTGAGCCTCTCCCTCTTGTATTATTGAGTGCATCATATACAAAGAATACCAAATCCCACTTCAAAATACCAGATGCGTCTAGGTATCTCGCTAATATTCAGGCCAGGAGGAGTCTACTTGGTCTCTCCATGCTTTCAGACCTCCTTTGATGTCTTTAATTTCTCGGGTTCCGTTTTGGTCAAGACCGAGTTCCTTCAGTTTTCTGGCGACGATTTGACTATCGTTGCCTAACCTGCATACCACATAGATTGGTGCATCCGCAGGCAATTTCTGATCCAGCCATGCTGGTTGCTCCAACCCACTCCCCTCAAACGTCGAAAAAGGCACATTAATACTCCCCTCCAAACTACAGATATCAAACTGTATCTTCTCCCTCACATCAACCAACAAATGCTCTTTCCCCTTTACCCTCTCATACTCCCTCGCCTCCACCCTCTCCTCCGGCCTCAACACACTGACTGGCGCACTCACCCCACAGAACAAACTATAATCCATCTCCTTCAACCCCTCAAGCGTTAGTTCAGACGCACTAGAACAAGCAACACATTTCGCATTCCTTTTCCGCATCTTCAAACTCCGAAACCCCGTCGTCCCCTTGGCGGAGAATAATAACATACTATTTCCCTCCCCGCTGTTCCCGCCGGCGACGATATACTTCACCGTCTCCAGCGCCTGCAACACACCCATCACGCCCACGACCGGTCCTAGAATCCCGCCATCCCCGCAACTCACGACGCTGTCGACCGGCGGCGGTTTCGGGAAGATGCAGCGGTAACAGGGTCCACCCTCTGGATTACCCTGGGGTAAAGGCGGGGAGTTGAGCACGATGAGTTGTCCATCAGTGCGCAGAGCGGAGGCTGAGACGAGCGGTTTGGAGAGAAGGACGCACGTGTCGGAGATTAGGTAGCGGGATGTCGGGTGGTCTGTACAATCTAGCACAATATCATAGCCGCTTACTATCTCAGCTGCGTTTTGTGGTGTGAGGTGATGTGGATGAGCGACGTATCGCACATTTGGATTTAGTCTAGACCCGTTAGTAACTAGACGGAGTGGGAAGGGGAAAGGAGGACTTTTTAAGGTATGAAATCACACTATCGACTTTTTTCATTCCTACGCTGGACGTGGAATGCAGGATTTGCCGATGGAGATTTGAGAGCTCGACGATGTCGCCGTCGACGAGACCAAGTGTGCCGATTCCGGCGCCGGCGAGGTAGACGGAGGATGGACAGCCGAGACCGCCGGCGCCTATTATGAGGACTTTGGAGTTTTTGAGATTTAGTTGACCTGGAAAATATGTTAGATTATGGAGTATGAGGGAGTGAAGGGGAGGGACCTTGAATTCCGATATTAGGCACGATCATCTGACGGCCGTATCTTTTGTATTCGTCGGGCGTGAGAGGCCATTTAGTCGGGATTTTTTCAGACTCATTTTGCAGAGGGGGTTCTTGGGATTCAAGGGTTGCTAATTGGGCTTTTAGGTTTTGGAGTTGGAGTTCTGTGGCGGTTATTTGGGCTCGTAGAGCTTTTGCTGTGGTGGTTGCGCGCTCCATGGCGGGGTTGTGGTTGGTGGGGGTTGGTGTAGATTGAGGTTTATGGTGGGGGATCTTCGGGTGAATTTCCCCGGATTTGGGGGAGAATTTATTTTGGGGTGGTGGTTGCGAGAGGTACAACTCATTCAGTAACATTTCTCTTCGATCGAATTTCCTTCTAGATCGAAGATCGATACAAACTTCACAAACATGGTTAGTAAACCCTCTCACGACCGAACAATCACAATGACTAACCCCCCCAGGCCCCAACAGCCCCCAAAAAACGCCCCTCCATCCGCGCAAAATCCAAATCAACAACCTCAACCACCACACCCACAACCTCCACCCTCACCCGTCGCCGTCCCTCAGCAGTAACATCCGACAAATTCATCTCCTCCAAACGCGACAAACGCCTCATAAAATCCAACTCCTTCGTCTCCCGCATCGAAAAGACCGGCAGCAAAAAACCCCTCAAGCGACGGCGTCCCAGCAAGAAACTCGTCGCTAATCTAGAGAGTTTGGTGGATGCCCTGCCTGATGTGGGAGAGATAGAGAAGGGGGAGGTGGATACGGGGGAGAGGGTGAAGATGACGAGTTTGACTAGTGGGAGGGGGTTGATGAAACGTAGGAAGAAGGTGGAGGGGAGGGAACGCGAGAGGTTTGGGAAGAATTTGGGGGTGTTGATGGCTGCCGGGAAGGGGGAGGGGGAGGGGGAGAAAAGGGTGGTGGCTAGTAGTACGGCGAGTAGGTTTAAGGCGCTCAGGAATTGGATTGGGGAGACGATGGAGAAGGAGAAGGCTTTTGAGGGGGCTGAGTGATGTTGTCTTTCAACACTATACGTTCGGCATCATCGTAAGTTGTTGCAGATTTCTATTTTATTTGTGGTTGTGTTTTTTAAGACGGAGGTATTGCATTGAGTTTTACGGAAGGAAACTCATTCTTGAGTTATGCATGAAAAAGGGCGCACAAGGATTCTTTGCAGTCAAATAGCAACCAGTAGCTAATTCTTTCCAGTCAAGATTGAAGGTTCTGAATGCCTTCATCGGAAATCTATATGTTCTTCAATCACGTGTATCAAGAATATTAATAGCGGACCCCTCCGACCCCTCCATACGTCATCTCAAAAAACATATCAATATATATTTTGAGCAATTGATATTTCATATAGACCTCACAACACTATAAATCACATAAACACGCCCTTCAGCTCTCAAAACACTCAATCACCCAAAATGCCGTCAATAGCTCAGGAATCGCTCAAAACCGTCCCCCTCTCCTACGCTACCGTCTCAGTTGGCACGCCTACCACTCCCCTGCCCAAGAAGCTCGATGCAATCTCCTCTGCGGGCTTTACAGGAATAGAAATGGGTTTCCCAGATCTTCTATCCTTCGCCTCGTCATTTCACTCGAAATCAATCCCGGAAGACGATTACGAATCTCTCTCCTCCACAGCATCCGAAATCCAAAAGCTATGCAAGGAAAAGAGTTTGAAGATAATGATGCTCCAGCCATTTTCGAATTTCGAAGGCTGGCCTGCTGGTAGCTCCGAACGAAAAGAAGCCTTTGAAAGAGCCAAGGGATGGATTAAGATTATGCACGCTTTAGGGACGGATATGCTCCAAGTCGGTTCCACAGACACCCCAGCATCCAAACTCGATTTATCACGAGAGCGCATCGTGAAAGATCTTCAAGAACTCGCAGACCTTCTAGCAAAAAACAAATTCAGAATGGCATACGAGAATTGGTGTTGGTCTACCCACGCCCCAGCTTGGAAAGACGTCTGGGAAATCGTCAAGGAGGTAGATAGGGACAACGTAGGATTATGTCTCGACACGTTCCAAACCGTAGGCTCCGAATACGCAGACCCGTCTTCCAAATCCGGCATTCTAGAAATCTCATCCCAGGACGAACTTCGCCAAAAATACACAACCTCCCTCAAAAACCTAACCTCAGAAATCCCACCCGAGAAAATCTACCTCCTCCAACTCTCCGACGCTTATATCCCTCCTTCGCCTCTAGACCCAGATCAACCCGACGGCTCTCCCGCCTCTGGAAAGGAGCTTAGAGCCAGAGGCCGCTGGTCCCATGATTATCGTCCTTATATCCATGGGAAGGGCGCGTACACGAGGGAGTGTGTGGAGATGTGTAAAGCGGTGCTAGCGACCGGGAACAGAGCTTGGTTCTCGCTTGAGGTATTTGATGGCGGGAAGGAGGGGAAGGGAGGGAGTGGGACAGGGATGAGTGAGGATGAGGGGGAGATGAAAGAGTTCTGTAAGGGTGCAATGGAGGGGACGAAGTGGGTTTTGGGGGAGTGTGTTGATAAGTAGGGTGGGGGTGGTCACTATGTTGATGTCTGAATAGGGATAGGCTCAAAAGGTCTGGCTGGGTTGTTGATGTCGGTGATGTAACTAATAGAAACAATCAAAGTGACTCAAAACTCACATTTGCTTCATAATATACCAGCAACTCACAAGCCAAATTTTCACCATACACCCCAAATCAAACACAGCTCCCTTCAAAAGGTCATCCAGTCTATGTATAACCCCCGCTTTCCTCACTTCCATAGTGTGATGTCAAAACCAAGTCAGGCACAGGCATCTCGTGGTCATAGGCATCATCTCCTCTTCGATCCATACAACCTCATTCTTCCCCATTCATACTCACCATTCACACCCTCTATCCGCCTTCGTCCTGTCTCCGCCAAAACCTACCGCTCCTACTCTTTTGTTGCACATCGCGAAAAAATTGAAGATTATTAGCGTCTTTTTGCAATGCGCTCGTAGTTTCCTTGGCTCCTGATTTTTGAGAGTTTGAATGCGCTCGCGGTGTCATTGGTCTGTTTGCTAGGGCGGTAGGGGTATAGCGGGTGAATTCACGGAATCTAGGGTAGAACTGCTGGAGATGGTGGTTTGTTGCATGTCGAGCACGTTTGTATGGAATTAGCGTCTTTTGGGGATGCGATTGGGATGTTATTGGTTGTGGGTTTGGATGCGGTTGTGGTTTTATTGGTTTGGATAGGTTTGAGTTACTGGGGTAGTGGGTTGGAGGTTAGTGAATTATATCGTGCTTGACTGTGAATGCAGCGGATGGGTTTGCAGAGCTTGTTGCAAGATTAGGAATTGAAAGGCGCCAAGTAGTGAGATTTGTAGTTTAGGATATATGAACGAGAGGTCCTCGACATCGAGTGATGAGTTATACTAGTGAAAGAGAAGCTGGCGGCAATATTTTTACTATCCAAACTAGTTCACTATGATTTTACGACACAACATTTTTTTAGCTGTTTGACTGGCAACGACATTGTGTTCAGTTAGGTTCCACAATCGATAAGTGACTGAGAACATTCCATCTTATGTACAGCTACAGCAACTACAACTATTGGTACAGGATTTTGCCACAGAATTGAGATAGGCGCTTTTTTTCTGACCGGACTTTTTCCCGAAATAAAACGTATTAACAAAACTGCAGACCTACACTTCAAATTGCGACGAGCACAACCTTTCGTAGTAGAGTTTTCTTTTTGAAGAAAAGAGTGAGATACAACTTATCAGCCCGCCTATTGCCGACATAAGTATTAGTGTAGATGATTTTTGAACTGGGAAGTTGGAAAATAGTAAGTTGGAAATGTAAAGTTAGAATAGGACTTTTACCTCAAATGTTAATATCAAGTAAAGAGTTATGTTCCTCTTAAAGTGTGTATTGAGGCTGCTATTATGGAATACGCTAATTATGAAGTTGCTTTTAGATGACATATTAGCTTAATGGGTTTTTGGCAGTGAATTAAAGGACAACTCAAACAACTCAAACAATTCATGAGTTGCTTGAGTTGAGTTGAGTTGGGTTTGAGTAGTTAATTATTATCATGAGTTGAGTTTGAGTTGTACCCGCAACTCAACTCAACTCAACTCATTTAATACACTGGTTTTTGGCGGATTGGGAAACTGAGACATCCATATAATCTCTCTTTCTAAGTCAACCGGCTAAGGACGAAACGGTTTCTAAACCCTGCCAAGGGACGGATTTGCCCTTGTTTCTCCTTAATCACTATCAACGAGGGACTAGAAAAACCATTATAGACGTTGAAAACTCACAAAAACATCTCACGAGAAATATACTACTCTCCTCGAAGACCGCACGACGTCCAATATCCACATTTGGAATTGCATATTTTTAGATATATCGACAATTCCTAGCCATTAGCCCAAGCCGCTGTGATCATGAGGCGTCCCTAGCTCGAGACCCAAACCAATGAGCCGGAAAACTAGGTTGATGGCTTGCATGATTTGTTGCATTTCGGAGCAGAAGAGTCGCATTGAAAGATCGTCACGGGATACATCAGGCCCCACATTTGATGTGGGGAAGTGATCTCAGGTCGGACCGGAGTGGCACGTGCTCTATGTCAAGCAAATGTACTCAAGTGATTAATCTAATTTCCTACACACATTCTCTTCACTTATTACACATGCCAATGCAAACACATGAGCGTAGAACGCGGTCATGGAGAAGATTACGAGGTCATTGCAAGTACCTTCAATTACTTAAGGGTAGTTATGATAATAGCTGTCAAAAAGTATTTTAACAGCACAACTACAGCTATGAATATTTTTGACCTTTTGATCCACTTAGTATGCTACATAGCTCGGTCCACGACCTACACTTCAAATCCTCGTGCTGAGATTGGGTCTTAGTCGGATTGTGGCTTCTTTTCCTGTCCATCGACGACTACAGGTCCTCCGTTCTCAATAAGACATTTGACCACTGTTTCGGCAGTAATAACCTTCTCTCTATCATTTAGAGTTGACAAAGCAAGGATCTTATCTGTATCCTCTGCACTATCATCCTCGACTATCGGCTCTACCGCAAAGACATTCGTACTAAACATAGCCGATGGTCTATGCTGAGGTTCAGGTGCGACCTCCGATGCTCGTCGACTGTATACACGAGCCATACCCCTCACACTAGCATCAGACATGACACGTTCGTACGCCGCAGCCTTGAACTGCTCCCGGTCCGTCAAGCCCAATTCATCCACCGTGATATGTTGCGAGTTCTTAAAGGCATGCAGCATCCAGTCAAGCTTTGCGTCCGGAATACTGGATTCCTTGAGCAAAGTCTTGTGCCGGACCAGAAAGACTGTGTAACGCACAAGCGTGAAAATGATGAGGATGACGATGAGGATAGCAACGACGAGGAAGGCAGTGGAGAGCTCAACGGCCGTGATACGGATGCTAAGCGGACGAGTTAGCCATACCTCATTCTGAGTTGAGGTGGTGATGTGATAGGCTTGATAGAAGCGGAATATGTCTGTTGGTGGCAGTGGAGGAACGATGCGGTGGTTCTCGCCGGCGTTGCCGATGGCGACGCGATTGAAGTCTGCGTAGGCTTTAACAATGGAATCGGTGTCGTTTGTCCAGGGCCAGGCGATAAGATCCTCGTCTGGCACCGGACGGCTGCGAGCGATTGTACATTCCATTCTGGTGTAGCTTGCATTTCCGAACTGCCCTTTGGAGCGCCAAGTTGTCCTACTTCCGAAGAGATTGTTGGTGCTTACAAGAGAGGCATTGTGGATATGGAGAACTGATAGCGAGAGATGGAGGGAGGCGTTATTATAGTCCATCCGCTTCTCGATGTTGGGGTTACTTTGCAAGAGGACAAAGAAGGTGATGTCGTGCGCTATCCCGCTGCTTGAATTGTCCCAATGAACCCAGCCACAGAAATCAACTGAATATCGGTATTCTGGGGAATTCAGTTGGCTTGGGTCAAAGGTTGCTCCAAAGGCCGGGAATGCCCTCACCGGGTCGACAATAGTGTAATTAGAGTTGCCAGTAATGTTCAGCACCGTTTCATCCGTGCTAACGCAGTCCGCTGCCCATGTGGAATTCCATTCTCTATCCTCATACACCCAAGGCTTCTCATTCGGCGGAAGGAAATCTAGAAGCTGGTCGGTTGGGAAGTTGGCCGAAGCAAGGCTGTCTATTGTGGCATTCCACAACACGTTTGCTGAGACAAGAGACTGACTTGGGCCGCCCCCATTTGCAGCGGCAAGCCCAAGCAGCTGTGATGACCTGATAATGGTATCTGATTTTAGCGAGTATCTCGCAATGGGTCCGGCCAGCACCGTCATGGCAGTCACTAAGAGAACTACAATGCCTTGCGCAAGAAGCGTCAAGAATTGTGGTTTGAAGAGGTTGCTCTTAAGTAGGTAGGCGACATCCCAGGCTTCTCCCAGAGTGGTAAAGGTGAATAAAAAGGCAAGCGGCACACCATCACGCCGAAGGATTTTTGCGCTGCCGTGTTGATACCAAAATCGGGAAAAGGTCCAAATTCCGATAGTACCTAGGAGACTTATTATTATGTTCAAGGTCGCTTGTACATTGGCAAAGTCCCAAACAGTGGACAAGATTATCCAACCAGCAGACATCATTAATGTCAAAGAAGTTGCGGCGGTGTAAAGCTTCGATAGAGAATCAAAAGCTTAAGGGGTCGGTAAAAGCTGATATCGAACGTTAATTTCCAAGAAATTTAAGCTCAACGCACTGAGAAAGTAAGCCATTCTATAGAACAAATTTGTTTGACATAAATTTCAGTTCTGTTCAGAGCCTTGTCAAGATTCTGCCTTGTTATACAATGTAATCCAAGCGGCTCTTTATGGACGGAGCCCACATGGACGAAAGCAGATAGCGGCTATCCTAAGCCTAGCTCGAAAAGCCTCAATCCCATTTAGGGCATTTCCGAAGCGGAAACTACTCTCCGTCGCCAGCCTTGCGGTCGAGATAAGGCGATCTTGAGAAGAATATATGATATACAATACTTGATTGTCCTTGAAAATATAAAATAATCTGTCATTAGCTCTCTCCATCTAACAATTAATCTTCATGACTTTGAAAGAGTCAGTATTACAAGATTCTTCTAGTTCATGCTTTCCTGAAAGAGAGCCGGCTCGGATGAGGCTGGAGATGAACTCAACAAAATAAAGCATTTCCACGCCAATCCAAGACCAATAAGTTAGCCATACAAAATGTGACGGGCCGTTTATTGCAGAAGCTTGAATTCAAAGTATGAGGCTGTAACTATGCAAGTTAAAGTTGTGAGGGGTTGTCAACCTTACCTTACCAATCAAGTTGCCGCGTCAGCAGGGAAAGTTTTGCCCAGCCTATTGGATGGACATTGCATTGTCTCGTTCGCCCTACGATCCTTCAAGTCCAAATTGGGGTTCTATAAAGCCAGTCATATCTCAGAACTGTGACACGTGGATGATCTTTGGCCAGCTCCCAACCATCTTCTGCGTAGGGCATTCTCGTTGGGCTACTTCAACCCCACACGATAAGACTCCATGCAACCCACACATCACTGCCACTAGTTCCAAGCATCCATGAATTGTGGTAACCAATGATCAATTGCATGGCGATAAAGGGAGGTGCTGCGCAGTTCTTTATATTACCTGCTTTCCCCGCATGGAGATACTTTCTCCATCTTTGTCTATAACCTCTACACTCCAGACACCAGGCTTTCCAACTCATTCATCTTGTACCATTCAAGTTCTCCATCAAAACAAAACTACAAAGGCTAATCACTGCCAGCCTCGAACTCCGTTCTACCAAAATGCCCGAATTCCCACCATATCAAATCGAGAAGCTCCACGCTGCCATTAGCGCCATCAATGACCCTTCGCTTTCTGCGCCCCGCATGTCGAGTATAAACTGTAGCAGCGGGGTCACAACTCCAATGGAGCACAGTAACAGCTGCCCAATGAAAGTCAGCTCCGGACCATGTACTCCGGCAGAAGTTAAGCCTGGGAATTGAACACCACCAGGGGTGACATAACTCTCTACACGACCGGAGATTACAAGTAAGATTTTAACAATGAGACAACCTTTCTTGAGCTAACCGTAGTTCCAAGTCTTGCGAATTCACGCCTATGTCAGCTGAAACACATCTTTTGGCTGTGGTACTAAGTTATCTGTTTTTGGAGTTCTTGGGTGCGTAGATAATTGTGTCACGCACTAGTGCACGAATTCTTCAATAACCTCTCAAACTAAAGAGGTGCGAACTATAGCTAGTCTTCGAACTCAAAAATAGTATAGTATAAGTCTTTGTTCATGACTTTATGAAGAGTTCGTGAACCGTTTAGTGAAAATCTACTGGCTCTAATCACTACCCAATACCCTCTAAACCAAAAATACTAAATGAATGTTACGCTACTTAATCGGATTCTAGATCCTATTTATTAATTCTATTAAAAATCTAATTAGTAAATATCTTATTTATAGCCTTTTTAATAGTAGTACTAGCTTATGGTTATAGTTAGGAGTATAGTTAAAGTAGGCTGTGAAATTACCCGTGTTTAACTAAGAATAACTATACCTCAGCCGGTCTACAAGCTCGAAGAGTCAGTCGCATTATAATATTGTCAGGGAGAAGCCCCACATTTGGTGTGGAGAGATGATTATCTCGCTTCTACTTCAAGTTTCTATCAACTACACATCTCATCTCGTGGAATAAGATTTTCTTGTCGAGACGAAGGACAAACGATGTTCCCTTGGCCCGTTTGGGTGTTATGTTTGCTATCAAGAGTACTTCCACACATTAGTGTTTTCCTCCCTCTTTCGATTGAGAATTTCGACTTTGGAATTGACAAAACAAAACAAGGTGTAGTTAGACCTGATCTTACGATCTATTTGAAGTCGTACCCTCATAAATCTATGCTAACGTCCGATTTTCGCGGAGAACGTGAACCAATGGACCCATACATGGAAAACGACATTTATTGTTAACTATCAAACCCCTAAAAAGGTACCCAGTCCCAGTTCCTAATACGTCCCTATACATCTTGTTATATGTGCAAGGGCATGATCTGTTGAGCTCCGTAGTCGACTAGTTCTCAGCCTCCGCTTCACTGTGCTCCTTCGATGGGAACTGAAAGACAGCCTTGATCAGCTTACGATTGCCAAAGTCATCGTATGCCTTGACCGCGTCGTCAATGTTGAATTTGTTCGTGAAGACGAAGCTTGGCTTTGCCTTTCCGCTTTGGATCAACTTCAAGAGAACGTCTTGATACAGTCTGAGCTGCACTGCACCGCCTTTGAGGGAGATTCCTTTCACCCACATCAGCCCTACTGGAAATGGTAGAATGCCTTTCATGGTTGCTGGATCCTTTGCACCTAATTCTGGTTAGCGTAAGTTCAAATAATTTTCCTACTCACTTACCTATGTCTTTAGGCACATATACACCGATCTGGCCGATTCCTCCATAAAGTCTCGTCACATTGACAGCCCAGTTGATCACTGTATTCTCCACATTCTCGCCCTTTTCATTAAGACATTCAAACCCAACACAGTCGCAGCATCTGTCAACACCTTGAGGTTCAAGTTTGAGGATTTGTTCATCGGCTGGTCCGTGACTGAAATTGATAGGAATTGCACCGATACTTTTTGCTTTTGCCAATCTCTCCGGGACATTATCTACACTGTAAACTCGAACGGCACCTCGGAGAAAAGCAGAGTATGCACACAAAAGTCCAACAGGGCCTATTAATAATTAGTTACGCTCAATAATTCATCGTGGATCATGGCTTACCGGCGCCAAACACGACAACAGTATCGCCAATGACTTGTTCAGCACGCTCCAAAGCAAACCAAGCAGTTGGAAATATGTCTGCCAAGAGCAAATAATCGAGTTCACTTCCTTTTCCGGCTGGCACCGGGAAGAGATTATCATCAGCGTAAGGAACTTGCATAAACTCTGCCTGGCCACCGTCCTCCTGACTCGCGGTTTCTGCCACACCATAGTCCCCGGTGCCAAAGGTTCCGTACAAAATAGAGGACCCATTCGGACCAATTTTGTTGGCAAGCCCAGAAATCACGACTCTGTCTCCAACCTTGACAGAGGAAACATCGTCTCCGATTTGGTCAATGATTCCCATAGATTCATGGCCAAATGTCAAGTGGTCGTCCATTTCAATTCGACCTCTTGTCGTGTGCAAGTCGGTTCCGCCTACGTTTTGTTAGATCAAGGTTTGATGGTATTACGGGAGCTTTTGATGCTGTGGACTTACAAATAGCAGCACTAGTGATGCGCACGATTGCATCGAGAGGGTGCTGAATTTTGGGCACCTTGACCTTCTCGACTTTGACCGAACGGTTTTCCTTGTCCCACTTGACGGCCTTCATTATCTTTTGATGGTGAGCCTCTGCCATGATGTGGTGAGCTTGTTGATTTGGGTTGGCAATTAACGGACTAGTAAATATTTGTGTGGTATTAAGGTGAGACGATTGAAGCTCAAAGGGTTTGAATCAGAAAACTGATAGAGCATTTGAGCACAGTAGTATATATACTCAAAAAACCCTCGGCAACGAAGTCGGCTCAAGAAGTCATTCTGAACCATTCTCAGCTTATCCAACAGCTATCCGTAATTGACCGAGCATGATCTTGACCGAATCTCCATATCCGTCGCGCAAAATCGCGCGCTTTCCCATGGCACAATGACTTTACGAGCACATCACCTTGCATCCGAACAAGCGATATCCCAAGAGACATCCGCGTGCGCTTACCCAACAGCGCCTGTGCCTCAAAAACACCCTCCGACTAAAGCCGTCTCCTTGTCAATGTAAGCGCCATGCTGACGCGATTGAAACGAGGTCAGGGGAATTACTTACACAGCCTTCCTTGAGCTTGTAGTTTGAAGTCATCCGAGTTTACGTTGATGGTTCAACACGAGTCACAACCACTTATTGGTCGGCCGCGCGAGTGTCTGAACCTGGAAACGAGAGGACCAACAAGAGGAAAGATATACGAGAACAAGGTAGTTGTTCGCAAGACAGCTGTTTTGTGGGTTGATCTCTGCCAGTATCTGACATTTGACTATCTGGGTACTGGATACCAAGCACGGCGGCGGCCGAAAGGAAGTCAGTCTTCAGGTAAGATAGCTGGATGCCTTAAGTTACGTGTCTGTATCAGTAAATTTTACCTCACCATCCCCGCAAGATCTAATTCATCTCAGTAAGATGCAAAATCACTCGATTTCACTCACGCCAGTTCCGCCGACAACAAAAATGAGCCCGATTAACGTGTTCCGCCACTATCAGGCTCTACGTGCTATTCGACTGCCGAATATCTTTTAACGATAACAATTTTCGCTCATAGTTTGCGAGAGAAGACAATAAGAAGTCACTGACACTCGTCTTGTGCAAACACTTTTCGGGTTTGATGGCAAAAAACGATTTGATGCTATTCTCTGCCCCATGATCTGCATCGATGCGACCAACAAACAGAAGATCACGTCCATCAGTTTTATTTTTAGCAAATTCAGCAATACAAATTCGGAATTCCTGGCATTTATGTAGTTGACAAGACGGTTTGGAGTTGTGGAGTTTACCGTAGACGAAATGACTAAAGCTTCGCTGCGAATATATCTGACGAACACAGGTTTTGCTTTGATCATGCAAAGACGTTCTCTGATCCAATCAGATACCGTATATCTCGATGCTTAATTCCAAGCGCACTAGTCTAGCTTAGCTCAGCCTCAGCTGAACTTTATGTGCGACAACATGTCACCAGCACGACAATTCCACGGCATCGTTAGAGGGATATCTCAAACCCATTAAGACCATCCTTCATCATGAGTTCTAAAGAAGGGACAGATACAAACTCAATCGCTATGTTGAGTGATCGTCATGAACATGTCCCAAACCCAACACCATCTGTACCCAATACGGTATCAGCCGAAACACAGTTAGGTTCGATTGAGAGTCAAGGATTGGAGGCGCTTGCCTCCGATAACAACGAGGATGAAACATCGAAGCTGGAGCTTCCCCAAATTCGAGACGCTGTCAATATTGCTTCCCAGATGATTGCGCTTTCGGTCTCACTCATAACCTGTCCAGTACATGAGCAATGTGATGGTTCTTGTTCTGGCCCATCAGTGGTCTTCTCACCAATTTCAATCGGTAATACACAATACAAACTTCGTACAGACCGACCAAAAATGAACCTTCCGCTTCAGCAAGAACATCCCATCGAGATCCCAACGGCAGCTCTCGAGTATTCCGCAATTGACTCCGAAGCAGGCGAGATCCGCTTGATTCATGTACAGAGTGCTGTATTTCACTCAGATCCTATTGTGATCGATCTAATGACTGTCAAATTTGGTCACCCCGAGATGCCGAAATATGCAGCATTATCATACCATTGGGGAAAACCTGTTTTTGATCACTTTTTGATTTCTGAAGGGAAGAAATTACAAATCAACGAGTCATTACACAACTGTCTCAAACGACATCGACAAGACAAATTGGAGAAACCTCACTACCTTTGGGTTGACGCTATCTGCATCAATCAGAAAGATTCTGAAGAATTGGTCGGCCAGATATTGCAGATGAGAAAGATCTACCAGACTGCGGAGGTGGTCTTTGTGGACTTTGGCAACACAACATTACAGTTTTATTTTGCGTATGATCTCCTGTATCGTCTCAAGATTGCTAGCAATATCTTGAAGGAACACCTCAAAGACGGAGTCGAAATAAGAGATTACATCTCTCGACACGACTTGCTACCTTCGCTCGAAGGCCAAGAATGGGGCATCCTTCGTCAACTGTTCACATCGTCTTGGTTGAAACGAACATGGACAATTCAGGAAGTAACGCTTGCTCGAGATGTCCGTTGCCGATATGGACGGTTCAATTTTGAGTGGGAGTCGTTGGTTCATGCCTTTGAATTTCAGTCAAATCAACCACAGAGCATCAACTGGTCAGCACGGATCAGTCTTGCCGCACAGCTGGGTTTAGCCAATTTCTACAGACTCGTTCTTATTGGTATGGACTACAAACTCAAACGTCTCAAGCCACTACAGCTGCTATGGCGAACACGAGACTGTGAGGTTTCCAATCCGCGGGATAAAGTCATAGCCCTGCTTGGTCTCTTTCCGGGAAGATTTGCGACTTTTCGACCTGACTACACTGTTTCGCCGGAGATGTTATTCCATCGTTTTACTGTTCATGTGTTACAGTCTTATATGTTCACCTCAGAGCAGGCTTCCATTTTATCATATGCTGGTTTGCATCGACGAGTTTTGTCTGGCCATCTTCCATCATGGGCACCAGACTGGACGTCTTTATCAACCGAAGGGCCAGTTGTTTTTGCCACTATCCGCGAGCAGCCATACAGTTGTGCGGGTAAGAGTGTTCCTATGTTGCAGTCATTTGGAGATGGTGGTGCCGAGAGGAACATGTTGGCATCTCGCTCGCTTCTGGTTGGAAAAACCTTATATCTTACATCGAACTGCGATCTTGATGGCGATCATGAGACTGAAGTGGAGAGAATTGAAACATACCCCCAAAAACAATGGTTGAAATGGCACAACGAGATTGTGGAGCTTGTTTCTAAACTACGAGCCACCGAAGGAAGGCTGAGTTATCCTGATGTCGATGATGCACTGGCCAGAACTTTACTAGCAGACGATACCTATGCCGAGGGAAATGCAACTCATAATACAAGCCCAATACTTGATCCTAAGAAGGCTTACGCAGAAGCTATCGCTCAAATAACGACAGGCGACAGGGACTTACGTTTCACGACTCCAGCCGGTCTCTTCAAAACACAGACTCTAACCGTATCAAGACAGCGAAGATTTGCGGTGACAGATACTGGTTTTATGGGTCTGGTACCGAGCTGCACAGAGATAGGAGACGAGATTTACATCCTCGGTGGTGTCACCGTGCCATATGTTTTGAGAGCATGCAGAGAGAGAATCATGGCAAAGACACAGAAATTCCAGCTGATTGGTGATTCTTATGTTCATGGTGTTATGGATGGCGAGCTTATTGTCGAGGAAGATGGCGCTCAAGATCGGGGAGGTTGGTCGGCTGTTATACTCGTTTGATCTGAGCTCGACATAGGCAGGGTTTCGGTAAGTGGTTCTTGTAACAAATCGATTTCGTATTGCTAATAAATCAGTAATATCCTTACACCTTCAACAAATATTCGGACAGAGCTCGTAATCGAAGGTTACCTACAAGAAATTCATGTCTTGCGTATCATTACAGTGATATCTTGTATGAAAAGAACCTAGAGTTATTCCCTCTGCGACTACGGCTGGAGGGGTTAATTAAAATGCATGATTACGCTGAACTGCTATGAGATTCTCGCGAATAAGGGATCGTCTATCGAACTCAACTAAGACTCATATACACCTTGGGATCGGCAAGCTCACTGACAGCCTACCTTCTTAGTCAACTATTACAATTCCAATGTCGATCATAAATTACTCTACATACTCTAACACAAATTCAATCAATTCTGCGCACAACTCAAAAGTCAATTACGAAGTGAAAGTCACGTTTAATTGACCCTCCTCTAATTGGCCAACCGAATTTGTTGCATATCGCTGCGCCATGAGGGTTCTCTGCACATCATCTTGCATTCGCCTTGTGACCTCGTGCGACTCCACTATTACGAGCCGACAGGCTGCATTCCGGTTGGTCAAGTTTTATGAAGGTAGCTTTCTGTTGCACGTCGCAAGAAGGAGCTCGAATGACAGTGTTTGGTTTTGGTCATGAGGGTGTTTGGGGATGCGGATGCACAGGGTCGGGTGTTGTGTGCTTGTGGATGAGTTTTACGAGGGAATGGGGTGGGTGGGTTGGAAGTCGCTTGTTGGGTTTGGGGAAATTTAAGGTGTGAGGTTTTAGAGGATGATGCCACATTCTATTGAATAATTTCTAGGAAGAACCATATCAAAAGACAGAAGATTAAGTGAAGTATGCGTAATATCCACTCATTATCAGTCAAGAAGATACACCACCTATCTCTTCTTGCACCTCTTGTGACCTTGGCCTCCTCATTTGATTTTCATATCTTGCAGGCAACAGTCAGAACCAGCGAAATTGTTCACTAAAACGCTGTAATAGTGCTCAAATAGCTGCAAAGTGGAATCGCTGAGAGTACACCCAAAACTGCCAGTGCTTCATCTTTTGCCTATCATTTTACAGGACTCCTTCCATCTCATCCTAGTTTTGTCCAGATTTCAACACTCGATATTCGCTTTGGATCGGGGAGTTCCCTTTGGATGCGGTGAAAATACAAAAGATCTTTACGGACTCTGGGTTCATCATTCACCCAACGCTCAAAAGACTCCTCTCCATAAGCACAGCGTTTATCGTTACGAATATCGATAATGGAGCCTATAATGTAGTCGACTATAATATATCGACACCCACTCGCAAGCCAATTGCTGTCGGGCTTGATTAATGACTCGCAAAGAAAGGAGAGATCTAAGCGATTATCCTGGGGAATAAAGGCTTCGAAGTTGTATGGTATAATTCTGAGTTGAGAGTACCAGGCAGTAAAGTCTTCCTCTGAAAATTTAACTGTTTTGGCACCGTTGTAAGCAACAGATTGTCATTTCCAGCCGGCTTCCTACATCTTCGATATGGTCTTTTTGTGTGCTTTACTATACTATTTATGGCCGAGCCTAACAAGTGAGATAAGTGAGAAGGGCCCGTGTGTTTCATAGGTATCTCAACTTACCATAATACAGATTCTTCTCCGCTTTGTGAATACTGGGCCCTCGGTCCGCACCTATCCTAGCTTCGAGTCTTTCCACGGCAAGGCGAAGTTCGCGAATTGCATTGTGAAAGTCGTCTGACTTAGCCTCTTCGACCATGTCTGTAGTAGTGAGCGAGGATTCCTAGACTGAGCGCAGTTGAATCCCGAACGTCTGGAGATTATGAACCTATGTTCACTTAGCTTCTAGAGATCAAAGGTGGGGTAAATAATTCTGTACAACAACCAGTCATGAGGCTTATGAAGCACAGCATAATTGAAAGGTTACTGTCGAGTGTCAAATGATAGGCGGTGTTCAACTGGGAGTGATAGTGGGGTTGTAGCCGTAGTGATGTGCATGAGTACACAGTCTCGGAAAAGACCCTGCGAAGTGAACTTAATCTCAGGGTTGGAGATGAATGCTGAGTTGACTGGAAAAGAAAATATTGTTAACTTTGCGCTGGTTTGATGTTTGATTAAGGAACGGATGAACCTTTTCTATGTGACGCTAGTGTTCGAACGCAACTAGATGCAAAAGTGAGTTACGATCTGCTTGAAATCACTAGTAACGGTTAAAAACTCGATGGTTTTGGTTTACAATATATTTTGCTTCTTATCATGCCAAACAATTTTCGTGGTGAAATTTTTCGCACTATTCATACGATGCAGAAGCAAAAAGTTCAGAGGTAGTTCGAGCACTACTTCGAGTACAATTGGCGAGGATTTATTATCGATCGTTCATTGGCTGATATAAATCAGAACAATGTCTTCTGGAGAAGAGCTAGTAGCACCCAGTAAGTTGTACTATGGAGTAACGCCTCCGCCCTCTAGGAATATAACTGGTCCACAATAATTGGGATACGACACCACTTCCAATGGTATTCTTTCATTACCCGGGACATGCCAAGCACACTCCGGGCCATATGCAAAGCAATAAGAGGCGTTGACCTGCGTTATGTTATCACCACAATGACTCGACAGAAGCAAAGCCACAATGCACGCCAGTGCTGTCGTTCCGATACTTGTAACAGCATCCGAAAGTTCATACGATATTTTTCCCTCTAAGATATTCAGCCATCTCGAACGAGCTGCAGGACTTGGGCTTTTGATAACGCTCTACTCCAGACCTGTAATGCAGGTTCTTCCATAGCTGGTATATTTATATCTCCCTGTTTCTCTTCAATGAACTTTCTCGAGAACCTTAGTGAACTGTGAAGATTCGAACTTTCAAAGACACATAAATGATCCTCGCATCCTGCGTTACCGTCCACCATGCGGCTCTCCTCCACTGTTGCAGTCGCTACCCTTTTCCTGAACGCAGAACTTGCGACAGCGATCAACTGTACCAGAGGTCTCTACTATTGCGGGGCAACTCTCATCGCACTTGGTAGCCATCTTTCTTTAAGACTCGCAGAGCCATGACTAACGACAACATCACAGGAGGTAACAGAGAGAGGATCGATTCCGCAATGCCAAAGTGCTCGGCTGTCAACGTCTATCTCTACTCGCTTTTCGAATGTCTCAGCGATACTGGCGAGATAAGATTCATCCAGACATGCTGCAACAAGTGTATCGACGGCGGTCTGGGACATAGCGATTACTGCGAACCCGTGGCACCAACTTGCCGTCCAACGTGCAGCTCTGTAACAACAACTGGAAGCACATTATCCGTGTCGACTACACGAAGATCAGCTACTACCACTACTACTACAACGGCTTAAGGTTGCAATTCCGAGTTTGGCAGAAATGGAGTAGAGCGGTCCAAGCTTCGGTAGATGGCTTTCGTTTTTGCATGGTCCGAAAGTGGACAGTTGGTGGCTTGAAGTCTGAAAGGCTTGGGACGTGGCGGCAATGTCTGAGAAATCGAATCAAATGACTAGCAAATGATTCCAATCTGTATCGTGCTATTTTTGAGACTCATGTGGAATTGGTCTTGCATGGCGTTGTGACTGAAATGTGTGAAAGTGCGGCAAGATGCTACTGTAACTTTCTTTCTGTAAGTGGATGTGGTACAGATACTCAACCTTTTCGTTCAACTCCATTGAAACTTTCGTTGAAGTGCCGATACGAGGTGTGATGCATATGCTTCGCTTCGGTGCTCGTTCGTTCCCCGTGTGCAACTCAGCACACATTTCACCTAGCAGTGCGGGTTTCTTTCGGAAGATTGCTAGATTGAAGAACTTTCCAACAAAGCCAGTAGTTTATCAAACGATTTAATAGAAATTCTGACGCTGACTGAACTAACCGTTCTTTTCACGGCTGGTAGCACCAGCCGTTCTAGCTTTGGCTGACGGTTACATGCAGTTCGTATTCTGCAATATCGCCCAATCATCGAGGGCTCAACGCGGCTGTCAAAGTAACTTGAACGGGAAAGTATACACTGCAGTGCAATGCTCGAAGCCGCTAGTAGCCCGATTGGTTTGGATGATTGAATGGTGCAGAATTTGTTGCAAATCGCAAAAGTAGTTGACGTTGAGTCCGGATAGGGAATTCGGTGTGCCTATAGAGAGGATTGAAGTGCAACCTGACTTTTGAAGTCGTGGCTGTAATTCTCCGAATTATATATTTGATCGAGCTGAAGTCATTACCGGAATAGGCGATTTAAGACCCGCTCATGCGCCAATATACCTAGGTAGGTAGGTATCTTGGTGAATTTATTGTGGATGACAGAGAGAGCATTGATCCCCGGTAGATTCTCACTCAGTAATCAGCTAAATAAGCTTTCGTGACCTGGAGTATGCCGATTAACCTGGCTTATTATTAGAATGGCATACTTTCGACCGTTGAGCCGAAAATCTGTCACGTGATAACAGCGATGTCGTTCATATCGATTGAGAAGAAGAAGATGCCCATGTGAGAACCACTGGACTGATTGTGAGGGTTTGAACCTTGTGATAGTTCGTAGATCTTTTTTGGAGGGGTCTTCTTTCCTCATTGTTGAGGGAGATAGGAAAAGCATTCTTGACGCGTTTTATGGCGGTTGAACATTGGCTACATCCTCAAACGTCTCCTTGTGTCAATAATCAAGTCCATTGATGCGATTTCGATGGTGGTATGGAGAATGTCGCATCTGTCATTGTCGATGGCTGGCTTGTTATGTCGCAGGAAAGGAGTCTCCAGAAGTAGCAGTCAGCTCACGTGATGGACCCACCTTCTTAACATCCTACCAACCTTTCCCCTTTAAGTAAACCTTCATCCAACGACAGCGCTCATCGCACCCTCACACTTCCTCATCCCAAAGAGCACAAAACGAAACTTTGTTGCAAATCGAAAATTATCGCATTATCAACCGATGACCCAAATCTCCGATACAGAAGGCAGGTGAAACCCAAAGCGGACATTTGTTGCAATTCGCATTACCATGTAGCATTCGCCATGCGAAGATGAAACAATGCTCCGGACGAATGAGTGGCCGTATTATTGGGATATCCCGTGTCGAGAATGTAACGAGCGAGGTTATGTTTCTGATAAATGACATTCAGCCGGGATGGAAGGGTGTAACGAATGTGCGTGGAGATGCGGGTTGGGAATTGCTTTTTATTGGGATTTTGTTTTGGAGAGACATTTCCATTGATTTTTTCCCAATGGACCAGGAAACCAACTATCTTACAAATTGTAGAAGATTTCGAATGCCCTGCGCAACTAGTTTAATCGAAAATCAGAGATACAAGTTGTCCTCTTATATATGACTCCCTCTTTATCCAGCTCGACCCAGTCTTAGGGGCGTACCCTACATCTCGGGGGATTCCACATGGTTGCTTTAGAAATTGCGACAGAAGAGACGGCTGGGATAAGCCTCGCCATTTAGAGAGAATAATCATCATAGGCAATTGTAAAGAGGCTTCGAGACTCCTCGGCCCAGCCACCACATTCGGGGTCATATGGTTCGTAACCAGATTCATCATAACCTAAATCTGGTTCGTAATCGAAATCCTCGTATATTACCTTCTTGTTCTTGCAACGGCAGTCTATCATTCCATACACCCGTGGGAACATGTAAGACCCCGAAAGAGCCAAGTCCCAATGTTGTTCATCTATCTCTTCTGAGAGGAGCATGTTGTCAGGTTGTTGAGCGAGTCTACTTGGGATTTGGTTGAGGAGAACTGTACACGAAGCCGAACGACACTGCCTGCGTTCAAAGGACTTGATATCGTGGACAACTATAAGCTCTTTCAGGCCGGGCATAGTTTTGAGTACTCGTTCAAACCCCGGCTCCCTGTAAGGACGGAGATCAAACATAGTCCCGGAGTCTACTGCAATATATTTGAGAGCGTTTCTTTCTGCCGCGGTCATGATACCAAATAAGTGAGATAAGAAGTGACCGGCTCTGAAATACAGTGTATCAATAGCAGAATTGAAACGTACCATCGGTGGGTGCCAGACAGAGCCAAAGCTCAGAGGATAAAAGGGTAGTGCGAAGGTACGTGATTCTTTGCAGACCTTGAGAGCGCTTGGAATACGCGCCGGGGAAGTAAAGCTCGTGTCTTTACATTTTTGGTATTGAATATTGACAAGACGAGGCTGGAACGTCAATTTCCAAACCGCTAGCCGCAATTCCACTGGCAGCTTGTTGAAAGACGTGAAGCTGGGAGCGTCATTCGTACTTGATACCGCGTTCGGAACGGGCACCCTGTGTATCGCGTCCGGAGTCGACATTTTTCAAACGCGCCTCTTTGACACGCGAGATCGTGATATCCGCTTCCTGAACTGTTCGTTGGCCTGCTGATGAAGGAAATCTCGTTAGTCTGTGGTTGAGGGTGCGGTTGGAGATGGTGGTACTTGATGGCCGATTACGCGTAAGTTTGCCCAATTCCTGGAAGCAATCGGCAAATTTTTGAAGTGTTTTCCGTATTGCAAAATTTTTTGGTCACGTCAACAACTTCTCTCGTTGGTCCGTTGTTGAGGGTGCCTTGGGAGATGATGTACTTGATGGTTGACCACGCGTCAACTTGCCAAATACGGCTCCAAAACTCGATTGCTCGCCGTTTGATTTTTTTTGGAGGTGTTTCTTGCCGCGACGCGGAATTTCGAAATTGTTGTATCGACGTGTAGTGAACGGTCAAAATTGGTTGTCTCTGTATCCAGCATAGAGACGCCTAACCTAAATTGGGTTAAGGTCGATCGGCTTTGGAGCGGAGCATTCGGACAAATGAAGGCTTGGCTGAACGCCGATGCCGAGATCATGAACAACGAACGCTCTTTGGCGTTTGGAATATATTTTAATAAGTTACTTTTATTTGATGTGTATTAGTCAAGTTTAAGGCTTGCTAGAGCCGAAAACTGCTGATGTTGCTAGTTCGCAGATCTATCTAATCTAATTGAGAGATTGACTTTTCGGAGCATTAGTTACCATTTCAAGAGTTCCACGTGGAGAATATGTTTCAACGTGAAACCACCCTTTGAACATGAATAGACTCTTCCATTAATTACTCGAGTCGACACCGTATGTGACAAACAGTAAGAAGATGCCATGGATCCCCAGAACTATTTAGTCAAAGCCGAGTTCGAAAGCATCACTAGGTGTACATAGTTCATTCCAGTTCTGTGTTTATTCATCTCTATAAACATTCAGACCTCGTCGAGAAGTCCTAACTATATTGTGAAGAAACCTGTCTAAACAACCCTATCACGAGTGTAAGATTTAGACTCTTGTTGGATATTGAATAAGACCAATCCTAGAATCCATAATCATCGCCATCGTCCCCATCATAAGCCAATTGCAACAAATAGTTGCTTGTCCAATCATGGGAATATATCGGTCCGTAAGCCTGCATATCATCCTCCATATCAGCGATCATACCATCAACCATATTATCGACCATATCATCATCGCTGATCACAGAATCGGTGATGCTCTGGTTTGCCGCCCTCAGCCCGCCACCATAGGCACAATCACATGACCCTTTTCCATAAACGCGTCGGCAACTATAAGCCTCCGACATGGCAAACTCCCAGTCATCTTCTTTAAACCGGCGCAAAAGCGTTCCTCTATTGTGTATATATTCATCCTTCGGTAAGTCGTCATAGATTCTGGTGCCAGACAACGCTTGACAGTATTGTTCGTCATGGTCATGTATGAAGTAAACAATGAGTAGTTCTCTCAAGCTGGAAAGAGACTTAAAAGCGCGCTGAAACCCTTGCCTGTATGATGGTGCATCCAAGAATAATGCATGTTGCCCACTGAAAGCAATATGACGGATGCTATCTAACTCTTTGTCTCTCATGATACCAAAAAGTTTGGAAAGATCGCCTGGCTGTGCAATGAAAAGAGTGTCGAGGGATAGATTGAACCTTATTGTCGGTGGATACCATACAGAGCCAAAACACAGTGGGTAAGAGGGCAGCGTTGCGTTGCGTGACTCTTTACAAGCCGAAAGAGCAACAGGCAAACTCGTACGCGATCTAAATGCGGTGTTTCTGTCGCCGGATGTATCTTCTTCGATTAACACTATACGGGGCTGAACAGTTTTTTCCCATATTGCTAAACGCAACTCTAATGGAAGCCTCGAGAAACATGTAAAAGTAGAATTAATCTTTGTGGTCAGAACGGTTGAAAGATCCCATTCCGGAAACTCGAGTGGTAATTCCCTCAAGAGATTAAGTGAAGTGAGTGTTTGGGCATCTTGAACCGGCAGTGCTGAGTCCGCTGAAGAAGTAGATGCCGTACTCCATGAGTCGACCATTCTTGAATTCGATGGTGGAGCCGAACCAAGCTCCTAATAAATATGTAATAGAAAATCTAGGTACTCAAACTCAAGCAGTTTCCCCAGTAATGAAACACTCTTTTGGTGGTATGAAGATTTGCTTCAGTTTCGACGTGAGAAAGGGGTCCAATCGATGGAGGATATTAGCTTCGTTTAATTAGGGCTTCAGTATAGAACGTCGGGGTCGTTATCGACTGATAGATCAAAATTGTTTCGAGGACACTGTTTGACTGTTTGACTTTTGTGAGTGAACCACAGATAATGATAAGAAAGGTTGCATTGCCTTGAGGTTAGAGACTAACCTGGCAGACACCATGCCTATTCAGGTAAGGTTGCTCGCTTCGAGCCGGAGCATCGGACTTCATCGCCGAAGACAACTCCGATGCACTTAAAAAGATTGCGACAACAGTCGTTGTCGTCAAACCAGCAGAACCACCAACGAAGCGCAGATTATCATAAAATCACCACGATTACATTGTGTATATCTGGCCATCCTATCAAATAACTGTCCCCAAAGACACTACTTTCGACAGAACACAGACGGAACAACACGGGCATCGATAAGTACCTACCTACCTAGGTACCAGACCTTTCCGAATCCTGAAGAAAAGATCTACCTACCTAACAACAAATCCATCATCCACAACGTAACGATCCAATCTGACAAACGCAGGATTACCGTCGTCGAAATTATACCAGCACTCAACACCAGTCCAACTAGAGCTCTCTTCCTGTCAAAAGATTCCTGTGGTCAAAACTTCGATCCATACCTAATCAAAGAAGTTCGTTAGTTTATCACAGTTTGTGTCGGGCGTAACGTAAAATTGAAAGAGTGCTAACTCACCAAATTTTAAGGGCTCCGCTAAATCTAAATCGCATTTTTGATAATTCTAAATTGTCGCATAATTTCCCTAATGTCCTCGATGTATTTTACTCTAATCTGAATTTTATATACGAATTAGAAAAGTTATTACTTATTTTACTTTGTCTGAGATACTTTTCTATTATACTTTCAATATATAATTAACGTGATTATTGTTAGTAAATAAAGAAGTCTTTACAAGGTAAAATCTAAAACAAAAAAGCGTCTTCTTACAGAACTACTCGCTTTTCCTATTTTCGTTCTATTATTTTAAGGTTAGCAAGAGGCTAAACTAACTACTGTTCACTTACTTTATTATTGTAATATTATTCTCGTCAAGTTTATATACGGAATCGGCTTTTTTTCGTATGACGATTTAGATTTATTAAAAATGCGGTGGAGATTTAGGAGACCCCAATTTTAATTTCAAGCTACTGGAGGTTTCGATACTTTTGACAGCATTCTTCACCAAGATAATATGTTAATCAACAATCATCTCTTCCTATACTCTTCACACATCGCCAGACAAAGCTGTCTGAGACTTTCCAACTCGGTACACCGGTCTGTTGATTTACCTCCGTTCTCCGTATCACCGCTGGTCGAAGTTTCCGTGTTCTTCGTATCCTCGGGAAAGTCGGACAACAAACGGGAATCCTCACGAGCTGTTACCCAACTTCGCGTATCATCTATGTCGTTACTGGCCAAGCTTTCCACGTCTTCTGTATCGTCGGGATCGCTGACGGGGAAGGTTTCCACATCTGGTATAGCGTCTGTGTCGCTACTGGCCAAGCTTTCCACCTCTTCTGCAACGTCCGTATCGATACTGGCCAATTCTTCTACATCTTCTCTATCCTCACCGGCTGAACTTTCTAATCCATCTGATTCCCCATCTGGCAATGTCTCTGTTTCTTCTGCATTTAGCCCACGGTACGAGTCCATATTTTTACAACGACATTCTTTTGACCCATAAACCCGTCGTACTTTATAACTTTTTAAGTCCGCCCAATCCCAATTTTCCACCTCGTAAAGTGCTTGCATGGTTCTCTTCAACTGCCTATAACCACCATCTGGTACGTCGTTACGAAAGATAAGATCCGGCACAGCCTCACACCTCTTTCCTCTGAAGCAAACGTTAATCTCCATATCGTACACAATGATCAGTTCCTCCAAATTAGACATTGCTTTGAGCAAGCGCAGTACCCCGCTGTTCTCTGAGTACCGAGATGGACCAAATATCCTCAGGGTGGTCGAGTCTATAGCAAAAGAGCGAATTTTGCTTAAACCTTCTGGAGACAGAGTAGAGAAGAAGCCAGGAATGTCCAAGCTATCTCCAACGTAGAGAGTATCGAGAGCCATGTTAAATCGAATTCTCGGTTCAGCCCACGCCGAGCCAAAGCATAGTGGATAAAAAGGTAGAGCAAATGAGCGAGACTCCCTGCACACCAGCAAGATGCTGGGTAATGGTGTCCTTGTACTGTAATATCCCGTATAGCAATATTTTGTCCAAGGTTCAACGTTTCTGGGTTCGAGTGTGTTTTTCCAGATGGCTAGACGTAGCTCTACGGCGAGCCTGCCAAAACATGTGAAAGAGGTTGCTGCTTTCGAGACTTTGTGAGAGGTCGTCGCTTGCGATCCTTCGTGCGTGAGATCATATGGAAGCTCGCTGAACAGTACGAGCGTATTCTCGGCTTCGGTAGGAAGCTGTGCTTCGCTGGTTGTGTCCGTTTCATCATGTGGTAGGTTGATCGATGCTTGGGCTTTCATAGGTGCGGTAGTCTTTGGTGATGGCATGATGTTGTGGTTAGAGAGCTATAGTGTTCGATTAAGCTCGTGTTGGATATTCGCGAAAAGGTGTTGGGTTGAAATGCAATGGAATGAGGGAAGAACTTCAGTCGTATAAAAGAATTGATTGGAGTAGGATAATTATTTTTGCATAAACTTCTGAAGTTTCACCGATGGAAAAACGGAAAGATGGAAAGAGAGTTCGCAAATTCTGAAGACTTTATCATGGTTGCACCTGCTCTGACTCCAGTCTAGCGTTTACTAAAAAAGAAGTGTTTTCATCCTAACGCAAACGTATGTTAGAGAAAAGAGGATCCCACGCTATTGTTACGTAGAAATGCTTTAAAGGGAGAGAGAAATTGTCCATAAACCACAATACTCAGGATTTTGACGACGAAAAGAATCTGGGAAAAAGAGGAATGCATGTTCAATGGTTGTGGATATTGATGCTTCAATCCGTAATTCAGAAAAGTGCATATTATTTCGAGAGTCGTTTCTGAAACTTCATATTTTATAGTAAGATCGTGTCTTACTTGCAAAGTTCAGGTCCAGACCGTGGCTTCTTGGGGGGGGGGTTAGTTGGGTGCTAAGCGAGTCAGGGGCGATGTGGGTCCTGTTCGTGCACGGGTTACGACGTCAGAACTCGATCTGTTGCCTTTAAACTCAACACTTCCTAACTCTTACAACATAATCAGATTATTCTCATCGGATTTACATTCTCCTCTGCTTACGCCACAACGCTATCACAATGGAAGTCGCATCGTCCCCAGCATCTCCTCCAACATTCACAAAATTCCTAGACCTTCCTACAGAGCTCCGTCTCAAAATCTGGGCATTCACCGCGCCGGGCCCTCGAAATGTACGAATACGTTACAAAGGCCTACCCGACACCATCGAGGAAATGAATGATCCACGGGTCTGGCCCTACACCAGTTCTGAACCCGTTCCTGCTGCTTTCCACGTATGCCAAGAGTCACGAGCGGAGGCTCAGAAAAGATTTCCTCACAAACCATGCTTTGGAACTCGCAATCACCACCACGAAGCGATGATATATTTCGACTTTTCTCAAGACACTCTCGTCTTTGAAGGTGATGCAAGAGACCCACCAATTAACTACACCCTCGGTGCGTTCCTCTATGGGAGATGGACAGGAGCGGATGATTGCGACAAGGTAGAACGCTTGTCAATTGGGGTCACAGAAGACAACTACACCAGAAGCACATTTATCTGGGACGAAATTCGTCGGTTTGCTGGTCTGGAGGAGTTGATCTTTTATGACCTTGATGGCCACTTGAGTGATAAACGCGATGTCGTGTTGGTCTGTTATCGCGTACGCGATGTGATGTTGAGCTGTTATCGCGACACACTTAACTTGGTTGCTAACAGACATCCGCAATGGAAGCTCCCTAAGATTGCGATTAAGAGTAAAGATGGGATTCAATGTGGTGAGCTCGGAAGAGGTGACGACAATGAAATATACTTCAGGCCAAGTTGATGTCTTTGATACTGAGAACTGGACTGTCTGAACAATATTTATCACTGCAGTAAGCGGGGAAGTAGTCTTGATGAAGGACAAACACCATGGGGATCACGTTAAAAGTTATCATAGTTCTCTTGCAGTATGTATTCGGACTACGTACTCTTTGTATCCTGTCCAAATGCTAAAATCTATAGTCCAAAAACCCCGGTACATTACGGGAATGTGTACCTCTCCTATCACTTCTTACTCTACACCCCGACCACACCATTATGATTCCTATCCTAGCCTTAATTTCCAGCCAACCTCTACTTTCATCGCACTTCTCATCACCATAGCAGAAAACCACCAACACTTCTGCTTGCGCAATATCGTGCCATCTTCAGACCTGGCCAGTGTCGTATCACTTTTCCTCAGCGTGATCAATCTCTGATCTCGTTCCTTTACAATGAGAGAAATAGCACTTGCTAGGATGCAACCACCTAGCAAGCTTCTCATAAGTTGTTTTGTCAGCAACGTTTTCATCTCGAGTAGTGCCTTGATGCGTAGGGTTTGGTCCGGAATTTGCAGGGCCGTGCGCCATATGCGTATGCGATCCATGTGGGTGCGAAGGCTGTCGTCCTGATAGTATACGCGTAGTATCTCGAGTACTGCCTTGGTTCAGAGGGTCTGTTTCTCCGGAATTTGGCGGGCTGCGGGCCATATGCATATGCGATCTGTGTCTGCGCATTGGCCGTCGTCTTGGAAGCCGGTGTGAAGATGAAAGAGCTTCTATCAGGGGACTCGTATCTTTTACTTGCTCGCGTGGCGGATTATCAGATGCTTGTCGTCGACAATCCGCATTCTTTGCTTCAGGCATGGGCGTAGGCGCTACAGCTGCGGTAGGAGTGACAACTATGTGAGTGGTGGTTGCATGCATTGCTTCCTGAGTTGGCTTGTCAATACAATCGGGGGTATACGCGATAGTCCATGATGGTTTTTGTACCTTTGCTTGTGTGCTTTCTTCGAGCAATGAAGTTGCAGGATAAGTGTTCACTACTGTGGGAGAGAAAGTAGAAGTCGGAGTTACGAGGACCGAGAGTGGCTCGTCGTGAGGTGCTGCGAGCGCACTGGAGGCCGCAAGTAGCATGGCCCCGAGTTGTTGCATTTTCATGTTGCTTATCACTTGACCGGCAGGTGTGTTTGCGACTTGGAATAGTGCCTGATGAAGTGTCGTTCTTGTTGATATGTGGTTGCTGGATATGCTTGTCAAAATACTGCAAAAGAGTTGTGGTGTGAAAGCTGGATAGAAGGAAGCAGCCCAGACCTTTATACTTTTCTATTCCCTGCTTATCGCGATATCCGATTCATGCTGTCCCATTTGAAACCACTATGATCAAGTCCAACATGATTGATTGGGACTGTTGCCCCAAACGAAGCGTAGTTAGTTACTCACCAATTATGGCATTCGCCATTGTCAACAATAAGCGAGCGAACGAAATCGAAAAGCCCATAAAGACATGTTTCATAATAGCATGTACATTCCTCTCGATTCTACTGGAACAACTATCAGTAAGACGTCTTTTGGTGCGAAAAACGCTTATTATCCTTGACCTCGCGATAAGAAACTCTTCACTCGATTTCCTAGGCAGAGTTCCTCTCTACCCTCCCTTTTCGCTTTGGTAATGACATTTCCGAATCCTTTCCAGGACCCGGTGAGTAACAGACTGCAACTGTGTTGGAATGGACATTCTTTGAAAAGGGACATACTACTCACTGCGTGGATCGTTGAAAACAAAGAAAAGCAAAAAGAAAATAGCTGGGTGGTTAAAAATCAAATATATGAATATCTTCAGGAGTGTTGGTGTTTGACTCAAAATACTGGGATGGAAACAAACTTCTTTGACAAAGAACTGTTACTCACGAACATGGTGACAAAGCCACATGTTTAAACCAATTGGACAAACCAAGTTGTTCTGCCACCTGGTGGTTGAATACAGGAAAATCATCTATGAATCCTGTCGCTGAATCCTCCAGTCATACTCATCATTTATCTCACCATAAATCACCACCCTCCGCTCACAACGTCTACTTCTCAGGTTGCACCAGTCTATTTCCTCCCTGCTTATTCAACACTTCTCAACCAACACAGGCAATGTCCATACAAATCTCTCATGAATGAATCCTTCGCGATCCTCTTTCCACCACTCATGAGCAAAATACATATTTCCATTTTTATCAAATTCCTTTCATCCATTCATTTTCACCTCATCAAACTACTCGCTCGCTACAATAACTCCAGTCTCACCCCACCAAATCAACATCACAACTCCCCCTCACCCTCACAGTCTTAAACCCATCCTTCCTCGGATTCGCACCCTTACTTTTACTCCCAACCTCAATACTCTGACTAGTATTATACTTCCTATTCCTCGGCCCTCTTGTAATTTTTGCTGCCACCGGAGTGGTAGTCGAATCTACGCCTAACCCTGTGCTAGTTCCGAACGATCTTGCAAGTTTTGGTCCAACGGTGCCGGTCGTCGAGTATAGTTGAGTGGGCGTTGAAGTATCTTTTGCTTGGGAAGTCTGGATCGGTTCGACGACTAAAGTCGTGCTACTTCTGAAAGCTCGTGCGATTTTAGATCGGGCCGTGAGAGATGAAGCAAGTATAGCTGATGAGACCGCGACTCCTTCAGTCAGCGATAGTGCATGTCTCGTCATCTTACTTCTATCTCCAAACTTTTGGGCTCGTCGAACTGCACCCCTAGAAGCGTGAAAGCTTATATGATTGCTCAGATGAGTTTGCGTTTTCGTTGATTTTGCTGGACTGGTATGTGAAAAACTTGTATGCTTGGAAGCTGTACGTGTGGGACTGGTATATGTAGAGTGATTTGTCGCCACCATCGTCCGAAACCTGGTCGATGTTGTAGTTGAAACTACATCTTTTTCCGTGACTGCAACTTTGGCACTGCTTGTTGGTCTGGAGGGATACGTCGTATGTTGATTTTGGTGAAGGTTCATTATACTTTGTTGGTATGTGGAGCATGGTACCGCGGCCGCGAGGGAGGGGGTAAGATTCGCGAGTGCGAAAATGAGAAAGAGTGTTGCTGATGTTGGGTTCAGCATTTTGACTCTTTTGATGGATTAACTTTGTTTTAGAGGAAGCTATCGCTTTTGCATTCAAACTCTGAAGTTAGAAGCAGACGAAAGAGGTAAATATGCTTCAGCCACGAGTTTCATGCTGTCTTATATTGTAGATGAGGGCAGATAAGTTATTCAAGCATATCCAAAATTTTGTAGATGATGTCTTTCTTCTCATTCCTGATTCCCAATGCCTCAAAGCATATTCTCCCCCTTGATCGTCTTTTTCCGCGACTTTCATTCGATGGTATTCTCATCTTCTCTTTGTTAATATCTTTGAGAAAAATTGTACAGACTTTTATACTGTGAAAAATTTCTGGATACATGCTTTTTCTTTACGCGTTATAAGTATATGCATTTATGTGATTCTACTTGAAGGTAAGGACATTCATACCCAAATTTCGATATGGTGTTAAACTCCTGTACTTGTATTCGCTATGAAATTTCTTTGGTACAAGTGGCACTCATAAAAACGGATTCTTATTTTTGACGCTCAGAATTATTAGTTTTACCTGGAGGATTTTGAGCTCTTACAATAGTACTAGAGTATAACTAAAATTAAAACTGTTGCACTTGACAGTTACATTACCGCTGAGCTTTGGTGCATTTGGAGTCGCTTCATCGCGGGCTCTCTATAATTCTCACCCAACAAAGAGGGTTTTCAAGATGTGATATTTGGGGTAGCTCCAGCATTGCGACAAAAGAATCTCTTATTTGATGTTTCCTAAGACTCATGAGTCAACTCTCTGAGCAAGCAACAATCAACTCTCGAAAACATGAATATCTGTACCAACACACTCACAAAATCAGTTATTCTCATATGCCGAGAGAATTTACTCACAATCATAAAGTGAAGTGAAATGTTTCAAGATTACATCACAATGTAAACCACCAATTTCCAGCACATTACCATAAATTCTTCTCTCTCCCCCTTCCCCTAGCTCGTTTGTTTGCTCCCTTCTCCCAACCCAACACACCCCAGCCCAACAAACCACCAAACACCGAAAACCACAAATGCCAAACTACATCGACATCAACAAACCCCTCCCACCCCTCCCATTAAAACCCTCTTCTCCTCTAACACCCATCACAATCCCACCATCCCCCGGCCCACCACCAACTCAAGCTTGTCCTGCCTTCCCTATCCATTTCCCCCATCTCCTTCCCACCATCTCACTGATCAATATCTCTGTTCTCGTACCTCCGTCTTTTCTTGACCGAATTTCCCTTCTCTACATCCCCCATTATCACGCTACCACGCTTGAAATTTCTCCAACCATCTCGCCGCCCTTTTTTTCACTTATTCCCCCTCTTTCTCCCCTCTCCTCTCTGTATCCGCCCTCTCTCCCTTCCATGATCATTTCCTCTCCCCCATCTGCGATACCTGGCTCGCATCCCTCTCGCCCATCCTAAAATAAATATCCGCCGGACTCGCGATCCTCCTCTGCATTTCCCTCACTTCAAGCGCGCGGGTGTTGAGCGATGTACCAGGTATGAAATGGAGTTCTGTGTTTATCACTGCGATGGGTGGGGCTGCGAGAGCGACTGCGGTAAAACTCAAAATGTAGAACATGGAAGCGCGCATCTTGAAAACAAGTGATGGAGGAGAACGGTAGCAGGTGTGGTGAGATGGTAAAGTGACGAGATGGAATGCGTGGTTGGGTGGTCGAATATGAGTGATTTCAAGACAGCTTGCTTTCTCGATTGAGAGACTGTGTGTAAATTGTATTGATGGGTTGAAATGGGTGTTTTGAGACGTCCTGCGTACTCAGCCTTTGAAAATGAGTGTGTTGAAAGAGTGTATGAGAAATATTAAAAGTGTGTGTTGCTGCTGTAGATCAAATATTCAGGATCGACCTTGGCACATATACACCACCACAATCAGCATAGTGGCGTTACAACAGCACACTCATGGTGAAAGCTCGTACCGAAGACCTAAAAAGCGGCCAAAGAAGTGATCACAGATATCGGTTTCCATCTCAACAACCCAGCAGCGATCGCAAATGTTGGTTAAAGAATAAAACCAACAGGATGATCGCAGGCCTGTGATATACTTCCAAACAACCCCCCCTACATAAATGATTGAAATTGCTTGCTGTACGAGCTCGTACTCGGAATCCAACAAAAATGAGCGAAAGAAAGGAAGGCTTGGTCACTTAAGAGCGACCATATGTTGGTTAAAGAATGAAACTAACACGATGGATAAGGGTGTGTGATATATTTCCAACACATAAATCGTCAGACCAACTCATCTCACCTCGCGCACTCGAGCATGACTGTAGAACAGCGGGGGTCCAACACCAGGATGCACAACACATGTAAAAAGGTGCATGACAAACCAACATATAGATCCATAAATCCTCTAACGTAAATTCAACCGCAGTCATCCCCCCCGCCCCTCCCCTCGCTTAAATCACGCGATCCTCAACATCGAGACCCCATCCATATACAACAAAACACGTCAACGTCTATACACACTCCTAATAGTATAATCCTTCGCCGGTCCCCTGACCGTATACTCCATACTCCACATCACCAGCGTCGCACCACAGAACCAAAACTCATATTCCACATCATACAAATCTTCGATACACAGGTGACTCGAATTTGCTTTCCACGGCGCTTTCCCCCTTTCTTTTGCTTCGGGGGGAGGGATAAATTGGAGGGAGTGAAAGAAATAGTCAACGGTTTTTTGGTCGGGTTTGGTGAACCAGACGGAAAGGGTGTCGGTGGTCTCGGTGTAGCGATGCACGTAGGTGCGCTTAGCTGTGAAATTGAATCCGTTATCGGCGCTGAATTCGCCGTTTTCTAAGTACAAGTATTCGAGATCTGCTAATGCATCTGTCGGCGCTCGTGGGTTGAAGTAGGCTTGGCCGGTGAGTGTGCCGGAGGGGTAGGAGGCGATGCGACTTGTGATCGTGCGGTTGAGTTTCCAATCGCCTTGCATAGCGCGAAAGGCGGCACGTGCTACGTATTTTCCAGATTCGCAATCTTGCATTGATTTTGTGATCATTGCGAGAGTCTTGTCGGCTTCCTGTTTTTCGGATTCGGGGGTGGTGGAGGGGAGGTAGCGTGGGCCGAAAACACCACCGGTTCGTTCACCTGGTTTGTCGCCTGATCTTTTGATGTCGAGGATCTCGGCGAAGGATTCCATTAGGTATGCGTAGTCTCCCATTGGAAAATTGGCTCTTCGAGGGTCGTTCCGTAGTTTGAGGATGGATTCTACTCCGGTGTCTGTGGATAGTGCTTGTAGTGCTTTTGGGTCTCCGGTCCAGAGTGCACCCAGATACCGCGCTTGCATTTCCATTACTCCCCAGTAGGGACTTCGGTAGAAACCAACGAATCCGAGAGAAGGTATGTTCCAGTTAACTGTTGAATGAACATCTAGAGCGAGAGGAAAAGCGGCGTTTTTCGGATCAAATTGAAGCGTTTCGAGGAGTTCCTTTGGTAGGAAATCCAGCGATGGTGAAGCTTCAAAACCAGTAGCGAAGACCACCGCTGCCACGTCGTCGATTTCAACAGACTTTGGGCCAGCAGCTTCATCACTCTCATCAACAACAGTAACCGCCTTTTTGCCAGCAGCGCCATCCAATACCTTGCCTCGCACGGTTTGAATCTTACCTGAACGAACGAATTCGGAGTAGGTATCACTAGCTGCAAGATATGGTACAGCGGTACGTACATCGCCAGTCATAGAGAGATTAGAACCAAACTCCGTCTGATCAGTGCCGATATAACCCTCAAGAAAACCATGTGTCTTTACAGCAGCTTCCTCAGATATATGGCCACTTGTATTTTGTAATTTTCCGGGTGGTTTGAACGTTAGATTATATGTGACAAGATCACATGGTAGAAATGGAGTTGCTGGGTTTTGTATCTGAACATCAGTTAGCGACTAAACAACAATAGAGAAATCAAGCATTGCTTTAATATATTTTACCTTTTCACCATTGGGCGTAGTAACCCACGGCTCCTTAGGTAGAAACAATGGCATAATCCAAACCGGAGTCTGCACCACATTCGTAACAACATACTTTTCCGCATCTTTCAAAAACCCCTCCCCAGGCGAATTCTCCTCCGAAGATATCTGTCCCGCAATACTCGCCGCAATCTCAACACCACTCATCTGACCTCCCACAACTACAATCTTCTTTCCAGTCCCCTCACCATCAACCAACTCCCTCACAACCCTAACCTGCGAACTATGCACCACCTTCCCCTCAAACCCATCAATCCTAGGAACCCTCGGGCGTCCAAAAAACCCCGTCGCAACAACCAAATACTCAAACTCCCACTTCCCCTCCTCCTTCCCACTCGTCTCCACCCTCCACTTCCCCTCCTTGAATTCCGCTTTCACAACCCTCGTCCCCAATCTAACCTCATAACCCCCATACATCTCCCTATACCGTTCAAGATACCCGCCAACCTGCCACGCTTTCGGGAACAACGGCGTGTTTTCCGGCCATGCTAAGCCGGCGAACGTAACGGTATGACGGCTTTGGTTCGTACACATATCTGGATTGACGAGGCCATCGTCGGACTTGGAGAGCGGCCAGAGCCCGCCGATGCGGTCGAGGGCTTCGAAGATGGTCACGTGGAAGACGCCTGGGTGGTTGCGGGTGAGGGTTTTGGCGGCGATGAGACCGGAGGGACCGGCGCCTATGGGAATCAAACATTGGAACGGTTTTTGGAGATTAGAAGGTGAGAGACTTACCGACGATGCATACGCGTTTGAGAGTTGGTGGTGGGGTGGTCATTGTGGTGAGGCTTTTGATGTTTTCAAGAGAGATGGGAGTTTTGAGTTGAATTTGAAGATTACGGACGGATATAAGAATGGATGATGAGGGACGACATGTTGATTTATACCATCGTGACACAAGCCTTGTCATCAAAGTCTGTCGTGTTCATTGCCCGATTTTCTTACATACAGTCTTTGGTAGTGGAGTTGATCGACGTGCGATTATAATTCGTCACTAGATTAAGCCTTAATCGGAGGTGTGGATATAGCATGCGTTAATACCACCACTCATTGACTGATTTCTTTACGGAGTAGAATCATTTTAGTCCTGTTTCGTTCGTCTCTTAGAAAATCAGATTAGACATCAGTATATTAAGAGAAGAATTCATCTGGCCACACTCTCACCTACTCCTATTGCAATTTAATGATTTCTCGTTTCCAGCGCTGTGCTTACTAGACAGGGACAATGGTACGAAGAACTAACACTTGCTTTACAAGTGCTTATGTCGTTCTCAATTTTCTTTCCTCTACTTCCTGTTTTCAAGTTCTGTGCTAAGATCGAATAGGGTATTTTGTGAGACGAGACAAGCGGCAGAGGGTGTTTCCAATCTTGATCAAGGGCGCTCGTTTCGAGCGAACAAAGAAAACAAAGTCATAGATGTAGCCATGAGTATGATAAAATATGTTTCATTTTTTTTGCCTGTTCCTGGCTATCGAAATTATTCGTCGACCTAGATATACAATCCGCTGTGAGCTCCGGGAACTCGCCTCCTTGTATTATAAAAAGAACTCCTCACACCGATTCCCCTCATTTTCCCAAACTCCACCAAACCATCAATCGCGAAAAATTGGACCAACAATGTTCTAAGGGGTATTCCGGCATCAAACAAAATCCAACCTTCTCCCACCCTCCGTAGGTCCATCCGGGACCGGCGTATAAATCTTCAATTCCTCGTCATTCAACTTGACTTCCGCCCCGGAAGCAGCCAACATCGCTTCAGGACAGTATTCGTAAATCTGCTCCGCGCGCGCAACCTGTTCGTTCTTGTTGATGCCGTGAAATCCCAAGGGACGCTCAGACCAAATATAATCAACCGCAAACTCCCCCGCCTTCTCGGGACTTGGGAAATGTCCACCCATGTCCTTCATTTTATCCCAGAACCACGCGTCCTCAAACATTCCAAGTCCATTCCCCTTCTCATTAACGTCATCAGAAATATTGTATCTCCTAACCACCTCTTGCGAAAGCGACACATTTCGCAGCGCCAAACCGCCGTTGAATGCACCCTTCCAGAACGGATGCGCCGCACCAACGAAATCCCATTCAAAGAAGTCTTCGACCTTTCGCCCGCTGTTGGCGCATATCATACTGTCGACTTGGAATAATAACATGTGTTTCGCCGGGTTCATCAGGTTCCAAAACCATTCCGACGCGAGGAAATGGCTCACCCCTTCGTATTCCAACAACGGAGGGTCGCTGGGTAACTCGATAATCTTGACCTGACCGCTCTTAACTATGCGCTTGAAAGGATGGGAGCCTTGTGCGTGGGCTTGAAGGGTATTGATGACCGACTCGCGCGTGAGGAATATGATGGGCCATTCGGGACCCAAGACGCTCGCGAAATGCAGAATGATCGGGAGAAGGTTTCTGGTCGGACGAGTCTCGACGATGACAGCTACTTTGTCGCGGATGGGAAAGCCTTCTTTGGTGCTGATGAAGGGAGGTGCGAGGATGGCGGGTCGCAGCACGCCCAAGAAGTTGGTGGGGGAGTCGCTGTTGCGGTTGTGGTACCAGAGACTGGTGAGGAGGAGGAGCAGTGCGCAGACGACGGGCACGATGAAGAATGAGCGTGGTCTCGCCATCGCGGGATGCAAGAAGAGGTTGAATGAGTGTGATGATGAAATAAAAAGGGAGAAAGAAGTGTTATCGAAAAGAGAAATTAGGGGTGGGAACTTGGAAGGTCGCTCGCTCGTTGGCGCCCCTGCTGGGCTGCTTATCGGCTAGGGGTCATTGTTGGTTGGGACGTTGGAAGGCGCTTTCAGCGGGCGTACAAGAGGCTCGTAATTCAGCTGTCTAATTTAAGACTTCAGGAGCGAAGGGAATGCGGTTGTTCTTTATGCTTATCCTCAATCGGTAAGCTTAACGTCATGAATAAATGGATTTCTCAATGCACGTAAGTAAGAGTTTACTAGCAAACCTTGCTAGTCCAACTGTCAAAGGATTCTAAGCTTTGCCGGCCAGGGATTCAGGGTGATTTCAATCGGTGCCGGATGCGGCTGACAACCAAATCACATGCCTGGTCTAACGATGAAAGGCACGTGACGGGCTTGTTTCTATCACGTGCCCTAGCAGCAGAAGCATTTCGGAACTGACAACTCCATTCTGTTTCGCAGATTTATGCTTACCACTACCACGAAGTACTTGCTTTCAACAACGGAAGATGTTCGCTCTGTCGAATGTCGCGGGTTCATTACCCAACCCGACAGAGCAAATGGCAGCAAACGGGAGAGGGCTGACTCCAGAAGCAAGTTTTGGTGGCGTTCCTGTTTAGGAAGTGCTGGGGCGCTCTCGAAGCTCGCGACATGTCAAAAAAAAGAAAAGGGAGGGGGGATCTTCGCTCTCTCAGTCAACGAGGAGGCTTTTATCTAAGGGTTTGTGCAGTATGTCTCTTTAATCTTTTAATCGGACAGAGGAATGAACAGAAATATGGTGAAATGGCATCAGCCTCAGAAATCGAGGTGTTGCAACAGGTCGCTTCAGCACCTTGGGCATGCTCTTTAGGTAGAGTACCAACATGCGAGGTTCGTCCCGTGCCGTTCATGGATCCTGCGAACTCGACAGCCTTGATCTGCAACTCAGCTCGGTGTATTCAAGGAAGCCTTCTTTTCACTGATTAGCCTTCTTCTCTCCATCCGATGGAAGTTCTCCTCGTTCTTCGTCCAAATCTTGTTTAGTACATAGAATCAGAACGCGATGAGTCGTACATTCAAGCTCCCGAATCCCTTCAGAAGGTCGACGCGCCAGCCTGAATCCGAGTCCCAGATACCGAGTAGCGAGGGCTATTCTCCTGAGGATCACTTGCCGCGTGTTACCTTTCCTGACGGTGTCAAGACCTTGCGTGACTGTACAGACGCTTCGGTAGACATATGCTTCGTCCATGGGCTCACAGGAAATCGGGAGAGCACATGGACTGCTGATGGTCAGACTGTACCTTGGCCTCAGAGCCTTCTGCCTCCGACACTCGAAAGAGCGCGAATTCTTACCTGGGGCTATGATGCATATATTGTTCCCAAATCTGTTGCATCATCGAATCGATTGCTCGATCATGCTACCAATTTGCTCAACCATATCACGACCAATAGGGCGATTAATAAAGCCTTATCTCGTCCGATCATTTTCGTGGCACACAGCTTGGGCGGTTTGGTGTGCAAAGAAGCTATTTTGGCTTCGCGAAACAACCCAGAACACCATTTGAAGGATGTGTTTACCAATACAAAGGCTGTCATATTTATGGGTACCCCTCATACTGGGAGTTGGATGGCGGATTGGGCAAAGATACCTGCGTCAGCCCTGGGAATTGTCAAGAGCACCAACAAATCTTTGCTCAAGATCCTCGAAACCGATGATCAGCTTCTTGAGAGTCTTCAAGTCAGATTCCTCTCCATGATTCGGGACTTACAGCCTCGGCGGCTGGAAGTGACATGTTTCTTTGAAGAGTTACCACTACTGGGATTCGGAAAGGTTGTGGAGAAAAACTCTGCCACTTTTGCAGGTTATAATCCAATCAGCATTCATGCCAACCACCGCAATATGGTCAAGTTCAGCTCCGCCGACGAGACCGGCTTTACAAGTGTGTTGGGAGAATTGATAAGGTGGGAGTCGGAAATCAGGTATTCAGCCACCACACTACCAGTACAACCAAGTTCATCCAGCTAAGGGATTCCAAAGCAATTTGAGACTATCAACCACAGCTCCGACGGATCGGGGAAGTGAAAAGTCGAAGGTGCACAGAATTACAGCTCACAAACGTCGCCGTGCGAATACAGGACTCTCGGATTCAGCTGCGGGCTCACAGGGCGTCATGGATCTTGACCAGATGGTGCAGCATGCAATTCACAAGGCATCTAATACAGATGATCCAAAAGACCCTACATTGCCGTCGGCGTTATTTGGCCTCCCAAATGACGAACGAGCTCAAGCCGCTGCTTTGAAGTGTGTTAAAGCCTTGCGACTGGAAGAAAGTGTGAAGCAAATTGCCCACTGCAGAGCCATGTCTCAGTCTCTGCGTAACATGGACTTAGATTATGGTATATTGATTATTGCTCTTACACAGGTGGAAGAGCAACTACGTCAACACGAGACTGAGGTGAAAAGCACATACAGTAGTGCAGTAGCCCGATGTTTAACGTCGTTGTCATTTTCAGAAATGGGTGCTAGAGAGGCAAACATTGAGGGACCGACTCAGAATACGTGTAAGTGGATATACAACAATCCAAAGTTTCGGCAATGGGAGTCTCAAATAAACACACTGCTCTGGATTAAAGGGAAACCGGGGTCAGGCAAATCGACTTTGATGAAGAGTCTACACAAAAAACGGATACTTGAACAGGAGCAAAGAGCAGAAAACCCAAAGACTACTTCAAGTTCCCTATCCACGATCCATCTCAGCTTCTTCTTCAACGCTCGTGGTTCTGCGATCGAGAAAACACCTATTGGCCTTTATAAGACACTGTTTTATGGCTTACTGAGATGCATACCCCTGGTTATGTGCGAATTCATCCCCGCGTTTATCGACAAGGAGTTCTGCACCCAAAACTCCAACATATCGTGGCAGATGACTGAATTAGCAGACGCTGTTCATTCGATCATTGGTAAAACGCAACCAAATAATATTGAGATTATGATTGATGCGTTAGATGAGTGCGAAGATGACGAGGTCAGATCGGCGATCAGAAGGTTTGAGTCTTCTATGACGAATGCTCAGGTTTCTGGAGCCATGCTGAAAGTCTGCTGGAGCAGTCGATATTACCCTCACATAAGCTTAAAGTCGCAACATGGGCTTGAACTTCGATTGGATAAGGAAAACGATCGGGACATTAGACGCTACGTTGAGAAAGAGATGCAGGCCGGGATCCATGCCTCGCTTTTGCCAATCATGGAAGATCTAATCTCCAGTGCAAATGGGGTCTTTCTATGGGCAGTTTTGGTTACGAAGAGACTCCTTAAGGCTATCGATCAAGGGAAAGATGATGTGGAATTGAGGCGGCTGTTGAATTCAATTCCTCCTAAACTTGACGACTTATTCGACGATATATTCAAAAATGAAGAAGATTCCACAGCAAGATGGCAGGATTTAGCTCGTATGGCGCAATATATATTTTGCGCGTTTCGCCCTTTAACGATCGAAGAATTTTTTACAGCTATGACATTGCAATCTACTAGCAAAGTAGGCCGCTTGCGCGAGCTAGAATTGGTTGGGGATGCTTGCGATCGCTTGGAAAAGAGAATTGGCTATGTGTCAGGGGGCCTATTCGAGGTTGCCCGTGCAAAAGGTACTACCAGAGTTCAGATTATTCATGAATCCGTTCGTGAATTTTTTCTTGGACCCAAAGGCCTTACTCTTCTGCAATACTCATCGCGAGAAACATTCATTGTCTATGGTCATAAGCAACTTACATCGACCTGTTTCAAGGCACTTCTCAGTACGGAATTCGACTCAGTGACAATGAGGCCGAAGCTCAGCGGTCCAGTATTATTATCAGACACACTAGAATTCTTCAGCATGCCGTGGAATCGTCCTAGGAACAGATTTCTGGAAGATTATGTTCAAAATCATGTCTTTGAACACTTTGATCTGGTCAGGGGAATGTTTGGCAATGACGCATCAGCATACTCCCCGTTTGAGTCAATGAAAGTGCGTCAGCGAGTGCTGGAAAACTTTCTGAGATTGTGCTGCTTACAGCTCATGGAACACCAAGCATTACCGGCTAGGTACAATGCTCATTTACAGAAAGTCTTTATTAACCCTCTTGCATTTAATTTCCAAACGAATGACCTAGCCATACTGATGACTTTCCTGGAAAATCTGTCAACAAACTCCTTCTTCTTCGATGCCAGAGAAATATACATGTTCAAGAAAGATCACGATGCGGTCGGAAGAAATCGATTTATTGCTCTCTTTTATGTCTGCCGACAATCAAATCCTTGTCTCCAGGACATGGCATCACCTGAATTATCCGAAAGCTTTAACAAGACCTGCAACTTTTGCCAATATGGAAAGAATGGTCTAGACGATGACAGTAAGGCTCCTGACAAGTCATCTCTTTGTTTCATGTTCGGTATGACATTTGGTGGTCTTGGTAAGAGGTGGTTGTCCCCGAAATCAATTCTAGACGAAATGCTTAGAAAGCAAGGTGATGATTCGCCAGTCGGCGAGAGACGACCTGTCTTTCTAACCGGAACCGGCATCACCATCAAAGAAGATCTTGATGAGATCAATGACCTTCGGGATTGGGTAAACGTTTTTAAGCCGTTTTCTAAGACACGGCTTCATGGCTATCCAAACTCTACCACGCTCTGCATGGTGCTCGAAATTCCTAAGAGAGAGCGATCACAGACTTGCCCATCGAAGTATTCTGAAGTTGATGACTTGGTGGGGTGTGCGGTTGGGGCGATGCCCCAGAACTGGTTTCACCCTCAGGAACGGCGTCGTGATTGGGAACTTTTTGAAGCTGATACGGATACGGATGAAGATTATGAGTCAGATTCCGATCATATTTATGGTTACGATTCTAGACCTGCTCCTGCTTCCACTCCCTCTTCGGATTCTTCTAGTAGCGATGAATCGGATGGTCGTGCCCAGAACCGTGGTCTTCTAGAAGGTGGTAACGGGCCTTCGCCAATCGACAGCCTGCGAAGTATCAACCTTGAGCTTCAAAACTTTGGTACTCAAATCTTTCCCCAGCATGCGGTAATGAAGCAGCGCAAAAGATACCAACATTGTGTGGAATGATCGAATCTCCTCACATATCAAACTATGCCCTTCCAGATCGAAAGTTATGACGCGTCGAGATCCGTTCCACTGACCTCCATCATCAAAAACATTGGCCATCAGCGCAATCTAGACGGCTGTCCCGACTAGAAAATATGATGATGAGCCTATGGCTATTCATAACTGGTAACTCGGAGGCTGGTACAGTCGAGATCGTGATTCCGCTTGTTCTAGAGATGGACTTGAAGCAATTGCAGGCAGAGATCACGTCAAGACGAAGAGGACCTGGACCTTCGTTCATGCCGTGCTAGCTTCGTAGTGTCGAGAGAAATGGCCCATTTATTGGCGTGACTTTAAGATGCCTCATGTAAACTCACAGATAGAATTCCTGGACAACTTCGACAATGGAGCATAACTGCGCCATGCCACAACTGCGCCATGCCTTTGCGAAATTTCACCCGGAGATTGAGAAAATATGGAATGGGTACTCCCCTCTTTGAAAGTTCTGGTCGTCCTGTGCCATAAGCCAGGTTCAGATCCTTATTTGTTCAGACGGACCATACGAACTCACGCCGATACTGACTACTTTCAAGGTATGTGGGTACCTAGGTAGACTAGGAATTGTACGAAGAATCTCAAACAAAGGTCTTACTGGTGTCTTACCGGTATCTTGTCCTACGAAAACGGAGCGAGCAGATGTTGAGACAAAGTGAGCAGTCTACAGTTTACATCGGCACTTCTAGGCTGGAGCAGCCCTTATGTATTAAACGTATCTATCTTGTGTGTAGATATCCCAGCCGCCACGTGACCTTTCAAATCGGGACAACATTCTTTCTGATCTAGATTTACTTTACAATTTAAATCGGCATTTCCAGATCGTTGATAATAATAGTGAGACATCACTTATAGCTGTATGATGTGACTAAATTGTCCAGAGTACTCAGCATTCCACTAACATGTGCGTGGGAAAGCTTGAATTCTCAAGACTTTTTGGCTTTGAGGCTTGTCTTTTCATACTTCTATATACCTATAAAGTATCATATCTAGCACTCTTAACATCTATCTCGAAATCTATCTGGGATGGACTCCTAACGTTATAGATGACAAACACATGTTATCAACTGTCCGCCAAGCTAAAGTAACACACCACATAATCGCATGATGTTTATTTAATCGCACTTAATCATCCAAGTGTCTCCAGTCTAACCTTATATCGATTAAGCAAGTACCGGTACACTTGCCCGAACGCGAACTCGTAGCAAATCCACCAATCCGGCCCGGTACTCACAGCTTAATCTGCGGGGTTGGCGAGTTAAGTGGGACATACGCGGGAGACGACACTGCGGGGAAGCACGTCGGACTTAACATAAACAACACAAACACCGCAGATCTCTCTCTCTGCACGAATCGTCGTGCAAAGAATGGTAACAAGTGGTCCAGGGCCTGCGGGTTTCTTGCCGCGGTCAGATGGGTGGACGACGTCAGTGTATAAGTTTGTGTTTCTCGCACTTTTCGCAAGCTTCAGAAAATATCTGCGCCCTTTGCGATATCAATCTGAGGTCGATGTATGATAGATATCTTCATATATAACCCTCACCATGTCGCAAGAAGACGTCAAAACCGATATCTCCCGCAGCAGCAACGAGAAAGCTCATCCCGAGAACCTCGAAAACCCATCTCTAGACATCCATGGCCTCCCACCAGATCCCGATGCGCATATGAGCGCCGAGGAGAGAGCTGCAATTGTGATTCCCCCTTCTTACTTCTAGACTATCCTAACAGTATTTCTAGGACCGCAAACTCCTCTGGAAACTCGACCTCACGCTCATCCCCTGGCTCTGCATCCTCTACCTCCTCTCCTTCCTTGACCGCACCAACATCGGCAATGCCAAGATCGCTGGCCTCCAGAAAGATTTGAGTAATATGTCGACGGGCCAGTATAATGCTGTGTTATCGATTTTCTTCGTCTCGTACTCGGTGTTTGAACCGCTTACGAATATTTTGCTGAAGAGGTTGAGACCGTCGGTGTTTATACCGCTAATTATGTAAGTTGCAGTTCTGATAAGTGGGTGAGGATGGTGCTGATAAGAATAGGGTTTTATGGGGGATTTGTATGACTTTCATGGGGTTTGTGCATAATTGGTCGGGGTTGATGGCTGCGAGGGTATGCTATGAAGTCTTGAGTTTAGCGAATGGGTGTTAACGGGTTATAGTGGTTTCTTGGTCTGGCGGAAGCTGGATTATTTCCAGGTATTAATTACTACCTATCATGCTGGTACAAAAGATCTGAATTCGGTATCCGCGCATCGATATTCTTCTCAGCAGCCGCAGTCTCAGGTTCTTTTGGTGGTTGTAAGCGCTTATCACCTTCCTCACTTATATCTTCGCTAACAGATTATCAGTACTCGCAGCCGCAATCAACAAAATGAAAGGAATCGGCGGCAAACCCGGCTGGGCCTGGATTTTCATCCTCGAAGGTCTACTAACCGTCCTGTTCGGCATCGCCTCCATCTGGATGGTCCACGACTTCCCCGACGAAGCCACCTTCCTCACGCCCGTCGACCGCGCACGCGTCATCCGCCGCCTGAAAATGGACCAGCAGTCCTCCGCCGAACACGAAGAGTTCAAAATGAAATACGTCTGGATGGCCGTAAAGGACTACAAGATGTGGCTCGGCATGGTCATCTACATGGGCTGTGACATGCCGCTCTACGCGTTTAGTCTTTTCCTCCCGAGTATCATCACACAGATGGGATATACCTCCACCCGCGCACAACTCCTCAGTGTCCCGCCCTACGCTCTCGCAGCCTGTGGCACCATCGCTGTAGGTTATATCGCCGACCGCACCCGCCAGCGCGGTCTCTGCAACATCGTCGTCTCCTTCCTCGGTATCGCTGGCTTCGCAATGCTTCTCGCCTCCGACGACCCGCACGTCAAGTACGCGGGCACGTTTATCGGCGCGCTCGGTATATACCCGTGTATTTCGAACACCATCTCCTGGGTCTCCAACAACATCGAAGGGACGTACAAACGCGGTGTTGTCCTCGGTTTTGTTATCGGATGGGGCAATCTGAATGGGATTGTGAGTAGTAATATTTATCAGAAGAGCCCGTATGTGAGTGGTCATTCGACGGTTATGGCGTATATGATTGTGTGTCTTTTGGGAGGTAGTCTGGTGTTGAGAACTATGTTGGCGAGGGAGAATAAGAAGAGGAGGGCCGGGGAGAGGGATGCGTGGGTGCAGGGGATGACGTATCAGGAGGCAGAACGCCTTGGAGACCAAAGACCTGACTTCTTCTATACGCTTTAATAGAGGTTTGTATGTGGTAGGGAGTGTATATCAACGAGCTCTCATCAGGGGTTTTGCTGGATAAGATGTTATATTATATCTATCTGTAGAGATCTTAACTTAGGAACTTACATCATATAATACTTGCAACATGAACCCATTGCCTAGCTCAGAACTCAAGGTCCCACGTTGTGAGAATGGCATTTTCATACTACACACCCGTGGGTATCATCACCTTTTCCTCAATATCTCACGCTCACATCAGGGCGCAAAATAATCATCTACGTAGTTCGAAAATACAAGCCGGATTTTACCAGCAAAAATAAAAACTCGTGAAGTCGCTTCGTTTCGTGATATTCCTTTAATAGAAGCGGTTATTTTTATTCCGTTTGTAGAAATGGATCTTGATGCTGTGTATCTATGTAATACGTCTTCAGCTTGCTTCTTGTATCTTACGCCTACCTTTAATCTCACATGCGATAAATAATTACTTTGTCTACTAATCTTACGCTTCTTACCGGAATGCGTTTTTAGCTAGAACGAACGGATAAGTGCGGGGGTAAACTGGGATGGTCATCATTTTACGTTATTTTCTAGAAAGAACAATAAGTAGAGGTGCCAAAAGTAGTGTTTCTAAAAATCGAGGCGAGACTTATGAAACTGGAATCGTGCGTAATATCCATTCCTTCGGACGTATTTTCGTCATCTTGTCTTACCATGTTACAATGTCGGAAGATTTCATCTTCTTCTTAGAGCACACCAGTCTACCTACCTGCCTAGATACTCAGTACTTATATCCTATATCACCCGACCTTCTTATCTATCTCTTCCTCCTTTGCCCATTCCGCTCCCGTCAAAAAATTAAATCTTCACCAAAGATACATTTCCACATGCAAACACGCCTAAAATAAGATTTGATTACGCAGGAACGAGCTTTTCTGCTTATGGCTTGGGCTTGGCGGGCTGAGCGACGGGCGGGCGCGAGGTTAGCGGGGTGAGGGAGCGATTTTAGCGGGAGGGAACGTTTTTAGAGGGGATGGTTTTTAGGGGTTTTTGGATGGGTTGACGGGTTTGGTGGGGAAGGATGGATGGAAGAATATGAGATGAGATACGGACGACTGGTAATTGTTTAAAAGAAAATTAAATGGGAATAGAAAAGTAGGTAACAACTATCAACTGTTGAATATTCTCCAAGCAAAACAAAATCAGGCATTCGTCAGTCCGCATCCCACCAAATTACGCTCACCACGCCCAGACACGCTAAATTCTTGTGCCTCCTCTCCTCCTCGCAGGGGTGCATGACCACCTCCCATCATCCGTGGCTTTGCGGATGACCTGACTTTGAACACGACAACAATTCATCAACAACGCACGCATTCGGTTTTCTTCTTCGTTCGGTCAGTCTTTTACGAGGAGCGCTTTTGTAGAGAGAAGATAGGGACATTCGTTTGAGTTTTGTGAGAGTATTACGGCGATTTGAGGGTGACGAGAACGTTTAAGGGAAAGAAGAAGGATTTGACGGACGATTCGGAAGAAGAGGGAAAGGGAATAAACGGACGATTCGGATTGACGACGAGAAGCAGGAAGTATTATTGGAGAGGACGATAGGAGAGTTACACGTTGAAAGGGATGAATTGGATGGGAAAGGGATAGATTCGGCATCACGATCGACGCGTTAGATACCTGCCTACGGATTGGGATATTGCGATTACGACACAAGCAGCGAACACGATAGACTGCGAAAAACACTCCAGCTGATACGAAACCACATTCCATCAATTACACCTTGCGACAATCCCATCAACTCCAAATCACCAACTCCATACACGACCGCCAAAATGCATACCCTTCAAACCACCCTCACCACCGCCATCCTCCTCCTCACAACCCTAATCACCGCCCAACAAGCCGCCGACGGCGCCCTCGTGCCCTTCACCTCCGTTCTCCCAGCCTGCGCATCTCAATGCGGACCTCTCTACGACGTACAAGGCGGCTGCACAACACAAGCCTGTTTCTGTGGTGATGCGCGATTAGCCTCTCTCTCTACCGGCGGAGCGACGGCCGCAAGTACGATTTGTGGCGCGGCTAGCTGTACGGTGGCCGCGGACCAGCAGAAGATTGCGGATTGGTATAAGAGTTTTTGTCCTAGTAATGCGGGGACTGGGACGGGGACGACAACAGCGGCGGGTGTGCCCGGGGCTACGAGTACGGCGGGAGGAAGCACGCCGACGAATACGGGGACGACGACGGTGGGGGAGGGGAATACGATTAATACTGGGAATGGGGTTGTGGTTCATGGGTCTTGGTAAGATTTATTTCATCTCAACTCTAGTCCTCTACATCTCAAACATACTCACTCACCTCCTTACACCTCCTCCATAACATCTCCCCCTTCAAGTCTGGAGCTCAACTAACAAACCCAGGTTCTCAACCCACTGGCAATACGTCGTCATGCTCATCATCCTCATCGTCGCCATCGTCGGCGGTTGGATCGGCGCCTGCATCTGGCGACGCGCCTACCTCCGCAAAAGGGAACGCCAATACGAGCTTCGTCCCCCGGCTATCCCGTGGGCGCCTGCAGGCCCCGAACATCATATGGCGGGGGGCTTGCAGAGGGTTTATGGACCTGGTGTTGGCATGGGAGCGGGAGGACATGCGAAGGAGATGAGAAGTACGGAGTCTAGTACTGGGGGAGAGGGGTTGAAAGACCCGGAGAAGGGGGGTGTGAGGGGGTTTTTGAGGAAGGGGAGGAGTTAGATTAGCTGATATGAGATTTTAGAGGTTTAGGGATAGGGGATCGGAGGACTGATGAGGGTCAAAAGAGGAGGTGATGAGCGACGTTCTTTACCACGAGTCGATTTTCTTATTTGTTATTGTATCACTTTTTTTCATTTTTGTAAGGGGAAAATGGCGTTTTCTTGGTGGGGAAATGGAATGCTCTTTGCCGGAGGGCTCTTGTACTTTTTTCAGGTGCTAGCGAGTGGGATGGGGGAGTAGAAATTAAACATAATGTTCATTGAAGCACTGCACTTTTTGGGAATGTTGTATGGGTTGGATAAGTGGAAACTCATTTTCCAAGCAGGCCTTTTTTTCTTGAAGACAACGGACATACTCTTGTAGTATTGAAAATTAAACAGCCAACTAAAGTGCCGCACTAGTTCGCACGCTTAAAAAGGGTAAGCCCTTAGTTTTCGTGGGTGTAATTCGGCGGACCAATAGTTTGATACCCATTGATCTTCTGAAAAGAAGATAAAAATTATTCACGAACCTTTTCCTTTCTCTCCAGGGTAAAGGAACCCTTAGACAATATTATAGGCCGTAAGGAGTAGAGAAATAGAGTGAATGGAGGTTCTGTTTTAGCATCTAGGGGAGGTGCTCGTGACATGATATTTCGAAACAGGAGAAATTAGAATCGTGTTTTAATTGGGGATGAGATGAACATAGCTGTGTCGTGCTAATGGGAACTACGAAATTGGAAGTTTCGCACGGCTCTTGGGGTATTTGATTATGGGGTCATCAAGGATAGTTCAGTGTGCTTCTCATATGAGATGTGTGAGAGGTAGAATGTGGTCTGGTTGGGTGGAGGAAATTCAGGGAGTTACAACGAGCTCGATCTGAGTTGTTGCGAGGTAGTGGTGGTTGAGAAGGACAATTAAGAAAAAAACTGTTCTTCAAGTCATGATTTGAAGCGAGAGAGAATTAAAAAAATCTTATGGAATTTGATTCTTTTGGAGGTTCAGAGGAATTGGAAAGTACTTGTCACAATAGGGAAGAGAGTTTTTTGTCATGTATGTAAATCATCGCACGTGGGTTGTAGGCTTAGAAGTGCTTGGATTTTTGGTGGAGTGGGAGTTGGATGGGGATGGGGCTGGGGGCTGTTTTGTAGGATTCTTTGGATTTTGGTACGTTCACGTGTTTTCTTTAGGTTTATGTTTCAAATTCTCGTAGCGAGCGGTTGATTTCTGTTATAGAGTTGGGAAGTGTTGGTTTATGTCACGGAATAGTTGATACTGCGTTGATCTAGTTGGGTGGCTTTTTAGTGGGATTGTTGCAACTTCATTTGAGTGGTGGACGAGATGTCATGAGATTCTTTCTGGGAACAGTTTCTACTATTATGGACTTCTAAGTTCTAAAACAGGTCGATAAATATTATATGTATAGATTTAGTCGCGATGTTTGATCTACTTGTTCCTTCTTGCACTTGCACGATAATAATGATCCCTACCCAGTTGTTACCACCAGTGTGCGGACTAATGAGCGAGTGAGCCGCTTTCCTCAGTCATTGATACGACTCAATACATAACGAAAAGATTCATTGGATCTGAGTGGATTGTAGGATACAGAATTGAGAATTGGATTTGATTTGGTGAAAGAGGAGCTGGCACAGGTGGGGTGTCGTGACTGTGAGATTTGGCTGCGGAGTGGCTTCTTATGTTGGAATGGAGCGTCAAAAATCCTGTGTTGAATTTTTGGGCGGGTTAATTGTGCGTGCGAACGTAAAGAATAAGTTAGACAAGCTTTTGGGTAATTTTGTTTTTAGTGCGTCTTGAAAATAATTTCGTATTGTTCATGGGTTTTGGAGTTGATGATTCCTGATGGGAGATTCAACAATACTTCCACCAAACACCACCACATCAACAACCATAAACCTCTCCAAACTCACAAACACGACAACCGCTTCACCCAAACGCTCTCCAATCCAACACTCAACCGCCCAACCCACATCTCCTCCCCATCCAACCGCTCTTCAGCCTCTATATTTCGTAAAAACCCACCCCCCGCCGCATCCCCTCGCTTAACTAAGCGAGGGAAATCATCCAACCACATCTCCTCTTACCGCTCACCATGACCTTTCTATTTCCAGTTCATCGCGACAAAAGGTAATTGATCCTATAAGCCGCAATCGCTTGAGTTCCTCAAGTTCCTATACCAAGTCATGAGTTTAGTCTCCTTCGAGGCTTCGCATCTAGACCAACAAGCGGCATCTTCCTGTTGACCTCAAAGGTAGTGAGGGGAGATGTATATATCCCTCTCAATTACCACCTGTTCTTATCCACTCACTCACTCACTCACACTCACACTCATCTACTCCACATTCTACCATCAGGTATCTTCTCTTTCACACAACAACACAACTCACCAACCCAAACACAATCAAAATGCAATTCCCAATCCTCACCCTCCTCACCCTCGCCATCGCCGGCACCTCCCTCGCCGCCCCCATCCCCCGTGCATCCCAAGGCGCCACGCCCTCTCCCCGCGCAAACACCCGCTCTCCAATGCAAGAAGCACCCTACGTCCCCGTCGTCAAGCGCGACGAGAGCGTGAACATGTTTGGGAATGTTGCTAAGCGCGCGGTGTTGGGGCATGCTGCGGCTGCTAGAGGGAAGGTTGCGAATTATCTTTGATTTGGAAACTTGACAAGACTTTTGAATTTGGTTCTTATTTTGGTACCTTTTTTTTCGACACGGTCATTTCATAGGGAGTTTCTTGGATGCATAGTTTCGGAGTTTTCAAACGGAGAGATTTGATTTTGGGAAAGGAGTTAGGATATGGTCGACAACAACACGTTCTTTTGCATATATCGGTGTTCTGGTAGAAGGGTTCGGCGCAATTTGGCATGGCATGGTTTTTTCTTCGGGTTTCGGTTCGACATTTACATTCTTCTCTACATTCATTTCGGCATGGCTTTTCTGTTTCGGTTCTGGCGCAACACTGTCATTTCGGGCTTTGCTTTTTGCATTTTCAGGGTTTTAGTTCTGTTTTTCGGGATTGGACATTCATTTCGGGCATTCATTCTGGGTTTGAATTTTCGGCATTCAAAGGAGTTTCGGGGATTTTGGGTTTGGACATTCATTCAACGGGCATTTTCAGGTTTCGAGGTTTTATCTTTCGGCATACAACGGCGTTTTTGGCATGAATCAATGAATCAACATCACCTCTTCGATTCGGACGACACAAGGGACGCTTTGGTTCGGACGATGGGAACTTGGGTATTATCAAGGGACGCTTTGGTGGTATTCGAGGAGAGAGATGTTGAGTGCTTGAATCCGGGTTTGGCATTTTCAGGGCGTAGATTGGTGTTTTCAGGTGTATATGGCGCTCAACGGGAGTTCTGGGCATGGCGTTTTGGTTTTCATTTTTGGGGAGTGGACATTCATTTTGGGGAGATGGAAGAAAGAACATTCATTTAGTTGAAGACAAGAGGAAAGGACATTCATTTTGGAGAACACGGACAACAATAACACTCGCTTGGATTTCGACAAACATTCACTTGCTCAAAACACACTCACTTCCAGCACACCAACAACAACATTCGCTAACAAGCACGGCACTACAAGATACATTCTACTTCTACACACTCATTCATTTACATTCAACTTTGGGGTTTACCACTTTCATACCACACCACATTTTCAGCTTCACAATTACATTTCTCACACTCATTTCCACATTTTTCAACTTTGGGGTTTTGCTACGGCACATTTGGATTTGGATTTTTTGCTTCTTACATTCGTTTCAGGACATGGGTTTCAAAATCGGGGTTTTTGCGGGCAAGGGGAGGTACATTCGTTTTACATTTATGTATATACATTTAGCAATTTAGATATGTGGTCAACTTTCTCGTCTTCATTTTCATTGTCTTTTCGTGACATCTAACCTCATCAAATCTACACCATCATCTCTAATCCCTTTTGATACCGTTCCCAGACACTTCTTGGATCTACTAAACTCCTTTCACTCATTGCAGGTTTTGTTTGAATCTTGTTCGGTATGTGTTTATCGATCGGACGTCGTGGCAGGGGTCTATTTGGTGGTGGACCTGGAGAAGGTGGAAGGGCGCGGGTGGCTTGGAAAATCAAGGCGGTTGGGGGGAGGGGTGGGAGCGGTTTGTTGGTGTTGAGGGTGGTAGTGTGGGACATTTTCTGGTGGTGAGGGGGAAGTATGAGGGTCGGTAGGGGAGGGGGGTTTATGGGGAGGATTGGTGGATGATTGTTTCAGCTGAATGGAGAGAGTCATGGTCTTAATTTTGTGGGGGGCGATTATGTTTTACCAAAGTATTTTGCGGGTTTGAGTATATATACGAAAGACCGTCAGTACGATTTCTTATATTTTGGAGTCTTATTTCTTTGTTATTCAAAAAATGACAAATCTCATGAGTAATTAGACTGCAAACATGAATCTTTCATCAATATTTCAAGATTTGCGTGTTTGCACAAATGAGCTATGCTTGCTCGAGTTTTTCAAAACATTTGGTTCTCTTCGACTCAAAGAATTTGTGATTTTTCATATTCTGTAGCTGAAGTTATTGGCGAAGTATTTTTTCAGTCGTTGTATATTGAGAACTGGATTTCGTTTAACCGCATTTGGTGTTCGGGATATTAAGTTGGGTATTTTTTGGTTAGAATGCTGTCGACTATGCTGTGAAAAGTGATGGTGATGTAGTACAACATGATGCTTGTTGCCTGGGCTAGATGCGGAATGGACTTGGATTGACAAGGTATGTCACTGTTCGGGTTTAATATTTATATTCACCAATTTTACCCTCAACTGATCTTTTCACAGAAAAGCAAGCTATTACATTCTGTTCCAGCTTCATTTGAGCCTTTCAAATGTAACCCTTTTCTCTTAGCTATTCGTACCCTGAGATTTTGTGGTTTAGTAAACTAGCTGGTAAATCAGAAGACTTGTTGAGTTTATGTAGAGCTTGTGAATAATTACTATGTGGAAACTAGGTATCTTCTCTTTCATCCTTCTCCTTTCCTTATCAAATAAGCGAAAATGTATCAGTATCCCGTCTTTGGTGATAGAAAACCCAATTCGGAAGTCCACTTCGCTTAGCACAACTTCCTAGTATCCTCACTTTCAAAAGTCAAACTTCATACATATCTGTCCAGCAAGCTATCTTTCCTAACAACCCATGGAATTCAATCCTGAAAATTCGTTCTGTTTTACTATTAGTATTTCGCAACTATCAACATGACAATTAGACAACCACATCATATCCCGGGATGTCCCAGCTTCCAAGACCTACACCCAGATAGAGAGACTCAAGAGCAACCGCACTCGCAACCACCCATGACGCCAAAACTACAGATTTCAAGTTTAGCATCTGTGGTCACGCCTCCGCCACCACCAAGTCCTACACAACCACCAACTCCAAAAGCCGCGAGGAGACGGTCACCGATAACGAACTTTGTGCCTAGAAAGTTGACCTTCACCGATCAAGACATGAAGTTTTCAGCTTTTGATCACAGTAGTCCAATGATGGCTGAACATTCACTGGAACCAGTTCCTCACCAAGAATATCTTGGACAAGTTCAACTTCCTCACCAGCCAACTCAACTACCATCTCCAGACCCAACCTTCACTAGACTCCCACATCCGGACGAAATTGAGTGGACAACCGACTCATCAGAAGATGAACGATTACTTTTAGTGAAACCACACCTCACTCCTTCTGAACCTTCATCTTCTCCCAAGCAAAATTCCAGTCGACCATTACCTCCTAAAATCACTTCTTCCTCCAGAGACTCGATCACTCGCTTAAAGCGTATATTAACCCCAGCACCTCTATCTCTTCCAACACCACGACGAAACTCCTCTCTACATCGTAATGGTTCACTTTCAAAACCGATCTTGTTTTCATCACCGGTGAAGGAAACAAAAGCTGTTTTGGTGCCTGCCACAGAAATACCAATTTACCACACCTATCCCAGGACCAAGAAGGAAAAGTCCAACGCTTCTGGCGGAGTTGCTATTACTAGCTCAGTGGAAGAGCACAGTCAACAGAAGATTATTTCACAGTGGACTGGTCTCACTGATATTCGGAAGCACCCCAGTTCTTATCGTCATAATACTACAACTTCATCTCCATCATTACTCACTATTATGTCTACTAACAACGCACATCACAAGCTGATCGATACCTCCGCTGGATACCCTATTCCAGCCAAAAGTCCTCTCCGCCAAATCAAACACGCCAATGCAACATTACTCAATCCCAACATTTTATACACCAAAAATATCGAAGGTGAAGTAGCGAATATGAGAAGTGATACTCAGCAAAATCAAGAGCTGGACTCTTCTACGGTATCAACTCGCCATGAAGACAAACCCACAACCATTCAAGCCACAAATCATAGATCGGTGAATGCAACAAAACTCGTTCCAGAAAATATTATTCCGGGGTTGCTCAATGTTCCACAACCAAATCCCAAAAATCCAGCAAGATTGGGAACCAAAAATGTCATTGAAGCATTTTTTGAAGAGGATAGTGCCGCAATCCCTATTGAAGATCCTGTCCGCAAATCACCAGCAACTCATGTCGAGAAGCCAAGTTTGGACGGCTCTTTCAAGTTTCCAAAGACGCCAGAGAGGAATAACGATGATGTCGAACGCAAAGCTGAGCAATTTAGCAAGCAAAACATTCCGATCCATGATTTTGCCCGTGGTTCTAGAAATTCTCCTGCCAAGAAATATGCATCGAAAGGACAACACGGGAATAACCTTCCCAATCCGAGAGCCAGCACAGTTGAAAATGATGTTAGTCCAACATATGTACCGAAAAGTCCCGCACTGGCCAAAAACAGCCCCGAGTCTGCCAAAGATGTGTGAAGGACAATTGAAAGCGGTCCTAATTACGATTATGCGCCTGCCAGCCCTGTCTGTGTGAGAGATGTGGACCATCCCACATTACCTGATCATCATTGTCATCACGGTCTGCCGATATCTCGCTTCAGCCCAAAGAATGGTGGTTCACCAAGTCAACATGTTCATAATACATTTTATGGACAACAATATCACATCAGCAACTACTTAACACCAACGAAGAGTCCGCCAAAGTGGAATCCACCAAATGTCAAGCATGAATCAAACGCCGCAGGCCATGGTCAAAATGTGGTTGGAGATTCCGGATCCGGGGGCTATATGGCAGACAAGGACGAAGAAAATGTTCAATTACGAATCAATATTGCGGTGCTTGAAAATGACTTGAAGCACAAAACGCAAGAAGCGGAAGACCAAGCAAAGGGAATGGCCATTTTCTTCCGAGCTCTTGGGTCTCGCTTTCCAGCCTTGACCAACGCATTGTTGACTCCAGCTGCTACTCAAGAAGGAATGCTTGTGAAAGCGGGTGAGACGAATGGAGGAGAACTCACGATCGGGGGAGATATGCAGGCGGGTAAGAAAATCATGAAATTGGAGATGGAAGTGGATGTTCTTCGCCGGGAAAATCGAATTCTTCGAGGACAGGAACGAGAGAAACGTCTTGCTGCTGAGTTGGACTTTGATCGCCGCGTTTTTGGAACAGAGGAGTATCGGTTGATTACTACTCCCAAAGAAGCGGTCCCTGAGCTTCATAAAATTCAAGAGGGAAATGAAGTTATCAACCCTACCACTCCGAAAGAGCAAACTCAAATTGTCGTTCATGAAGAAAAGTATCAGCAATCTGTCTCTGATTATGAGGAGTACCAGCAAGAAGACTCTCTAGAAGACTCGTTCAAAGATTTTCATCAAGACCTCACCAACGAGTATATCGAAGAAGGCGTCTTTCATGGAGGCTGCGAAACCACTGAGCAATTAGAAACCTACATACGGGACTTGCAAACTTGGGTAAACAATCGACATCGTCCTACCAAGGCTACAAATGTAGGGATGTTCTCGTTGGAGGAGAGCTTTGATCTCATCGATAAGCATTATGTTGATGAGAACAAGGTTGCTAAAGTCGTGATTGAGGATAGTGGAAAGCTGCAAGTCGCAGCTAGTCCAGCACGCAGTCTTCCTTCGGAAGACGAGAAGAAGAGCTACAATCCTTTACCAAAGGAATTGGGGAATGGTCAGAACGCAAGAGCTTTGCATCGATTCATGAACTTTCCTGCACCAACAGTTCTGAAGACTGGTTTTGATGCCGCACAAGCGGTCACTGGGGGCGATTATGACTCTCTTAAAGACACCCAAGCCATTGAGGGACGACCTCCACCATTCTTTCGAGACAAAATTGCCAGCGGCAACATATGGGAGTCTCGTGAGGAAAAGACCAGTGCGCTTGTAACTCAGCGATTGATGGCAGGTGACAGAGATAGGCGTGTTTCTGTTGACTTCTTCAAGCATGGAATTCAATTCGTGCCAGCCCAACCAGAGAACAAACATCAAGAGACGGTTTTGATTGGCAACTTACCTCACAATATCGAGCTCAGAGATATCCTTAACCGAGTTCGAGGCGGCAAAATCGTTTCTGCAATCCTCCTCGACACCAAACCACTTACAGGCAAAATGTCAGCTCTAGTTCGCTTCGTATACGAAACATCAGCAGCCCAGTATATTTCGTACGTCAAAGAAAACCCGATTTACTTCGGCGAAGACGACACAAAACTCCAAGCCGAAATCATTCTCCTCCCCACCCCCTCCTACCCCCTCAACTTCGGTCTAACCAACGCAATCTTCAACCTCTCCCACACACGCTGCATCGCCATCCCGTACTTTCCACAAATCTCCATCTCATTCTTCGAGACCAGTCTCTCATCTACCACGTTCCGGCAATGCGCTACTCCGCCGACAGAGATGTGGTTAGACGAAGATCGCACTATGCATTTAGAGTTCGCGAGCGTGTCGGATGCGGGGATGGCGAGAGGGAAGTTGTATAACTGGGCACCGTTTAGAGGGCTGGAGATTAGGTCTGACGCAGATCCTTGTGCTGGACCTGTTGAGGAATTGGCTCTTGAGGTTGAGGCGAGAAAGCCGTTGTTTCCGAGGGGTGGCTTTGTGGATGGAACGACTTTTGGAGGGCAGGATTTCGAGAAGAAGGTCGCAGAGGATTATTCGTTGAAGGATATTAGGACGACTGGGTATGGTGTTGAAACCAAGAATATCGATCTTGCAAGCTCTTTAGCGAACATTCTTGCGAATTCGTCGTGGGCGGATGAAGTTAACGATCAAAACGCAACTACTGAGATACCGCTACTTTCTATTTCTGACGAAGAAAGTACAGCAAAACCAGCTCATCCTCTACCCTTGCAATCCAACAACACAAACCTCAAGCCCCTCAAAGGTCTCGCAACAAGTATCTACGCACCCAACCCCTCTCCCCTCGATTACTCCCACAAACTCAACCACTCTCCCCCCAGAACCCCGGCACCGCCCAAAGACGAACTTAACGGCAGCAAAACACCATTTGGCACAGACGGCCAAACCTCACCACTCGAAAACGAAATTTCTCCTCTCCAGCAGTCCATGCGAAAGCTAAGCGAGGAAGCTGTAGTACAGAAGAAATTGCTCCGGACTACACCACCAAGAAAACATAGTCCACAAAACACTGGAACGTCTCGCAGTGGCCCAGGTGGTAATGGCATGAAGTTAGGTGTTAAGGAGAGGATTAAGCTGTTTGATCAACCGTCTGCAGGTGTTAACCCTGATGAACTGGTTCTGGATTAATGGCTGGTATGGTTCAGGTAGGAGATGAGGGATGACGACGCTTCCACAACGGATCGTGTTGGTTTACATCAATCTTTCTTCTATCATCTCAGAAGCGAGATTCTCTTAGCTATCTGCCATCGGCCAACAATCACCGATTTCAAATTGAGCCCACAGAATTGATAGTCTCTGGATCGAGGTCCAGACGTTTTGGTTGGGAGATGGAGAATGGTTATGCTTTAACAACCATTCTTCTCATTTTTATCAGCTTTTATCCGATAACCCAAGAACGAAAGATTGATTATTCATTCACGAATATTTCAACCACGAAACTCAGCCACATACCATCATCCCTTTTACCGCGAAGCACACCGACGAAACCACGGCCTGCCGCATCCTTTCTATCACCGCCGTAATGATTAATAGAAAGATTCGTGGGCAGAAATATACCGGTAGTTGGAGTCTATGGATCTTTGGTCGATGGCTGAACCTTCTATTTGACATTCGGGAGTAAACCCACGCTGCTACCTGGGAATTTCAAGCCGTTATCTATCACAGCGTTTATTATTAAAAGTTATTTTAGATTATTATTATTAGAATCATATATTACAATAGCACAAATTCTTACTGTTTAATCTTATTCGTGCTGTGAGTATACTAAATAATTTAATTCTAAACAACTGCGAGCCTTCACACCCTCGCTTAATCACCTCCACCCCTTAATCACAATAAAGAAAACCACCACGTCCATTCTAGAACAGTACTCACCCCCAGAATTATTGACTTCCAATTATACTGTTCGCATAACTCTCATTAACAAGTCTTCTATTTACCAATCATCCATCCTGTTCACACCCCCACAAGAACAACCATTTAAACACAAAAAACCCCACCCTATCCACGCTTCCCTCACTATTCTTTCAACCATCTTACTAAACCAAATCAAGTAACTCAAGTGTCTAAACAAGCAACATACTAACCTCACATCAAAATGTCAGACCCACCCACCACACCCACAACCTGTGCGGCAGCTAAACCCGGAAGCGAACCAGTATTCTGCAACCATCTGAACGAGCTAGAATTCGGAATCAAACGAGAATGTGCTAAGTCGCCACCGATAGAGGCTAAAGTCACGGAGGCAGGAACGTCAGCTGGTGAGACATCAGAAACAGCAGGCGGAAGAATGGAAGCGGGAACGGGTGGAAGGGAACGTCGAGGATCTACTCACAACTGGAAAAACTACGACGAGGTAGTGGCTTGGAGTGGGTATTTCAGTGGCAGATGATTAGTTGGATATTCTAGCCTGCACAGGCCACAATATCATGGATATACAAAATCAGCTGCTGAACATATCGATCACATAGAAAAATCAGTTGACAGTTTCTACATCAGTGTTAAAAGCTCTTCAAATTGTGTACCTCTGTAAATCCAAGATATAAATGTATGCCGAGTTTCCTTGATCATTGAGTAGGTATAGTTGACGAATAAATTCTACATCCACCCAGATTCTTAATCCACAATTCAACATATCAATGTCAGTCTAAGTTGAAGCGTGAAAAAGGGTTGCAATTGATGATATGTCACGTGCTAGACCCTGTGACAAAATGCACATTGCCTTGATCACCACATTGAAAACACAACACACAATCTAATAGTATGATCACAATCTTCAAAATCTCTAAATTTTCAAGGCACTTTGAAATCTTATTTACCGCCCCAACATCCATCATCAAGACTTTTTATCATGGAATGCATTTCACACCAAGGGCAAAGAAATCATGTAAACATAGCCATCATGAAATCGCCAATTTCTCGAAACCAGATGCTACCTGAAGATAGAAGAGCAATCAAGACTACAGAAAGATCATCCTACATTATAGATCTATCAATCAAGGCATAATCTCCTCCGTCTCCTCGACAATCTCCTCAACGATCTCCTCGATGACTTGGTTCTCGCTCTCATCAGTTTCTTTGATGAGGCCGGCGATAGGATCCGCAGGTAAGCCTCTAGCTTCACGTTCTTCACGGACATCCTGTTCGACTCTCGATCTCCAGGCGAGCCATTCGTCCAAGAGTCTGCGTCTCTCCTCGACGACGGCGAGATCAGCAGATGCACCACGATCAGCATCTTCTTGGTCAAAGACTTTGCTGTATTCACGGAGGTTCTTGCGGATGGTCTTTTGTTCTTCCTTGCTGAGGAGGGTGGCTGGACGTGGGCGCCAGAGCCATTGCTTGAACTTCTCGACCGGCTCTTCACGGAGTTGTTCACCCTTGAAGTCGTACAAGTGGTAACCATTTTCCATCTGTCATGGGTTAATTGTAAGTAACATATAAATTGAGGATAGGATGGACTTACGGTGTGTTTCCAGATACTGGCACTAGTAGCGACATATCTTCCAGTTGGATCCCAGTCAATATCAGTGACACCGTAATGGTCAGCAGTAGCCATGAGTTGCAGGTTCGCGGTCAAGTCCTTCTCATTCTCGGCCTTCTCTCCCTCAAAGTCCATGTCGTAGAAATCCATGTCGAAACTTTGTTGTGAGTGAACAGTGGCGACAATGACAAAGCGACCCTTTGGTGACCAGTAGATGGCATTGCTATTCTTTTTGTCGTATGTTCTGATGTGCTTGAAGTTTCCGACACCATTACCCTTGACCTTCTCTGGGCAGTAGAAGCTAACCGAAGTCTTTGGGGGTACAGCAGATGGCGCGACAACTTCCGCTGTTGTGATGATAACAAATCTGTCACCCTTCGGTTCCCACGCGAAGTTAATGACGGTATCCTTGATCGAGTCAACAACCTCAACTGGTACACCCTTCTCTTTGACACGGAAAATTTCCAAACTTGTTGCAAGAGACTTCTTTGACTTGGAGTGTCGGTCAACCTTTACGCATAGATATGATGCATCGGATTGCCAGTGAAGTTTAGCATCAGTCACACTGAAGAGGTTGAGTGTTCTAACGACTTCTTTTGAAGGAATACTCATCAGACCAACCTTGGCGGGGTTGCTACCAATTTCAGGGGTCCAATAGCAGAAAAGTTGCTCGTAGGTTTTAACACCTTCTCGGCGAGGTGTTGCAGGAGCCCAGTCGAAATCCATGACGCCTTCGATTTTGATTGTGGTTTTATCAAGAAGTCCCATTTTTGGCAGTTCGTAAACGGAGATAGATGTGCCTTGTGTTAATCGAGCAACATACTGGTCATCAGCAGACCACTTGAAAGCTGGCCAAGTGATCTTTCTCTTGATGGGCTGGCCCATCTCGTCGGTGGAGTTACTTGGGAGTTCGATATTGGCGAAAGAACGGAGCGCCTTTCCGGTCTCAATGTCCCAGATAACATAATTCTTGCCATCGTCTTCGACAGTCAGCGCTGGATGCCCTTCCTCGGGAATTGAAATCGGGCGATTTGACCAGGTGGTAAGATACTTCTCTCCAGGCGAAAAGTCTACCAAATTGACGAATGGATGTGCGAATCTCTTTTGTCTAGTCCAAGATGCTCCTCCCCACAGTTGAACACCCTGCTGATGCATCGAGGTCAAATATGTACCTTGTGGCGACCATTGTACAAAAGATTCGGTCCAGTGTGCTCGATCTACGATGGTCTCTGGGGGATCTTTCTCGTTATTCCACATAACTTGTACCCGGTCGTCCTTGTACATGACAAACTGATCTCTGCCTCGTCCGCTTGGATCCGCAATGAATGCCTTCAAATGCTCCTTCTCGGTGAACTCATCAATTTTAGGAGGGGTGTAGTGTTCATCGATGCGCCCTTCTTTGCCAAATCGGTCAATGTCGGTAAGTTTGTTGACTCGCAGTTGATGCTTCTTGTCGAGCTGAACTTGGTCTAGAGCCTTGCAAGCGGCGACAGCCTCAGCAGGAGTTGTATATTCAACGAATGCGAATCTGTACACAATCAGTACGGACATGATAAATTCCTGGAGTGGATGCCTACTGGTGCGATTTGCCATCATCCCCGATTGGCATGTGTATAGAATCGTCCTTAGTCGTGCCTACAGCGTTCAATTTTCTCAACAAGAACTTGATCAACTTCGGTCTTGTTTCCTCTGTGACTACTGGTAGACCATCGATAACCACAAATGTGTCTAATCCTTGCTCAAGTTGGACTTCGAAGCGGTCTCGTAGATCGGAGAAATCAAGTTCCTCATCCTCATCGTAATCCTCCTCCTCTGGGTCTGGTAAATGATCGAAACTGGGCGCCATGATTGCGGTTTTGGGAATAAAACAAGCAACGGAGTACTGTATGTGCACTGTCGCTGGAAGTTCTAATGTTGAGTTTTATTTTTCAACTTCTACCCCACCTGTGTTGCGAATGCCGCTTTTGTGTGCGACTTTGGAGTTTCCCAGTATTGAAGTAGCGCCCGAGGTATTTCAGATATTGCGCTTTGGTTCGAGAGGCAATTACTGTTCAAGAAGACGCCAAATTTGCGTAAATGGCTGGGTTAAGTTGACGGTCGTGGTCAAAGTTTGAGGCCCCAAAGATTGTGTGCTCGCCAAAAACTAAACCTGATCGCCGAGGTTCTCCCGGGCTGTTGCGCCGGCAGAAAAATACCTAGAATAACGCGTCTCACGAACAGCTGCGTTATACCGTCTGAACTTCCCACAGTACCTTTCAACATGGCATCTTTCAACCCAACCCAGATCTTTGATGATGGAACGACAGAAGAAAAGGGAGAAAATGCTCGTCTCTCCGCATTCGTAGGAGCTATTGCGGTTGGAGATTTAGGTACTGTAGCCTGCAGCATAAACGATCATGATACTAACCAGCTGCAGTCAAGTCTACCTTAGGTCCAAAGGGTATGGATAAGATTTTACAATCAGCTTCGACTGGTGAAATTCTAGTCACGAACGATGGCGCGACAATCTTAAAATCGATAGCTCTGGATAATGCAGCAGCCAAGGTCCTGGTAAACATTTCTAAAGTTCAGGATGATGAGGTTGGAGATGGAACCACGTCGGTCACAGTTCTGGCCGCAGAGCTGTTACGGGAAGCTGAGAAGCTAGTCGACAAAAAGATACACCCGCAGACTATCATCGAGGGTTACAGGATAGCAAGTCATGCAGCTCTGGCAGCTTTGGAGAAATCTGCGGTGGATCACAGCAGTAGCCCAGAGGCATTCAAAAAAGATTTGTTAGCCATCGCGAGGACGACACTGAGTTCTAAGATTCTGTCTCAGGATAGAGATCACTTCGCCGAGCTTGCAGTCGATGCGGTGCTGAGAATGAAAGGTTCTTCGGATCTGAGCCATATCCAAATTATCAAGAAGGCGGGTGGAAAACTCAGCGATTCGTATCTCGATGAAGGATTTATTCTGGACAAAAAGATTGGTGTCAACCAACCAAAACGACTAGAGAAGGCCAAGATCTTGGTTGCAAATACATCGATGGACACCGACAAGATCAAAATCTTTGGAGCTAGAGTAAAGGTTGGATCTACAGGGAAGCTTGCTGAGCTGGAGAAGGCAGAAAAGGACAAGATGAAGGCAAAGGTGGAAAAGATAAAGGCCCACGGAATCAACTGCTTTATCAACAGGCAGTTAATCTACAACTGGCCAGAACAACTGTTCTCTGATGCCGGAATCATGTCTATTGAGCACGCTGACTTTGATGGTATTGAGCGATTGGCCTTGGTCACTGGAGGAGAAATCACTTCCACTTTCGACCACCCAGATCAAGTGCAACTTGGGCACTGTGACCTCATTGAAGAGGTTATCATTGGCGAGGATACTTTAATCAAGTTTTCTGGTGTCGCTGCTGGACAGGCATGCACCATAGTGTTGAGAGGAGCCACAGAACAACTTCTTGACGAAGCTGAACGATCATTACATGACGCTCTGGCCGTCCTCTCTCAGACAGTCAAGGAGCCAAGAACGACACTAGGAGGAGGTTGTGCTGAGATGTTGATGGCCAAGGCCGTCGAAGGAGCTGCCCTAAAGGTTGATGGAAAGAAACAAATTGCTGTCACCTCCTTCGCCGTTGCTCTTCGCCAGCTGCCAACAATTCTCGCCGACAACGCAGGTTATGACTCTAGTGAGCTTGTAGCTAAATTACGAACTGCTATCTACGATGGTATGACTACATACGGACTGGATTTGTTGACACCAGGGGGTGGCATCACCGATATGCGCGAGCTGGGTGTTATTGAAAGTTATAAGCTCAAGAAGGCGGTGGTGTCATCTGCCTCCGAGGCAGCAGAGGTAAGCTTGCCTTTCCACAGCCATCCCACTGAACTGTTACTAATTTGCAATCAGCTTTTACTGAGAGTAGACAACATTATCCGCAGCGCACCACGACGACGGGAGAGGTAAAGGAGTTAATGAGAAAAGGCGTACTGTATAATGAAATGAAAAGCGAATATTTGGGGAATTTGTACCATACCATTAGATCATGTTGCAGCGTCAATAATGAGTGGGATGAATATTAACATCCTGTTTTTGTTTTGTGTTATCGTTCAGGTGAAAGTTCGTGGGCTGACCACATAAATTTGCTTTTCTTAGAACATGACGAACCATGTTTCCACCGACATTCATAAAATCTTCGGTGATCTCCACATTACCCCGTAAGACCAGACCCACTGTGAAGGTTGAAATATACCATATTTATAAGTGATGTGCAGTAGGAATGGCGAGGCTTTGCCGCGCTCGTAGAGGACAACTGCAATTCATCGTCTGAGTTACATTCAAGATTAGACAACTATTTTAACCCAGATATCAACCTCCCAAGTTATCTAAATATCTTATTTCCTGAAAACAATACACATATATCCGACTTTCCGTCGACTCGATTAAATGAACATCATGTTTCGAATGTCACTTATTCTGTTCACCGTGAGGCGCTCATAGCCACCCCTTAGTCGTCGCTTGTGCCGTGAGACTGCCGAAGGATTGTTGGGGGTCCACGTCTTCTCACCACATCAGCAACACCAAGTGATTATGACCCATTGTAGTCTTACTATTCTGGGCTTCAACAAACGCGCAGTATTAGTCCCCAGTTATCCTCGACTGGTGAAATGAATTCCGTGATCCATAGCATCTTCTAAAGCAAACATCTTTCACCTGCAAGATATGCTATGGGCAAAGCTGAGTTTAGTACATGTTGTGCAATGAGACACAAGATAGACCGTAAGCATAGGGCGGACGGAAGTAAAGCACATCATCGGGATCGTGGCACGACGTAACAAATCATAATGCATGTCGCGTTGCTGGATTGATTTGAGGCACCAGAAAAGGGCTCAGCTTACTTTGCCCACAGATGGATGCGAAAGCGAAGCCGTTGGAAGGGGGTCGCACAGTAATCATATCTTACACCTTTGCCCACAATGGTTAGACTGAGTAAATGGATCACCGCGTCGTATGTTGGTTGAGAAAGTTGTTTCATCTTCCCATCAATTGAAGGTGATTACGAGTTTTCGTCTTTTTAATTAATCTTTTTGCTCCAGCCTTCTCATAAACTTTTTTTTATACAGTACTGTATCTATTTTCTGCGGGGTGCTCCGTCCGCATATCTTTAGTGGCGGGTATCTGGCCTAGCGTCTCTTCCCGTAAAACAGGCACGCCAGCTCAGACCTCGACAAAATCACGCTTCCTCCACACCTCGTACGAGGAGAGGATTTCTCTCCATTCATTCATCGCAACTCACACAAATCATCACCGACATTTTTTTTTGGAAATTGCGGGCATTCTCTATGTTCACCCTCGCGCTGTAGAGTAATTATCACACGCAAGACCTCGCCCTTGGCGACGTCCACACACCATCAGCCAACGTTGAAGACTGCAAGATGCCGCGACGGCGGCCCCCAGGAGAAGGCCATGTCGTGAACAACATCTTTCTTCTCGCAGCAGCCGTACTGTTTCTACCATGGTTGGTCAGCGCTCAGCAGCAGCAACGGCCAGGCTCTGGAGTCCGGCAGCGACAAGAGTCACCTCACGAGAGCCTCGAAGCCAACCCCTTACATACGGCCGAGGCGACCAAACGATCATCATTGATCGAGACACCTCTCATTGTACAACGACGAAAGAACACGATCAGTGTAAACAACCGTGATATTCAAAACGATGCGAGCGCCATCGCAACTTTGGCTCCGGCGGGCTCCGCCGTTGCAGCACCATCCGTCAAGAGGCCCAACACCAGTAGTGTTGGGCTCTCCCCGCCGCACGATGCGCGGAATTTGAAGGATTGGGATGTAGAAGACTTTGTGCTTCTGGCGACCGTCGATGGAACATTACACGCCCGGGAGAGGAAGAAGGGCGTGAAGAAATGGGATTTGAAGCTAGGTGGATTGGAACCAATGGTCCAGACGACTTATTATCGGCGCAATCGCTCCTCCGTTGAGGAAGACTTCGAAACCATACCCATTGATAATTACCTTTGGGCGATCGAGCCGAGCAGAGATGGCAGTATTTACATATACCAACCGGGTGGTCCATCGCCGGGTCTGGTCAATACGGGTCTCACGATGAAGAAATTGGTAGAGGTCATGTCACCGCATTGGACGGAGGACCCACCTGTCATGTATACTGGAGAAAAGAAGACGACTATGATGACTGTCGATGCGGAAACTGGAATTGTCATCGGTCATTTCAGTCCAACAGGAGCTTACGTAAATCAAGAAGCTGGGAAGGGAAATTGCAAGAACACAGGCTTCCCGAGTGATGAATGCAATTCGAATCAGGTTTTGACGATAGGAAGGACCGAATACACTGTGGGAATACAAGGAGCAAAAGACGGTCATCAAATCGCGACCCTTCGATTCTTTGAATGGACGCCAAACAGTTTCGATCATGATTTATCCCGACAATATCATCAGACAAAAGACCAAAAATACGTATATGCTCAGCACGATGGTCTGGTCATCGGTTTCCATCACGAAACACCAAATGAGACTCCAAGGCCTTTGTTCCGCGAGAAATTTGATTCTCCGGTTGTTAGGGTCTTTGACGTCGGTCGTCATTACACGCTCGAAAACAGCAACCCTCCCCTGATGATCTTGCCTCAACCTCTACCTCCAGATATGGACCAGAAGACAGCCGAAGAGCGAGCTGGAAGTATCTTTCTTAATCACACGGAAGATGGTAGCTGGTACGCCATGTCTGGAAAATCGTACCCTCTTGTTGATCTTCAGAAGCCTAGACAAGCTCAGTGTATGAACCAAGAGTACAGAAGACACCGGCATACTTGGGACATTATGAATAATGCGCGACTGTCCGAAGCCCTTGTTGGCCTACATTCAATCGAGGGACAAACCACCCAAGAGCAATTGCTTACTATCTCACCACCATCGGCGATTGATACACCTGTGGATGCTAATCTTCAAGATCATACAATTCAGTTGGCTCGTCCGCCATCAGTGATGCAGAAATTGCAGTCTTTCCCAAACAGGCTACTTCAATACGTCCTGGACTTCATCACGAATCCTATATGGATGGCTATCGCTTTCATTCTGATAATCACCTATAAAGCTCAGATAAAGCAATATGTACAACTTAATGCCGGTCGCCTTTTAGAGGAGAAACAGATTCCATCGTTCCTCAAAGACACTGCAGAGCAGATTGCCGAGACTGTACCAGTGGCCAAAGTCGATTCAGTTGATGTACCTACGGTCGAGGTAGTAGTTGATGATATCAAGCCGGACAAGCAAGACGCCCAAGCTCCAGCGCCACAGGTAAATATCGAGAAAGATATCGTAGCTCTGGTAGCACCTCCATCGACTGATGAGTTGCTTCCCGCATCACCTGAAAAGAAGAAGGAAAAGAAGGCCCACCGAGGACGTCGTGGCGGTGTTAAGCATAGAAAGGGAAACAAGAATCCTTCCCCCGAGGCTTCTCAGATTTTGGAGGTCTCTCAAGATGACACTGCACGGAAACCAGAGCCCACAGTTGACGACGCTGTTCGCAAAGCACAAACAATGGGCCAGCAGACGAAACTTGAACCAGATATTCATACTGTGCCAAACGACCCATCAGAGGTATCTGGACCAATTCTCCGTATCGGAGCTCTTGAATGCGACACGGAACAACGTATCGGTAATGGAAGTAACGGTACACTGGTGTTTCGCGGAAAGTTTGATGGGCGTGATGTAGCGGTAAAACGGATGTTGATACAATTCTTTGACATTGCCTCTCAAGAGACTAAGCTTTTGAGAGAAAGTGACGATCATCCTAATGGTAAGAAATATGCCATGGATCATATCTACAACGCTAACATAACTAGTCATCCGATACTACGCACAGGAACAAGCTGGCGATTTCCTCTACATTGCGCTTGAGTTGTGTCCTGCATCATTGGCTGATGTTATTGAAAAGCCAAATCTTCATCGCGATCTTGCTCAAGGAGGTGAGCGAGACTTGCCTGGCGTTTTATACCAAATCACAAATGGCCTTCAACATTTACACAAACTTCGTATCGTTCATCGGGATCTCAAGCCCCAGAACATTCTTGTTGCCATGGACAAGATGGACAAGAACGGGGCGCCGCGACTTCTTGTATCTGATTTTGGACTGTGTAAGAAATTGGATGGGGAGCAATCGTCATTCCGTGCAACCACAGCACATGCTGCCGGAACCTCTGGATGGCGGGCCCCTGAACTTCTCCAAGATGACGACGCGAAAGAAGGCTTATCTATGGTTGACGCAAGCACGGATGGGAACTCCGGACCGCTCTTGAGCTCAGAGCTCATGTCCAATCGTCGCGCTACTCGCGCCATTGATATATTCTCTCTTGGATTGGTCTTCTTTTACGTTCTCACTAAAGGTTCTCACCCATTCGATTGTGGTGATAAATATATGAGGGAGGTCAATATTCGAAAAGACAAATTCGACCTCAATCGACTTTCGGTGTATGGAGATTATGGCATGGAAGCTGATAATCTTATTCGCGCCATGCTTAATAAAATTCCTCAAGCACGCCCAAGCGCACGTGAGGTCATGGCTCATCCATTCTTCTGGTCACCCAAAAAGCGTCTCAATTTCTTGTGCGACGTGTCTGACCATTTTGAAAAGGAGAAGCGAGACCCGCCCACCGCAGCTTTGGTCGAGCTGGAAAGCTACGCAGCGGAGACTACCAACGGCGACTTCCTCAAATCCCTTGGTCGTGAATTCGTCGACTCGATGGGTAAGCAGCGGAAATACACCGGGTCAAGACTCCTAGATCTACTACGAGCTTTGCGGAACAAGAAGAATCACTACGAAGATATGAGTGATAAGTTAAAGAAAGAGGTAGGGCCGCTTCCGGAAGGGTATCTCAACTATTGGACGACCAAGTTTCCGAATCTGTTGCTTAATTGCTGGAGTTTGGTGCATTACTTGAAGTGGGATGATACGGATCGGTTTAGGGAGTATTATACACCTGCGAGGCATTGAAGTAGTTTATTGGGTATTTGCATGGGTTTGAGAGTTGGATAGGTTTTGGATAGTTTGATATTTTTATATGTGTGTATTTATATTGTTATCCACTTCTATTCTCGTCTTATTTTTTAACAATCTGTATCGTCCTAAGAATTCAGACTATGTTTCCCAAAGTCTCCGTCTCCACTTCAAAATCCAGAAACTCAAAACAGTCTCCCTCACTTTGTTCCACTGATACATCCAAACTTGGCGTCATATCTAACCCAACCCCAACCTCGTACCCCGCAAAATCAAACGTCGTGTCGGCATCTTTCTCACCTGCATTCACATCCTCATCCAAAGCCAGCTCAGCACCGACCACCTCACTCTCCTCACTTCTCGCCGCCGCATCTCTACTACCTACCTCCTTAATAAAAACCCTATACTCACTAACACGCATCCCAGTCCCCCTCTTAAACACCCTACAGAAATGACTCTCCGTCATCCCCACCTCCTTCGCCAACGCCTTCACCGTCCACCTCCTCTCCTCTTCTCCCAGCAGCTTCTTCGCTTTCGACACTGCTAGGGTTTGTGAATTGTGCTCTACGCCTAGATTAAATCAGCTTCGTCCTCGCGAAGAGGGGAGTTACTGACCATCAGCTATCTCAGGACGACAGCGCAAACATGCACGGTAGCCGGCTCGCTCGGCGAGGGAAGCGGTGTCGTAGAAGAGGATGTTGGAGCGTCGGGCGAGGCGCGATGGGCAGTCTGGGCGGCAGTAGATGCGGGTTGTTGTTACGGCGTAGGTGAATGAGGATGTGGCGAGGGGGTTGCGGGTGAGGAGGGCGGCGTGGCGGGAGGTGGGTGTGCTGAAGGAGGGGGGGTGGGAGGGGATGGGACATAGGTGTGGAAGGGGGAGAGGTAGTTGGGGATACGGGGTTTCTAATTCTGAAGAAGTGAGGTTCTGGATCTAAGCTCATGTTGTGATAAAGTCCTACTGTATACCAGATCACATGAAAGAGCATAGATGAAGCGAAATCAAAGAATCTTTCTTGCTCACCTCCGTTGTGATGGAATTCACGAATGACAAGCGAGAACTAGTTCTGACTCAGCATTGTTGCTCTGGAAGTGACCAATGAGCGTGCTCTACTAGGAGAATGTAGTTATCGTATAAACCTGCTCTGGAAAATACACATTTCACTCACTCATTTTAAATTTCCCTGTTACACATTTCTCTCTGTCTTTGCAAAATTTCATTCTTTAAAATTAAATTCTCTAAAATTTGAGAAGCCATGCCAGTAACACCTTACCAAGAAGTCCATCTCCCCTCATCCCCCCAAAACACTTAGTAACTTACCAACCTCTCCTAGAAAGTCTACGCTCTCCTCCTGCAAATCCCCCTCGGGAAAGTCTCCTCGTACGCCGCTCTCTCCGCAGCCCTGAGTTCCTCGCCTAGAGCCGTGGGTGGAGCGTTGAAACGGAATCCGTACGCGCCGCGGGTGCCGTGTCATCGGGTTATTTGCGCTGATGGTGTGAGTTATTCCTCTGATCTGGCGTCGTTTTCAGGAGGGGGTATAGAAGAAGGGAGGGGAGAGGGTTAGATACTAATGGTTTTCCTTTGGATAGGCGATAGGGGGATTTAAAGGCGAGGCTCAGGATGTGCCGTCGGGGATGAATGTTGGCATGAAAAGAGAGTTGCTGGGGAAGGAGGGAGTGGTGTTTGATGAGAAAGGGTATTTGGTTGATCGTGGGTGTTGGTGGGATGGGTTTGTGGTTTGAGGAGGGGATTAGGAGGTCTAGACTCTGATTTCAGAAGTTTTGTATGGATTTGATTTTGGGAGAAGGTACAGAGTGTTCGTGGTTACTGGAGGATGGAGGATGGGTAGTATGAAGGAAAGGGGTTGAGATGATATGTTAGTGTGGAGGCGTTTACCGAGTAGTCTTTAAAAGGAGGGTCATTTTTCTATAAGCCTGCGTGGTGAGGCATTCGAAAATATGTCGATATAATAATAGAGTGTTCAAGCTTCCTTAAGAATAAATGAAATTAATGCTACGGACAGAATGAGAACCCCGCAGAATCTGATATTTATCACTAGATGAATTTCAACTATGAGCTCAAGCACTTCATGAACCTATCAGTCACACATAGACCTCACCGTCTTTTGTATTCTTCTGTTGCCTATCCGTAGTCATTTGGGCTGCTATCCTTGGATACTGGTAAGCTGATGATTGAGCCGTCTTCCTGTGACTCAAGGGAACATTTCTTGGGTTAATGCTATCAAAGTAACCAATGGGATGCTCGCAAAACTTTTCTCTATCAGTCGTTTTCATATATTTCTTCCGACATTGCATGGAAATCTCTGCATTGTTGTTGAAGTGGCCAATGAACTTGTCGATTGAGTTGATGAGTTGATCTTAAGTGCTTTGTCTGATTGGAACCATTACTCGAGTTGCCTTGTGACTGGACTGGCAATCGCCGAGTTTTGTTGTCTAAAGAGAATAAATGTATAAGCATAGACAGTGATCAAGTATAAATAGATAGATACTTTGTCCTCCTCTCATTCATCTTCAATCAACAACCTTCTCTCGCCTCTCTACCTCTCATCATCCTATGATCCTACCCAACTTCATTCATCCCCCGTCATCTCCTCAACCCCAGCTCCTCAGCAAACCAACACCATGACATCGACCACCTCCCCCACGCCAAACCACCAAACCATCTCCCCAGCAATCTTCTACTGGGGCACCCCCGTCGTCCTTATCACCACCGAAAACCCCGACCAAACATTCAACATCGCCCCTATGTCCTCCGCCTGGTGGCTCGGAAACCGTTGCATGCTCGGGCTAGGTGCCATTTCCCACACCACCATCAACCTCCTGCGCACCAAGCAATGCGTGCTCAATCTCGCATCTGACAGCATGGCCGGCTCCGTGAACGCACTTGCTCGCACCACCGGCTCCGCAGAGATCCTCACTGCGCAGCCAGATGAGGGATATAAGTATTTCAAAAGGATGAATGGGTATGAGTATGTGCATGATAAGTTCGGACATGCAAACTTGACACCGCTGGCCTCGGAGCTGGTCAGACCGGCTAGGATCATGGAGTGTCCGGCGCAGATGGAGGCAGAGCTCGTGGGTGTGTATGAGATGATGCGGGACGCGGATACAAAGGGGTTTATTGCGTTGGAGGTTAAGGTGCTGAGAACGCATGTTCATGAGGACATCAGAATGGTGGGAGCGGGGAATAGGGTTGATCCGGATAAGTGGCGGCCACTGATTATGAGTTTTCAGGAGCTTTATGGGTTAAAGGGGAAGGTTGGGAGTTCGAAGTTGGCGGGGATTGGAGAGGAGGAGTATAGAGGGTTTTCGAATGGTGTTGAGATTGAGGGGGGGAAGTGAGAAGATCAATGGAGATGGCGGAAGGTTGTGATAATTGCCGTGCTGGACTGTTTTGAAGTTGCGGTAGAGTAGAAGTGTCTCTTTTCATTCGCAAAAATAGAACGACTTCGAAGCATCATCTTGTGATACTGGCCGATGATAGCCATCTCGCTCTCAAAGTGGCCAATCATACTGGAGTTGTGATCAAATTGGCGAATCAGATTATATCAAAGTACGTCCGCTTTAAGTTTAGCTCTCTTTGGTTCTCCTTCACCTGTCTTTAATGCGATTGTCGCAGATGAAATAGTGCTTTTTCAAGAAGTAGCATTCTTGACAATAATTCAGTCGTATTACAACAATGAACATCCCCGAGGATTATGATCCAACAGGAGTCCAACACTATGATATTCCATCATTCCTCTTCAACACCGGTCGCAGGCTTCCTGTACGCATTGCTTATCGTTCTTTCAACTCGGCACTTCGAAGAGTGGTCTGCATCCCGACACCTGAGCATAGCCACATCAACACCACTTACAACTATACATTAAATGCACTAAGAGATTACCATGTGATTGTCGTTGCGACTCTCGGCAATGGCGAGTCATCGAGTCCATCCAACACCCTCGACTTTCCACAGCCAGTCTACCAGGACTGCGTGAGCGCATCTTACGAACTCCTTACCAAGCACTTTAACATCCAAGATCTTGAAGCTGTCGTAGGGTATGGCATGGGCGGCCAGCAAGCTTACTATTGGATGTGTATGCGTCCTGGGTTTGTCAAGAGCGCTGTGGTGATTTGTGGTTCAGCGCGGACAAGTCCTTTTAATCATATGTTACTTGACGGCATCGCCGCTACGATGGGCGGCAGTGCCGTCGATACAATGGACAAAGCTGGGCTGAACGGAACGGGACCACATGGCTATGGGAAGGTGACTTGTGCTTGGTCGACTAGTTCAGCGTGGTTCAAGGACGAGTCATTCAGAACCATACTAGGACATGAAACGCTTCCCGAGTTCATCGAAGAGTATAACAATGCGTTTAGGGACTGGAATGCCGCGGATCTCCTAGCTCTGGTGAGAATGTGGCAGCTTGGAGATGTGGGTGCGTTGAGAGACGATGGGAGTTATTTGAAGGCTCTGGAGGATATTACGGGAAGGGTCTTGGTGATAGCCTCGAGAACGGATTCCTATTTTTCGTAAGTCTTTAAGTCCAGATTAAGCTGCAGTGTTACCATTTACTGATATTGTTATTTGACTAGGCCTGAGGACTCTGCGATCGAATTGAAGCATCTCAAATTCGGGAAACTTGAGATACTGGAAACGATTTGGGGTCATGCAGCCGGTAGTGGTGTCTGTGAAGAAGACATGGAACGGATTTGCAAGATGATTGCTGCATTTCTGGGGGAAAAGTAATGTTTTGAAGTCGCCGTATTCTTTAAATATATAAATCTGTTAGCTTTGGAGGTCGTTCATGACATTCGGTTCGAGATCAGGAAATGACGGTTACAAAATCGGGCCGGTCCATCCGACCAGCCCACCTGATTCATTGTAGGGTTCCCCTCTTCGGTCGTTCCATATGTGGAGTTCTCTGAAACTACTTATCTATTCATCGTTATCCTTTATACCATCTGCATCTTGAGACCCGAGCGGCTACTCGTTTAATATTTATTATGGTACTGGTGGTACATCGCTGGGTTTGCCAGGTCCTTTAAGCCCACTCTTAGGCCCGTGGAGTTTAGCTGCCGGCGCTGCGGCTCCGAAACATGCCGAATCAGTCTGGCCCGCACCCGCACCCGCATCTGGTCTAGATTTAGCCTCCCAGCCTCACGCGGACAGATCCTAGTAACAATTGACACCTTTGGCAAATGCAATTCGCAACAAATCAACAGCAAACCGGTATCCTTTATTTCTGTGTTCAAGGTATCTGGACTCAAGCGCAATTCCTACGACTAGTGAACGCTGCATTTTCATCTCTACAAAAGACGTCACTTATTACCCCAGTCACTCGCTCACCATTGCTTGCTGCTCAACCCTGGTACGCTCAAGCTTCCATAGCTCCAGCATAATCGAATGTTCCTAGCACTTACTACAATTCCAGAAGACAACTCAAAGTTTCTGACCACCCAACTCTTCTCAAAACCTCGCGGCCGAGATGTCCACTCCATGTCAGTAGCCGAACTCTTCGCCTTTGCTTAGGCGCATTGTGCGCTCGTTTGCAACCAAGACTTACAAGTATACAGTACTCCCATCAGAGACTGCGCAGTTCTCTGCGATTATCGACGGTATTCTCGCGCACAGTAACCTCGACACAGTGTCTGCGAAGACCATTCGAAAGGAGCTTGCTGCGAAACTTGATTTGAATTTGGATGACAAGAGGGTAGGCCCCCGAGCGCATAGGCAGCAATACATAGCTAACATTGAACTTCAGAAAGCTGTAGCAGCGTTAATACACGAACGATTCGATCATGCCCAACAATCCGGCCCTGGCACAAACGGACACTCCGACAGTGTAAAGACAGAACCCACACCCTCCAACTCCGCGAGTGTATCCCCAGATATCCCCACACCATCTTCCGTAAGCAAAGTAGAGTCAGAAGAGGAAGAAGAAAGGCCGAAGAAGAAGGTTAAGCGTGCGGCGAAAGAGTTGGATGATGCGAAACTAGCGGCGAAGCTCCAGGCGCAAGAGAATCTGAAAGCGCGGCCGACGAGAGGGGGCGCAACGAAGAAAGCTACGCCGAGAAAGAAGGCGCCAAGGAAGAAGAGCGAGAAGAAGGTTAAGGCGGAGGATGATAGTGATATTGAGTTGGATGAGAATGGTGAGGTGAAGGAGAAGCCTAAGAAGGGAGGGTTTCATGTGAGTCTGTGATTTGGTTTTGGGCGACTGGGACTAATTTTGCGCAGAAATTGTATATTCTGTCGACACCGCTGGCGGAACTCGTGGGCGAGCCAAAGGTAATTAATTTAATCTTAAATTAGTGGTAAAGCAGACTAACATAAGCCATTACAGTTGTCGAGACCGCAAGTCGTAAAACAGCTTTGGGTGTATATAAAAGCCAACAATCTCCAGGATCCGGGCGACAAACGACAGATTCTTTGCGACGACCGTCTCTACTCGGTATTCAAGCAAGATAAGGTACATATGTTCACCATGAACAAACTACTAGGTAAACAACTTTATCCAGACGACACCGAGGAAGATGTTGCTGCGTGAGCAGGCCCTTATGAAACTGGCTGAGACGTCTTCTCAGAACTGCCTTTGATATCACGTGGAACGATCTTCAAGAGCAGGTACCTCACAAATTGGACAGGATGATTCAGGAGTTATGCGTTGGAATATGGGATGATGCTCTCGGTTGCAGGAGTTTTATGTGATTGATGACTTTTCTGCATGGTACAGCATGGATGGATAAGATAGTGTAGTTTTTATTAGCTATTCACGCATAGCCATTTATTGACATTGGAGGCGGGGTTCGTAACGAAGGGATGGAGTTGTTGATTAGCGAAAAAGTTACAGTATTCAATAAATTCGCCACTAGAGTGCTTACCAGTGCAACTTGTCAGATATACCAATCAGATAATCAGGAGTCATAAAATAATAGCTGACTCCCTACCGTATCATTCTACCAATAACGATCATGCATTCTCCCACATTCTCGAAGAAAAAGACTCATTATTCAGCCTCCACATGCAGCCTTCCGCGGGGTCGGATTCGAATCTCTGACGCGCTCGCTTGCAAAGCACGTTTGCCCCACCATCGACGTTGAGCCGAGCTGCTGTGGGAAAAATAAACGTCAACAGACGAATCCAGGGAATTGACAGTTGCGACAACGACGATTCTGAGCTTCAAACAGTCATTCAGCCTCACACATTTCGAGTGATTAATCTGCGGACATCACAATTCCCAACGAGATGGAGAGTACAGAGCCCAACGGCCGCGGCAGAGGAAGGGGAAGGGGACGAGGCAGAGGTCGTGGGAGAGGTGATGCACAAGGACCACATCCGCTGAACTCGTATGGGATGCCCCGGGGAGGGAGAGGGGGGTCGAGGGGGAGGGGGACGGCGGTGTTGGATGAGGGACAGAGGGCTAAGCTTGCTGCTGCTGGGAAGGCGAGGGCGGATGCTGAGCTCGCGAGGACTGGGAAAGAGAATACGGGAGGAGAGGGGGGAGGAGAAGAGGTGGAAGCGGAGGTCTGCTTTATTTGCGCCAGCGAGGTGGAACATAATTCTGTGGCGCCGTGTAATCATCGGACGTGCCATATTTGTGCGTTGAGGATGAGGGCGCTGTATAAGACTAAGGATTGTGCGCATTGTAGGGTATGTATTTTCTTTCTTCGTTGAGAGGAAGGGGGAGGAGGGGATGGTTATATGTTTGGATTGAGATAATGGCTGACATAGTGATTAGACAGCAGCGCCCTATGTGATATTTACAGACGATGCGACGAAACGATACGAAGATTTCACCGAGCAGGATATTGCCAGTGTACACGAGAACATTGGCATTCGATATGAAAGCAGTGATATTATGGATGACACAGTTTTGTTACTCCGATATAATTGTCCAGATCCCAGTTGTGATCGCTTCTGTCAGGGATGGCCGGATCTACATCGTCATGTCAAGCAGGAACACGGAAAGAAGATTTGCGATTTATGTTCGAGACATAAGAAAGTGTTTACGCACGAACATGAGCTCTTTACGGATTCGGAATTGCAGAAGCATATGAAGAAGGGTGATGATAATCCTGGTGCGATTGACCAGAGTGGGTTCAAGGGACATCCTCTGTGCCGGTTTTGTGGGGAGAGATTTTATGGGGAGGATGAACTTTATGTGCATTGTAGGGATAAACATGAACGTTGTTTTCTCTGTGATCGGAGGGAGGGGTCGCAACCTTCTTATTATCAGAATTTCGAAGCGTTGTCGGCGCATTTCCGGAAAGAACATTTTCCGTGTTTGGAGAGGGAGTGTCAGGAGCAGAAGTTTGTGGTGTTTGATACGGAGATGGATTTTAAAGCTCATCAGTTGGAGGTTCATGGGAATTCTCTGTCGAAAGATGTCAGGAGAGATGCTAGGGTTGTGGATATGGCTGGGTTTGAATATCGAGCTCCATATGTACATGAGAGACGAGGTGGTGGGAGTCAGAGGGAACAAAGAGCGGAAAGGGATGGACGAGGACGTGGAAGAGGGAGAGATCCAAATGCTGAGCCCATACCTGCGAGCTCGGCTCAGCCTCTGAGAAGAGATGAGCAGGCATTTCAGAGGCAAATGGCGATTCAAAGTGCTCAATCAGTAACACCAAGAACATTCGGCGGCTCATTAACCGCAGGCCCAACACCCGCACAATCAAGAGCTGGACCAGAGCCACCCAGCCAAACAGTCCGACCTTCACCGAATGTAGAAGCTGCCTCACAAAGCCTCGCAAACATCGACTTATCAGCCCCCGCTACCTCCTCAGCAGAACAAGCGCGCGCTCTTCGACATAGAGTGGTAATCGAACGCGCAAGCACAATGCTTCAAAATGACCCTACCAAACTTTCCCAATTCCGCAACTCCATCTCCTACTTCAAAACAAGCGCCATCACCGCAACCGCCCTCATCGAATCCTTCTTCGCCCTCTTCTCAGACACAACCTCGTCCGCCCTGGGCACCCTCATCCGCGAAGTCGCAGATCTCTATGAAGATAAGGCGAAATCAGACGCCCTTCGCACAGCGTGGAATGACTGGCGAGCTATTAACGAAGATTACCCTTCCTTGCCAGTAACCAGTAATCCTAATAGCTCTTCCATCCCACTTGGTTGGGCCAATAAAACATCAAATGCGGCTTCGAGTTCTGGACCTAGTTCCTCGAGTAAATCCACCAGAGTCCTCAAGCTCAAATCTTCAACCGCCCAATCCTCCCGCTCCTCAGTCTCGCAAACTAGATCGTGGGGCGGCACCTCTACTCCCTCCTCCTCCGTCGTACCATCCGCACAACCATACCCCTCGCTCCCTCCACCCGCCGGCTCAGCCAGTCGCACCGGCAAGGGAACAGTGAGTACCGTCCCCTGGGTTGCGAGTAGTTCCTCGGCGCCTAGCTCCGCGCCGACGAGTCGACCCGCTAGTCGAGCTGCGCCGAGAGGCAATACCAAGGGAGCCGCTGGGGGCGACATGTTTCCCGCGCTGCCGCCGGCAAAGAAACCTCAGAGTACGATTTTTGGGTATGGCAGTGGGATGGTGCGGAGGGGTCAGGAGGCGAGTTCGTCGTTTAGTTGGGGGGCGCAGGGGAGTGGGAGTGCTGAGGGAGAAACGGGTGGGGAGGGAGGGGGAGAGGGTGAGGTGGGGGTGGAGGGGAAGAGGAAGGGGAAGGGGAATGCGGGGAAGAAGGGGAGGGTTATTATGAATTGGGGGTAGAGATGGGGATGGGAGTGGTTTTAGATGAATATATTGGTTTGTTTTTGGATGTGCGGGCTTCTCGGTGTTCAAAAAGGAGGCTGGCCTGTTTTTGGATTTTAGGGGTTGGGGGTTGGGGGTGTCGAAGATGGTGATATAAGAATGCTCTAGACGAGTTTGTTAACATTAAATTCGTCATCTAAATAAAAGTAGGCTTTACTCAGAATTCTAGACACTACTCCCGCTCCCTTGTTTCATCTGTAGGATCTTTTGTCTGTAATCCTGGTAATTCTCTGTCTATTTTACATTCCTTTATGATTAGATTTCGATTAATACAGAGGGGAGCCAAATATCGTAAAATATAAAGTAGAAGGAAAAGAATCAATAGTTTGTATTTATACTTCGTACATGGCCCAATTAGTGTAGAAATCACGTCTGTGTACCAAAATGCTTGTAAATTGCCGCTTTTAATCACTACCCTAGTAATTTATATGGCCACCATTTGCCACGATAACCTCAATACATCGATTACTTATACCTCTAATTAGATCCTTAATAGTTGCTTCTGTAATCGATTCCCAGGCTTCTTGGACAGCTTCTCTTAGTCTTTTATATGACCTATAAACATCTGGGTACTTTTCTTGGATATAATCCTTCATTTGGTCCTAAATTGTCTTAATTGGATTAAGGTCAGGAGAGTTAGCTGGCCAAAAGATAGGCTTAATCCCAATTGCCTCGAAAATAGAGGTAGTAAAGGTAGAGGCATGCCCTTTAGTATTATCCTGTTAAAAAGAGAGCTCTAGGTATTGCTGAATAATCTCTTAGACGATAGGTACGATAATACCAGAATAAGAACCCTCGTTTATCGTCTCCTAGTCCTTCTCCTAAAAGAGTCCTCTATGCCTCCCGTATTTGCCTAAAATTGACCCCTAAAACATCTACCCTATCTTTCTTTAGTAACGGTCTTCGATACAATCTTCGTAGTAAACCTCTTCTGGGCCAATCTTTCGAGTTACCTAGGTTCTTATATATCTTCCTGGATTTACCCAGGTTTCGTCCGACTAAAGAACCGAGAACTACTACTCTTCTGTCCAAAAGACGTGCTCCCAAGCCTAGGCTAATCGATCGTCTTTATACTTTTGCGAAAGCGGTGGTTTCCTACGCGCCTATCTTCGTACAAAGCCTTCCTTCTTAAAAGCCGCTCTAATAGCCTTTTCACTACACTCCTAACCTAGGATCGAAGGGATATCTTCCTATTGTGTACGGCGATTCTTTGCGGACGAGGTAACCTATTCGATAAGGCGCTTTCGTTAAGGAGTATTTAAAAAGGGCCTTCTACCTCGAAGGCGCTTTTGAGGGGTTAATCGGTGGTATAGAGCGTATCCGACCTGGCGAGGGGTAATATTAAGCTGTAAGGCGATTTGAGCTTGTATAAAGCCAGCGTCGAAGTATAGAGTCTCTACTCTAAGCCGGTCGTCGCGAGAGAGCTGTTTTCGTTGTAGTGTTTTAGGCGTTAGAATTAGGAACATCGAGTCTTGTGAATCCATAATACAAAAAGTTGTCAAAATAGGTGTAAAAGCGGTAGTTCTGGCATAAATAGCTTATTGGCTAGAATGAAGAACCTTCTAGAGTACGCTCTGACGGCCAAGCCTACAAAAAAACGGCCATGTACGAAGTATTTATTCATACATTTCGATGATCACCTCCTAAAACGAGAAAGTTAACCGAGCGGCGTGAGTCAGCCGGACAACATCCATCCATCAATTCATATCTCTTGCTATACACATAGTCTCGCTCTGAAATTTTTCATATTTGTAAAGTATATTCCGTTTCCAACTCGTAACTAACAGAAATTCACGACAATGGCATCGAATATCCTCCTTCTAGGAGCATCGGGTTACATGTACTACCCCCTCTATAATACACCGTAACCCCCACTTTAACCACCTTATAGTGGCGGTTCAATACTCACCACACTACTCAAATCAAAGGGATATAACATCTCGGCGCTCGTGCGCAAAGAGTCACAGGCGGAGGTTCTGAGGGGGGAGGGTGTTAAGGCGAGTGTGTTTGAGGGGTTGGACGATGAGGAAGCGATTTTTGGGGAGGCGAGGGGGTGTGATAGTGCGTGTCTTTTTGCGTTATTTGTTTACATTAATCCGAGGGATGGTTTGAGAGCAATCATCTCTAACAAGTCTATGATATAGTCGTCATAGCAGCAGCAGATGCTCGACACGCCGGTGCCGCGAAAGCATGTCTTCGCGGTCTTGCTGAACGTCAGAAAGTAACTGGAAATTCTACGAGTTATGTACATGTACTCACCACCTTCCCGCTAATCATTCGTTTGCTTTACTGATTCCAACAGACAGCAGGCGCAAGTATGGTAGCAGACTGGCCCATCACCGGCTCCCGCGTCGACACTAGTATCCACTCTGATATCGACGAGGATGTGTATACGCTCGAACGATCTTATGACGAGCCGTGGAGTGGTGTGAGGGATGTTAATCAGATTGTTGTTGCTTTCGGTGAGGAAGTTGGTGTGAGGACGTATATCGTGATTCCGCCGCTTATCTGTGAGTTCGAGTTCTGCGCGGAGTGTGTGGGGGCTGATGTGCAATAGATGGTGAGGGTATTGGGTTTTTTACGAAGGGTTTTGGACAGGTGAGTATGTACGTCGATCTAGCGTTGAAACACAAGACCGCTGTGACGTTGGGTGAAGGTTCAGGTGTACGTCCTCCCCATCCTATTCAATACCGTGGACTTATTAGGAAACTAGATATGGAGCATCATCCACATCAACGATCTCTGCACTCTTTACCATCTCCTCGTCACCGCTATAATCAACACCTCATCAACCCTCAAGTGCGGCAAAGAAGGCTACTACTACGCCGAAAGCGGCTCCAGAAGTTGGAAGAGCATCGCTGAGCAAATCGGGGTTGTGGGACACAACCTCGGTGTTTTTGAGAACACCGATGTCAAGACTGTGGAAATGAAGGAAGTTGCGGATGCGTTTTATAAGGGGGATGAGAGGTTGGCGGAGAGTGTTTTGGGGTCGAAGTAAGTGGACTCCGTTTTCTCAGGCATGATGTCAACGAACTTTTGTTGATAGATTATGTGTGTAGCTCTAGGATTAAAGGGGATCGCGCACGTCGGATTTTGGGTTGGAAGCCTGAGTTTAGCGAGGGTGGGTTTGAGGGGGAGGTTGAGAGGGTTGTGAGGGAGCTTTTGGAGAAGGAGGGGTAGGTTGTTGAGAGTCTGTAGAGGAAGTAGTTGTGGTTTGAGAGTTGGAGAATCCATTAAAAAGCTTTTAGGTATTTGTGTATGGTCAAAAGTCAACATCGGTCGACACTTCTTACAGTATTTAGAATCAAAATTTTTATCTTCTTTCATTCTCATTAGTTGCAAGTCTGATAGGACACCTCCCTATGGCACAATGGCGGTACTCGCCATAAAGAAAATACAGTCATTCTATGTATTTTTGTAAATAGTACCTGTATTTCGTCAACTGATAAGGGTAATCGCAGTTACTGAAGGCGGGGTGTTGGGAATTTGTTATCTAAACATTATCACATTCGTAGAGTGTCCACTCAGTTTTGCAGCGCACTAGAGTGACTTCGCACTAAACGAAAATGCCCACCCCTCCACATGGTGTCTTTGTAACGAGCACGTATCATATATTTATTTATCAACATTATAAAAGAGCTCAGGATAAGTTATCAAAGTCACTGGTAACTTAGCGGAATCGGAAGCGGATTATTTACAGCACACCTAGTAAGATTAGGTAGTTGGTATTTGTACATCCGGCTCTAGGGGTGTTATATTATGTTAATGCATGTGAGAAAGTTAATCTAAACTCTTCTTAGCACTTATATAGCTATCAATAAGTCGTCTAATCTAATATGTAAGTTAGAAATCACAAGCGGTGTGATGAACTGCATTTTTGGCCTAGTTATGCCTGAGACAGACTTGCTCTCTTACCACATTCGTGGCATACGAAATGAATGACTGTCGGTATAGAATAATGTCTTAGAATTGTTGAAGAAAGAATGATATTTCGTCAATCGTTATCGGCAAATATAACTTTTCCAAATTGCCCGACTGGGAGCGTCCTTAGACGCTTAAACTTATTCCATTCTTCACTCACGCTTGAACTCTTCTCTACTCATATTAACTTGTTAGTAGTATCCCTCACTGTCTCATTATCGTCATTTTACTTTGTTCTCTGTAGTGCTACTTAAATGCATGGATGTCTGTCTCTCGGTGGACAAGAAAAGTGGCATTCGAAAAAAGATATTTCTTCGATTATTTTGACAAAACACGTATATTGAGTGGTTTAACTTGGCACAATATCAGATATTTTGTCAATTATTTCCAGAAAATAGCGTATCCCTCTTCGGGGTTCATAGCAAAGCCACTTGCAAAGTTCTTTTTACCCCAATCTTATCTCCCGATGTATGCTCTTGCTGCTCCATCTTTTTGTCGATCAATTGAAGAAGAATCTCCGTATTTTCTAATTTCCAAAAAACTATCAAATCTCTCAATGAAATACGCCCATCTTTACTGTTGATCAACTCATATGTTGATCTGCTAATTTGTGCTTCTAACACAATCTTCTTCCGCTCTATTCCCAAGGTTACTTCACTTTTACTGGCACGTACGTGATCGTACTGAACATTGGCGCAACTACCAGCTGATATTAAAGCGCGAGAATCATCTGGAACCCACATCCAGAGGTCCAGATCCGCTCCAAGCCGCAGAAATTTCTCGATTATTTCTCCAAAGTTTTGGTGATATTCTCCACCAAAACCAGAAATACGAGCATGCCACTTGAAAGAGCGCATGTCATGCATCGGGATGTATTCCAATGCTGAAACGAGAATAAAGGATTGCCAGAAGGTCAGCTCCACATCTCCATCATAACCTGGAATCAGGATTTGAGTGTGTAGAACAGTCTGAGGCAGCAAGCCTCGGCTTAGGAATAAACCCAGGAGTTTGAAGCAACCAATATTGCCAACATACACTGCACCATGCATGATCCATCTGATCAACAGGTACTTCTTCAAATCGGTTTCGATAATAGTCGAATCACAACCGAGTTTCCAAGCGATGTAGTCATAATCACCGAGGAAAGCCGAAATATGGAGAGGCGATACAACAGCACTCTCGTCATAATCACCTGCTATAGATGTGAAATACGAATCGGGTTTCACGATAATTCTTCCGTAACCAAGTGAGGGGTCTTTTGTATCTTTTCCCTGTAACTCAAGAACTGCAGTATGAAGACAAGTATCTCTGAAGTGATATGGCGCCCAATCCGCTTTGCTTTGATGGAGCATACGAAGAACCGAGTAGGTGCGAATACTCAGCGATCCTATATTCATAGAAGCGGAATCTGCCATCAACACTTCTGCAAGAAACAGCTGAGAAATCGCATCTATAGGACTGAAGTTCCTCAGGTAAAGGCCCATTTGGATTATGGTTTCTGGACTCTCAAGGAATTCAGGAACAGATCGATGAGTAAAGACGATAGTAAAATGCCCCTGATGTGTACTCAGTTCAAGTAACCCTCTGCAGCATCCGTTGAGCCTTTTGCGTGCCATGTCGCGTCGGGCAGCCTCAGATTGTTCTTTCGGTCTAGCAATTCTGAAGGACGGTTGCATAGCGAATTCTTTGTCAGTCTCGTAGTGGTTGAAGAAATAATACGAGGCCAGAGAAATTTCGAGCTCCCAGGTTCTCGCCTCCATGACCATGGCAAACGTCCGATAAGCGCTTTTACGGGCCGGCTTTGCAATCGACCTGAGAAGATATTTGAAGAGATGCTCGAGCTCTTCAGGAATAGAGTCAAGTTCTTGCTCAAGGAAATCAAGCTCATAACCATCTCCCAGCCGTTCACGAAGGGACTTTACTACCAATGTGGTCCAAAGGAAGATACCGTTTGCCTTTCTGGCGACCGCTTTCGCGAACGGCTCTATACTAGCTTTGTCTTTTGTCCTCATATCAGATAATCTATCTCGGATGTAACGTTCCATGTCGTCCCTTGTGAGATCTTGAAGGCAGAGCCTCCTCTCATCCGAGAAGGAGTCTTGGAAGGCATTGTACTCCCTACTTGAAACACAGATCTTGACATCCTCCGGAGCGACCTCAGTCCAGCTGATGAGCAGGTTGATCATGTCTTTAGAGTCCTTGAAAGGTTCCTCAAACTCATCCAAGCCGTCGATGAAGAAGCAGAAACAGTGATTCCTGTATAAATTCCGATGTTTGATAAGTCGAGAAAATGCTACCCGAATATCTTCGTTGCTGAGATGAAGGTCTGTTTGTATGTGCCATGGAGTAGATTTCAACCGAGCCCATTGGTCTGGTAGTACTGCAGGTATAAGCTCGGGGTGTGTTTCGAGGGTATCATGAAGGAGTGATCGAAACAGACCACCGAGGGACCTCTGCAATGTCGTACCAGGTTTCCAGAAGAAAAACTTTGCAAATACGAGCTTTCTGTCACCTTATCAGATCTAGTTAGTACACATTGATGACGAGATCTAGTAAGTATACAACGTACCAGCCCACTTTTCTAGTTCCACACTAGTACGCTCGTGACTGCAAAGAAACTTCATCAAAGTCGATTTCCCGGATCCCAGTTTCCCCGAAATGTGGAAGATCCCCGTTCCAGCTGACAACCAATGTAAGAATGTTTCGCGATGGGAGAAATTGTAATCATTCTTTGTGTGTTCAGGCTTGTCTTCAAAAATCCATTCGAACGTCTTGTAATGAGCTATGTCAACAGCCTCGAATCTTCCATACATGTCCACGAAAGACAGACTGCGAAGAATACGCTGCTGTGCGGCTGTTTCGTAAGCTCGACCTGAAAGGTCCAAGGCCTCTTTGATTTGAGTTTGGGTTTCTGGACTAATAGAAGTCACAGTAACCCCTCGGGTAAGCTGTTCGATGTCGCTTTGAAGTATTCCAAGGGTAGCAGTGTCGCCTTCAGCTGAGCTTATTAGAGAATCAAGCTTGTGTCTTGTCTCAGAACTATGAGATCTGTTAATACTGAGCATGTCCTATCAACAAATAGACAACAGAACCTCATCAAGAAATTAAGCTGCAACCCAAGCTGGCTGCGGCAATTATGTAGTCTGGTCTCTAATTCCGCCTTCTCTCTCTCTTGTAGCTTGTTCTTGAATGCAGCCCAGACACTTTGCCGTCTAGAAGTTGAGTCTTTCGGCTTAATCTTGTTTAAAAGTTCCAGAATTTGTCCGGAGACAATCTCACATTCGGCTGCCAATCGAGATAAACTCTTCTCATCCTCACTTCGTGAAGAGCTGGTCGGCGAGAGTCTTAAGCTAAGTGCTTTCATCTCGGTCGTGATTACCTCTACACTTCTATTTTCTTCTGTATCGCCAGATGCCGAAACATATATCTCTCGTGCACCACTGACTAATTTGCTGCTAAAGTCAATGAATTGTACTATTGCCGAAGCTAAACTGATTGCTGTTAACGGATCCATGTCTCAATGTTTCATCCTCTTTGAGAGATCTACTCGAGGGAGATGGGTGAACAACGAGCACTATGAGGTGGCGCAGACGATTGACTTGAAATGCTATATGTCCCAAGGATCAATTTATTCTTCAGATGATTTCGGATTAGGCCGCAGCAGCTGAAGACGCAGCATGCGTCTGCATGGTGATTAGCAAATCCGTGTAACCAACACAAGCCTCTTATCACCGCCAATAACATCGCGGCTATTTGAGCCCCAGTCAAAATCTTTGATTAAAAACAAACGAGTACACTATTTTCTTTATGACAATGATTTTTGAGGTGCATTTATCAATTTTAACTTCTTTAATATTGTAAATATACCTATATTTTGCTATTAGAGGCCATTGTGCTGCATGTTGCTTGTGTACTTCATTTGAGACAGTGTGTAATTTATCGCCAAATCTGACAAAAACAAACTTTCATTCTGGAGTCAATCCTAATTCTGTGTCTCTCTCATCACTATAGTCATCAAGGACTGCATGCACAACTTGATTCGGCCATAAAACGCAATAGTCAGATTAAAAGCGAATCAAATAGTTTTCCAAGTTCAGTTTTGCCAACTGAACGCACATGACCATCACATACGCCATGATAAAGTCGAATCTAAGCTCGATCGTGCTTAAGGGTAAGTCGCTTCTCATGCCATTGTTTGGTATCACCAGTGGATGTTATTGATTTGTGACCTAGTTCCTGCCATACTATGACGGTACTTTCAATTTCGGTCTCTCTAAGAATAAGACTCGACAAACTGCTCGGGAGCTTGAAGTAGTCATTCATAACCTAGTCACAATCTTGAGGTATAAAACAGTTCAGTTATCTGACCGTAATTTCATCATTCAAAGTAAGAAGAAAATACCTCTTGCTCCATTATTTTATCGGTTTCCTAGAGTACTTCTCAGCTTAGAATACAGTCAAATGTCTGGCTTAAACAAAACGCCTAGTAGTCAACCACAAAAACCAGGTGACCGGCAACAGCCGGTCTCGTCACGGCCTGAATCCCCTGATCGCTTCTTTTCTCCTGATTTTTTGTTGTCTAGTCCTACTATACCCCCTTCGGTGGGATTTCCGGTTTCATTGCGCCCACACGACTGTCCGGATCTAGAGAACTTGGCTGCACACCGGCAAGAGTTGAATACGCGAGTAGAGGGGAGTCCTACGAGTGAAAATTTGAGCAGTGAGGATTTACTAGATAGCTACGATGCGCCAAGACCTTCACCGAGAGGGATGGCCTCCGCTCTGCAACGGGTAGAAGAAGCGGAAGAAATTGAAACAGATGCGGACAACAGACTGAGGGTTGCTTACAATGATATCGAGACAGTGGGAGACAATGTCTCGAAGAGCATGAACTCGCGTACGTTGCAAGAAGAATACGATCGAAAGTCGAAGGATTTGAACAATGAGATAGATGGGTCAAATCAAACAGAGAAAGTATCACTGGTTTCATCCGGGGGAAGAGATACACTCACGCCGCAAGCATAGTACTATCTTTGATTGGAACATCTGAATGATAGCATGAACGGACCGAGTAGGTAGATCAAAAGAATAGATGACGAAGTGGTTGGAGAAACAAATTTAAGTATAGCAATAGAAAATTTAGGAAGATGGCAAGTGAAGATTTGCTTTGATTGTTCGTCAAACAGTGAAATTCTATGATATCACGACGCTCCTGTGTGGAAAATGTTCTAGTGTTCGTAACCTCCAAGGCGTTTGCTAAGGGTTTGCAAACGCTCAACAACAACTGTCACAAACAGACGATGCCTACTAAAGTGGGGCTGAAAGGTGATCTAGGTAACCGTCAGTAATATCAATGCACTTTATTATCCTGTTCTAGCTCGTATTCAGATAAAGTTCTACAACGCATTGAAGCGATTTTGGGTCAGAGCATTTGATGGCATGAATAATTAGATTATTTGCCCGAGCCATATCTACGTCGTAGGCTCGTACATGAATCCCGCCAGATCTTAGCTTCCTGCCATTTTCCCCCCGGAACCGTTATTCGGAGTAAATCGGACGATGTGAGAACGAAGGAACGAGGATGAAAATGAAGGACTCTAGGTTATGTTCCTTCCGCGAGAGGAAAAAGAACCGAAGTACATGTGTAAGCGATCACAGGCATTCTTCTATGATAGTGGGGCGTACTCACCTGTGCTCAAAAGTTAGCGTCGTTTGTTGCTCCCCTGGTATTGTTATCAAAACAGTGTTGACGTCTTCTTCCCTCCTTCTTTCTAATATTTACATCCACTTACAAGACTCGCATGCTCATGGCATAACTTTCTTGAGCTTTCAGATTGGTCTCTCTCGATACTACTATCTCCAATCCGTTGCAGCGACGTCTTCCTTTCTTCCTTCATACTAGATCGGGAGAGAATAAATCGCTATCTCAAGCTCTTCAACCACAGAACTGAACCGCAAGTCAGATCGCATGCACGTTTAGCATTTTCAATACTTGCACCATGGTTCCTGAAACAACGGGTTCTCCGAATATGGATGAGCGTGTGCAAATTCCGTTCCGTGTCGATACAAAGGTGCCTCTCGTGGTTAAAGACTCCTCAATCAAGTCCAACGATGTTGGCATTTTCGTTCAAGCAGCCGTAAAAGAAGCAGACCTCATCTTTAAAGTCAAGAAGCCCTTGCTCAACATTGTAAGCTTCAAAACGTTCTTTCTTCCATTTGACACTATGTTAACGGTTGGACAGGTTAACGATGACGAGTCCGCTCTTTCAAACACATGCGATCATTGTTTCGCGGTAAAAGCATCCTCTATTAGTTCGCAACATACGTACCCCCCAGATACCAAGGCTGCCAAGGGTCCTTATATTGATGATGATTTGCTCACTCTTAAACGATGCGGATCATGCAAGGTGTACAGCTATTGCAGCAAGGTATATCTTGCAATATATCTCACCAGACATTGAAAACATACTAAGCAGATTTAGTCATGCCAAAAGAACGCATGGAAGGAATATCACAGATTTGAGTGCGCAGCTCTTAGTACTATTAAGGGCGTTGGAGAAGCGGCTAGGGCAATTCTATTCAATCGAGAAGGACGGTTCTTGCTTCGTCTTCTGAAACTGCGAGAAAACAAGATGTTAAATGAGGAAGAATGGAAGGAAGTCACCTGTCTATCCACCGGGAAAGACGCTTTGATTTCTGAACCTAGCTTTCGCCGCATTGCGACTGCTTACGCCGAAAACTTTACTGTCATGAAAATTTCAACTTTAGGACAGGAGGAGATCCTGGATCTTTTTTGCATGGTAAAACCAACCTTCACATTGTTCTCACTTGCCTAATCACAATGCAGATGCATCAAAATCAAAGACGTATGGCGACGGCACTCGTGAGAGACCATGATGCTTTTTTGCCGCAAATGCCTGCTGTCTTGGAAGTGGGTGTCACACTAGAGCCTTTCACATCGAAGATTGCGCACTCATGCAACCCAAACTCTTGGATTGTATTTAGAAAAAACGCACTCGAACTTCGTTCCCTTAGAGACATAGGTTCTGCCGAAGAGTTGAGTGTTTCACACCTTACGGGCTTCTCACGCTATGCTCAACAAAAACCGTCCAATCAAGAATTTGTCAACACCATATGTCACTGCGATCTCTGTATTTAGGGGCCATTGAAGTCAACACCATCTCTCAAAATTTACTTAATGAAGTTGAAAAATCTCGATATCTCGAAACCAAAGTTATCATCGACACTCATGGTAAACATCCAAGATATGATTAAAGAATTCCAAAAGGAGGGTCACGGATGGAGTTCTCCGTCAATGCTTTTCCTTTACCAAAGTACGCTGCCACTACTCTACGCAAACGGTAATTTCGCAGAGTGTCTCAAAATCTGCCTCAAGATTCGCTACATCATCGAGCCGGCGCAGGTTCCGCCTATTCATCTCAGCGCGAAAATATCTACGCTTCAAAACCTGCTTGCTTGTATCAGAATGCCTACGAAAGCGGGAGAAGATATCGCTTGGTCTTGTACCGCTGTCTCCTTCCACCTCCAGCGGCTACTGGCTAGAGATGCTTCCCGTTGTTATGGTGTAAACTCAGCCGTTGCGGTAAAGGAGGAGTTCAGAAACAATCGTCTCAGACAAACCTTTACCGTCATTGCGTCAGGCTTAGACTTTCAACATCCGGTAATGAGCTCTGGCATGAAACTAGCCCCTTCTGAATGGCAGGACTTCCTAAACACTCCATTACACAACAGTGATAACGTGAAGGTCAAATTTCTATCAAACATGAATCACCTTCTGAAATGGGCTGGGTTACCTGAGCTTAGCGAGAAAGAACTTATTTGAGAGACAGGCAGATTCGAGATATTGATACAGGAGATCATACACTCGGCGGTGCTTCTCAGAATCCGTGGCAACAAATGAAAGCAGTCTAGCAATGAGTGGGATCTCTTACTTTACTGGCAGCTCACAATGAAAATCCAAAACATAGAGAGTGGTTGTTTTCATTCGCGATATTGTGTTGCTAATCATTCCTCGAATCCTTTGTAAATGATCAACTCATTGAGACATCGTGCAATGAAATTTAGCTTATTAGTATTCTATGATGTAACGTGCGTGAAACCTGCAAGAAAAGTAGATTCGTGCCAAATAGTAGGGACATAGGGGGTTAGGTTTTGCATATTTGCAGCCTCTCTGAGGACTTATGCATTTTCGACAAACGCTAAAGACACAAGATCAATTCTTCGTTACTTATTGATTAAGGTCTAACCCAGTGGATTGCATTTGCCTTGATATTGAAGACACTCCTCAGTAGGCCTAGCCAACTTCTTACTAAATATTCGTGTGTCCTGTTTTGCAAGTCTTCAAATAATGGTATGCGGGAGCTCGGAGTGGGGACGATGGTTGAACCAGGCCTGATTCGCACAAGAGCGTTGTCATTATTTAGAGTAGTGAAGATGCTCTATGGCCATGAACTCATCTAGTCGCCCAAATATGAGTGCACATCAGTCCAATCCTCTTTCCAGAGAATCACCTTCCGACTATTTCTCAAATCTTCTTTTCCAAAATAACCCTTTGGCGCTAATATGTCAGTTCGAAAATGCCACGTACCATTTTCGCTGACAATTAAAAGAAGCTCGTCAGATGAGATTAGCAGTAGAACATTTCAGCAGAGTATCACTACATGTGTACCAAGGTAGCAGTAATAGAAAGTCTTCGACATTCTCGATATATCACGGCTAAGTGCCAAAACCATGAGGTTCAACCGGTATCGCTGCCGTCATCACGACTTCGATTGCTACAGGCCTCGGCGCTATCACGCTCATAAGCTTTGTTGGGTCACACCTCATCTGCATATTAAAAAACAGAGCAGCGCAAGACACTAGATGCGCTGGGAGATACGGTTACAGAATGATCTCGACAGGATACAGGATTCGGCCATGTGTACGGGCCGGCTGGACTGTCAAAAATAAAATGCTCATTCAGGAGCCAAGACGAGTCACAAAAGAAGTTTCGTGGGCGCCTCCAAACATGCCTCTGTAGAGGGGCTCAGTTCTGTCAAGTGAGCCGTAACTCCTACGGCATACAACCCAAATATTTATCTTGGTGACTTTTTGATCCTTGAACGTCAGACCACTTTATTACTTGATGGCAGAAAAGGGGTCCCATTATTGGAAGTCCTTGGTGGATTTGCGAAACGTTCTGATGAAAGGAAAATATCAGGGCCTTCAAAAGTCATCAAGTGCTCCTTAAACCCTTCTAAGTATACTGCATCCAGGGTATTCTGTATTTGATGAGACCCAGGGGTTTATGGTCTTCTACTATACATGGTAATTAATGATTCTATACGGCGGATGCTCTTTTTAACCAGCGATTTACGATGTCTGATTCCCGCGGTTTTGGGAATATGGTGTATCCAAGGTGTTACACGAAAAACATGTCGGTTTCACCTCTTATTCCCAAGGGGCGATTTTGAGTTAGAAGAACTCGTTATACTGTTGCCACAACTCGAAGGAAGTAATGCTGAAAATAGCTAGCATAACAGGACATTACAAGACTATACCAACTGTAACGAACAAATATGCTACTATAAATAGTAAGCCAACTGTAACCACCAATGTGCTGTCTAAGACACAAGCAAGAGTTACACGAAGATGGGACGATAATAGTTACAGATGCTGTTATCAGTATTTGGCAGGACGTCTAAAGTCGCTCTAGATTGCTTAGCACTTTAATGTGCTCGTTCAGATTACCCAGAGCGAAAGTTCAAAGTGCAGTAAAGTCCACCACAAGTGTAAAGACCGTACAGTACTGTCTATGACTAGTAAATTGTTGATTCCTATTTTGAATTTGTTGTGCTAGGCCTGTACTAAGGAGTTGTGTCATCATGCGATAGAATGGATTTAGACTCATAATGAGCTTTTTGCAACTAAAAATTTTCATTGTCGTAAAAGCGTAATTTGAAGCAAGTGATTAGACCAACAGGAGTTATGTAACTCTTGAAATAATTTGACTTGCCTACGACACGTCAATGCAAACAACCAAAGCATCTTCTATGGAGTAATAAATTTGCTTCACAGTAGTTCACACAATAGAGAGATTTTCGGTTCAAGTTCGATTGCTAACAAGCAGCGATTGATCAAGACTGTAGCAAAAATAATGATCGTTTGATTCCAAACTAAGCTTTATCTAAGTGAAAGCAAATATTTACAAAGACTCTAGGATTTATAGCAACGCTTGAAAAGAAAAGAAATTCAAGTTGGCGTAGATGAAAGATAGGAAATAAATTAAATTCATTCCATTACTATCAATCTTTTCCTTCTTCACGAGTGTTTTATTTCGAAAAAGCACTTTTACTTTCTCTGCTGCCATTCTGTTTCGCTGCCGAATATGTAACGGCCCGCCACATAAACAATATCACTAATGATCTACCTTCCATTGTCGACAACCTTTGTAAGAGAAATTTTGCGGACTTAACTCTAAATCTCTGACTTTTGGAATTTCAAAGGTGGAAGGCTCAAACGTCTTTGATGTTTATTGCAAATCTGTTTTAAACATAATTATTTCTCAACTTGTTGTTTCTTTAATGGTATACGAAGGATCTACGAGCTGAACTTAAGATAACAGAGAATGAACACAATGAAGTTAACGACAATAAGAAAGATGGCATTGATAAAAGAGACTTTGAAGATAGTTCTTTTGAGAAAAACACTAGTGGGACGAAGAAACCGAAGAGCTCTAAGAGGCCACAAGCTCCCCAGGCTAAAGAGTCTAGTACCAAGAAGACCGCGGCAAAGAAAGAGATACGCGTTAGTGGCACTGGACTATTATAAGATATCGAAGCACCCAACTCATCCTGGGTCAAATTGAAGAATATTTGTGCAGCGACTAACAGAACAGGCCGTATACTCAATACTCGTACAATTCCAGCTGGCTCTATGGGCGATAAGGTGGCTGTGGGGGGATTCGGTAAAGCATCAGGACACGGCCTGTGCACGCAAAATCTGGCAACATGTATCGGCATCGTCATTCAGGGTAATGCACCACCCACGAACCCTCACGCAAACACTCGCTGGCTTCTACACTTGGTTTTAGAGGACCAATGGGCCCCGTTTGCGGCACCTGTTAGGGCCGAGGGGCTGTTGAATATGCAAGGCTGGATTTCGGTCCCGATGACCACTGCTATCGGTACTCAAATCAGCGTCCGTGATACCACGGTATTGACATCGATTCAGCAAGACCAAGACTTTAGCACCAAGAGAATACGCACAACAAAAGCAGCAGTGGTGAGCCTTACTGGGCGATCTTGCAAAGTCAAGTCACACCCCATGAATCCTCCTACTTCTATGCAGATTTCTAGCGATGGTGAAGTTTCTGCTGCTGGTGGAACAGGGGGATTTGTTTGAATCCAAATTAGTGTGAAGTCGAATATTTGGGGTTGGTTATATCTTTTGTGTCTTGGGGTTTCATTCTGATGCGTTATTTCTCCAATACTATATCACATGTGATTGTGTTACTTTTATGCTTATATTAGGCAAAATAGTATTCTTTTCGTTCTAGAGAGGAGTCAGTAGAGCTGTCTATAAATACTATATTTTTCCCTCTTCGTTACAAGCTTACTCTAGCTTTAATAATTATTAATTAATTTAAGTACTCTTTTACTATAATTAGTACTATAAAATTTGTAAATATATTTAAGAAAAAGTAGTCTATACTATAAATTATAGTCTATAGATTAGTATTTCTAACTATTATAATAATAAACTTCTTTACTATAAGCTTTTATTTATACTAATTATTAATAATATCTTTTATTCTTAACTTATTTTAAAGTAAATAATATTATATAGAAAAATTAACTTTATCTACTTTATCTAATATCTACAGAGATAACTGTTTTTTAATACTAGAAAGAGTAGATCGAGATAAACTTAACTTCTCGCAAAAACCTACTAGGACTTTAGAGAGTTTCTCTCGAGAAATTATACTAATTATACTTGAACTTAACTTATCGCCCTTTCTATTACTTCTTAATATTTAAGTATCTAGATATAGATAAAAGTATAGATATATACTAATATAGTACTCTAGTATCTATCCTCGAATAAATATAAGCTTTAAAAGTATATTTATTAATATAATAAAACTGTTATATAAAGATATCTACCTTACGAATACCTGTTTTGTAAGGATCTTATCTTACTTCCCGACCGATTTTAGTAGTAAATTAAGGATAAATCTATAACCTAGGATATTCTTTATATCTTCGCTCCCTGAAGTAATTCCGAATAGAGAAATCCTTAAAAGAATAGTATAATATCGTCGGTTTTAGAGAATTACCTAAAAGATCCTATAAGTATCGCTTATTTTACCGAAATATCTTTATACTTTAGGATATACTCTTAATTAGTAATACCCTACCTTAAGAATACCTCGTGTATCCTTAATATTTAGTCGTTCCGCCCCACATCCTTGTGGCGGAGTTTTACTGTAGTAGATAAAAGTAAAGTTCGGAGTCTGGATTGTTTCGAGATTTGGATCGGTGCTAGTCAGGAATGCCGTTATACTCCTTGCATACAAGCCCACCCTTCGGAATGAAAGCTACGCGACAGGAGGCATTCCAATCTTCGGACACGTACCTTGCGATTGGTGAAGCTGTAATGCTTGATCCGGCACTGAGTGAGTGAGAGAGATTTCAACCAACTTTTATATGTCTCCTTCCCCAGCCGTTCTCATCCGTTACCACAAAAGCTGTGTACTTCTCACCTTCAGAAAATCTTCCACCCACAGTTAAATTAAGTCGCAAAATGACCTCTTCTACTCCACTTCATTTACAGCCTTTTACGCTTCTCCAAAATCGAAGTACTGAAACCAAGTCCTTTTATCTTTTCCCTCAACTCCCTAGGGAGCTTCGGAACAAGATATGGCATCATTCCATGCAACGTTCGCGAATCTTTCACATGAGTCTGCATGATCTAGACAAAACGCCACCTAAGGATATACCAGACATCCCAACCTCGACCGACAATCAACGTTTCTTCGCTGTTACCGAGGGGCAACAAAGCATGAGCAAGTTATTCCGAGTTAATCAAGAAGCAAGGGTAGCTGCATTATTCTTTTACCGAGTTCGGATACCCTGCTGGTTCCGCATTGGAAGCGTTGACGACAAGCTCCCTCTAAAGCCTGGTCAACTATATTTCAACCCAGAGCACGACTTTCTCCGACTCACCGCAAAATGGTCGGTAAAGCACACCCTGTTCCCTTTCCTTTATCTCTTCAACACCGTTTACGACCCCAGTCATACCGGCCTTCGCAATTTGATATTTTATGGCAACGATCTGTCTGGCAACGATCTACAACTCATGGATTGTTCAACGGCCGATCTCGATGCACATTTAAAAGAAGTCTTTACCGACACAATCAAGAATCTCCATCAGGTTTTTTTCTTCACCAATGGCTGTCTTCATTCCCGCCAATTCGCCCAAGGTGGGGGACAATTCCTACTTGCTATCACTCAATACAATCGCTCTATTCCTATTGAAACTAGGGTCCCAAGTTTTGATAGTGTACCGCGTGATCCACGTGCTATCGGCGAGGATTTGAAGGATGTTATGACTCACGGCGATGACCATAGGAGACCCTTTCGACTATGGACCAACATATTGGGGAAATGGGGGTTGTCTGCAACGTCCCTCGGCATCGAGTACAAATGGAGCTTTGGATTCAAACCAGATGACCGTCTTAGAATCTTGGGAAGAGAGACGGCAAGGAGATTTATGCAAAAAGAAGACAACTATTGGAATGGCACTCTGGATGCCGAACAAGAAAGAGTGTACGCCGAACAGAAATTAGAAGTGGGCGCTCAAAGCGAAAAGTATAAGGGCGAGGATTTAGAGCGCGCTGTTAGACCTGCATTTGGCTTTTGGCTGTTTCCTATTGAAGCACTGGATTCTGTGGACGATGAAGGTCAATACACGAGGTATTCGGATCTTTCGAAGTATTGGCCGGAGCTCTGGCTATCAAGTTTGCCTGAGAGCGGTTGAGTCGTAAGAAACACGAAATATGAAGTACTTTTGTTTGAATGTCAAATCAAAATGAAGTAGCAGATAGAAGAAATTTTGTTTTTGCAACAGTTACTCTTAATTCACAACTGGCAGCTCACACGATAGAACCTTAAATCGTAACTTGTACGTGAAATTCATGTAAAGTCTAACTTAATCAAGGTAGTTGTCAATAGTCATTAGCATTCTCCCTGTAAATCTGTCTTGACTCTTGAGCAGCTGGATGATGTTCTTCTACTTAATGATAGAAACTAATCCTCATCACAACATGCACTTCATAGCGAGGAATGCATGACGCGTGTTACTATATCCCTCAGTATTCACAAAACAATGTCTAGATCCGCTTGAGAGAATTGTAAGATGCCGTAACGAAGGTCATCCCAGTGCTGCTCTACTGCTTAGAATTGCTATGATTATCGAGCACGTTGGAACGATAGATGGGAGAGAGACTTTACCTTGCAAGATTTTCACGGAGATTCGATACAGCCTTGCCGTAGAAGTCTGGCCTTTCATGAAAGGTAACGTCACTAAAGATTGCTCATGAGTTTATATGACTATGATTAAATTTATCATGCTCAAATGATGAGGTGAAAATACAATTATTAAGAGCTCGCTTATGGCATTCACAGGAAATATTAGTTAGGTATACTAGTGCATTCTATGAGACAGCTCCGTATAGAATACACCTCTTTTTTCTTTGATACTTGAAACATGTTTATTTTGTTAGCTGGGGTTTTATAGCGCTTTTTGTGGTTTTTCTTTTTTGAGATATTTAAGCGGCAGAAGCAAATGTCAGGAGACCTAAGCAACGACAAATCTTTAAGCAATTTTGAAACCTATGTTAAAACACAAAGTCAGGTAATCACAAGATGCTCCTGTTCCCAAGCTAGCCAATCAGCCTCACCCTCCCACTTTCCATCGCCTTCCCAATCCATCTCGTCCCAGCAAGATTGGGGTCTATCCACTCTGACTCTGCTCCAGTCCAGTAAACTCGCTTGCTGCTTCTGACAATCAGCAGCGCTGCGTCTCTCAGAGAGCTCTTGTCCTATCTTCCTAACCCTCAGTCGTAGCTCAGCAAGTCTCTTATTATACGCTTCTTTTAACCCTGGCTGCTCCGAGAGCTTTCGGGCGTGAGAAGTGCGCATCTTATGAAGACCGGGATGAGTCGAGATTGAAAGATCACTCATCGACTTGGTCAAAGACTTTTGGCATGATGTAAAAGAACTAGATGAGTTAGTATAGGCATCCTCAGAGTCATCATAGTTCAACTCTCCAGGATTCTTCAAATAATCAAAGCCTGGAAAGAGAGCCGACTTACCAGGAGTAACCGTCACGAAAACATCTTGATCCAAACCGCGAGCGAACAGTGTTTCAATCTTTTCCTTCTGAGACTTCGGGCGTCGTTTCGTCGCCGGGCTTATGCTTCGCGATTTTCGGATTCCTGCGCGAGGAGTTTGGGTAGATGGGCTGGTAGTTCTTGACTTTTGGGATCGAGATCTCTTCGAACGTGCAGATTTTGGTGTCATTTTGAATTCTGCTAATTGAGAACACACAAGGTTGGTGTTTTTAAATTTTGATTTGAATGAATTGAGAGCCAATTAGCCTCGTGGTTGATGGGTTGATGGAATTAGGTCGAATGTCATGATCATATAGAAACTTGGTGACAAAGGAGGTGACGAACAATGGTATAGTACATAGCTGTTTAGTGGAAACAGGGAAGTTGTTTTGCTGTTTCACGGCCAAAGCTCAAGGTGATTTCTTTGTTATGATAAAAAGTTGATTAACCGAATTTCTGGGATGGAATATTGTTTCCACCATAATGAAAGAGTGGGGTGATATGCTGTTGTTCTGATCATGATGTATGATAGCTTTTGGATCTCAGTTGTTCTGGCTGTGACGTAAACTTAATGTAGGTGGACTTACGAAGTGGTGCTAAGGAATTTGTAGGATTATCTGTCCTTCATTTAAGACATCGTTTGCTTACAACGAAGTTTCAGTCATGCCCTGATTGTGATACCGAGGTTTCTGTTTGTCAGTCGTAGTTTGGCTATTCGTTTAGTAATATAGTAGTCATTCTGATTATTTACGTTTTGTGAGTATATAATGGAAGCAGTTGATAAGACAAAGGTTCTTGGAGGTATGTTTGAACTTTCGCGTTCTCGATATTATAAAGACGTTGAAGGAATATCCCTCCACACTTACAACTTCGTCAATATGTCAGACCCAAACCAGACATTTCTATACCAAGCACGCAACCCCAGTAATTCATCATCTTCAACATCAATCTTCAACGAAAATTCAAGTCGCACTCCACATGCCGAATCTCGCTCACCCAGTCCTGCAAGATCTTGCCATAAACCCGCTCTGGAGGGGTGTCCGCCTTTTGAGTATCAAAAATCCAGAGCTACCAGTACTCCGTCAGCGTCAGATTCATCACAATCTTCTCCGTTTTCGATGTCTTTGCCCCGCTGCCCCCGACAGACAGACTTGAGTATATACCCACGAGACTCGGAATCATCACTCTCTAATACTACGCCGCCATTAATATCGCCTATTAAAGAGTTGCCAGACCATGTCACTGTTTCCAATAATCCCCCATTGATACCAACTTTAGCGGCGTCTCCAGCTGGCATGTCTTTGCACACCTCAACAACCCTCGACGGATCCTCGATTACAGTTGTAGTGGGGTCGAACAAAAATTTAGATGACGGATCTGGTTATGCGACTTCCAGTAGAGAAAGGGGTTCTGGTTTGCCTGGAGGCACATTGGCAAAATTTTCACCATCGAGTTTGGGTATGGAGGTCGGATCAAGTGGTGCAAGCTCTAGGAGAGAGAAATCGTCGAACAGATCTGGTTCTCCGCGGAAAGGGGCAAGATCTGTTTCAGAGTTGGCAGAAATGTTCGATAAGAAATCAACCAACGAATATGATAAACCTGGTTCCACCTGGGAGAAGAAAGTGGAGAAAGGATGAGTGTGCCATCGAGCGGAAAGCATGAATCGCTTCGTACGCAGGACGAGAAAAGAAATTATGGGTTTTAACAACGAATAAAAGAGTCAAAGGAATAGTTTAGTGGAAATTAGTTGAGTAGATGGAGAAAACTAGAAAGATTAGAAATGAAAGCTTAAGAATCGTAAGCTAGAAATAACATAAAAGCGACAAAATGTTGAGACATAGGTAAAAACATTAATACATTTCGACAGATGTAATGTGTAGTATTGTGCAAAGCTTAGCACGGGAAATCGGAAGTAGGTTGGCACTGAGCGTTTCATAAAGAATCGATCGATGGCCGGGTTGCAGAAACTTTTTGCTTTAAACAAGATTCCGAAATTGTTCGAAAACATTGACTGATAAATTGCAATTTGCATTTAGATGGGGAATAATTAAGGGAGTCATTTTAAGGGATTGCATAGTGGATATTGGATATTGTAGATTTAAGCTTCTTAGATTTTGTTGGGAAGCTGGATGAGAGAATCAAAGAGAACTATAGAAAAAGAAAAGTTGGGAAGTTATAGAGAAAGAAAAAGAATTGTTGCAATTTGGGACAAAGCATAAAACTCGAGTGGAAAGCGTCGTTTGCCTAGACAAGAGCAACATCAATCAAAACCTCAGAACTCGGAATGCAGGGGCGCCAACAACATGGTCGTCAACTCACGTGCCATTTGACCAAGCTGTTCCTCGCTTTCATAATCCATTAACTTCATCTCCCGAAAGAAGGTAAGATGATTGCTCTGTGAATACCTAACTTTCTCCATCTTCACCTCTCTCGTCCTCTTCCTCTCCTCCCATTTCTGTGCCTGCCGAAGCCTCCTAGTTTCCGCATTCCTAGCTTTCTGATAAGCCTTCCACTGCTCATGATTCTCAAATTCCGCCCTCGCCTTCCTCCTTCTCATCGTCATCGCCCCTCCAGTTTGCTCATTCACCCTCATCAACGCCACCTTCTTTATCTCAGCCCTTTGCTTAAACTGAGCCGACTTAAACGCCACATCCTCTGCATCACTTCTCTTTGATGCCGACTTACTATGTCGTCTCCAAAGCCGCCGTTGAGTATTTTGGCGCTTTCGTCTGTATTCTTTATACGCAAACTCATCGCTCCCAAAGTCTTTGCGTATCTTGGCTGGACTTGTTAAGATTCGTGGGAATTGATTCGTGTTCTGATTTTGACGGAATCGGCGGCGAAGCCTGGCCTGCTTGAGCTGGCGGAGTTTTTTGTACTCTTTGAATGCATCGTCGTTGTCAAATTGTTTTCTTTTGCGGAATGGGCTAATTGGGAGTTCTTCGGTGCATTTAGTTGCACATGCTGATGTAAAATTTTGAGTTTTACCCTTGATCTCTGTCAGCGGCATGTGCTCCGGCCGGTGACGACTGGGAATTTTGCAAGAATCTTCATGGGCGATGTGATACAACGTACTATCACTGTTGTTGGTTGAATCACCAACCGTAGTTTTTGAGGATTTAAACATTTCCGGATCGGAGAGTACTACTGATCACAGCGAGACGAGCTCTAAATTGATGAATAGCAAAGGTACGATGCCTTGCCATATTATAGTTCTGGCCACAAAACAGTTCGCCCTGAACAATGTGATTTTATTAAAGGCTCGGATAGGATAACAACAAGGGAATAAAGAGTTACATAAGATGATACAAAACAAGAAAACAGACAAGGGAAGTCTACAAGTCTTGGCATAATTATTTGTTAAATGCGTCGTTTGTAATGTGCCTGTTGTATCAAGTAGTTAATTTATTGATTTAAAGATTTCGAAATGACCAAATGATCGAAAATCATAACTTGGGGATCAAATTTTCTTTTTCATTAGATTCAGTTTAAAAATAGATACAACTCTTCTTGGCCTACACCAGGATCCTCACCAAGTAAGATCAAGCTACTACGTTGAGTAAGGTTACCATATTGTAATCCAGTGATTATGTAATTTGTTGAGTGAAATTTGAATCAAACTTTGCACTGCCTTAAAACGCAATCAGCTTTCGTTAGTAGTCAGAATGAAAAGTTCTAGCGGTCACAGTTTTATTTCTCGATCTGGGTCATCTCATAGCTTATAATATTGGTTTCTTTTGCGATTTGATTTTTAAAATAAGAGTCTGAACATCAAAACGAGTTTATCAATCTACAGCCAGTTCCCGCTCGTGTAATTTACATCGTAGGGGAAGGATGTGTAAGGGCTGTAAAAATTCTCTCCATAAGTGCCAGGATTTTGTACTTCCATTGGGACCATCGGGACATAAGAATCAGTTGCGAGATATTTATTTTCGAAGGCTGGGTAAGTACTGTAAATGTACTGGTCTTCCATATATAAATACTGACCTTCCCCCGAGAAGCTATTTGCTTCTGCTAAACCCGTCTTAGTGGTAGGTTTGTTATCAGTCAGCCCTTCTCCACTAAGACTCCGGGCATCTGGACTCTCAAGACTCTTTCTATGCTCATCCATAGTAAGCAAACTAGGCGGGCAGGGATTACCTTTCTGAATCTCCCTTGCGCGGTGACTGTATGACTTCATGTACGCATTGACATATGCCCGATTTGCTGCCCTCCAGAACACGCGGTACTTGGCCCGTCGGTTCTTAGTGTACTCCCTGAAAGCCTTTTCGTCATCTCCGAACATACGTCGGCGCTTGACCGGGCTTGGTGGTGATGGCGGATGCTGTTCCCTCGCTTGTTTCTGGATCGCCTTCGCTGACAAGCTATGTTCAGTGGGGGTTTCAAATAGTTTGCCGCTTTCCATATTTGACCCGACACTCAATTGATCAGAATCACTCTCTATACTGTTGTCATACCGCTGGAATTCGTGGATCGCTTTCTGTGCCGACTCTCTAAGCTTGATCTTTCTTGCCCTCCGCAATCTCCGCGTCTCCCTGGTTTCTCGACACCGCTGGTAACTCGTTTCGTCATTGGAAGATTTCCGCTTTTTGAGCGGACTCAAGGGAGGTATTGGAGCTAGGAGTAATTGCAATTTCTCGTACTCTGTAGTGCTTTCGATGGTTTCAATCTTTTCTTCGCTTTTGGCAGCGTCTGGCTGTATACTGACGGGGCCGTAGCAGTATGGCTGAGCTGGAGTTGCTGCAAATTCAAAAGAATTTTGTGACATTTCGAAATGGTCCGCTAAGCTTCCGGGTATCACTCTGTCAGAACCTACTCACATTTAGTAGTGGTGGTCCACGAATTGCTACAACGTTTCCATGAATATCCTGGCCAAACCCATAACCGAGGTCACCTTCCCGTTGCTGGGGTTGTTGACACATATCTGGCATGGAAACCCAGGTTTCGGTGGTGTTGGGACCCGCTGCTAACAGCCAGTCTTGCTGGTATGTCATATCCTGAATTGTTGGATTAGTAGTTTTTGGTTTACTAGATCAAAACTACAATAGAAATACAAAAGCCTTTCTTATTTATGAGGTGAATTTAAAGCAGCTTTTAAGGCTTTTTGAAATACTGAATAAATAAACAGGTACATAACTCTATGGTGTGTTTAATGAAAGAACGGGGGGACAAAACATTTTGTTTAAACGATATTTGTTTGAGCCTCTCCTCAAAGAATTGTAAAGGTCTTTGTACTATTGAGCTTATTTGGATTATCATTGCTAAATAAAATTAAAACAGATCATTTAAACATACTAAAGGTTCTTGGCGTAGCAAGTAGCTGGGTGTACGAATTAAAAGGCTACAGGCTTGAAGGTAGCTAAGCAGCTATATGTTTGGAAGTTTGGGTTGTGGTTTTCTCAAAATCTGGTAAACGGTAAAAGGTAAACATAATATCAATATGTAGTTTTGGACAACGAGATTTGAGTTGGGCATTGAAAATGATTGAATATTGTTTACTAAGTTCTATGAGAGTCTTTATTCGAACAGCTCTCGGCAATCAACTTGTTTGAATTATCACAATTATAGTATATAGTGGTAGAAATTAGGTCATGTATATATATATTTATTGGTGCTTGGACACATAAGAGGACTCAGGAGTTGAAGGCAGTGATACGCATAAATTCGCCAATACGTATTGATTATTCTCCTTATTCTGGTCGCTTCCTAGAATAACTTTGAAACCTTAAGGCAAGTCTTCTCTTTAACACTGACTTTTTCATCTCATACTGACTGCGGGCCCAAGACGGTTACGGATTGTAAAAGGCTGTTATTCTTTTGTGCCGTGACTCTGGACGTCCGTTGAGGTCGTCGTCATCTCAGAATAATTTGCTCCACCACTACTCGGTAATGGAGGATAAACATTGTAAAGCACCCGCTCATCTCCGATTCTCTGATCTTGTAGACCAGCTAAATTCATACTTGAATCTGAATGTTCATCAGTAACGCCTTCGACACTTACACCCGTGGTATAGCCATCCTGACCATTCTTCCTATAGGAATCAATATCAGGCAGACTTGTGACGCAGTCTTCACCCTTCCTTCTCTGCCGGCGGTGCCGGTAATATGAATTACTGTACATCTTGTTGTATTCAGCATTCTTACTCTTCCAGATTCGAATCCGCTTGATATTTCGTTCTCTCTGGTATTCTTTGAAAGCTTGTTCGTCATCGAAGCTATCCTTCGACCTCACAGGACCTAGTGGTGACGGTGGCTCGATTTTTCTCTCGTGATTACCACCATTTTCGGTTTTTTCATCAGATGTTGTGTTGTCCGAATTTGGCCCCGGCAGCCCAGAACTTTCCATGTGTGAGTCACCACCGAGCCAACGGAACCCACTCATCATTTCATCCTCCTCCCTCTGGCGTTTGCGTTTCAAATCTTCCGTCTTTTCTATTGCCCGAATTTTTCTCCGCCTTCGCGCAAGCAGCTTCTTTCTGGTATCATGATATAGCCAGTAAGCCTTTTCGTTACCTTTGAAATCTTTAGGTGTTTTGACAGGACTTAGCGGTGGGACTAGATATTTTGCAAACTGCGAGCCTCCATTTTCTGGGATTCTCCTGACAGTTCCAGCTGTTTGTTTGGGTTTGGATATTTCCGGCTGTGCATTTACCAGGGGTGAGAAATATTGCTGGGCTGTCTTCCCTATCGCCACAAGGTCAAATGGTTCGGCGTTTGGCGGTTTACCTGGATTTTCTATGCTTGGCAATACCTTACGTTGCCCAGATTCGTCTTCAGTAATTCCGATTTCGTTCGGAAAATGCTCCTTTGGAGAATCACTTTGCGAGTGTGGAGGCTGCATCATAGGGCAATTTGGCTGCCTATCATAGTGATCAGCCAAGCTTCCAGGTATTATTCTGTCAGACGTACTTATCTTCTGTAGTGGCGGTCCTCTAATAGGCACAGCATTTCCGTTGATATCCTCGCCGAAACCATAACCGAAGTCTTCTCTAGGAGTAAGAATGTCATTATTTTGATCTGCGCCTAGAAATAAATCTTCCCCTAGATTAGTGCCTGCTAGCTGATTCTGCAAGTCGAACATAATGGCGGTTGGTGGATACATAGTAGATTAACAGAATTAACTATAGTATTCTGTGTCTACTTAGTGTTGGAAAAGCAATGAGTCTCTATAAAATAATTCAATTAGATGTGAAGGAAGACAAGTTTGTAAAATTGTTTGACGTTTTGATTATCAACAACAAAGAAAAGCAATCTTCTGTTCAATTGTCTCGGGCCACTCTGTTTGTTTTAGAAGTATGGCTTCCACGGTGGACGTCCAAGATGGTCATAATGCGATTTTTACACGCAACTTTTGCCCATCAAAGGAAAAGGTTGTGGGAGATAAAATTAAGAAGGGTGTTTCTTGTCTTTCAGAGGTGATGGATTGGAAAATAATGGCAGGATGACAACGACAAAAGCTCTCCTCTTTAAAACGTACGTAAAAGAACAACTGAATTGGACTTAATAACCCATGTACTCATTGCTTCATAAAGTCCTATCTTTCCCACCATATACACACAGAACATCGAAACACGACTCCAAATCGCTCAAACCTGCAACTCCCTCACCCCAACCCTCATCTCTCAATCAGCATCCACATCCACGTATGACCAATGAAGTGACTTATTAATAGTAAGTATCTAGGTAGGTATTTTGCATCGAAGAAGAGGCAGTAATAACCCGTAATGTAGTAGCCTCAAGACTCATCGAACAAACTCTGGTTTTAGTACACACTGCGAACTCGCTTACTTCAGGGGGGCGGGTCAAATTCTCTCGCTTAAGATCTACGCTACGGAGGTGATACAAGGCGCAAAATAGATACCTTACAGGCCCAAAAGGGATCTGTAACACAGTGTCGCTATAGCAATAAGCGAATCACCGTGACAGCAACTGTAGACCGTAATGCCACCGTGTTATATTAAGCGAGCGTGTCTCGCTAAAGCTTTTTGGCTCGATAAAGGGGTACCGGAGGGGGTAGTAGATATCGTAGACACCGAATAGCACGAATTATCGACTAGAAGTGTCTATACAAAAACTTTTCTCAAATCGATCGATTTTAGAGCCTATAGCTTACGGGTGTTGTTTTCTACTTACTTATTTCTTTTTAGATATTTTGACACAAGTAAATCACTATCGTAACCGGGACGGAAATAACCTAGTAGTAGACGACTCGTTTATATTATAGGCGACTCGTTTATTCTGCTAAAGCGTAGTACATAGTGATTTGCTTATCACGGTGCTGACACCATGTCTGGAATGACGTATAGTCCCGTGAGGTGTTTTTCGGCTTCATCCCTATAATTTTGCGGTATTTCCCCATCAAACAATGGAACAAAAGAAGGAGGTTCACATCTCAATTTAAAAGGGGGATTTAAGTATTGAGCTGATACTAGCTCGAATACCGACTCGCGACTATGACAGGAGAAGTCAGGGGCTGCGTTGATTAGGTTTCCAGCGATCGGCGAAAACCTAAATTTGAGGGGACGTGGCTCGCTGAGTCGTCAGATATTAAAATCTGAGATCTTAGATATTGTAAAACATAGTATTGAAGGAGTTTAATTTCTCGGCATCTGGTCTTCGGTCTTCCTTAGTATCATGGTCAGAACGGGGTTGTCAGAACTCAATTGTCCAACCTCTTGGGAACTTTCCGGTCCATCTCGCTTAACTCTCTTGGGACAAGATGTTGTCGTCGTCCGAAGCGAGACCGGGACTCACCTTGTCGAAATGAGGCAATGCAAACCTTCTTAGAACACATTCGTCCTCTCGCCTAGTTGCCGAGAGCTGACACAAGAAGATCTCATTTGCACTCTCCTGGACTGATGAACTGTAAACTACTAGCGCAAACCCTATACCTATCTGATTGAAGTATATCAGCAGCAAAAGATCCGCCTAAGCTGACAGTGGCTGCCCTGATGTTTCCCCAGATCGTTCGTCTTTGTTTAATCCTCATTTCATCGACTTAACCATCAGCTAAAGCGCAAGAACCCAGCATTTCTGAGCAAAACATTTCATCTCCGCTTCGAGATCACCTGTCTTTCCAAACCAAAATAACATATCCTAGTTGAGAGAACATCACATCCAAAATGGAGACCACAGAAACAGCTTCCAAGACTCAAAATCCAAAGGAAAATCCACCGACAGTCGAACCACAAATGCCTGCCACGCAAATGCCAATCGAAAAGAATTCGCAAGGCGACAAAGAGATCTGGCAATACCCACGAGAACTCGCCAACGATCTACAAGATCTGGGACTCCCGGAACGCGTCAAAGCCGAGATCTTCGGGACAGCATGGGAGTACACGCGCGTTGTCATACCCACCTACACGGACTGGCCTCGCTACGTTGCGTTCCTAAGAATGATCGTGGTGGCTGTGGTCGCGGAATTCCGTGGCGACCTCGTGGATGTAATGGCTGGCAGCGACGTCTTGGGGTACAATCTGGACGATCTCGTTTATACCGTATTCGCGGGCACACCAGGAGAAGCAGGAGATCTCATGGGTCGGGAGTTTCGCGCGTTCCTCTTGTTCACCGCGGATAAGTCTGGCGAGAGGAGGTCAGGGGAGCTGTTCCGGCGGTACGTCAACACGCTGCCACAATCTCCAAGGAATTGGTTTCGCCTGCGCGACTGCGATGGAGGGGGCAGGTTGACTCTTGCGGCTGGGCTGGCGTGCAATGGACTGAATGATATCTGGTTTACCGAGGAACAGTTCGAGATCTTGGCCGAGATGAGCTGCTGCATGTATGACGCCGTTGCGTTCTTCAAGCATCGATCCGAGGGTGAGACGAATAGCACGTTTGCTTATATGCCGGCCGAGCTGCGCAGGAAGGCATTCAAGCTCCATCGCGACACTCTGTGGGCGCTGGATGTGTGTTGGGCCAGGAAGCCGGGGCTGCAAGGCGTGGTCAACTTCGTGAGGCATTTTGGTGGCCCGCTACATATGACCATGCGACGATACTGCTTTGTAGAAGATGATTTGACGATTGGCCGAGCTGAGACGGAAGATGTTATTGATCGGGCGCGCCAGAACTTCAAACTTTGGCACCGACTCGATGAGACTAAGATCCATCGACAGGAGTTTGAGCGGTATCAGGCGGCCATTGCACGAGAAGGTGAGCTCATGTTTCCCGGGATGGCAAAGATGCTAGAAGAGGGTGGCGACGGGACGTGCAATCAATGTAAATATCGTGCTTCCTATGGCACTAAGGTCTCTTATCAGTTTGGTGGTGTTGAAATTTGCGCCGAGTGCAAAGTCGAGTGGCAGAAATACTTTGAGTCGTTTCCAGTTCGTGCTGCATGGGTATTTCCTGAACTTTCTATGTAGCTGGCAGGAGAAATGGGACACAATTTAGTGTACAGATCAAGAGAATTTGGGTCGGGATTTACGCACCTTGTTGAATAGATTCGCTATAGACTGGACTAAATAGTTTTAGCTAGCGACGTGGTGTAACACTATAGGGATATAAAAGAGGATGTACACTTAGCTACTGACGACTTTACGACTTCAACGCTCCATTTCATTAATTATTCGTAAAATATCTTACACACTTCTCCTCCCCTTAATCTTTTCTCTCGCTTCATGCATCGTACTCTCACAATCATACAAATGGCCCTTGGCCCCTCCATCCATTCTTCCTAGCGCGACCCTCTCCCTTCATCACATACACGCCCCATAAACCAAAGGCCTTCTTTCCAACCTTCTTCTCTTCCGCTCCATCTTCACCATCCCACCCATTAAACTCCATCCCTCAACCGTCCCTCCGCCGCCTAACCACGCAAACAATGCAAAATGACAATTCCACAATTTCAACCCCTGAAAGACATCCATCCCTCAAAAAAGCCATCCAGCCACCATCATTCAACTGGGGAAAAAAATCAAATGAGAGAAGAAAAATAAACAAGAACGCGCATGGGGTATTCAACAAAACAGATAAATTCTCAGACTCGAGGGGTACATGAAAGAACGATCGAGGTTGAGGTAGGTGGGCGGGTGTGTGGAGGGTGATATTGAGAGAGCGGTCGTGGATATATAGGTTGGCTGTGTCGATGGATCGATATTAGTGGTTGGTGAGGATGATATAGTGAGTTAATCGATGGCCGAACCTTTCCCTGTCTCGTCGATTTCGGGCCATTGACGCATCGTCGGCATCACAAAGGATAAACAGACCACCGCCGTGGTATATCCTCGACCATCTGATGCCTTTAATAAATTTGGGTGAGCAAAAAATGCCAGTCACAACCCCTCAAAGTCCGATAGGACTCAATGGTTTAATCGGACTCAGCGGTCTCATCTCCGCACTCCTCTTCGGCGGCGTCCTATCTTGGACCGTGAGAGTAGTATTAACCGTACTCATACTCCCACCACCATGACTCTGACCAATGGCCGATTTCTTCGGTTGTGTAGATGCCGAGCCCTTTCGCTGGCCTTGGTTGTCGATACTGACGCTCGATGGTTTACTGCTGTCGGAGCTAGAAACATTTCGTTCGTCGTGACTTTCGACCGCAGTGCTGCTTTGACCTTCTCGACTGCCTGGTGGTGGTGGCACTTGAGCCATGTCAAAGAGCATGTACTCCTGCTCCGTGTACTGGGTTTCTGTTTTACAGCCTTTCCAACAATCTCTCCAGTCGCAGACAAGAAACTTGAAACAGAATGCATCAATCTTCATACAGGGTTGAAAACAAATACACAGGTTTCTGAAATCCATCTTGTTCTTTGCCGAATGGGCGAGGAGGAGCGAGAGATGGCAGGTGATGGCGAATAGAAGATAATAATTGAATGGAGATAGGTTGGATAATTCGTCAACCAATTGTTGAGGTACCTTTTCGGAGCCGACGCATTCTCGCGCGATTCGATCCTGAGCAGATTTTGGAAACAGTTCGTCTGGCAATTCACGAAGCCATGCTTTCAACATCGAGCCGATAATATTAATGTCGTACAAATCGTCTTGTTCGAATAAATCAATGTCCATTTCTGCGACGTTAGCAATGTCTCAGTATTCCTGAAAAGAGACCTACCCTCATCAAATCTCCTCTGCCATTTCTTGATCTGAGGTCCACTCCCAGGCACTCTGTACAATCCTTCAACATCACTTCCTTTGTAGTTCAAGTAATCAATCGCCCGCCAGGGAAACGCCGGCATCCAGAATTCCGTCTTATCCCTGGAGTCCTCCAATCTTTTCGATATCCGTGTAAGTCGTGTCTGCTCGACCAGTGGTTTGTTGATAACCTTCAACTCATAATGTTCATCATCGACCGGCTGCTCCTTTTCATTCGTGCTACCACTTCGTCCTCCCTTGCCAAAAAGTCCTTTGTGTATGGCTCCCGCGCCTTTCGTGGCCGAACTTCTAAGGTTGTTCAAAAATCCATGTCCACTTTTCTCCTGCGGGGCGGAAGAGAAGGTCGGAATTTTATTCTCCTTGGATGTATCCCTCATCAACGATGGCTGGAGTTTACTTGGCTCTCTGGGTGCCTTCTCCCTCGAAGCGTCTCGCGCTCGTGAGGTCTGTCTATCCTCCGAATGTTGACGAACACTTGAACCCATCATGTCCCGAAATGTCCGATCGTTATCCGACCGTAATGGTGCAGTCTTTATTGACTCGCTGTATGCGTGTTGGTGATTCCGCTCGGGTTGTTGTGGTGGTTGAAGTTTGTCGGTGGGAGAAGGTTCTCGTGGACTATTCTCGTCGCGGATTGATCGTGTTCGTGACAGCAGACCAAATGCTTTGGGTTTACTCTTCTTATTCACATTTGAGGAAGACGGAGTCCCCGCGTCGCTCGTTGAGTCAATGGATACCTCGGATCGCGACGGGCCTCCACCGACAGGTTTTCTCTTGGTCGACCGGTCTGTACTACGGTCTGATAAAGATTTATAATTAGCATGTACTTCCAAAAACGCACCAGACAAAAGACCGTACCACTTCTGGAAGTTTCTTGTGATGAAACCTTGGGACGTTCTGCGTCTTTGGACATGTTGTCGTCCTGTCTGCTTCCGTCTTGGTTTGCCTGTAAGCGACTCGAGCTTTTTGACGCTTTATAATTAGAAAAGAAGCCGCTTCTGGCTGGTCTTTGTTCTTTATCGGCCTCCACTCTGTCCGACGGCTGGGCGCTTGTGAATGAATCTAAAGAGGGAAGCGATACGGAATTCTGAGTGGGGGGTAGCGTATTTCGTGTGCGTTGTGAATCGGAGGACTGCATAGGCGGCTGCTCGCCCTCAGCTTGTGCTTTCTTTGTGCTGAAGCGGAATGGAGATCTTGGAGATTTGGGAGACGTCGGACTCAGTGGAGATCGTGGGTTATTCAGAAAATCTTGGTCGCCTACCAGTCTCGGATCGGTGAGGGTCAGCGGCTGTGGATGGGATTTTCTAGCCATAGTTGATCGTGCCCCTGAGCTATTGCTTTGGCGGTGTTCGCTCGCTCGCTGGCGTCGTAGGTAGGTAGCCCCTTGCCGTCGCGCACACTGGCGCAGGAATCCTCTTTGTTTTGAAAAGCGCACAGCCTTCAGGTATCACAATGGTGAGCAAGTCAGAGCCGCAGAGGGAGGGATGCGACGGCGCGTGCGGTGGAAGGTGTAGTCGCGGGGCAAAGGCTTTGCAGCGGTGAGATTTGCGGGTTGAGGGTTGCGCAGGAACTGAGGGGGATGTCACGACGAGGTTTGGCCGAAGGGTCAGTGTATTCTTCTGTCGCAGTCGCCGGTCGCAGGTCGATTTGACTGACGAGGTGGAGGGTGCTGGTGCTGGTGGACTGGGGGGGTGTTGAAGCAGGAGGTGAGGATGCGGCGGGAGGGCAAGGACTGCAGGTTGAGGATGTGATGTTTCGACTTTTGCCGTACAAAGTGATAATGATTGTCAACGGTGAACGCTGACAATAAACTCAGAGATGGCAATGCGCGGCAGCTATGAAGCGTACTGCATGCGTGCTGACTGCAGATGTCTTTGTCGCAAGGTCGAGCGTTTGTGGTGTAGGTTGACTGTATGTTGGATAGACGGTTAGAGTTGTACGAGCATCACCAATCCATGGATGAAGCGTCGCGGCAGACGAGCTTCGTGGCTTTTGGACCATTCCCGGGATTGCTTGGCGGTGAAGAAGGAGTCCTGAAACGTGTAGAAGTCCCCTCCGTGTCTATCTGAAAAGGATCATCTTGATTAAAAGACTATTAAAAGGACCATCTATATTTGCAACGAGAAAGTGGAGATACTTGAGGCAGTTCATCTAGTCATTTCCTTTCATCCTACTAGTCACCTCTCATATGTTTCTAGGAACGTGGAAACGTGGTTCTGTTCATGCTCTTGCCTGTTCCTGACCAGACGGGTTCCTCTTCAGCGCATGGACCAGCACTATGTACCTGACTTAGAACGTGTTGGGCCGAGGGGGATTTACCTGGTCCAACCAACCGCCACACCCGAGTTGGATACGGAGTACGTAGGTACATAGATGTTGTTACGAGGCTAGGTTGTCAAACTTCTTTGAAAATAAAGTAATTCAAATAAACATCGAAAAGGGGTGAAGAATATCTAAGCGCCTAGTTGAACTCTAACCTCGGCATTTAATCACATGACTAGACCTAACCAATTCTAGGAGTGCTTGGCTGTTGCATCTTGAGGAGACTTGGCACAATTGCTATCGATAAGGTTCAAGGGTGCAAGAATTGTGAGGACTTCAGAGTTCGGTCATTTCTTTCGCAATCATCTCCCAGATGAGAAGGGATAGCTGGACAATCGCTACTTCATCCGAACTGCTTTGAGTTCTGATCTTCGCTTCTCCTAACCGGGAACTCTCAGTGAAACATCGTCTGAATCCGGATTAACAAGAGTAATACGAGATAAAGTTAGACCAGGATATGCAGTTCAAACCCGTTCCATTCACTCAACTGAAAGTTTGATAGCATTAAAAGACACTTAATAAAGGAAAGAGATAATCATCCCTAGATAATTTCGTAGTATTCCAGTTTCCATTTAAGTGTCGTGACTTACTAACAGAGTAGTACGAACCTGTCTTTACCTTAGGATATAAGTATTACGGGTGCCAATAAATTTAGCTTCAAGGTGTGTTTGTCATAGTATAAGAAGGTGGCCGTGTAAGAAATAGGCAATGTTGCTCTTCGACATTTGCGTACATACGCGGACATGACTGGGTGTTGCTTGTGTCTGGGGTTAAAAAGATGGGTTTGGATATCAAGTTGTGTTGTGCCAAGGTCAGTATAATCTCCGCCAATGACATAGCTCTTATCATACTAGATCATTCTGGTGGTTGGCTTAATCCTGCTAGGTTGGGGATACTTTGGATTTGAACATAATGAAGCTCCATAAGTAGAGATCGTATATATTTGCAAGTGGCGTATTTCCTCCTTTCGACCCTGCCTACCACCTGCTACCTGCAGTATATATGACCCGGGACAGCGACTTTCTGTCATACGACTTCTCAAACACAGACCATTTTCCACCAAACGCCAAACACAACCATCCCAAAACGCCAATTCCACCAAACAATGCTCTCTTTCAAGCCTCTCATTTTCCACTACCATTCTTCCTCCCCTTCCTCTCATTAGCCCTCTGCATCCTCTCATTCCTCCTAACCTTCTCTTTCCTCTCCCTCCTTCCATCTCCCTGTCTCTCCGTACCCTCCTTTCGTTCCCTCTCCGCCTTCGGATCAACCTCAACGATCCAATCATTCTCTCCAGCCTTATTCTTTCCTTTGTATCCCCATTTGGGGACCCATTCCCCAGTCGCCTCATCGTAAACCATCTTTTTCTTTTCTTCCGCAGTCTTAGGCTTGATGCCTTTCTTTGCGGCAAATTTCTGCCATGTGGTTTGAGCTTTTGGTGGAGGAAGTGGCTGAATGTGTTAGTTAGAGCTTGGATGGGATGAAGAGGGGCAGTACCTTTTCGCGGGGTAATGATGTCTCTATTGCTGGTAATGAGAGGAGGACGCCGTTGGGTGTGCTTGCTACTGGACATGTTGATAGCAATTGATTTAACAAGGCTTGCGCACCGTCTCTTGCTGTAGCTGCGAGGTCATCTTCGAGGTTTGCTTTGCTTGTGAGAACGAGTGGGTTTGGGTCGGTCGCAAGAAGAAGGCCAAGATCGAAGGTATATGGTGTTGGTTTATTAACAGTTACCGGAAGAGGCTTCTTCGTCTCGCCGGCCTCAAGAGTGGTAGAAGGCATTGTATTATTGTTCGGAGTGTTGATTGATAGATGAAGCTTATCGCAAAAATTGTTTGGAGAATCTTCAACTTTTTGGTAGACCCTGGACAGTAATTGCGGGTCTGCGGAACTAGTTTATCCGCTCCGAGATGGTTTTCTCGATGTCCACGGGTCTTCACAACATCAAGACTTACGATTTGGCGTCCTAATTGCCAGCACGTCGTCAAGATGGCGACCTCAATCAATTGCTGGAAGTGTCTCGCGAGGCCTTGCGCGACCTCCAGCTCCCGAATATCCTCAATTGTGTCGTCAAAGCCATTTTCTTCCACCAGTTCAAAATTGGTTGGAGGACCTAAGCCTTTTAAGAAAGCAGCACCAGCGGGAGTCAAACAAAATCTTAGGATTAAGAAAAAGGGAGCACAAAAGACTACGGGGAGGCCACCGGCCTCTGGAGAACGAAAAGCGATGAGGAAGAGGATTGTGCTGAGCAATACAAATGCGCTTGCGGTTCCGGGCATGCAGGAGTTCAATAAGGATTTGGTTGCGGATATGCTGGAGGGGGGAGAGGAAAAGAAGTCCTTGGTTGGTAATGTTGTTGTATTGCCTGGGGAGACGGTGGATGCTTTGCGGGCAATTGATGCCTTCAAACCAACACAGGGTTGGGGTTTGTTCAATAAACCTGGGTTGTTGATTAGACAGGAATCGGTCGAGTTGACGAGAGCTTTGGTTTCTGCTGAGGATGAGAAGAGTACCCTGAGATATGTCATTGAGGGAAGTAAGGGTAGTGGAAAAAGTATGATGCTGTTACACGCACAAGCTGTAGCTGTTGCAAGAGGATGGGTTGTGCTTCATTTTCCTGAGGGTATGTTATTCCCAACACATAAGAAATCAATATCTGACAATACTCGCAGCACAAGAATTGGTCAACGCTGTAAATGACTACGCTGCCATTCCTAATTCGAATCCCTCTGTCTGGATGCAACCAACATATACTGCCGAGTGGCTCGAAAAAATAGCGAAAGCCAATCCTATCCTAGACACCATCAAGATGACACAACCGCATAACCTTCCAATCGAGATCCCAAAAGGCACCACTCTCGGCCGCCTGTGTGAACTCGGAGTCCGAGATTCCGACATTGCATTCCCTCTCTTCCAAGCTCTATGGTCTGAATTGAATCAATCAGGTCGACCACCTATTCTTCTCACGCTAGACGGTCTGAGTTACATAATGCGAGACAGTCAATACCGCAACACCAACAACGAATTAATCCACTCCCACGATCTCGCGCTCATCAAACACTTCACAGACTTTCTCTCCGGGTCCCAAACCATGAAGAACGGCGGTGCCGTCATAGGCGCCACCTCACGAAGTCACCACCCCATCTCCCTCTCCATGAATCTAGCCATCACACAAGCGCTGGAAAAGCAACAAGAATCACCACAAACCGAACGTCAACCCTTTGAAAAGAATTACGACGAACGAGTTGAGGCGTCGTTGAAGGATGTTCACGTTATGAAGTTGAGTGGTACGAGTAAGGATGAGGCGAGGGGGCTGATGGAGTATTGGGCTAAGAGTGGGGTATTGAGACAGACGGTTGACGAGAGGAGTGTTGCGGAGAAGTGGGCGTTGGCTGGCAACGGGGTTTTGGGAGAGCTTCAGAGGGGAGCATTGAGGATGAGAATTTAGTTTGATGGGAATGGGTGTACTATAGTGTGTATTTGGAGGTTCTTAAGCGGTACGGAACTGACAGTGAGCATGTACGAGAATATCGTTAAAAATATATGTATTTGAGAAGCCGCCTCGATTTGTGTTGGGGTCCAAGATGAGTCTATCAAAATTCGAGTCAGGTCTCAAATTCAAATTACTCTTTCAAACTGGTAGGTATGAGTACCATCAAAAATCCATCAAGATAATCTCCCACAGATGAAACTAACCAAATCTACAGATAAAACCTCAGTCATCAAGTGAGTTATGTCTCGTCTCAGTCCTTCCTTTGTCCATCACTCACAATCCTCTCCACAACAACCACCTTTGTCTCATCTCCTCTCAAAAGCACTATTCTCCTTTCAAAGAACCCTTTCATACTGATCTCTCCCTCCTTTTATATCTCGCACGTCCCCATGTTGGGTACTCTTCAGTGTAGTCGTTTCGATGCCGAAACGCCATCGTGATAGCAAGAATTACGTTCTTAAGGAAGATGAAGAGCAATTTATCTTTGATTTTTATCCGGAGGATGGGGAGGCGACGGGGGAGTTTGGTTTGGTTGTTAAGAAAGCGAGGGTGGGTGGTTTAGGGGGTGCTGTGGAAGAGGGAGGTAGGGAGGTGGGGGAGGGACGTATAGAGGTGGAGGCAGTTGGAGGAATGGGACAGGGAGTTGGAGGGATGGTGGAAGTCGAACAGGAGGTCGAGAAAGAAAGATTTATACCAGGCAGTCTAGCGGATCACTGGAATCGATTTGAAGACTGGCGTAGAAGGTCTGCTGACGTAGGCTTGGAGCGAGCTACAGCGGAAGAGCGTGTCAATTGTTCTACGCAACATCCTCAAGCGGTTGGTGGTGAGGAAAAACAATCCCCCTCTATTCAATGGTGATTTAGCTGACAACATCCCGAACTAGAACATAATTGTAGAAAGTATCTCATCGGTTTTCACAGATGCCTATGATCAAGCAGGAAGTGTTGTAACCGCTCAATCGACGCAAAGTGATGCAGTTGGCTCTTGCCTCACGCCTGCTCGACATGACTTGTCGGTCGCTCTTGCCGAATTGGACGACAATCTGGTTGAGGACCATCCAAAGTTCTCGAGACAGCCTAGGGACGACGATGATGATGTTGATTCAGACAAAATATTTCTACCACAGCTGAGAAACAGTATCATGGCTCCGGACGAAAGTATCTCTACAATCGACCATGTCAAATCTTCCACAAAAGCTCGGGATGAGCGACGAAAGCTTCCTCTACCTCAACCCATTGAAGTTGATACAGCTGAAGAGTATCTCTTATCAGCTGTAAATGCCTATGCGAAAAGCACGACCTCTTCCATATCAGACCCGACAAGTGACAGTACACCCGAAGATCACCTTATCTCCTCGATTCAAGCCCACGCCAAAGCCAGCAAACCGACCCTACCAGTCCTCTCAATGCCCGAGAGTCACTCTACCCCATCCACAACAGTTCCACGCACTATCTCTTGCCCGCCTCCTCCCCTCCCCATCCATCACACCTTTTCATCTACGACACCCACGTCTCTACTACCCCCCTCACCACTTCCTCCCCTCAAACGCCGCGAAGACTTCTCTAACGACGACGAATGGGAGGAATACCTCAGACAACGACGTATATTCGTATCCCTTTCCATCGACCAAAGATACAGGGATTTGAATTTGGAGACTTTGGTGCGGATGCAAAGGGAACGGCGAGCGAGGATGACGGGTGAGGAGAGGGAAAGAGAGAATGAAAGAATGAGGGAGGAGGAGAGGAGAACAAGGGACATCGAGAGGATACTGGAGAGAAGGGCGAGGATGACGGCTGAGGACAGGGAAAGAAAGGCGACGATGACGGCTGAGGAGTGGCTGAGGGAAGAGGTCAGGAGGATGGAGGACTATGAGAGGGTGAAGGAAAAAAGGGCGAGGATGACGGCTGAGGAGAGGGAGGCGGTGAATGAAAAGAGGAGGGAAGATTGGAGGCTGGCGACGGACGAGGAAAGAGAACGGGTGAGCGAGAGGAAGAAGAGCAGACGCAGAGATATGACGGTTGAGGAGAGGAGGCTGGAGAATGAGAGGCAGAGGGTATATAGGGCGGGGCAGAGGGAACAGAGGAGAGTACGGAGGGCGGAGGCGAGGGAGAGGAAGGAGGGTAAGATGGGGTGAGCTTGGATTTGGGATTGGTGCTTCCAGTTCTTTTGAGAGGAGTATAGCGTAAAGTAAAGCGGGAGTTACTAGGGCTCTCAAAACAGATGTTTATCGCGCCTGCAAATCACTTGACTACCTGTCTCAGGGCTATCATTTTCTTTTGTTTCAGAACTCACTTGATTGCCTCTTTCAGGACTGTTGATTTCATGTGTTTCAAAACTCGACTCACTGCCTCTTTCAGGACCTCAATTCTCGTCTGTCAAATAATGGCAATTAATTTTCTTTTGTAGATTCTGTAGAATTTCATTATTTCTTGAATTATTTTGCGACGTTTCGATCGCTGATACTCCAAGCAATAAGGTTAATACCATGGTTAGGAAAATTTTGTACACCCGAAATTCAGCTGTTTTAGGCCAAAAAGCGTCCGAGATAAATAAATATTTGTGTTATCTCATTAGAGTATCGAGAAGTGATTAAATGTTATGTTATAGGCACAAACAACATAGAGAGCTATTATTTCCATTAGTTAAAAACAATAATTTTCTAAGAGTAAATTTTTTCAGCGAAGTTTTTAACTTTTTTCTGAATTGGGAGTTCTGGTCAGCCTACTATGATGCGTTGGTGTTGCTAGTGTAACTACTTAATTCAGCTATAATTTACTTAAAGAGAGGAACCTTCCATTTAACGACCATCTTACGATAAATAACAAATTTTAATCGTTATATTCGTTACAATACAACCATAGGTCAAGAAGATATAGAATCATGGCGCATTGTCTCTCAATTCTAGAAAACGGCACTTCACGAGGATACTGAGGATAGAAAGCCGGTAGTGACTTAGTGTTCCACTTGTGTCCTAACAGATCTAGATATCTGGTAAGAGTTGTGGAAAGAGTTGTGCTAAAAGTTGTGGTAAGAGTTGTGAGAATCACAGTGAGATATTCGTTACTTTCTTCTTTATAACTCTTGTCCGTCGACATTGAACCCAAACTACTAGCACCTACTGACTCACCTATCTTCCACCAATTCCAGGTTGATGTGAGATCATCCTCGTATATAAATAGTGACTGGGGACTACTAGTCCTTCGTTGGAAATCTCTTTCAAGATTGTTGTTGTGTGTGAAAAGCCAGGTCAAGAGACGAAGATCTTGTAGCAGCTTTACCATACATCTTTTTGTTTCGAAATCAGCCACTTCAAAATCTTGGTCCTTTGTGGCTATGACTCCGACGATGGGTTTGCCCTGCTTATACCGGACTTTTATGGCGATGTCGACGAGCTGGTTCACTCTCTGAAGCTGGCTGTTCGAATTATCTGAACTATGGTCTTCGGCTACCTGTTCGAAACCTGCTGTTGATGTCTGATTTCGTATTCGGCCTACCGCACTGCTCGACTCTAGATCGGTTGGTGGGAGCTCAGACATGGCACGTATTGTCGAAATGGAATTGAGTTGGTGCGAGTTGCGAATCTGATCTTGCAAGAGTTGGTTTTGTATCATTGTCTCAACACTTCGTACCATTTGCATGATATTATGCACATCCTTCACTGTTGCGCCCTCTGATTGCCTCTCACCGACGTCTTTTGCAAACCTCACAAGGGCTTCATGCGTCTGTTTAGTTGTTGCATCAACGCTATTTAATTTATTCTCCGCACGATTGAGGATTTGGACAGAGTCATTCTGAGAAGACTGTATTTCGTGGACTGTATCGAATACCTCAATTGTCTTGATAAGATGATGAGAATGGGCCGAACTATACAGCACTTAGAATCGACCTGGTTTGAATGTCTTGACTCTGACTTACACGTTCTGAATTTGTTCAAGATGACGCTTAGCTTCCCTCAATGAATTGAGATGTTTTTGAATCTTATCCGAATTCAGCGCCATTGCCAATCTTGATCCCCATCTTCTCTTGTCAGTGCCATCATCCGCGACACCGTACTTATCGACAATTTTACGCAACTTCACGATCTTTTCGTTGCAGAAGTCCAAGACTTCTGGATGCTGATCCAAGTTCGTAGTGGCTTCCACAACATCTTTGATGATCTTCAGTTCGGTCGCCAAAGATCGTATGTCCTTTGGTGCGGATCTCGCACCATCGAAAACATCACGAAGGTGAATGCAGCCTTGCACAACTTGCCCAGCTAGCGAGACTACTGCAATTACACCACCAGCTGCTGCAAGTGATTCCATGATAGCAGTAATTAGAGTTGTTGACAGGGACGGATATCCACGATCGCGCCTTTCATGTGCACCGCCTGCTTCTCGCTTCGCCCAACGCTTAAGGAGACAGAAACTGTTTCGCAGAGTGTACTGCTACAGAAAATCATATGTTGGGCATACAGGGCGACGCCATGAATTATCAGAAGCCCATGTAGGGACGAGAAACAGACAGGATGATCATTGAGAAAATAAAGTAAGGCTGAGAAGACGGCCAATCTGCAGGTAGTCACTTGGTGGCGACAGCTAAGCGAGGCAGACTCGGGGTAATTGGGCTTTGGCAGAGTTTGTTTTTCTAACTATCTTCGCCAATATGCATCGGACTTCGCTCTAAATCCAAGCGCTCTCGAGTCTCATACAGAGAGAAACTCCTCGCTTTCCACAACCTCAAAATCATCAGGAATGTCAAGATTCTGCTCCATCCACCACACCACCTTCAAGAACGCCCTTAACCACTCATATTCTCTGTCATCATAGGCAGCATGCATGGCGACACACCAAGGACATGGACTTGAGTTGGTGAGGTGATGAGAATGGCCGACAGCAAAAGTAGGATTCGACCTTCGCGCATGTTCGAAGGAATTCCACTGAATCCGAGGGATTCTGATGTCCGGATCACGATTATAAACATATCTCAAGCCCTTGACCGCTATTTCGAGATCATCCATGATACTCTGTGGATACACACATGGAGTATCGGCACCATTATCCAACGAAAGTTTATCAAAATCAGCTTCCAGTTGCTTCGCACTAGGAGGATACTTTTCCAGTGCTCCCAAAAAGATTCTCAGATATCGGTCGTATGGTACCAGCTCAATCAGTTCAGCGCCTGCCACGCACTTAGGCCTCCTCCTGTGTGGCGGTATATGCGATTCCGCATATCGCTTTCCCTTCCCGCGCAACAGTCGCACGATATGATCAGCGCTCGAAGGAGGAGTCTGGGAAGGGTCTAAGGGCTTCTTCAAAGCAACTCTTCCCGGCATTTCTGACAAAATATCCGCTGCCATGTTCAATTGGCGACATTTCGCCTTTCCCATGGAGATCCAAGTCTCTTTAATCCATCTCCACCGGGCAGAGAGGATATCCAAATCCATCGACCGACCTTCTTCCTGGTCTGGAAAGGGTTTCGTCGTGTGGGAAAGATAAACCGATTTCTCATACTCGTCTAGCATCGCCGTTTCGTGGATTTGGTCTGCAAGTCTTTTACGTAGGTCCGTGTGCATGTCCGCCTTCCACGCATCGTAATGCTCTCTCAGCAACAGCGGCAATTGAGTGAGTGAATTCGGACCTTGGATCGCTCTCTTTCGGATAACACATATCTCGAGATGAAGTATGTAGAGTTTTGTTGTGTTTGCGAGGTCTTTGATCCATTGTCCGTCATTTGAGTCAGGCTCATAGGGAATCGTGAGCGGCCCAAATTTTGTCGATGTGACGATACAACTATTGAGATATCCGTGATTGTACGATAAAATGTTGAGGACCTTGATGATGTCTACATCTTTCAATATTAGATGAACGATCTCACGAGGTAAATTTGCGAGGTATTTCTGAGGTTTCGAGAGAGCACGCGGCTCGATCCCTTCAAGAATAATTGACGCCATAATTGCAAGACCTTTTTGGAAAGCTACTGATGTCAGTAATGGCTGCTCACCTGAAATAATCTGTCAGTGTTTTGGAAGCGACTTACTTCCTTATAGCCAACCACTGATATAATTCGGTAACCTAACCTATCCACAATATGTCAACGGATCGACCAAACATCAAATTTCTTTTTTATCTTGAGAAGCAATCAGTTAAGTGAGTATTTCTTCTTTCACACGAATAAGTTCCCGTATATGTACTCAATTAACCAAGCCGCATGACTCAGAAGTGAGCCGATGGCGCAGCATCTTCATGCTCAATCCTCGCTTAATACTCCAGCCACCAGACTATATATCACGTAGTGAGACTCCACTCATATATATACTCTACACGTGCATGTGGATGTTGTTCGTAGCAGACTGTCACATTTTTGGATTTATTTATTCCGAGAGATTGAATCCATAGGTACCAACTATTGAGAAAATTCGAGAAAATAAAACTTTCATATCTTGGCCGAATTGTGGATGGGCATCAAAATTCTAGGCGTTGACCATGAAGAAATGAACGAGTGTGAAATTGTATGCAAGCGATTCTACCGTGATGGAGAGACAGACGTAGCTGGTTTCGTAGTCAGTCAATGGGATGAGAAATCATCCAATAAATCTTTCTAAGAGTTCTACAAGCGATTCCTTTTCCCCACAAAAGGTAAGCGTTTATGGTCGAAAGAGAATAGGAGTGAAAATCCTCAATGCCTCGTCCCTTGGGTTTTGCTGGCGTTACATAAAGATGTCAAAACAAATTTCAATAACTGGTCTGCTTAACGATATGAACTGTCAGAACCAGAATCTGATTTGTAGGAAAATCCGCTGTCTACAGACGCCACATTAAGTTCTTATCCCCAGCTACAAACAGTAAAGTATTTCCAGTCACTAGTATCCAAGGTACATCAAATCTCCTTATCATATCAAGTATGGTTCCGTGGTATCTGGTTTGCAACAAATTTACTCGACATTCCACAATAAACCAAAACATTCAAACTACCAAACGCCCTCCCACACCCCCCAAAACCACACCTCAAACCCCCTCCCCGCCCACCAAACCCCAATCCCAAACACTACCCCAAGCAAAAACAGCAGCGTATTAACCCCAACCTGCCCCGTCCTCACCACCTCATCAACCTCCATAAATCCAAACATCCTCCTCACCAAAACCCGCATCTCCCCACTCGGAACCTCCTCCACTCCCCCGCAAATTTGCTCCATACAGGCTAACACCTCATCACCCAACTTCTCTATCTCCTCTGCAACAAACCGTTTCCCTGCTGCCGTGATGACATCGGTAACTAGTTTGCTAGCCGCGCAGAACATAGCGCAGATCTCATGCTCCGCGTCGTCGGCGAAGAGGATGGCTGTGTCGTCCTGTCTTGATATTGGGGACGGGAGGTCGAAACAGGGTGGTTCGGCGAGCGGGACGTCAGCAATAAACGCGTCCCTGAATTTCTCGTCGAAGAGGAGGGCTGAGTCGTCCGTGTCGTCCAAGAGTCCGGCGTTAGTAGCCGAGTTCCACGTTATGAAAGTGTCGGCTGCGAGGAAAAAGGTGGTGTAGGTGTTGAATTTTTGTTCGTGCTAAGTCCGAAGTGTGTTAGAGAGGATTGATAGGGGGAAAGGGGAGGGAGCTTACGGCTAAGGGTGTGGAGGGCACCAAGGGGGTCTGAAAAGTCGGTTAGACGAGTCAGAGACGGGCGTTGCGGAGACGAACCTTTTGGGGGATGGCTATTGGAGGAGTTGTTGCGTTTGGAGATGTGGGCTGGGGTGGGAGAGGGAAGAAGGAGAGTATTTGTGAGATGGAGGGGTCTTCTGTGAGGGAGAGGGGGTCGGGAGATTGGAGGTCTCGTGGATTGATTGGATTTTCGTGGAATTGTATAGGGATATGAGGGGTAATGGCATCGGTGGGTGCTGTGATACCGGTTGTTGATCTGGAGGAATCCGAAGTGGATGTGTGTCTGATTGCTGTGGAAGCTGCACTTCTCGTGGGCTTAGCAGGCGACGAAGAAGCTGGTCTTTCATGACTTGACTCCAAGTGTGGTGTTGCAAGATCAGGCAGAATATCTTCAATCTTTTGCGAGCCATCAAGTGGTGATTTCGCCGTACCCGAGTGTGAAGCAACATGTCGACGATACGTGCCAGATCTTCCATGCGTTTTTGTACTCGGGGACTCAATTGGAGACTCCTCAATCTTAACATACGAGACAAATTTCTTTGGCTTCACCAACGCATCATCGGGCGTCATAGGATTTTCGTTGTCGATGGAGATACGTCGTTTGCCCGAGCTCTTCGAACTCATCATCCCATCGATCGTATCCAATGAAGCTTGTTTCGAATGGCGTCTGGTAGCCACAAACGTCGTCTCCTTAATCCTATCCGGAAATGGTGAGTAAGTAGTCGGAGTCAAATAAGTTGGACTTTTCTCCCCCATGACTTTCGTTCCGATGGCTTTATTTCCCGTATTTGTGAACAAAGGAGGCAGCTCCCCGTGTCGGATATTAGCACTCCTTCTCCTCACACCGGAATCCTCTTTCGAATTCTTCATGTTCTCCTTCTTGTCTTCGATCTCGGTCGCAAAAACCATCTTCCCACTCCCACTGCTCTCGACATCATAACTTTCAGTCAATCCCGCAATTCTCTTTGCAATCATAACTTTCTCTTCCGTCTCCTCCATCATCTTCCCGTCCTCCCTAACCATCTCCTCGACATCAAACCCACGGCCCTCACCAACACCCCAATCCTCATCATCCACTATCGGCGTTCTCTCATGTGCCTCATGCGTTTTCTGCACACGATGCTTGGCGATTTCAGCTTGAACCTTGTGAATTATTGGCTTCTCGCCTCGAGCAATACTTCTAATGAGGGGAAACCGCTCTCGGTCTTGAGGCTTGCCGGATGTAGGCGAGTTCAAAGGGCTTGCCGTGAACGGTTTAGCGGCTGGAGATGAGATGCTTTTGGACCTCGGACGGATTGGGAGAATAGTATCAGTATTCTTGTCCGCTGTGATTTGGTGGAATAGTGGTGTTTCGCCGTGTAAGATGCCATACACAAGTGGAAGATGATGTTTTGTTGGCGTGGAGGGTGGTTTAACTGGTGTCACTTTCTGAGAAGGTTCCGAAGTGGTGGAGTGATCCGAGTCGGTCTGGAGCGGAAATGAATGTTGCTTGAGTGGTGACTTGGCTGGCGATGAAGATTGTTTCTTGGTTGAGGAGGGGGCGTCCAATGAGTGCTGCTTTCTTGGACTTCTCGGCGGAGGAGGCGGAGGTCGATGATGTGAAAACTTGGGGCTGGGTCGAGCATTTACATCTGAGCGAGTCTCCCCAGAAGCCGGTCTCCGAGAGTGTCGTGGCGGGGGTGGTGGAGGAGGAGCATGATGAGTTGGAGAAACAGAAGTGTTGGGCTGCTCCCTCTCGACACCCGCCTTAGTCTTCAATTGATCGTCTGACATTATTTCTGTGGAATTTCAAGGCAGGTATAAGTGATGTAAGTGTACTTATTGCTACAGTCTTGACTTTTCGCATTTCTTTACCATGAAATTGAGTTTTTGAAACAAAGAAAATTTCGACATTCTGAAAACGGTAAAGGACATTCTTCACACTCACCTGCGTAAAATTTGGTTGCAACTCTTTGTTCCCACGTTCAAATCAGTGCACACGATGGAATAGGGAAAATGATTGAGGATATTAAAGCCACATCGAAGCCAATCACGTGATTATTTATATACTGCCACTTTTTGGCCTCCATCAAATTTAGTAATGCGAGCAACATTTCTTTGCTAAACCGCGCTGGAGATTCCTTACGATTTTGAGATGGCAAGTCCTATCGAATGTTCGAGTGATGCGTTCATCATTGTGCAGGAAGACTAAGCATCGTGACTCTGCCAACCAAGTCTCCTTGCTAACTTAAGCCAGTAGTATTCCAGTCGTGTTCGCCCCTGAAGAAATCCTTTGGTTCAAGATATGAAGTCTCGTAAAACTTTTTTTAGTCGCAGCTTCTGTATTTTGAGACTGCTCCACCAGATTGACCGTGATGGTTCAAGGTATTGCTCTTTGTTTTTGGTTGCACAACTTGGGACTTGAGTACGCCCAAAAGTTCCGCGCATATGATCCGCCAGAAGAGATAGAGCTTGAGAGCTTGAATTTCGGGCAGTGTCTTGTTCTGATTTCGAAACTTTTTCCAGTGTTGTGCCTATCGACGAGATGCTATCGTGCACACCTTTCGTGAGTGGAAGACCCGATCCTCGTTGGACACCGTTCACAGGAATTGAATTCACAATTTCTTCGCAACCAGAAGTGTCAATTCGTATCTAGTAATGACAACTCTTTTCGAGTACATTTATTGTACGATGACCGTTCCATGTTATTCCTTGCCCACCGTAATGATGCATCCAGTGCTTGTAAGTCCAGGCCCTCAAACATCCAGATTGAAAAAGCACTCTTCATCCCCATCCACCGAACTCATAATCCATTCATCATACTGCCTCAACAGCCACAAATCGCGGTGGCATTCATTGCAAACCACCACCCCGCAAGTCGGGCACCTTGCCGGTCCACATTCGGGAATGACATGAAAATCCAACTTATCACACCTCGAACACTTCAGTTCGCCCGTCATACGCTCCCACTCAAGCTGACTATGCCAAGGCCCTTCCGACAAATCCACAGAAGGACTAGAAAAATTTCGAGGACTACCAATTTTGGCGAGTGATTCCCATCGATTGATCGCGCGAAGACGTGGATCGACGTCAATCAGCAACGAGGCTGATAGATCTCGTGGTCCAAGGATTTGCAATGCTTCTTGGACATGAAGCTGTTGCGAGTCGATTTCCTGGTATTCAAAAGTGCGTTGATTCTCTTCTAACTGGAGGAGGAGTTGGTCGCGTTGAATTTTCACGTCGGATAGCTCGTGGGATAATCTAGCCATGAACTTTTCTCTCGCGGAGACCAGCTTGGAGATGATGAGGGCTGAATCTTCCACGACTGTACCTGTCGATTTTGATAATTCGACTGCCTTTTGAAATTGGATTATGGCTTCGCAGTTGCCCATATTGGAAAGAACATTGAACTGCGACTCCCGCAATGCAATTGAGTCGCGACAAGCCAACACTAGAGGGACTAATCGCTTTCTTGTGCTGGCCCAAGTCTCCAACCGCGATAAATACTCTTGCTTTACGAGTTCTTTCCATGCTCGACTTTTTTCACGACGCAGTAATCGATCATTGTGAAGACCATCCTCTCCTGCATAAGACCAATTTTTAGGCTCAGGATTTGCATCCTCTCGACTTTTCCAGGATCTCAAAAATTCATCATAATTCTGTTCGCTACTGCGGTTTGAAGACCATCCAAATCCTCCATCGTAATTCGCTCTCTTCTCTTCATCCTGCAACACTTCCCAAGCTCTCACAATGCGTTGAAACTCTGACGTCGCATTTGAATTCTTATTTTTGTCCGGATGAAAACGCAGTGCAAGTCTCCTGTATGACTCTCTGATGATGGAAATAGACGCTGTTCGTGGAACTCCCAAGACGGCGTAATGATCTTCCATGGAGTCAGCGAGACGTTGGTCTATTGTTGAGGTCAGATCTGGCCGGGATAACAATCATAGTTGAATATTTCGTTGTAGTTGTGAATTTTGCGATGTAAGAAAGAAGGAATATGGTATTTTTGGCCACAAGAGTGCGAGGTCGAAGATGTCGTTTTCGTTGTGGTACTGCATGAATTGTCGTTGTTGGGTATGGCGTTGGTTGAGGCTATCTGTAAAGCCACCAGGGCGATCGCCCGCCATTGATGGGCCCACATCCCCCTCAGCCCTGCCGAGGTCGCTCTCAACTAGCCAATAACACCACGCCCAGCATCACCGGATATTGTTCTGGACCATGGTTGGAATAGCTGTCAACCTTTGACAGCGGATAAGCCATGGATTGGCGGATAAGCTGCATGAGCCGAGGCCATTTAATGGTTTAGTAATACTCAACACTCTCCGTCAATCTGAATGTGAGATACCCTAAATCAGCAAGGAGGTAACACATAGGTTTCAACGTTGCAAGCGGTGATTCCCAATCACTTCGGACGATGTAGGATAGTAGTGTTCCCCTCACAAAATACTAACAAACTGTTTGTTGCACGGTTTAAGGTGCAAATCTGAAGAGTGGCGAATAAGCGACAAAAGTATGAGATCGACCGCAATCGAACAGCTGAACCAAACTCCAAGCGAAAAGGTACGCCATAGTAGTGAAGGCGATGCCGTTGGTGTGTTTTAGCCATACTGCCCCATTCTCTTAGGGGAGGTAACCTTCGGCCCTACTGGCCCGAAAGAAACTACAGCGTCAATTACTGAAATAGGTTAGACTCCAAACCATAAAAAAACAAGCATCTATTGTCGTAGATGATGCGGCTTCAAAGAGTCATTCCAAGCTCAAAATAATGCCAACCCGCTCTCCCACCAATGATTGCCGGAATACCATCCGGATCCCATTTCTGACCAAGCCCACCAGCTATCTCCCTCAACGCCAAAGCCTAACCCCCTCAGAGGACTGATAGGAAGGGGTTCAACGAGCCATACTCCGCCCCTAGCGAAATCATCTGCCAGTAACCAGCCAGTGCTTAGGAGCCAGGTCATGACAAATGCGAAGTTGCCCGTCCGCCTCATAGTCTTCGGCAGAGATGCAATTGAGGACTTAAAAACTCCACAAAAGGTAGTCTGAAGGGAGATGCCTAGTGCTTGCATCATGAAGAACAACATGCTATTCAGTGGCTTTGTATGAGCGATCTGCGAAACAGAGCCTGCAGAGTGAAGCAAGCCAGATATGCCAAAGGCAAAGAGACCACCGACAAGTTTAGCATATTTCGAGTGTGCTGATACATAGTTATTGCGAATAAAGAATTGGGTGGGAGCGGAAAAGCAAAAGCGAAACGTTTGATGCCACCATCTGCCCCAAAGACCGGCTAGGCCTTTATCAAGAATGTTTGAAAAGGAGCCCCAAGAGGTAGCATAGTACCATGGGTCGGCCCGTTGCCCTAGGACACGAGGCCCTAAGAAGAGACAAAATCCGAGAGGAGCCTGCTGGAAAGCCATCTCGATTAGAATGACAATACCTGCACCACTGAGAGTCTCCCTGAAAAGCAGCAGCGATACTGGAGATAGACTCGCAAGGTAAGGCGGCAAGGCATACGTAGTAGGGCCAAAAAGAAAGTAAGGGTCTTTCATCATAAGAACCTTGATGAAATCGGCGATAAAATAGTATGCAATGAATCTAGGAACATAGAAGCGGAATACTTCTTCCCGTGTGTCGAATCGTCGGACACCGGTGGTGGAGATTGCTGTACGCGCCGATTCCTTGTCGAACTCACCAACTTGCTCAGTGATAGAAATTGGAGGGGATGGAAGAGTTGGAATAGCCCAATTCCAGCCTGGTCCTCGAAAGTTGACCAATAAATCGGTCGCCCAGTTCAGTCGTTCACCAAAAGTATCGGGATACGTCTGCCAGAAATACTCTTTGCTGGACACAACGGTGTTCTCGTATACTTCACCCTTTACTTCTGGATCTGAGTGTCCATTCTGACGGTGGAGCTTTTTACTTCGATGCTTGATTGTTGATATCCCGTTTGCTTGGTTGCCAGCGGCTACGTTTGATGATATTTCATGCCCTACGCCGTCCGCCTCAGATGCAAAATCTGCATTCGAAATATTCTGCTCCTCTGATTCCTTCTTCTCAGTCGCTGGCGCTCGTATAATTCTCTTCTCCACACGCTTCGCCTCAAACTGTGGTCGACAGAACACCAGCCATACGCAGCCCATCACCCACGACCAAGCCGACACCAAACTGGCAACCAAAGCCACACCAGCACTCTGACTACTCGTCTCCCACGCGGTCTTCCATGAATGCCACGTTATTATAGCCAAAACTACCCATCGTGCCTTATATAGCCATGGTCGCGTGGTATGCGGAATCGAGAGGTATGCGAGGAGCAGAAACATGCCACCGAGGTGATAGTGAGGAACGAGCGGTCGCACAGAACCCTCCTTGACGCGATCGTGGAAGTATTTGATATATGCAGCGCGCACATCGTAGTATAGTGGCGGAGCGCCCGTCGACGAGAGATGAGGAAAGAGTTGCGCGGAAGGCATGGTTGGCGAGGCGTTAGCTAGGGTTTGAGAAGAAGACTCCTTCAGAAGATCACGGATTCGAACGACGAAGATAGATTCCACAAACGAAATCGCTTTGGGTGTCCATTGCGTGGCAGATTTGTACGAGCGGAGCCGTTCGAGTGGCGGGCGAAATGTATGACAATATCACTAGCAAAGTGAGACAGTCGCTGGACAGCTGGAGAAATGCTACAAACAGCAAACCCCGTAGGCGAAGCGCTAGACCTAGTGACGTCAACATTTAGTTTCGTTGTTTTTGCTAATTCCAAAACGCACTCACTTTAAACTTCATCATTTCAACAATATTGTATAAATGTTACAAAAGGTTTTGTGTTTCTGTGCAGCGTACACTTTGTTGACAATTGCAGCTGTCAGTGTACCGCTCGTCAAAGTCAGTCACTTAGGCTTCTATCCTTGTCCGCCCTGCATCTGCACGGTAGATCATGATTTACAATGCGTTTTAATTTTGATTGATGTTTTGTTTTCATTTCATCATTACATTATGTTCTCTCTATTTTACTGGGAACAGCATCTGCAAGCGTGGCACAAGTGAGTCCACGCGTAGAATGCTCCTTTACTCCCTCCAACATGAACACCAGACTCCCGCTAAATCCAAGATACCAGCTAAACACAAAAGCCATAAAATGGATGGTAGTACACCCGATCAAACCAAATGTTGCTTCACAGATAGCGTCCTCCTTGCATGCCAGGTGCGAGTACTCTTTCCAGCAGTCCCTTCAGCCTCAATCGTTCCGTCTCACTCGCGAGGAGCTGCTTCCTCAGATCTTCCACAAGTTTCTTCGTTCGTTCTCTGAAAGCCATTTGACTAGCTCTATTTTGTTGTCTGCGTCGTTCGATCGCTGATGGCGAAGCTGGTGCTTTAGGTCTTGAACCCTTCGAGTTTGCTCTTCTTTTTGAACCCTTTGTGGGTGTGGGTTCTGGATTTGAGGTCACATTGATGACGTTACTTTCTTGTTTGATTTTCGTATTTGTATTTTCTGGTTCGTAGAATGCGGGTATTGAGTACAGATTATCTGGCAGCGGAGGGCTTTGCTCTTTCATTGACGGGGAGTCATATGTGGGATTCGAATAGAAGTCATCAAATGACATTTCCATCGAGGAAGCAGGCGAGAGAGATGGACTTGAATGATATGTTGAAGTCAACGTTTCAAACTGCCAAACCGTCAGCCTGTTGCGCTTTACTTCTTTTACCTCATGTTAAGTTGGTCACTTACAGGAAATGTCTCAGCAGATAGGATGGGTTTGAAAGACTCCCCGCTGTTAACAAAAGTTGTTTCATTTTCATAAAGCGAGAAATCTGTCCACTGTCCGACTGTCCCATATGATTGCATGATTGGCGTAGAGTCCATTTGTTCTGGACTGAAGTTTGCTCCTTGGAAGTCCATCGACAACTATAGCTTGGCAGTCAATGTTGCAGGAAAAATTAAACTTCAACTAAATAAGACCTTGTCTGATGAATGTTAGAGGTTCTGAATAATTGAGACTAGTAGAAGCAGAAGTGCCTTCACAATGGAAATAATACAACCTTTATCATTGCGATCTCGTCTTGAACTTTCCGAACAACTCCGAGGATGTTGACACGGTCAAACGCCGGTGAGTATTTTCAGCCTCCACTCGCCAAAAATGGACAAATTCAGGGCCTACCAAACGTCATAATCACTTTATCTGCAGTCAGAATGCATCTTGTGGCCGCCATCGGTGCGCCCTTAAAGCGATATCCGTATTCCGTCCCCCGACATCTGGGGAAGAGTGCTTCCATACGGCTCGCATGGCTCGCTAAACCCATCTTCCACGAATCTTTCGTAAGCACTACGAAGTAATCACGCAGCTCGGCTTCCGCGGCTTTATGCCATATCCGATCGGAGTTGAATAGGCTAACACACTCCTCTTCGAAATAAGTACCGGATGTAGAGAGTGCTGATTGCATGGAAGCAAGAGAGCTTGGAGGTTTTCCGTTGTCGGGACTCCGGTGCGCCTTGGAAATATGGCTTTCAAGACATCGGGGTCAACTTTTAAGGTAACAATCCCATCGGGATTTAACCGTCGTGGATTACAAAGCCAGGTACAGCGGTCGGAAGATCAACCTGTACATGCGCTGTCAGCAATAATCAACCTATCACAACTTCTGATGTATTTCGAGTTCGAAAAAGTGGTCAAGGCTTCTGTGAGCATGCATAGACACCGCTTATTCTCCAGAAATGGCAATCAAGACGATGTTGTGACCAACGAAGATATCATAGGCAATTCTTTACAGCAATTTTTTGACAACCCGGTACGTCGGTAATTTCTTGGATTCCCCCACCGAGTACAGGAGCACGAACAACACCGATGAATTCGGCCAATGCCCAGCCACAAGATGATATCACGGAGAATATCAATGAAGAGTCTCACGGGGAGCGCCGCAAACTTTCAGTCCCCAGAAAATCGAAACCTAGACAACATCGCAAAGGGGAGAACAACTGTCAGTGGACAGAAGTTGTCCAAAATTTGAATTGTACGAGTTAACCCCCACAGAATCGATTTAGAATTCGTGGTTACTGACAAGTGAATAAAGCTCCGCGTCAGGTAAGAAGCTCAGACTGCTAAGATCCCCACTGGCATTGATCTGTGTGGTATTGACGCTCGAAGGATCTACAATTTATCCCGGAGTCCGGTACGCGTCGTCCAGAAGGTTCAATCCGTAACCTTATACGGTCCCACGCGCGACGAAAGCAAGTAAGAACAGAAGCTTCTCGTCCTGTCAAACAGAAACAGCAAAATGAGCCGGGAGAGGTTTCATATGAGACTGAACCACCCACAACGAGAATTCTCAAAATCTTAGAGAGTATTCAAAGGCTCCCATTAGGTTCTGAGCCATTTGACCCTTTCAATACAACAGCTGCTCGACTGAAAAATCAAACACATGCACTTGTCTTCTACTGTAAGTTCCCTGAAACGACCCTTCAGCCTATTACTAGCTCGGTACCTACCACTTCCAAGCTCTTGTATTTACTACTAGTATCGGTCTAGCGCTAATCGAGACTCTATCTGATAGACGATCAAGTATTTCGTCACACCTATACAGCATTGCAGCCGAGAGACCAATGGCTTCCAACTGCATTTCAGGATCCAGTTCTTATGCAGGCTACACTTTTCATTGCAGCTATGAGCCGGTCGGTCATTCGCGGAGAGCTGTTCATCTCTGATAAAATCACTTTCTATTATAAGACTCAAACCATAGCTTTGTTAAATCAGCGTCTTTCCGAGTCTAGTGGACCTGTGTCTGATGCTACACTCATGGCTGTGGGATGTCTAATCTCACTTGAGGTATGTTTTAGTACTATCATAAGCGGGTCGAGCTCACAGTCTCTAGAGTTTGAGTGCGACACCTGCAGCAGCCAGAATGCATCTCGTAGGACTTGAGGCTATGATCGATACCCGAGGGGGCATCCAAAACCTGACTGGCTTTCCTCGAATTCTCTCTATCTGGTAAGAATGACCTTGAGGTAGTGATTGATTGTTGCTAAACGACTGCACAGGATTGACAACATAACTTCCATAGTATTGAACGAAATGCCTCGTTTTGATTTTGACATCTGGAGTGCCATTCCTCCAGTCATTCAGCGCCCGGAACACAACTCAACAGCCATCCGTTACAAGAACAAGCTGAAAAACTTGACAAATTTAACGGTACTTTCAGAGGAGATGATTGATACTTATTGGACTATTCGGACCGTTTCCCTGATCAAGGAAGCTGTCACGGTGGGCAATCTAGACCGACAGATTCACGAATCTTACAGTGATGTTTTGAATTATCTCGAACGAAAGACTTTGCTCATCACCCTTTCGGAGAACTATTCTGAGAAGGATTTCTCTACAGCGATATTGTACCTCTTTTCAAATGCGCTGACCTTGCATATCATCATGTTTCTCCGAGATCAAACATGCGGTGTACCCATTCTTCTCCTAGTCTGTACACGAATTCGCAATTGCCTAGAAAGACTCGACATCCGAACTCTTGAATTCCAATATCCAGAGATGATGCTCTGGATTCTGATGATTGGTGGGCTTGCCACGTCCAAGACTGCCGATCGGCAATGGTTTGCCAAACATCTGGCTGATGCATGCGACGCATCCGGGCTCAAAGGCGGAGACGAGCTTGCTGTTGCGTTGAGAGACTTGCTTTGGCTTGAGCTGTACCGAACACCTGTGTTTTCCAGCTTTTGGCACGAGGTGGCGAGAGCGCAGGGGGTGGAGAGCGGCTACAAGACTACGAAGTTGAGGGATAGTATTGAGATGTGTTTGTTTAATTATCAGGACAGCGATAAGTTTGAAAATTTGGAGCCAAGTACGGATGTAACGCTCAGCTCAAGTCCTAACCATAGCAATGAACCTCATGGGTCATGTGCTCCGACATGATTCAATTATGTCGAGAACGTGTCAGCACGCTAGATCATGCATTTGAGGCAAGGAGCGGGTTACCATCCAAATCTCGAGGTTCGAACCTTCGAGTGTACCATCACACAGAGTCACGAGGAGCAGTTCTCACAGGATGACATAATAGACATTAGGTATCGCATATCACCACTCAAAAACTCATTATCCTTTACTCAACTCAATTCTTCAATGTCATGTCGGATACATATCTGAAGCGGTACAGATCAAACGCCATTCCCGACTTAATGACACCGAGCCTAATTATGCGACGAAACTACGTTCCTCAGACAAATTGGGAAGGCTTATTTGGACTACAGGTGGCCATAATCGAGTCGCTAGTTTTAGCGAGAATTGTTGGGCGGGTGGCGCACATTATTGAAACTTCCGCCAACTCACGGAGAGTACAGGCTACGCACCATGTCCTAGACCAAACTTCGGCAACACTGCGCAAAATATGTAAAAAGTGATTATATGTTCACTTCTATGGATCCCGAACTATCAACAAGACACTCCTTTAGGAACCGATGGCGGAATGGCCAAAGGGTTCGTAAACACATTCGTCGGGTCATAAGCCCTCTTGACACGAACCAGTCGGCAGACATTGTCACCAAAGTACGATTTGAACGGGTTTGAAGAGATCTTCGAGTCTGCATATCCAGTGTATGAAGCGGCTCTGTATCGATCATTAGCAATTTGCACGGTCGATCAAGAAGGAGGAATACATACCCAAGTTGCGGTCTCAAATACCCCTCCAAATCATTCATCCACTTCGTCCTGGTGGCCTCAATAGCAGCATCATCACTCCCTCTGACCGTGAACTCCATATGCGCATACGCCTTCTGCCTCCACGCAAACGCCGTATCCTGCGAAGCAGTCCCGGAGATATTCCAGGCGTGCCATTCAGCGGTGATACCACTATCGGTGTCAATCGACTGGATGCGCTTCACCACCTCTTTGATCGCCGCTGCTTTCATGAGGTTGTCTTTTTGGATGATGAAGGACTTGCTTTTGCGCTTCAGACGATTCCACGCTGGTGCCGTCCAGACAGTTGGCGCGGAGGTCGTTTCGTTGTATTGGTATTGTGGGAAGCCTGGGATTGGTGTAAATGGATCGGGAGCTGCGTTCAAGGCGAATGTGATGAATGGGGAGGTGGGCTGACATTCGAAGATTCCGCCTTGGACTCCGAAGACGCGGGAGGCGTCGGTGTTGCAGTTTCCTGAAACGATTGACTGGTTCAAGTTTTTTGGGGAGATGCTTTGGAATCCGGAGGAATCAATCAGGGTCTGCAGTTGTGCTTGGGTTTTCCCGAGATACCATCCAGTCACCTCGACTTGATCTTTATAAATGAAAATCGACGATGTGAAAGCTGGATCGGCTTTTGGAGCCCACTCCAAGAACTTCTTCGCAATCTGATACGCCGTATCATCTTTGTAATTCTTCCCTACGCACCATCCATTAGCATCGCCCTGATGATCAACTCGGCAGTACTCACAATTCAAATACAACATCGCCGAATTCGGCAACGGTGTCAACACCAATGTAAACTCCAGCGCAACGGCATAAGTCCCGCCACCACCCCCCAACATCGCCCAAAACAAATCCGAATGACTGTCCTTACTCGCAGTAACGACCTCACCACTCGCCAACACCGCTTTAATACTGCGTACCCGCTCCACCGCCATTCCCATGGATCGCATCTGCATATTAAAACCCCCAGCAGCGATATACCCGGCCACGCCCACAGTCGGACATATCCCGCCCGTCCAGGTGGTGTTGTATGCGTCCAAGGCGACGTAGAGACCTCCGAGACGGGTTCCGGCGCCTACAACTGCGGTTTTGCGGTCTGAGGAGACGGATACGGAGTTCAAGTGCGCAATGTCGATTACGAGGGTGCCATTGAGGGACGAGTATGCTTCGAAGTGGTGGCCGCCGGCGCGGATGGTGGGTTTGACGCGAGATCTGGTAGCACAGTTGAGAAGGGCGGGGACTTCGGCGGTGGTAAAGGCATAGGCTATTGCTATTGGGTAGTTCTCGTCACTGATGAGGTTAATTTTACTTCTTATTTTTGTTGTTTTGAAGGGTATTGAAAATGAGGACTTACTTTATCTTCTCCCCCGTCCTGGCATCCGTATACAACTCATTTGCCGGCGTAATAAGTCTTTTCGACGCATCCCCCGTCGAAGCAAAGACTTTATTTATACATGTAAATAGATCTGGGATTGCGGCTGTTGCTTGCGCTGTTATCAGGCCTGCTAAGTAGCAGACGATGATAAGGAGCCTCATTTAAGCGAGGATAAAGGGGGCACAACAGAACGACCTCCGTAGATGTGCGCGAATTTGATGCAGAGTAACCAACTTATCTCAGAACTTATAAAGCAATTATGCAGTGCGATTAGATTCATTTTATATAGACTGCATCTCGGGGAGCGACATATCTCGGGTTCCGAACCGGAATGTTGAACCCGGGTTGTCTCAGCCGCAGAATGACTTGGATCTGCAAGTTGGTGCTGGAATTATGAATTTTGATAGTTTGGGTTCTATTTCTAGGAGACTAGTATGTAAGATTCCGCGTGGAAAATGCAGGAACGACGTGCTAGAAACGTGGGCCCGGGGATTGCAAGTGGAGAGGCGGCTCGGTAAGGTTCAGCTATGTGGTCTACGTTTAGTGACACCACATACCTTCTACCCGGATTTTAATAATTCGTGCTTAAGAACAATAGAGTTCTGTTGGAAACCCGGTTTGTGGAACCACGCTTGAATACTCCCGATGTTCATTCGCAAGTGTATACCCGTGACTAAAATGCCTTTAAAGTAAGCTCGAGACAATGTGGTGGAATAACAGCAGTCAAAGATCAGTGTACTTGCCCTTCATCTTTTTCTCACTAACAATAATGTCCAAGCCGTCCACTCAGTTTTATTCATTCCACATACTATCTGAATTTTCCCTCAAGAAGATCCTGTGGACGGCAATCTACTCTGCATGAACCGTGAAAACGATTGCGTGTCTGTTTTGATGTAATTGTGCCCAAACCTTCCATCCACTTCATCACATCACCCTCATGCCATTATAAGACCGGACTCAGCGATATTTCAAGACGAATCTAGCCCGCAACTTGTTATGTACAAAACAAGCGGACTGTGATAGAAAACGAGTTTTGTCTTGTAAGCATAAGATGAGTAGCAGCTGTGCGATCGAACAGCAGTATAGCAATTCTTGAAATGAAAATGAAAATGGAATCTTCAAGTGTTCGTAGGTGAACTCCATATTTTGCAGCGATCTGCTCAAGCTTCCGCCGTGAGCCTACACTTGTTAACTTTGGACTCAACCATTTCATTTAAGCTTTGAGGTCTTGCCGAAATGTCCACTCTCTGACTTGGAACGCCTTGAATCCGGTAGCAACTCAATGAAAACTATTCTATATGCTCCCACCATACCAGCTTTTAATGGGTGGTGCTACTTCGTTTTCAACGTCCATACTCGGTCTCGGGAGTAAGGAACATTGGTCTCATATTGGCTGGAGCAAATGTGATAATGCAAAATTCTGAGGAATTAAGAGTTTCTAACGTCAACATAATTGTCGGAACTTATGTTCTATTGTCAAGTTGATTAACGACGGTCGTCTCTCACTCTGAGTTTTGACAATGACGTAATCACGTGATGACGATCGCGATACGCGTCCGTCGTCGCGTCTCCCACCGATGGTTAAACTACCCCAGAGATCAAATGTAAACTCAATGAGCTTCAAACATGAAGAAATCAGCTCCGTCTCAGAAGAAGCAACAGTCAATTTCCAATTTCTTTACTCAGAGAACTGTGAACGGGCGTGGCAATTCGCAAGCATCCCAGGCGCCGCCACCTGCGCCGGCCAAATCCAACGAGAAGGAAAACATCTACGACGCCGAAACAGACGAGGAGGCAGAAACGGCTTCAACATCTATCAACAATGGCTCTTCCAAACGCGCCTTAACAGAGGAATCGCAGGAACCACCAAGTAAACGAGCGAAGACGGTGGACGATGAGGAAGTCAGTTCATTCTTCCCTGGAGTTGCGTCCGGGAAATCAATCACCAAAAGGACCAAACTCTCTCCGCGAACCTCCAAATATGTGTACAAAGATCCTTCGTCATCTGCGACAAACGAACCGCCGCAAGATGAAGAGGTAGATGACGCCGAAACCAAAGCTAGAAAGGAGGAGCTACATAAGAAGTTTGTGAAGAAATTGGGTCATCCGGACAGTATCGCGAGAATTAAGAAGAGGAATTGGGAAATTAGCGAAGAGACTGAAGCTCTAGATGAGGGAGACGGGGAGGATGAGGATGAAGAACCAGCGCCGGCAAAGACGAAGAAGAAGGGAGCTAAGACCGGGAAATTGACGCCCATGGAGATTCAATTCCTTGATATCAAACGGAAACATATGGATACACTTTTGATTGTGGAAGTGGGTTACAAGTTCAAATTCTTTGGCGAAGATGCTCGGAATGCTGCAAAGGAGCTGAGTATCGTGTGTATACCTGGAAAGTTCAGGTTCGATGAGCACCCCTCGGAGGCGCATCTTGATCGATTTGCTTCAGCTAGTATTCCAACCCACAGGTTACCTGTTCATGCAAAAAGACTTGTGTCAGCCGGATATAAGGTTGGAGTTGTTCGGCAAATCGAGACAGCGGCGTTGAAAAAGGCGGGCGATAACCGGAATACGCCATTCGTTAGAAAGCTCACAAACGTCTGGACCAAAGGTACTTATATTGAGGATATTGATGGTCTGGAACAGCCGGCAGACGCTCCATCTGGTGGCGCTCCGTCGACAGGCTACCTGTTATGTATCACAGAGTCCAAGGCGAAGGGTTGGGGAACAGACGAAAAGGTTGATGTGGGTATTCTTGCCGTCCAGCCAAATACCGGGAATATCATTTACGACACGTTTGAGGATGGCTTTATGAGGGGCGAGATTGAGACACGCTTACTTCATATTGCACCATGCGAATTTCTCATCGTCGGAGAGCTCACCAAAGCATCTGATAAACTAATACAGCATCTTTCTGGCGGAAATACAAATCTGTTTGGAGATCGAATTCGAATAGAGCGTATGCCAAGAAAGAAGACTATGGCGGCAGAAGCCCACTCTCATGTAACCCAGTTTTACGCGGACAAGCTGAAGAACTCTCAGAGTACAGGCAATGTACGAGAACAAACACTGCTCGACAAAGTCTTGAAGTTGCCAGAAGAAGTCACTATCTGCTTGTCAGCCATGATAACCCATATGACAGAATATGGACTTGAGCATGTTTTCGATTTGACAAAGTACTTCCAATCGTTCAGTGCTCGCTCACATATGCTGTTGAATGGAAATACTCTTACTAGCTTGGAGATTTACCACAATCAAACTGACTATACCGAGAAAGGTAGTCTGTTCTGGACGTTGGACAAAACCCAAACACGCTTTGGGCAAAGGCTGCTGCGAAATTGGGTGGGCAGGCCACTGCTCGATAAAGAACGACTCGAAGAGAGAGTGTCCGCCGTTGAAGAGCTGCTGGACGGATCACAGACACCAAAAGTCGATCGTCTTCGCTCTCTTCTTCGAAACACCAAGATCGATCTTGAACGAAGTTTAATCAGAATCTACTATGGAAAATGCACGAGACCAGAACTACTAACAGCCCTCCAAACCCTCCAAAAGATATCTACCGAATTCATGACCGTCAAAACACCATCCGACGCAGGTTTCAAATCCTCTCTTATCAACACAGCAATAGCATCCCTCCCATCTATAAACGAAACAATCATTTTTATCCTCGACAAACTCAACGCCGAAGCCGCCCGTAAAGACGACAAGTACGCCTTCTTCCGCGAAGAGTTCGAGACCGACGAGATAGGTAATCACAAAATGGGCATCGCCGCCGTCGAACACGACCTCGACACCCATCGCGCCATCGCAGCCTCCAAGATCAAAAAGCCCAAACCAGTCGACTACGTCTCGGTCGCCGGCATCGAATACCTCATCGAAGTCTCCAACACCGACCTCAAAAACGTGCCCGCCTCCTGGGCCAAGATCTCCGGCACGAAGAAACTCTCCCGCTTCCACACCCCCGAAGTAATCACCATGCTCCGCGAACGCGACCAACACAAAGAATCCCTCAGCGCCGCCTGTGACAGCGCCTTCGCGGCCCTCCTCGCAGAAATAAGCACCCACTACGCCCCCATCCGCGACACCATCACCTCCCTCGCCCTGCTGGACTGTCTTCTCTCCCTCGCAACCACCGCCGCTCTCCCAGGCTACTGCAAACCGACCTTCACAAACACCACGCAGATCGACGTCGTCGACGGCCGCCACCCCATGGTCGAGCAACTACTGCCAACATCCTACATCCCGAACTCCACATCCCTCTCTACCGCCGAAACCCGCGCACTGCTCATCACAGGCCCAAACATGGGCGGCAAATCCTCCTACGTCCGCCAGGTCGCCCTAATCCAAATCCTCGCCCAAATCGGCTCCTACGTGCCGGCAACCTCCGCTACCTTAGGGTTGTTGGACGGGATATACACGCGCATGGGCGCCTTCGATTCAATCTTCACCGCGCAATCGACCTTCATGGTCGAGTTATCCGAGACCGCGTCAATACTCAAAGCAGCGACGAGTCGGTCATTGGTGATATTAGATGAGTTAGGACGGGGGACGAGCACACATGATGGCGTGGCGATCGCGAGTGCGGTGTTGGATTATGTGGTTAGGGAGACGAAGTGTTTGTGTTTGTTTATCACGCATTATCAGACGCTTGCTGCGGTGGCCAAGGGATTTGAGGAGAATGGGGAGTTGAAGAATGTGCATATGAAATTTACGGCGGAGAGGAAAGGTGCGAATGTTATTAGAGATGTAACAAATGGTGACACTGATGATGGAGATGAGGAGATAACGTTCTTGTATGAAGTTGGAGAAGGTGTTGCACATCGTTCATATGGACTGAACGTGGCGAGACTGGCGAAAATTCCTAAACCAGTACTGGACACTGCTGCACTCAAGTCACATGAGTTGGAGATGGAGGTCAGGCAAAAGAAGCTGTCGGGTTTATCAAAGATGATTGGTAATGTATTAGAGAATGACGCCGACCATCTGGATCAATTGATCCTTGGTATAGAGCAACTATGATAAGTGTAATAAATCTAATTAGAGCAGTGTTAAGCATATAGCCATCCTAGCCTATAATCATGTCTCGTGATATCCCCGCCCTCGTGAAATGTTCGTAAGTCGTAAGTAAAGCGAAGCAAAGAGGATAAGATGAGCAAGCGCAAGTTAATAAAATGATGGAACGCCCGGCTGATTCCCCCTTGAACACCGTATGTCAATATGAATGCGCCCGCATAGCATGGCTACCGTTTTGGCGAACTCCATTGCTGAATTCAAAATTACATGTTAAAATGCATGTCATTGTCGGAATTGGAATGCGGTCGAGCATCCTCAGTTTCGCTTGTAGCTGTGATCTTTGAGTGAGCCTCCATATTCTGGGTCACAATAGCGGTTGGCCTGAAGTCTCCACTGAAACTTGATGAAAATCCAGGAGACTTCAATGTATCTTTGAAGTTGAACTGAGGATCACCATAACTGCTTAAACCTAGTGAAGCATAGGAGTGATTGTACAACGGATTGAAAGAAGCACCGTAGAACAGTTGATTGGAAAAAAGGTGTGTAGACAAAGGCGCTGCTCGATGTGTATGAAGGCCGTTCGAAGGTTCAGGCTTGCCGTTCTCTTTCCCAGAGATCCGGATCCCGCTGGTCGTCATCCTGGGTATTGGTGTAGGCGAAGTCAAGCTTGATGGTAGTGGATCGTTATGGAAGTTTGCAGGCAGGCCATGGTGGGAAAGATGCACGTCATGGTTTAATGAAAAGTCGAATCTACTGTAAAATAAGCGCTCAGCCAAGAAAGACATATCACACCAGATCGCATACCTATGATCTCCGAGAGAGGTCTGTATTCGATCTGTCCTAAGTTTTAGTAAAAGCCTCAGGAGTAATAGCTGTAAACCGCACCTGGACTCTCCTCTGGCAAACAATCTTGATAAATGGAGAATGGAAACTTAGTCTTCATGTTTCCAATTGTCAATTTGAACTCTGCCTCTTCTTCGGGTGTTGGCTTGAAAGCATTTCCGAAGCCAGAAGAGAGTGGATTGAGCGTGGGCCCAGGCTTAAGGAAATTCGCTGCGTTAAAATGATCGTGACTGAGGGTGGCTGATGCAGCAGGTACTTTCTTGGACGGACTTGGCATTAAAGTCGTTTTTGTCCGTCTAGGGGCACGAAGACGGGGGGCGTTGACGCTCAAATCAACCATAGCAGGTTTTCGTGTTCTACGCTTTTTGGGCGACGGTGCCTTCTGGGAAACCTGTATCAATTAGCCAAAGGTTCAATTGAGGCTGCACATCCACCGCAACATTGGCTTGCTCGAGAGTCAATAAGAAATGAAAACCAGTTCAACAAGACAAAAGAAGGAGGCCTCGCGATTAACAACTGTGACTTACCGGGCTAGTCTCGACAGAAGAAAGTGGCCCAAACATGTCCCGTGATGCTCTGAAATTTCCATCGGCAAAATAGCTGACTTCATTTGGTTCAACATCGGCTGAGAAGGCCATCATCGTGTCCATAACGCGGCTTTCTTTCTTCTGGTTTCTCTTCTTTTTCATTCCTGGAGTTGCAGAGTCAAAAAGGTCCATTCCAGGCCAAAAAATGCCTTTGAGCCTGGTAGCACTATCGGTGGACTTGCCTTCATCGGCTTCATCAACAGGGTCCTTGTACGGTGTTACGAGCCTAGTATCTATTAACGACTTGCTTGGGTAGAGAGTTAGAAGAGCGACGTAGAATTACCTGGGGTCAAGCATGCTGCCCTCGTCGACAACTGTTTCCGATTTATCGTCATCTAGAACACGACTAGCGGCCGTAGGTGTCTCAAAGATAGACGCAGACTGCCAACCTTCCCTCGTCGGTGTTCCTACTCTTTCACCATCTCGATGTGTTTCCCAGAGTGCCATCCGGGGAACTGGGGCACGATAAGCAGGTGTTTTCTGAAGAACGGAGCTATCGTCTTCCAATTCCTCCTCCTTTTTCGCAAGTTCTTTCTTCTTCGCTGGGGCCCGCTTTATCTATAAATGCCATTGTTAGGTTTAGTCTTTAACGAAAAGAAATTTGCCGCGATCATACCGGAACCAACCCCCTGTTTTCATCGTTCTTCCTATCCTTAGCTGCCTTCTTTTGCTCCTTGACAGCAAGTCGATCAGAAAGCAGAACATCCAGATTATTGTTCCGATACCAAGCATCAAAGTCATCCAGTGTATCCCTTGCTTCTTGTTCTGATTGAGAACGGATTTGAAGCTTGAACCGAGCAGCCAGATGCGATTTGGACGAAATGTGAGTAAGCAAGTGTGACGTGTCTGAAAAGGTCGGATGTTTGGGGCAGAGAGTGCATATCAATGGGATCGTCTCGCGTTTTTTGGCTGGCTTCGCCGCCTTCGCCTTGGGTGGCATATTCGCACAACCTACGCTGTAGAGGGGTTAGCAATTTGCACTTGACTTATCGATAAATGAAAAAGGGTCCTGGACTCAACACGAGAGTGTGGGCTATGCAGAATGACCGAATGATGCGTATTGCTAGGGGTCCACGAATGTGTAATTGGTGTACCGGAGACAAATTGGAAATTATGGCAGAAGTCCCTTGTTCTGAAATTCCGTTTTGTACTTCATCAAGGGCCGGCGTAAGTCTGCCTGAAATTCCAGCCTTAGAGGTCCATTCCGTGAAGTGAAATGCGGCAATCATTTTTCGGATGGAGTGACGGATGCCACTTGATCAATTGGAGCTTCGTCTGGAAAATGAAAGAGAAATGGTGTGTGAGTCTTACTGTATCGTTGATCCAGGTGCTAACCTTCCAGTGTATCAAGAACCGGTGTGGTTGAGTAACTACCGTTGTCGATGGGCTGCCTCGTCCCTGCTTCTAGCACGCAATATCGTTTGCAATGTTTACTGTTGTTGACCGATGTGCAATGCTCGTCGCAGCTGCTACTCAATTGTCAGTCAACCAGTCGATCGTCACTTCTCTGTGCTAACAAGTGATCAATTGTAACTTACTAATTGCATTTCAATGTACAGCGAGCGAGAAGAACCCAAGATTGTGCAGAATGAAGCAAGCCTGGCAAGTTGCTCACGGCAATTGCTTTGCAAGATAAATCTGCGAAACCACGAGATTCTGGAGAGGAATATTCGAAGACCGGAAGCTGAAGACTCCACCAATCTCTGCCTTACTAAAATAAGGTAGGAAAGGCATAAGTGAAGAGGGAAAGAACTGAGGGAGAAGGTGAGGTTAAGCCGCCGCGCTAGTGGAACCACGAGTACCCGTGAGGAAGGAACGAAGATGCGTCCTGACCAGCCCAACCCACGTGCGTCATGAGAGTCAGGATGATGATTGAGATGAAGTCTTTACCTTGAGATTATTCTATACCGGAAATTCAAACTTGTCTTCTATGTCAACATTGGAAAATGAAGTCCTATTGTCTAGAGTCACGTGTGGCGCGCCGATTGACAGTCAAAAAATAATCCAAAGAAAGACAGGAGACCAAGATAAATAACAAGAACTAATTGAGAAATGCACCAACATCAGAACTAGTACACAGCTTGCTCTTTGCTCTGATATTGCCCTTAGAAGTATTGCCTAGTAATCAACCAGTTTACTGCTCAAATCGGGCATCTATCAGCATAGCAGCGAACCAAATGTCTCCCAGACTTTTGAGAAGGCGATCCATGGTGAAGAATCACTTTCTCTCAAATCTAGGAGTTGGGGTTGTTATTCTCCTTCGTTGTATCCTTCAACCATGGTATAATTAGGTCGCAGGGTATTAGATAGCAGGAGGTATTCCATCCAATGGCACAATAATACACAAAGGACTTGAAGTGATCTGATTCAATGGAGTGACAACGCAACAAGGAAACACAACAGTTCAGCGATAGTGAAGCATTTTTGTTATTTGTCTGCAAAGATCGGACTTATCCAAGTACTCGTTCTATGATTCGTTTTGGCATGCAACTATAGGCAGTTAGTACCTTCTTCTGCTTCGCAAATGTCAAATACCTACTACGTTGCATCAACTTCTTCAAGATCTGGATGCCCGAGCAGTGATAGGCCAGCCAGACCGAAAACAGTATGAAATACATCAACCATATCACCAGGTCGATCGGCAATACCACCATTTTCCGGATCCTATACATCTCAGCAAGCAGATTACCAGTATCGTAGGGAAACCTACCTGGCACTTCAATATAAATTGCGTCAACTTGCTGCCATCTATCCAGTGTAGCTTTCCAATCATGGTCAAACTACTGGCAACCCACCAACTATAACATACATCCTCTAACTTCTCCGGGCGCCCGTTCAAACCCCCGGCCTCGACCTGCCTCTCGCTCAACCACCTGCCAAGCTTATCCACATTTACAACATCGAGACGCTTGGCGATACTCAGTGCCGCGAGACAGGCAAATATCTGACCAGAATGCGATTCGGCACCAGGGCTGACTCCATAGCCTCCATCGAAATTCGCGCAGGACATGATGTATTGTACCGCGAGGTCCACGTCGACTAGATCCATCAGGTGTAGTAATGATAATCCATTGAGCCCTGTGTACAGAAAACGAGTATCTTCTTCTCCCCATTCATCACCTGCAAAGGTTCCTGTATCACGATTCTGTAAAGCTGCAATATCTGGTTTGGTGTTAGCGTATGTACTACCAGCACCGGGCATGGTTGTATACAATTTGCAACGCCCATTTTCCCTCCGCCTTCCCCTTTACCCTTCTTTTCCAGCTCGTCGATGGCGTTTACCATGACCAATATTTGTATCGCACTGCAGGTGGATAGTAGATGCGCATCATGTCCGGGGGCAGCTCCGAACCCCCCATTATCGCTCTGACAACTCAGGACGAAATCGATTGTCTCTTGGCGGGGTAGAGCATCTGGGCGACCGAGAAGATGTAGCGCGGTAAGGCCCCAGTATAAACCGTTCAAACGCAGATGCTCTGTAAGCCAGTATTCTAGTTCATCTCTTCGCTACCGTCAGTCAGTGAGATATGGATGCCCTTGGTCGCGGGGTACATACCGAATCAAGACTCTGAATGTACTTCACATGGGGTTCTATCACAAGTCGTAACTCCTCAGGAAGACCAGTTGTACCGGCACGGCCAGGACCGGATACGAGGGACATTTTGTGATGTTGAAGGACTCTGGTGATTTGCTGGTCTAAACTGCAGTTGTGCTAGGTAGAACCAAGGGCGGATCTTCTGCAAGGCATGTGAGACTACCTCGATCCAATCGGTAACATCATCAGCTTCGTCTCGTACCTCAGTCGATGCGCAAGGCTACGATGTCTTGTGTAAGACCAGAAATTCTTCTCCACTACCTAGAGACAAGGGCTTGCGGTTACCTAACGATGGTGGAGCATATTATTGCTGCTGTGGTTTGAAGGGGGTGGTGCGCTTGCGGCTCCGGACCTTCGACGGATCATCCGTGAAGGACGGAGTCGGGATTTCGATGTCCCCGAACGACACCGAATTTGTCATCGGTAGCTTCACGACATGCGCTATCCAGTCTGCTTGTAAACAGACGGTTACTTGTATCATTAATCAGTATTGATATTCATTACCTTACTTAAGTTGACCAATTTATTGATATATAATCGTTGTCTTTATCCATCTTTTCCTTATCAACCAATTCCGTGCCATTTCATCTCCTGCCCATACCTGAGTAATGCAATCTACCGAATCAGAACGTACCTGCTATGGCAGGAAAGCTTTCACAGCCATCTGCAAACTTAGCAAAACTGCGTCTGCCTCCAAAAATCCTGCAACACCCCTTCATAGTATTCCTCGTACAACACCAGAGCGTCTGGCGGCCTCATCAGCGAAGACAATTCTGTACCTAGCCTACGGATCCAATCTTTCGGCAGAGACCTTCAAAGGCGCAAGAGGAATTGTACCCCTATCAGCAGTCAATGCCCATGTACCAAGTCTCTCGTTGACATTCGACCTATCTGGTGTACCATATACCGAGCCCTGCTTCGCAAACACGAAACTTCGAGATCCGGCGAACGATGTGCCAAAGCATGGCGAATACCACAAGGATAGATGGCATAAAGGCTTGATTGGAGTTGTATACGAGGTCACACCTGAGGATTTCAGGACAATAATTGCTACTGAGGGTGGTGGAGCAAGCTACCAAGACGTTATCGTGCCATGTTACACTCTCGCGGCTGGAGGGACGATTGTTGATCCGCATCCCAGCGGAACTCCATTCAACGCGCATACGCTATTACAGCCTCGTCAAGAACCTGAAGATGGCAAGGAGAGTCGCAATGTGGTGACTACGAACGGCCATATACAGCGTCCAGATCCCTCCTATGCTCAGCCATCAGCACGGTATCTTAAGCTTATCACCGATGGTGCTGAGGAGCACTCTCTTCCTTCGGAATACCTAGCGTTCCTATACAACATCCGCCCATACACAATCACGACAAAGAAGCAGAAAATTGGACAAGCACTTATCCTAGCTGTCTGGTTTCCAATAATCATGGCTCTTTTCGGGCTCGGTAAGACGTTGGCAGATGAAGATGGTAGGATCCCTGATTGGCTTGCTAGTTTGTTAGGTCTTGTTTTCAATGCCCTCTGGCTGGGTTATGACAAATTCTTCAAGGATTTGTTTGGCGACGGGGAGAGGACGATGAAGAAGAGTGATGATGATGACGACGAGGAAAGAGGATGCAGCAATTGGGGAAACGAGAAATCGGCATTTGCTTAGCTGGGACGAGGTACGTTGTGAAATGAACATCAATATTATGACATTTACCAGTCCTACTTTTACTTCTAGGCCTCTGACATATATTGTTTTCCTGGAAGAAGTCGTTTCCATACCTACCAAGTGGCCCCAAATCTCAATGAAGTTCACAAACATGTCGTCACGTCGGAAATGACACTGTCCTTCGATTAGTGTGCAAATGTTGCAACAGAGCTCATCATATGTTCTGGATGTCAGGTCTTGTGACTAGCACGACCATCAACCGCATACACCTACCTATCCTTTGTTATTCACGAAGCATTATGTACTGATTCATACAGACATATGTTGACTGGACTTATGACCGTATCCAGTTGCGATGTATACTGGGTGTTTCATGGCTGTATTTGCTACCGAACTTTTTACAATAGTTACTCAGATTCCTTCTCAGTTCTTTTGGTGTATGTCAGATGAGAAGGGCTTTTTCCCCACTATGCTTCCGTATCCATAACAGTATAGTCATTCACTATTGTTGCTATTCATACTCTGAGTCAAAAACAATATCTTTCACCACGCGTTTTTTTGTTGTCACTGTTCTTCCCTGTATTTAAGAATCTCCTATCTCATGGTTCTTTTGCTGTCTGTCCGTACCCCCACTAAATTCACTCCACCTTTATACACTTCGCGATCATGGCATCCTCAAAAAATACAGAAAGTCCTTTGGATTTGCAGACGGTACTGAGGCTGTTTAGTAAGGAAGCTTTCGAGCTAACAAAAAGTGACCATGTTCTATACAATCCTGCAACAAAACCTCGGGTTTTAGACTCTAATGACACTACCGCAAACTCTGGGAGTCCTCTCACCTTCGGGGTAGAATTTGAATTTGCTTTTCCGCGTTTGGCAAAGTTTAGTAGCGACGCAAGCGACGAAACAGACGCAGAAGTGCGGAAATCATTCGCGCTTCTGCTAAATGAAGCAGGAATTCCGGCCGAATTTCAACCTTCGCTCCAGAGGGAAAAGCTAGGAAACGCATATCTGACGAAGACATTCGAAGCAAAGAATCCCGCAGCCTGGTACGTAAAAAGCGACACTACCATCAATCAAAAGGCTGCCGAGCATAAGCCAATTACTCATCACGGGGTTGAGATTGTCAGTCCACCATTCTTCTTTTCGGAGGCTGCTCTAGATCAGGTCCAGTATGTGTGCTACCTACTGCTTCTGACGAATAAGATTAAGATTGATTCTTCATGCGCTCTACATGTGCACATTGGAAATGGTGTCAAAGGCTTCACTTTTGATGAAGTCCAAGCATTTACCGCTCTCTACTGGACCTTTGAACCACAACTACAATCTATCCAGCCAACATCAAGAATAAGCAACAACCATTCTGCATCACTTCGTACAAATTCAAATATCTATATCAATACAAACTCAAATATCAGTGGCGTGGACTCAATGCAGCGTAACGAAGCAAGAGGTGGACTCGAGTGGATTCTAAACGTCAAAGAAGAGGAGGGTGACGACGGTGCGAATGGTATCGACAGGTTGTACAAAGGAACCATCGGCATTTCAGGAACTCACGATCACGATCGCCCGGCCCTTAATCTGCGCCAGCTCTCACAAAGCGCAACGGCGCACCCAATCAAGAAAACGATGGAATCCCGACAACACCAAATGACGTTGGATCCAGAAAGAGTGTGCCATTGGATTTCGACCTGCCATGGACTCGTAAAAGAAGCTTGTGCTCTCAACAGTCGAAACAAATTCGGATTTCGTTATTTCTTGTATTTGAATATTGATCACACACCTAAGGAGTTCGATCTTCCGGATTTACTGAAATACTTTGGCTTATTCCAGGAGGCAGCATTTTATGAGAAGATGCTGTGTGCCCATGGTCAAGATGACTCTCAAATGACTTTGGCCATGAGATAGTGGTATCTTTTTTCGAGGCGGCTTTTTCCCAGGTAGTCTAGATTAATATCTCGCTTTGAGCAATTCTTTTGTCTAACGCGTTTAACAAAGACCATTCACTTGTTTTCATTGTTTTCACCACATAATGAATTTTACAAAGAACCGAATTGACAAGACTATTGTTCTAGTAATGAACAAGATGGTCACATTCCTGAAGACAAGTAATTAAATAGCATCACGAACTCCGTAACTGACCTAATGAGCAACTTTCCTACCAAAAGCACACATTCTACCTACCACAGTAAGTTAAAATCATGTCTCCCGAAAGCAAATTGGAAGTCGCATACCCAAACAATGACACAGAGTTCATGGGCACTCTTCACCACGCCTTGTTATGCGCACAAGCTGAGATAAAACTTTACGGCCATCGTCATATTGGAATTCTGTACCCTGACAGTGAATTTTCCACCGCCTACGAAACAGCGGCAGAAGAACTAGATCAGGCGGATTACATGAATTTAGATATCGCCGTCGACGACAGCGGAAGTGGAACCCTCGAAGCCGAGGACATCAAACTCGTGCAAACTGTTCTCGACACGAAACAGTATCACGAGAACGAGTTGGCGTATGAGGCTATGATCGATAAACTTACAAATGGTACCTTTGATACCAGTCAGGAGGGACGAAATCAGGGATCTGGCGCCACGCGCGAGGATGCCAGGATATTCAAGGAGCAGGAGGAGGAGTATGAGGCTATGATCGATGGAATTATACAGGGGACGTATGATAGTGAACATTATGGTCGAAGCTATGATTCTGTTGTTGTTTATTCTACAAGTAACTCAGATGATGAGCATTTGGACGGAAATGGTCATGCTGAGGCGTCTGAGAAGGTTGGTGAAAGGTTAAGCGAGGAGTTGGAATACGGGTTACAACTTGATCATCGCTCTAATGCTCCTTCTCCGGATGAAATGGACGTCTCGTCTTCTCACATTCAAAGAGGAAGTTCAGAAGAAAGTTTCGTTTAGCAGGTCGTCGGTCAAAATTGAAGGCAGGAACGACTCCCAAATACAGAGATGAGCTTTCCCAATAAGCGTTTAAAGATACGGACATTTTGTGATTCACTGATACACTTTCGGGTAAGTAAATGAAAGGTATCTCCCACAGCAACCCTGTTACCAGTGAGTGTACTGTTGGCCACAGTCAGGGGTGTTTTGGTTTCTAGCCAAGCCTGGACAGTCACAAGTTCAATTTCATATCAACAATTTTGCCAGATTGTATTCTTTCCAAATCAAAATATTTTCGCCTGATTCTTACATCGACTACTCTTCATCCTGAAATTACCACAACTTACAATAACATACCACAACCGAAACAGCTATCATTATTCCCATAGTGTAGCAAAACAACACCTACTTTTCAGTACTTCAAAACACTGAACACCGGACAGTCAACACCATCCCCAAAACAGTGATCACCAATCCCTATATTTCTCCCCCGCACATACCATCATCCTTCTTTCGTTCATATCATCCATATGTCCAGAATGCCTTGGAAACGAATGGAAGAAGCGCTCCTCATGGAGCAATACCCACACAGCAAAGTAGCCGGTCGCGTCAAAAATGTCGGCATGACCTGGAACTCCATGGCGCTCGTTATGAACAAAAACATCGTCAACCGTCGACTGCCTCTCAGGGAACGCTTCAACGGCTCTATGGTACGCATGCAATTCAACAAGCATCGCGATGAGATGTTGCAGTTCTGGGGCGAGGATGGCGAGTTAGCTGCGGTTTTCGCTGGCAGAGATGATTTCGAGGCTGCGAATATTCTGATGATGATGTCGATGTCGGATAAGCCGTCAGCTCAGACACAGAATAAGATGCAGAATATGCCTGAGAGGTTTGTGGACGGCATTCCAGATGATGATGATGAGACTATTGAGGATCCGAATTTGATTTGTGATAGCACTGATGAAGAAGAAGCCGATGCTATCCTTCAATATCGCGGTCGAAGGTCCAAGGAAACGGAGTCAGATGCCTCTTACACCGAAACCACAGACGAGGACTCCGAAATGACCGATACACCCGCCTCCTCCTCCTCGTCCGATGAAAGCAACTCCGTCCAATACGGCCCCTTCGGCGAACCCATAAACCACGGCATGACCTACGGTCCCGACGGCAAACCCCTCGGTCCACCGGACTATACTCAGTACGCACGATACATCCACAGCCTAGAGAACGGCGGCACCGAATATGACGAGCGCGACATCAAGAATGCCAGATCTTGTCTCAAGCAGACCGGTCACAAATTCCTCGCGACAAAATCGCATATTGGTAAGCCGTCTTATTCCTCCGACTCGAGCACTGATGGCGAGTTGCTTCCCACTAGACCCGCTAACTTTATGGTTGACAGACCGAGACTCGCCTGTAGGATCGCCCCTAGGCCGGCACGGTAAGAGTATTTCGGATAGGTGGGAGGAGTTGGGTGCGCTTTTGAATGGCGGGTATTAAATTTGACCGATACTGAGTTGCACAGGTTGTAATCTCAAATGTGGTAGATGCTTTTCTTGATTAGTGTTTTTGCAGCGGGTTTTGGATTTGGCGATTTTGGATATCACAATTGAATAAAATATATTTACTTAAGTTCATGTTCTATGAATAATTATTTGACTTTTTCATGGTCTCGTGCGCTTGCGTTGAAGTGACTCTATCGCTCTATCCTCTAGAAACGTTACATACACAGGACTTTTTATCGAGAATGTTTGTTGGTCAACTGCAACTAAATCCAGATCTTCCGATAAATCAATAATTGTTTGCCCAATCTAAGGTTTCCCTTGTATTCTTCTATTATTTCGCCATTTCTGTGTTCTCGAAAAGTACTTAAACGGCATTTTGAATTGTTGATGGGTTCATTTATTCATCATATGGAAACCGCATCACCGAACTAATATTTACCCAATTGCTGTTTTCCGCCATCATCTCTTGCTCCCTATGTTTATTCTACTCTTGCTGACTTGGAAGTGCACTTAGAAAGCAGTTTAGAAAATTGATGGTTCTGTTGATTTATGATACGAGATTGTGGACCCCGCGTCACGAAATTAATATTTACCCAACCGACCTATATCTTCCATGATAAGCTTGGTTTTATTTTATTTACAACACCTCTGTGCTCTTGAAACTATTCTAGAAATATCTTCGAAGCCACAAACTTGGCTGTCTATTGACTGAGAAGAAATTCGGTTCGACTGTCCCCCCCAATCTCATCTCCCTCTCAACACCCGACCACTTATTGACAAAATGTACCTTCCCAAACCCCCCCTAATTCCTGCCAATCCTTCTCTCCCTTCTCTCCTCACCCAAAATTCCACTCAACCCCCACACCACCCCATATTTCGCCAAACACCTGCCTTGTCCGCTCCCTTATCAAAACAACCATAAAATCAAAAATCATCCTTTATAACCAACCCCAGCAGTCCAAACAACCCCCAAGTTCCCATCTGTGAACCATGAACCCCATGATATCACAGGAAGTCTATTAATAGGGGAAACCTCGGGTAACAGTGGAGAAAGATCAATAGATTGGGCTTTATTTTAACCGAGGAGCTTATTTGGACCTCCTGGGCCCCACTTTGTCATTCTGGGGGTTTGGGATGAACACCTGACATCAAAATACAACTTCATTTGTGTGGTGTTGTTGCTTGGGGGTTGCTGGATGAAAGAGATGTGAGTTTACTTCATGTTGTAACCCGTGGCGCGTAAGCGATGCGAGAGAGCTGAGTTGGGGATTTTGGAGGACCTCAGTTTCCTGGGCAGTGCCTGGGAGGTGAGCGTTGAATGTGTCAGATCACTTTGCTAGTTCTGCGCTCAAAATTCTTTATTTCGCATTTGTTGATGTTTTCTCTTTTGATGGTTGTCGTTTGCTTGTTTGATGACGATGCAAGTTCTGAGCATTGTGATTGGTGAAGAAAGTTCTTTACTACGGGATGCATGAATGGGAGATAAGATCATTGCCTTGATCTTGTCTTTCGATCTTTGTTGGGTGCTCAATTCGACGCCAAGGCGCTTTTGCTTAATTGTAATCAGCTCAAGAAAATTCTTTGCCAGCTGATGCATGATACCCTCGTAGAAGTTTGCGTTGAATTTGTCTTCCGATCTTCAGCTACTTTCTCCTTTCATGAGAGTTCTCTTTTTGCCTAACTGTTATCAGTAAAAGCAAGTCCTCTGCCAGGTGATGAATGATGGCCTCAATAAATCTTTGCATCAAATTTTTCTTTCGAATTTTCTTTTCTGTTTGCTTATGTTGCGAAGGTTTGCTTATGTTGCGAAAACAATCTTCCATCGTCCATTCATTATGTTCATGTGAGGAAACTCTTTACCAAGTAATGTAAAACAACATGGTTAAAGCTTTTTGTTGCGCTGATGGATAGTCTATAAGTTTGTTATCCTCAAACAAATTACTCAATCGGTTTCAATTAATTTTGCCTCCTTACTAGTTGAATCTTACCTTTTCGTCATTATTTTCTCTCGCTTCATCAGCAATCTATTTTACAAATAGATTTCAAATGATTACACTTCATCACTTCATCAAAGAATCTTAGATGGAGTAGAGATTCTACATTTCCTACGCTACACTTTTGCTATGTCTAAAAACTCAGCCAAACCATGCCTAAAAGCAATATCTATCCAAACACCATGTCTATGCAAAATCATAGGGTATCTCAACGCCCAAAAATGCTCCCCTCAAGTACTCCACTATTGTCTGAAAGAAAAAAAAAGGACCCGTAACATGCTTGTCGACGGTGTTATCTGCCAGCCAGATTCCACACCCAAGATCCAAGAGAATATAAGGACGTGCCAAAATGTACGATGGAAACGTGTTAAGCTACAAAAGCCCCAAGACTATGTGTGTTCCAAGATCAAGCGTGGTAGATACCATGCGGGTCATCAGAATCTCGTTCGTCTTCAGACGGTGACTCGAATCGTTCAGGCCGGTTGACCGAATTCCATCGTGGAGCTTGCGTACGAGTCTGAGGACGAATTTGAAGAGGAGTCTGGGTACCCCGCCTGCGGTTAGAAGATTGCGCTCGGGGAGTCCACATTGGGAGTTGTCCTTGTCCTGTCGATGCTCCAGTTAGAGTAATTTGACTTTGTCGAAGAGCTCGGAGGGCTCGAAGACGTGGTTACGGGTAGTGTTCATATTCGAGGTCTACCATGTCCCAATCGAGTGGTTCGCCGGGTCGTGGAGCAAGCTCAGTGACTTCGGCCTACAGCGAAGATTTGAAGTTAGCATTGTTGGCAAAAGTCTGGTTTCAGAAGTATCGAGCATAGAGAAAACACCATGAGTTCAAGGCTGGGGTGCTTACCAAGATTTCCTCTTTGGACTTTCCCTCGCAATTGATTCCATGATACCGAACTGGTACATAACCATATTCGCCAGGCTGCAGATCAGTGTTGTGAGGTGGTAGAGTGAGAGGGACAAGGCGTTGACTAGAAGTCAGAGAAGGTTGAGCTGCAGTAATGAGAGCTTGAGCGGCAGCAACGACAGACTGAGCGGCAGCAACTACAGGTTGAACTGTAGTAACGAGAGGTTGAGCAGCGTCTGCAGGTTGTTGACGTGCTCGATTTCTCAAAAAGCTATCGATGAACTCCCTTGCGCGGACGCCATCACTTCCCCATTTGTCAAGCAGCATATCTTCGTGGGACTTGAGATGTTGGTTGATGCCAGCACCGGTATAGGGGCGCGGGTATCCAAGACGTCTCTCTTGGTTTAATCTGAGCATGTTCTCAGCTGCTTCAGCCATTTTGATGCCTTCCGACGATTGGCTGGCAACTCCCATTCCGATTTTGGTGAGGGGATACTGCCTAAGTCGCTCTGTTAGCCATCATTTGGGACAGTGCTGTCCTACGCGTCTTGCGTTCGGGTTTCGAAAAGGCTACTCTTGTTTTCATCTGCGTTCGCAGATTCAACAATGCAAGAAGGTAATGACTTACTCCATGAGCAGAGCCTCCTCCATCTCCTCCCAATATCCACCAGTCTTGCCCGCCTTCTTTCTCTGCTTTCTCGGCTTCTTCTCCTCAATTGGTGTATCAGCTCGATCAGTGGGAAGCTTGCGCTTTGGAGGACCTTTTGGCGGATCACCAAGTGGACCACCAAGGCCTCCAGCTTGTTCGGGTTGAGATACTGCGGCTGACATGTCTGGTCGAAGTAGATGATGACTATCGATGGATCGATGTTTTGAGGTCGAAGTATGTGGAAATCAAGTTGAATTTATGCCTTTTCTGTGTGGAATTTTTCGCGCTAGCAAATTGGAATGATTTCACCCAATCTAGCATGGAATAAGGCCGCTTCAAAGCATTGTCCGAGTCTTATCAGCGCCATCGTGGGTAGGAGTGAATGGCAGAAAGTCCGCCAGGGCTTGAACACACGTCTCGCGACAAGTCTCGCAACATAATTGGAAGACATAGGGCCCACATAAAACCACTGAGCAAATTTTGGATGGAATTGGGTGAAGGAATGGAGCAATGGGCCGATAATCATCATGATATAGCAGGAGACTTCACCTAGGAACGTTCAAAAAGATATATATCCTCGATTGAGTCGATGATGGCCGTCCGCCTGCGAAATACAGTCCGACAATAGCAGGCGGAAGTTTCCGTAAAACTACAATTGCTTCAGACATCATTGAACAGAGCACAATACTACAGGATTCTCATCGTTCTACAATACTTTGCTTGCTATCCTGATACGAGAAAAATTCATGTTCTCCGTGATGGTTGTATGTTTGTAGTAACTACATATTGTGCTCTCGGAAGCCTCCTATCCGGATATCATATCACCATGAAAACCTAACATATGCCGATCACTTTTCAAATTCACGACATAACAATGGCATCCACAACGTTCCCCACCGCACTAGTCTTGCAAAAGCCACCAAATTATCAGTATCTCATTCCCTCGACAGCAGCATATTGTCGAGATATCGGACAAATCTACGATATGAGAGTTCGAAGATAGTTCCAATTTGAGGTATTTCAACTCGTACAATATAGCTCTACCATATTGAACCTTATATTACGCGGATTCCAGCCATTGATACGCTTGTCGTGGACCGGATGTTGATCTACCTGTCCTCAGAGTCTTCTTGAACACATTCACATATGCCACAGCACACGGAGAGAGCCACAGTAAGCTAGGCCTGTTTTCATATAGGCAACTGTCTCAGTATTACATCATTAATCTTCTCACATAGTCGAAATTCACACCAGACGGGGTTAAGCCGAGTGCATAGCGGTTATTCGAGGACGGAGAGCGTTCCGCGGTCAATTGAGGGGGCTAGGAGTAAGTCCAACGTAGTTGGGCTTGAATTCACACGCAGGATTGCCAGATATAGCTGTGTTATCTCTGTATAATCCAGTCAAGCGAATATTCGAGGAAAACAAGCGTCGGGGCGGCTAATTGAGGGGCTAGGGGTATGTTCAAGATTGCTGAGCTTGGACTTACACCCTACATCACTGGACATCGCTGGGTAATGGCTGCCTTGTCTCTATATAACCCACTCAAGCGGCTGTTTGAGAAAAGAGTGCTTTGCTACAGTGTATCGAAGGCCAGGAGAGCGTTCACCGTTGCTAAGCTAGTATTTATATGTAGGGTTACTCGATCCTACAGTTTTATCTCCAATATATGAGACTTGAGCTCACTAAAGTATGTGAAAAGTTTTGTTCTGGCGGGAGCAAGGCGAAGGGAGGTTCAGATGAGACATATCAAGCAGAATACACCTATGAGCTGATCATGCGTGAGACGCATGGAGCGATATCCATAATACATCTCTCATGCTCGCACGATATAAATCAAATAAGTTCAGCTCATCAATGAGGAGATTGTCATACGAAATCGATCATATGGTGAACAATATTTTACATCGACACTAGTACCCCACCATATACAGGGGCCACATACAGGAAACGTCAAAAGTCGCCACAAAATTAGATAGATCAAGGTCCATAAATGAATGAGTGTATGTAAAGTATGTGTGGTGATCCCGAAAGCATATCCGCACGCCTGCATGCCCAATTAAATACACGCCAGACCCAGAATTTAAAACAAAAGCCCGACCCGTAAAAGCCCCAAGAGATGTATCCACAGCCACGCCCATGCACATGGTCAACGCCCCGAAAGTTAAATTACCTCCATGGATCTCATCACTCAAGTGTCCGTATTCTTTTCTTTATCCTTTTTCTCGCTAACGATGTGATCCAAGATGGCGATTTGCTGCCGTAGCTTGACGACCTCGTTCTCCAGGCTCTTGTTCCTGGTCTCGAGTTGTTTTAGACGTTCTTTTGCGCGGGTCATGACGAGCGACTTGGATGGTTTGGCACGAGCTAAAAGGGAGGTTGTTAGTAAAGATCTCCAATTGATATTACCGCGACGATGCGAAACGCGAAATGAAAAGAACGCAGGACAGAGCTCTTATTTAACAAAAAAATCAAGAGCCTGAAAATTAATGGGTGTGGTTGAGATCCGGTAAGCTAGCTTCCAAAGTGAACACTAATGCCGAACCACGCATAATATCGCAGGTTCCACAACATAAATCAAAAGATCAACATCAATGCAATGTCGTTGAAATAAATTACCGAGTAATGCAGCTAATTTAGACTAGTTTGACGCAGAGTTCGATGCGGGGTAATTTGGATAAAAAGACTTACCATCTGAACTTGTCTCGAACAGATAGACGGCTAAATCGGCGATCTTATCATTCAACCTCTCCCTGTAGTTCTTCTCAACGACAGTATGTGTTCGTTTTGCATTTCTGATCGATGCTTCATCACTCGTAGATGTCGCCCGTTGGCTGTTAGAGTTTTTCAATGATTTTCGACTCGTTGAAGGCTGGGCTGGACTGTGATCCCAAGATTCGCCACCTGAGTCATCATCTTCGTCTTCGATGCTATTCTCACTTCGTGGTCGCTTTCGCTCGCCACTGTTCATATTGGGCGACTGGCGTACTACTGGTGAAGGTAATGAAGCTACGTGGTGGGAAAATAGCGCATCATTTGGACTAGGAAGTATTGAAGATGTGGGCGATGATAACTGATAGGATGCAAATGGTAAATCATTCATAGAATTTACTTCAATGCGGTTCTGTTGGTTCAGAGCAGCGGTTGTATACTGCCAAATAGCAAGTGGTAGCTCTGGTGGAGTTCTTGATTCCCAGGGCGAAGTTAAAGGCGCCCAGTCGTGCTTTAAAGGCCCGTTAGTCTGAGGCGAGTAGGATATGAAGAACAATACTTACACTCCATTCTTGAGGTTCGTGAATCTTCCCTTCTGAAAGCGAAAAGTAATCCGGATTGTATATTGGCTCCATTCTAGAGGTTGAAATGAAACATGCAAAATTTGAGGCTGCTGATAGCAGCTAAGGCAGTGTACAGGTTATGTTACAAACTGTGGAATATCTCCCCGAGGGATCCGAAGCCCCTCTAGGAGCTTGACTAGCTTGGCAAGCCGTCGTGCCTGAGCACGTCCGCATCTCGTTGGATCTCTTTTTGCTGCAGGCAAGCTTCCGTGGAAACCATGCCAAAAACGTGGCAAAGAATAGCCCAACTTTCCTTCGCTACCGTATGGCTAAAACGGACTAGACCCAAACTCAGAACAGGATTTGGTGGGATATCCATACCGTAGTGGTTGCATGTACAAAGCTCAGCGGCTGCATCACTCGCACTGGGTGCTGTAAGAGCTTATTTTGGCATACGAAAGTGCGAGTTGAAAGTTCCAGGCTTGTAAAGAGCCTGTCATGCTTCGCCAAGCACGCACGGCACAATTTGAAGCCATTTTTGTTGCGGTGTGCGAAATCGATGGCCGAAAGGTGCATGTCGTTTTCCATGGTAGCGAAGTCGGCAAGCAGCATCATTGAGTTCGCTAAGATTAATGAAGGACACCAGAGCGCTGTAAATCAGACGTAACAAGTATGAAAGATTGTTTGTTAAAATTTGCAATAGAGCTTATGCTCCTCGGCAATCGAATTGTTCGGCTTATCAAAAGAAGTGAGCAGCGGGATATGATCTTGATGACAGCTACAACTCCGCCCAGTAAACACATTTAAGGTTGAGTCGGCAGACAGCGGGAATAACGTTTAGTGAGACATGATCCCCAGACTTTCGAGAAAGCTCAGAGGCTCGTATGTTGATGAGGTTTACGACGACGGGCGGAAGTCTGTTCCAAGTTCCTTGCCGTCATCAAGTATTGATTTCGAGTTCAGCGGCCTGAACATGCTGGGGGTGCTGCAGTGAGCCGCCTCGATGCAGGGTCATCAACGAATCAGCAGCGGAACACCTGCATTAGCCAGGATCGACCGAGAATCAATCCGGTCACGAAGTACAACGTTTGTTGGTAGAGCGGGATAAGAAGGATTAACGAATCCCTTATTATCTGACTCTATCAATCGGAGGGGTACACACGATAATGATAAGCGGACGAGAAGACCTTTTAGGAACCGTCGCAACAAGATTACTACACCCTCGGGCTTCAAGAGAACATGTGTTACATTGAAGCGGGTCGAATAACAGTAAGAGTTGGATCAACCAAATTAAAACACGACGGTCATTTGATGCAAAGTAGAGGGTCAACTACTGTCTCACACGGCAGAAAGGCTTGCTATGAGAAAAGGAAATTGCCCACGCAAGCCACCGTCTATAGTCAGCCACAACTATACAGTCTGAAGACAGGACAGGCTAGCAAGTTCTATGGATAAACATCCGAGGATTCGGGACCCACGTGAAATATGAACCATCATTGTGGGGTCCGTGGAATCGGAATATGTTGCTGCAAATGTATTGTTTGGGTTAGAGGTGCATCATCCCGTATTCAGCTAACATGAACAAACCATTCGGGAAGGCTGCAAACAACAGGGGCAGGAAAGCCACAATGCCTTGGCGCAGAATTAGTTCGGCAAACGAGTTCAACGCTGTTGCCTGCTACCAATCTAAGGCGTTCTTACTCACAGTACGGAGATACTTGAACATTGCTCGTTGGTTGTTTGCCGTGAAAGTACATGCAGTGCTCGTGAAGAGTTGCAAGCCCTCGCCGCAGGTGCACCTGCAAGGCGGATTGAAATTGTAATCAAATGCACACACTTAGCAGCCATAAGAGTGTTGCAGGATGGGGAAGAAATAAAGCAAGGCTAGAAGTAACATTGATGAGTCAATCGTATGTTTCTAAGCTACGGACAAGTTCTCTGTTTGTTGTAGCTTGGAGGATCCATGTGATACGCAAAACAAAAGCAGCAAATACACTAGACTTATCGCTTCACTTGACAGCTAGAGGATCTAGAGATGAGTAGTCGCGTGTGATCATAAGCTCCCAGGATTTGTGGTCTAGGCGAGACATTGAAGCCTGCTCGCCCAGGATTGATGACGCTCTCAATCTTCCCTTAGCAAAAACATTTGAGCCAACTCTTGCAGAAATAGCAAGAGAGTGTATCTGGTACGGCACTTGCAGTCACAAGAACAGCCGTCTAGAAAATGACTTTGTGGGGGTTAAGGAGTGACAGGCATATTACCACCACAATGTAACTAGTGGGTGTGATGGAAGTAGCAGGTTTGCAACGGCATTAGCAACTGATGTTAAGCGTGATATAGTCTTGACCCAGATTATAACGCAATATCAGTATGCCCAATGCCTCGGGGAGTTTAAGCGAATGGGCTGGATCATACGATCTTATCCCAAATCGAATTGCAGATATCGGTCGAGCTAGTAAAGAAAGAGCTATGCTAAACGCCGTTAGACTGGCGAATATAGGTGCAGAACTCGACATTATACCCGAACCTCTTTGATAGGGCGTTCGATGTTCATCGTGTGGGTGGGTGGCTGTGCGATACCGGACCTTCACCTTGATAGGCCACCAGGTAAAATCGCAGAATCCAGAAGAGATCTGCGACGTGGACCGACATGAGTCGAACATATCTGGGCTGAGTGTGGCTGTACATGGATATACTTCAATCCAAACTGCTGTCTGGGTACGGGCTGAGATTAACAGGGACATGACTGAAAGTTGCAGTCGTCTCCCCACTCTCGCCGATATAGATTGATGTGGTGCACCATCGATTAATAGGGTTATTGACTCCGAGAAGACGCGATCGATTGTTGGATATCCCGTCTGATTACCATATCTAGAACGACCTTGGGATAGCGATGAGTTTCTTGGAAGTGTGTGTAGAATTCTTTGAATGCCCTAGAAGTCGTTAGTTTTGACTCGGTTAGGAAATGAAAAGACTACCTCAGGTTTGAGGGACTTTTCCTATGTATCGCCTATCAGAGCATAACTTGTATGCTGATATTTCAATGAATGACCCCACAAAGTAGTCGCCGAAGATTTCAGAATCATTGAGTGGATGGGTAAAGTCAAGAGAACATCCAGCAATGCATTCTCTCAAGTTTGCACAGCCTATAGAATGTACCAGCCATCCGTAGGGATACCATTGAAAAGTTTTCATGGTTGAAGAAATGAGGAACGTATCACGCTCCCCCACTGTCAATTGGGTATCTTGTGGTAGGAAGAGAAAAGTAAGAGCGATAAGGCTACCCGCATTGTAGGATATGGTAAGCGGCTATCATCATAATGTTTCTTAGGCCTATGGGCAATTGAGTTTTGAAGAGGATGTGACTAGGGTTGAATTTAACCTCAGAACACCCCCAGGCCGAGGCAAGATTGTAATGCTCATTTGACTTCTCACAAATCCTGCCTCGGGCGACACTAACTTGTCTATGACGGGGATAGAATGGAAAACGCAATCGGGGATCGAACTGGGAGACTTGAAGGATTGTCGCAATTCAGCTGTGACTCAATCCTTTTGCCTACTGCCCGAGTTTGGTCCTTGAAGTGGCACTGGAGAACGGGCCATGCACTTCAGTGACCAAAGCTCTGCAGCCTTTCCAGTACCGTGGGTTCGAGTATATAGAGGTCAATTTCAACGCCAAAATCAGTTAGAAAATAGCAGATCTTCATGGACGTAAACTGCACGTTCCAATTAAAACGGATTGTGAAGTTACGATTCCTGGCGTCCCGGCGACCTCCAATGTAGCAATAAAGACATGATAACTTTATAAGAACGTCAATAATACATGCTCTCAAATAACTAACCACAGGCGTATTACACAACCAATTTTGGGGCTCGGAAGTTGCTCCAGTGAGAGATCAGCGCCTAACACAAGCAATCAGTTCACATGATACTTCAATGAATGTGTACAACTTACGCACTCAGCTGAGGACTCATTAGCTTGTATGTAGTGATTCCATTCGGCCAGGTTTGAGTCCCTGTTCAGACCGTCAAGGACCTGCCTTTGGAGGGTCGTACAACTGCTGTCACCATCCTGCAAACAGCATGGCAAAGGCAGGGTCCAGCATGTGTGCGGCAGCCACTTCGTATACACTCAATCTTATGGAATAATAGGAAACATCATACGGGAACAGTCCGTAAATTTTTGTCTGAACAGATGGAACAGATGGTGAACATGAGTTGATGAGAAACGTTGAATTGGTGAGGAAACCACTTTGCAATTGATCGCCGAGAGAAAGAAGAGGTCGCTGTTTTGTTTATCCGCCTCCGGAAGTCTCCGATGTCTGCTCCGGGATCCGATAACACGCCGATTATAGAAGCGAGAAACCTTGACGTCTTCCTGTTTGCCAGCAACAACATGTACAACAACACTACCTTACGGCTAGCCAATGCTCTTATTACAACTCTTTCAATACGCATACTATGTCCCAATAATTTTACATCATTTACGAGATGAGTGAATGCTCTAGTGAGACACAGAGTCAGCCCCAAGCCCTCGCCTTCCGCCAGCATATGCTTGATCGGTCTTATTCTCTCCGCTGATTCTATTAGAGGAAGTCCTCAAGCATGCGGAAAGATGATTCCTTATGAGGCTATTGGTGCGCTTTTGAAGGAAATCAGGCCGGCATATTCTGAGGCGCTTTTTCAGGCCTCCACAGCAGCTCAAAGGCTTTGTTTGTGTTACCAATTGAGTCGTAATATTGTATTCATGGAAGACTGTTGGCGCTCATGAGCTTCCTACACTCGATGCTCATACGGTGTGATTATGTCTGACTTAACATGTGTCACTGAATCAGCTGATTGTCCGTCTCTTTCGCCATGCTGCTAATGTTTTGTTATCGGAGCACCAGGAGGATCGCGTTTGTCTCAGTTTTCCACAGAAAGATGGCTTTTTTGTTCGTTTTCGAGTGGTCTGCCTGTTCTTTGCTTGGAGGTCATGATATCTGGACAGTCGAAAGAAAGCGATTCGGACAGTAGTCAGAACTCGATGATTTGCTTTACTTGGGATATATAAGACATGGCGGTAGTCAAGCAACTTGGCAATTTCTTTAGATCGCCTGGGCACTTTAAAGTTCCGCATTCAATTACCCAGTACCATGTATTTCCATTGCGTAATTCTTGTGGCTGCAGCATTTTTGCACGCGGCCAAGGCTGGCATTGATCCATGGGTTTCTCCAGAGTATGTTGTCCTACATCATTCCAACGGCGGATAAATTGAAGATCTGCTTTTTTGAGTTCTTCGGCTCCCTTTTCTTTCGAATTTGGAGCCGAGATGCGACTGCTAACGCGTATCATGCGTCACACTGATCATTCATTCACGTCCAAACTCAGCAATTTTCAAAACGCCACATTGAGTTTTGCTGGTCACAAAATCGAGGAGGACTGGGTGTTTGGGAGATAAAACTGACATTTCAATAGATACAAACCCATTTTTCAAGTTGAACTACCTATTCCTCCAGATCTCCCGCCGTCCACATCTTACACCAATACAACAACCGGAAAGTCGATAGATTTCTATGAGATAAACATACATGCCTTCGAAAGTCAAACCTATCCTGGATTGAATACAACTACATATGTTGGTTACAATGGTATAGCACCAGGACCGACACTTCGTATGACAAAGGGTAGGGAAGCTGTCGTCCGGTTTGTCAACAATTATGATCGCAACTCATCTATACATCTCCATGGATCATACTCTCGAACACCATTTGATGGCTGGGCTGAAGATGTTACTGAACCAGGAGAATACAAAGACTACTACTATCCCAACGCACAACCAGTTCGAACTTTATGGTATCATGATCATGCACTCGGTATAACTGCTGTCAACGCATATTTTGGTCAAGCTGGCTTCTACATTCTTGAAGATCAAGCTGTATCAGATCGACTTGGGCTCCCTACTGGCAAATACGATATACCTTTGATGCTAGCCGGCAAGCAATTTCTTGCCAGTGGAAAGCTCAAATCACCTGAAGATGAGAGAGTCAGTCTATACGGAGATGTCATAACCGTCAACGCACAGCCTTGGCCTTATCTAAAAGTAGAGCCACGCAAATACAAGTTTCGCCTTCTGGATGCTTCCATCTCAAGGACTTTCAGTCTTTATCTCGTTGAAGACTCAAAACCAAAGGTTCCTCTAACCTTCACTGTTGTGGGAGCTGATGCGGGCTACACTGATCATCCGTGAGCTTTTCCTTCCCGTGTTCTAGGAGTCCACTAACACCGTGAAGTGTTCCGACCACAAATCTTGTCATTGCAATGGCTGAGAGATATGAAATTGTGATAGATTTCGATCAATACAAGGGCAAAAATCTCACCTTAATGAACTCGAGAGACTTTCAAACAAATCCAGGTGAGTACACTTACAAGCGTGGAATTGACTACACAAATCCTTCATTCGCATGTTTATAGCGAGTTTTCAGTCAGTTGCCTATAGTTTTTTTTTGGATTTTCAGTACCTGCGCTAAATCTTTGTTATGTTGAAGATTATCCTGCCACTGATCGTGTGCTTCGATTTGTGGTTGGGAACGATGTTACTTCGACTGTCAACAATGGAGCCATTCCTAGCCACTTGAGTGACCTCAACATGCCAGATCCACGATCGCAAGTCGATCAAGCCTTCACTTTTGAAAGAAAGAATGGCCAATGGCTTATCAACGGGATCGGATTTGAAGATATTGCGAATCGCGTGGTCGCGTTTCCACCTCAGGGTAAAGTACAGAGATGGCGTTTGACAAATAAAAGTGGAGGTGAGTCTGAATATATTTCATAAGCTAGTACAATCATGCTAATTGAAAATAAGGCTGGAGTCATCCAATTCATATTCATCTGATCGACTTCCAAGTTGTTTCCCGAGTCGGGTCGGGCCGACAAGGTGTCACACCTTATGAGGCGGCGTCCCTGAAAGATGTCGTATATCTAGGCACAAATGGTATGATATCTCTTTGCACCTACATGGATTGGAGGTCACTAACATGTAACAGAGGAAGTTGAGGTGATGGCAAACTTTGCTCCCTGGTCTGGTGTTTACATGTTCCACTGTCATAACCTCGTACATGAAGATCACGATATGATGGCTGCATTCAACGTGTCCAAAGTCGACTTGACAACTTTCGGCTATCCTGACACAATCAACTTCATTGACCCAATGGCACCGCTTTTCCGAGCAAAGCCAATCACAGGACCGACCGACCTCGGACAGATTCAAAATGTACTGCTTCCGTATTTCCAAAATCTCGATGCTTACCCTGATGGTCTTGTTATCGAGCAAGCCCTGAAAGATTACTACAAGAATGGGGGACCAAAGACTAGTAAGCCAGTCACATCGACTACAGTACCGACCACTTTAGCGACAAGTACCAAGAGTGATGATCCGCCGAAAACGACTTCAGCTACCACCAAAATTGAAGATAAGCCAAAAACAACGACAGCATGAACGGTATCCGAATCAAATGCTGTTGTCAGGGAAAAGACGGTCGTTGGGAGCTATTTGAGTATTTTCTTTGACAAACTCTTGTCTCAAATTGCTATCAGTGGAGTTGGGCCTGCTTCTATTGTCTCACATGTTGGCGCTCTGTCATCTAATCAATTCATTTACTCACAGACTTTCAACTTTCAACTTCATTTCATCAGACCATGGCTTAGATTCCAGCGTGATTATATCTCTTTGACATGCCATCGGGTTTCCAGGCTTGAACGCCAAAGCGTGTGGCTTACCTGGCAAGCCTCAAGATATAAGACTCGGTCCAAGCCCGATTCCAAGATGTCCCGTCCGACAGCCACGTCGGGGTGTCTTATTCGGAAGACGTTATGCCAAGTCGGAGCATCTAACATCTTAGACTTCTTGTCCAGTGCACCGATTATTCAATATTTCACACCCAGTGACTTGGAACACTAAGACGAAGCGGCGTGTGCTCGCTTAGAACGCAAAAAACGCCTCTGCGAACAAGTCTAGGTACAATCCTAAAGAGGCAATTATGCAGTCATGTCCAACTGGTAGGTGCAGATGCACCCTTCACTTCGCGACCATGTTTTGAGATGCATTGGCTTGCAAGCCACCAGCCCTCGCATCTCAGTCAAACCAACATTCTGTCTTTAATCACTCTCAAAAAACGCATGAAAAGTATAAAAAATCACAAGACATTCCTTCCACACCCTCAAACTCAATCGCGAATCCTCAGCTTCAGGCACCAGTTTCTCGCACCCCCCTTCGCCAGTTCATGCAAGTAAGAACACGGCAAGCCTCTCCCACATTTATACGAGTATTTGTTTTACAACCCGTTGGAATGGTAAAATACATGGAAAGCTCGTGGTTCGCTAGCGGCAAGCACTTGTGCATGATGCGGCTGAAGCGAGGGGAAGAACACCCCACATGGGAGCTGCAAACCAACGTGTCAGGACGTCCGTGGAACGTGAGATATTGCCAACCACGGTTGTTTCTGGGTGAGAATCTACGGGTGTTGGGGTCTGAAAATGGAGGATTCGGCGGATGGTGTGGTGGTTTCGGTCGTTGGAATTGGGAGGAGACTCCGTGCCTGCGCTGAGGCAATAGATTGATATCAAAAGACAAGATCAATAGTTGGTGGGTAGCTGGGCGAACACGGTAGACCTTAGATGTAAGGGGTTTTACGAAAGACAAGAATGTGGCGAGACTTTAAGATCGTTTCAGATCAAGCTTTCGATCTTCCAAAATTGCCTTCGACAATCTGCACACTCACAGGATATACCATCGCGCAACCCACCAAACCGGCCAATCGCGCGTCAATTCTCCATCTAGTTAATCATGCCAATTTCAATTCCCTCTCACAATTTCAAGAATTTAAACCTCCCGCATCCAAGGCACAACAAAGTACGTGATGTCAAAACACCTGTGAGAGGACGATTGTCAGATTGACTTTTCCCCTAATTGCTTAGCGAGACACTTGAAACTGTGCAAAACCGAGGAGATATGGCTTGGCCCGAAACCAGCATTAAGCTTGATTTTTCGGCGCTCGGGATTGGCCGAAGGTGTTAGTGTTATGAGAACCTCAACTTACCAAGTTCTATCATGACTTCATGATGGGAAATGTTATAATGCCAGGTGCTTGTGAGCAGGTAATGGATAAGACGGCGACGGAGAATTGTTGGATTTTCGGTAATTTCTTCTTGGTTCTTGGGAAAGTGTTGGGTTTCGGGATTTGCGAGATTGGTGTCGGAGATATTGTTTGCCTAGGTGAGACTATCTCGTGTTAGATTTCTCAAGTCTGGCGGCTGTGTGCAGGATATTTGGATGGCGAGTTAAATTATTATGAGATGATCTTATGAATTAGGAGTGTTTATTCCAGCTGCAGTTGTTGTTGCAAAGCGAGCGTCAAGTCTATGCACCTCTGTCTCATAGGGCTGTAGACCAACTTTTCCCACTTAGGTGTAGAACTCAAACCTACGGTACGACCAACATACATTAAAGTCAAATATATCCAATCATATCTACTTTTCTAAACACAGTCACAATGTGCTACACGCAAACTTACTTCTAATATCAGCACGAAAACGAGCTCTTTGAGTTTGTTCCACAAACTCTAACACTGGAAATTAACCAACAAATCCATCGCTGCACCAACACCACGGAACCTCGGAAAAGAGAACTAAAGAAAACAAGCTTTTAGCCACCTCCGATCACTGTACGTCCTAACCAAAACATATATCCCAATGCGGTAATCAGCCAACAGTTATGTCAGCGGAAGTCCGCTCTTTTGACTTCACAACGCTACAAGCGTACAGCATGCTGTTGCATCATGATTATCTCAATTTCGAAGCTCGTTTTCATTCGCTCGAATTGGGGTTAGTGCTCGTATTAGTTGCTTGTGTGAGAGGATTCCCAATTTCCCTGGGACGATCATGCTTGCTTCGAGCGTTGTAGTGGCATGTATGTTCCGGTGATTTGGATGCGATATTGAGAGGTTATGTTTCTAGAGAAACCGTTACGGCTGGCACGGATTGAGAAACGGCAAGATCGGGTTAGCAAGTATGTGAGGCGAGGGTTGACCGTTGGAATTGAGTTCTAAACTAGCAATGCGAGGTCGAGCTTTCGAGATATATAGACCTGTATCGCCCCCAGTGGATACTTTTTGTTCCCAGCCTCTCTTTACGACACGTGAGATACCGTTCGCTTTCAATTCCTTTCATTATCTCCCAATTTTCTCAAACCCTTTTCAAGATGGGTTCTTCAGTCTTTACTATGATAGTGGTGGCGGTATCCTTAGTCGAAGCAATGTCGCTTGCAAAGTTGGGTGAAGCAAGTGTGAACATGATCAGAGCAGCTCCAGATTTCGTCAGGCGTCCGTCGGATAAGCAGAATCAAGAACAGAATCGAAAATGGAACCGTCCTGGAATGCCTGGAACGCCAGAGGGTGATTGTCGACCATTTCCCCGCCCAAATACCGAGTGGCATCCAACTGGACCACCAGATCACGCTCATCCATCTTGGACACAACCAGCACAGACAAATGCTCCTCCAGTGCCTCAGCCAAGTACACCAGCAGGACAGTGTCCAGAAATCTGGCAAACAATCATCGCAGATCTGAGCAAGAGGTTTATTGGAGCTGATAGACAATGTACTGATGACGCACGAGCGGCTATCCGCGTAAGTTACACAGTGTACAACAGGACATAGAACTAGATACTGACTGCCTTAATAGGGAGCATTCCACGATTGTGCAACCTGGTCGGAAGACCAGGGCTACAGCGGCGGTTGTGACGGGTCGCTCGTCAACGCCGATGAATTCGCTGACCGCATCGAAAACACCGGACTCGCAGATTGGTCCGTCAAGGTCAAAGGACTGAAAATCGCTTATCCCAGTGTATCTGTTGCAGATCTCATCGCCGTCAGCGCCAGTGTTGCAATTGTCTCATGTCCCGGAGGTCCTAGAATCAAGACATATGTTGGAAGAAACGATAGCATGACGGGTTCGCAGCGTGGCGCATTGCCGAGCCCTTTCGCTGACGGCGAGACGAACTATCAGTTGTTCCTGAAGAAGGGAATTAACGAGACGGAATTGGCTGGATTGATGGGGGCACATTCGGTGTCCAAAGCTTTCGGGACATCGAAAATTACTGTTGGAGCTGCTCAAGATACCACCCCAGGAATATGGGATACTACATATTACTCTGAAGTCTTCAAGCCATGTCCAGGCATGACACCCTTCACGAGCGATACCAACCTCGCTCAACACCCAAAAGTCGGACCGGAGATGGCGAAAATGATCAACAACAAGGCCAGATTCGACTTCATGTTTACCAACGCGATGGAAAAGATGATGAGAATGGGTGTCCACCAGGAGAATCTTGTTGAGTGTACGAATTGGGTTCCCAGGGGAACCAACAGCAGAGAGATGAGAGGAAATGCGATCAACGCGAGGATCCGCTGAAAAGAGACGGGCACAGAAACAAGTAATTCAGGCAATTGGGATTTAGATGGTGCTGGCGAATGGAGTCTTGGGAAAATATGTGCTCAATACGTTGAGCAAACACTTTTTCATTCATAGTTACATAATAAGAACGACTTTTATACATTCAAATTTCAAGACAGAAACCTTTGAGCACTTGCTGATGGCAACTGGCTTAAAATCTAATGTGATAGGTTCCAAGCGGCATTTCTCCCAGTGTCGCATTTGGACAGAGATATCCACAAAAGACGGTCATAAACCGAGAATCTAATGAAGATTGTCACTTTACGGCCACAACCGGTCCTGTGATTGAAGCCACCGTCCGGTAATGGACGAACCTGTGGCCTGCCAGATTGGTTTGTTGCCAACCCAAGAATGAAAAAACCAACGGGAAATAATGTAGATGGCATGGATGTGCAATACAAAAATAAGAGCTCAAAGCTCTCGATTAATGCAGGGATTTCAGGTTATGGTCCTAGAAGGAAACCAGGCACTTATTGCAGTATTGCCACCGTAAGGGCCACATCTGGAGATGTTTCCAGAGGCCTCTTTTTCGATTCGATGAAAATGGACATGTTTGAGTGGCGGTTGGCCCATCGTGCTTTCTGTCGAAAATAAATGCTCATCCCTCCCAGAACCACCACTCACTCGTTGTACGTCACGTTCACGTCGATCGGTCAGATCCAGTGCGATTTGCTTGGTGAAGAACTGGTGTATTTTCGGCTTCGAAGATTGCCTTCCCTCAATTGAGTATCTCAAAGTACACGCCCGATCCCGTAGCAAATTGTATGCAGACACCAGTCAATGAAATTCCCATTTTCCCCACACCCAACTTCCCAACCGAATTATCTTAATCGTCTAGCTTCACGTTCGGACTCCAGCAGGCAGAGAATGTCATCCTCACGGACTATTTTAACAGTTAGTATGCCACTCATTCCAAATTCCATCGCATTGAGCCCTCAAATATTCCGACTCGTGCTGGTTCGTCCTGGTGGAGTGGAGGTTCGTACCTGGGCCCTTGACGTTGCGGATAATGCTTCTGGTGGTATCGTCCATGAACTCGACTCTGACTTGAGTGACACCTCCACGGGAACCTATAACCCATCAGAACCGCTCACAATCGCTCGTTTCGCTATTCCTTCCATGCGTAACATACCAGTTCGGCCCAAAACACGGGTGACCTTGACAAGCTTGACGGGGACCTTTGAGGAATCCATATTTGCGATCTGAAGATGTTAGCGACTTGTTGAAATAAGGTGTCTCGACAGGTACTGACTAATGAAGATGCGCGTGGATTGTCGGGTTGATGGATGTGTAGTTTTGCTGTCGACGACGATATTAAGATTCGGTCACGAAATTTGGGATTGTGGGAATTCTGGCACTCGCTAAAATTTAGTGATGGGCGCTTGGACCATCTGGGCAGCTGCCCATGGTGACTGCAGCGGAAAAATAGAGGTCCCGCTCCGAATGAGGAAGGTGGGGTGCCAGTCTCCCTCACTCTCTGTGGTCTGCCGAATGTGGACTTTCGCATACACATCACAGTTCTTGCTTTCCAATTGAAAGTCGCATATCTTCACTCGTGCTTGGATTCGGTTTGTCCACAGTGTTTCACCACCTGTACGACTTTGCACTTGAGCTGCGGTGCTACATCTGCCTAAATACTGTATATCAATTTCAGCGACTCAGGTGCTTTGGAAAAAAACTGCCCCGCAGTCGGAGTTCTTTGTGTTGTTTAAGTTGGGCGTCAACGAAGTGTATAACCAAGAGGGCGCACCCATAAGAGTTGCGCAATGGATCTTGTAAATCAGTAAGCAATTCAAATTCTTGTAAAAATGCCTTTACTAGGATTAAATCTACCTGATGTTGAACTTTTGGCTAACAATCCAAAAAGCTTAGAGGGGAGGTTGCTGTTTGCAGTCCCTAAGAGTGAGTCAACAAAACATCCAATTACCGTTCGGATCTGACATTTATGTGCAGAGGGAAGGCTGTTACAAGCAGCACTGAACCTACTCGAAGGTGCTGATATACAGTTTCGAAGAGAAAACCGGCTTGACATTGCACTCGTCAAGAATTTCCCAATCGCGCTCGTTTTCCTACCCGCCGCCGACATTCCTACTTTCGTAGGCGAGGGCCGAGTTGATATTGGTATTACTGGACGGGATACTGTAGCAGAGCATGAGACTGGTGTGGGGCAACTAAGAAGAGAACGGGCAGAGTCAGGAAACAGCACACCGACCGAAGAAGATACCCATCAAGGATGTGAAGAGGTAATGGACTTGGCATTTGGTGCTTGCAAATTACAAGTTCAGGTTCCGGAGAAAGGACCATACGCCAAACCATCGGATTTAATTGGCAAAAATATCGGAACAAGTTTCGTTCATCTGGCAGAGGAGTACTTTCTGAATTTAGAAAAGGAGGCCGATGGAGATGCTGGAGCAACGCAGCGAAAGCTCAAGACCAAAATAATCGAATTGAGTGGAAGTGTAGAGGCGGCTTGCGCGCTTGGTGTCGCAGATGGAATTGTCGATCTCGTGGGTAAGAAGAAGAGCAACATCCCTTCGCTGTAATGCTGCTAAATCTGGGCTAGAATCGGGCGAGACTATGAAAGCGGCTGGGCTGAAAGCAATTGATACGGTTCACTCGAGTATCGCAGTATTGATCAAGTCGAAAGCTCCCTCGAATCCACAGCTGGTCGATCTTATTGCGTCGAGAATTAGAGGTGTAATCAGTAAGTGCGAGTTGATGGCTTACGTTCCATATATGCTAATTCTGTCAGCCGCCCAAAAATATGTTCTTTGCCAGTACAACGTGGAGCGCAAGAAGCTACAGGAAGCTGCCAAAATCACCCCAGGAAAGCGAGCACCAACCATTAATGCTCTTGAAGAGGAAGGCTGGGTGGCAGTCAGTTCCATGGTAGAAAAGAAGAAGATTGCTACCGTGATGGATGAATTAACAGAAGTTGGAGCAACAGATATCCTAGTTTTGAACATTGCCAACAGCAGAACTGGATAAACTTGCTGATGTTGGAGATACCCTGCTAGATCAAAAGTTCGTCCAGCTCAAATAATGAAGACAGAAATAAAAATAAGACAATGGAAATCGTAAATCCATAGGAGAGCCACTGGTGAACGTCGGCTACAGGTGAAAGGGGGAGGAGGGGTCTGGCCAATTGATCGTCATGGCCCCTGCTTTTCAACCTTGGAACCTTGCAAGGCTTGAAATAGCTGATGAATACGCTGAATACGATGGGTGCGCAGCATGGCATCCAGCCTATTCTATTCGACACGATGATCAATGAACTAGAAAAGTCTTTCAGGCTCTCCAACTGAGGAAGTTCAAGAGTCGGTAATGAACTTAATAACCCTTTTGCCTCTGTTTGACGAGCCCAACTGTCAAATCTTCGTGGCTCGTACCTGAGACAATGACGTGACCCCTGCACTCACACCTTCAAAGCTATCCGAAGCTATCCGATAATTTTAATTATAACCACAGTTCCCCTCTGTACTAAGGACATGTTACCCTTTATCCAACTGCTCTACGATTCTTCTCCAACGTGAGAATTCATCAATACCAAAGATACATGCGACATAATCCACAATGGCCTCCAGACCAACTTCCCCGCGATCAGCCCTAAAGAACCCTTTACCACCAGAATCCCCCAAAGAAAGCGCCGTCTCAAGAGTTAGTCCCCTTCCCATTCCCCTTTCACAATCCCTCCTCTCTAACTAAACAAAGCTCCTCATAGCCCCCCTAACATTCATAACCTTCCTCGTCTCGCTCGCCCTTGTCGACTCCCATAACACCGCCTTGCGCTCCTCTTCTCCGCCTAGCACACTCTGTCGTATACGGAATTTCCTCCACGGCCTGGTGTTTAAGGAGAAGGAGAATCCGTATGAGAGGGTGAGGAGTCCAGATGCGAAGGGGAAGCGGAAGGGGGAAAATGAGGGGAAAGAGGAGGGGGAGAAGTGGTATTGGCATAGTAAACAGAGACATATGATGAAGGCGGAGATGGATGATGCGTTTCGGTTGAGAAATAGTGTTGCTGTTGGATTGTTGGCGCTGGGGATGGGTTGTCTAGGGGGGATTGCGGTGGGTGTTGGATGGCTTTGGGGGTTGGTGAGGAGTTGGGTTTGAGTAGGATGGGGAGGGGTTATGATTTGGATGGGTAATGTGGAGTTTGGGTTAGGAGATGTATATTTGGGTTTGGTGTTATGTTGGACTTAAATGGTGTCTGGGCATAGGATATAAGTTGTTGGAATAGTGGCTGGATGATTTGTCTGGCACAGATCTGCTCGATAAGTACTCCTCAAGGGAAAGAGAACTTTGGACTCGTTCTGGCGCGATTGGTGTTTTCGACCTGAATAGTATATCGAAGGTTTAATGAAGCGGAAAACAATCACTGAAAACTAATCTGAATACAGCATTCTTAATTGACTCCAATATAATTCTACTGGAAGGTGAGAGAAGAGCATTGATGGACAAGGAGAAATACAAGATCCGGCAACGCGAGAAGGTATTCACTAGGCGATTATATATGTCGGAACTTTCGTTTATCTAAATACGCTCAAAGTAGTCTGATTATCTAGAGACAATTGACATACGAATAATATACTTCGTTAGTTTGATAGAAGAAATACCTAGGTACCGCGTTTCGTCTGCTTATCGTACGAAAGGTACCTCGCAACCCCACCAGTGTCAATCAAAATAGCCGAGAAAAGTCAATGCTGGTGGGGACAAAAGTTAAAGTTCGCGACGCGACCTTAGACGTGATCTCAACTTTCCAAAGCTTCGCCTTTCCCGCCCCGTCGATTGATCTGATCATCTACATATCAATGCTTTGCCACGATAGACCTTACGAGTAATTTTGCCCAATGCACTTATGAAACTCTTCACCAGCTTCAATATAGCCGTGTCTTGCTAAACTATATCACAATGGCGACCATGCTGCCCCCTCAGCTACCAGCTTATTCGCTGAGAGTACAACTGTTCTCGCCCACCGTGCTTACGACTTCAGATCGACCTGTTCGACTATTCAGAGTGGTGACTAAACCAGACGCAACGGTGTGGGAGTTTTGCGAAGAAGCTTCGCGCATTCATGAAATCAATTATGGAGAGTATGTGCCATTGTACTCCCGATGTGGTTCTGGCTAACATATATTTGTGCCAGCCCACTCAATATCAAGAAGTGCCAGGATGAAGAGGGATTTGATATCACAGGCAGTGAGATAGTGGGCAATCTTTTTACAAACACTGCGACGATCCGTATCATTCAAGCTGCCACCCATCCTACCATTCGCGATTCTGTTCCCCCGACTTCAGCTTTGCGATACAATCATTCCCTCGATCTGAATAAGTCGAAACTAGGCAAACGAGCGAGAGAGTCAAGCGTTGCACGAAGAAGCGCAAGTCCTGCGAGTGCACCAAGGTCGAAAAAGAGACAGAAGGTTGCAGCACCCGATCCAGACCAACCCCTCCCGTCCCGAGAAAGTGCAATACTGGCAGCGGAGAACAAGGTCCCAGTTGGACACATCCGAGGAACAAACATCATACCCAGCTCCCAGGACTCTGTCGATCTAGACAGCAGCGACAGGAACCCTCCTATACCACGAACCATGAGAAATAACAGCCATTTTGAAGTTCCTGGGACACCGTCACCATCCCCCTCTCCTCCAGAAGTGCGCCCCCTTGTTCCTAGTCAAACTGAGGCTCGGAAGCGACAGTCTGCGACTCGTCAAACGAATAGACCATCCAATGTCGAACCACCAAACGAAAGCAGAGTACAACAAGGTGAAACGGCTGTACGAGGGCAATCGGCAGTTTCAAATCCTCCACGATCGAAAAGTGCCAGTTATCATATTGCACGGGCGACTCAACGGGGGACATCAGTATCAACTGCGGCTACCAGTCCTCTGTTTGAACAGGTAGCTACTGCCAATGCCACTTCCAACGGTGCCACAGTCAATGGAACAGCCAGAAAACGCTCTGAGTCCGTGAATAATGCTCATCTGGGTTCAGCTGAGAACTCAGCAGCCAAGCCTGCGGCAAGTAGCAGTAAGAAGAGCCCTCTGCACGTTCATGATCAAAGTATATATGACGTTGTCCCGTCAGACAACGATGAAGCGATAGCAACAATCTTAAACTCGAAGAAAGCTGGATTGAAGATGCGACAGAGTCCGAAGAATGGCCTTCCGGGTCTGAGCTTTGTCAAGGGTAAGCTCAATACACCCCCAAGCGTGCCTCGACGTGCTTCGGGCTCTGGAGGCCAAGGCTCTGTCGGGTCACCTGGAGAATTGCCTTTAACGCCACGGAGCAAAGTTCGTTCTGACAAGGAGCGCCAAGAAGCTGCCGATGTTAAGAGGGCGAAGACATTGGCAGCTCAAGCAGCGGAGCAAAGAAGAAAAGAAGAGAAGGAAAAGAAAGCTGCTGAAGCCACGAGAATTGCTGAGGAAGAGAGAGCGGAGAGAGAAGAATTGGAAAGACTCGAGGTTGAGGACCTTCGAAGGGCGCAGGCAGAGCAAGCTAAGTTTGTGGAGGTTAACCGTCTGAAGAAGGAACGAGAGGAGCTTGAGGCGCGTCAGAAGCAGGAAGCCGAGGAACGAGAACGTATGGAAAACGAGAGGATTCTCAAACAGCAGCAAGCGAGAGAAGCGAAGGAAAAGAAGGACCGGGAACAAAAAGCCGAACAGGAAAGAATTGAGAAAGAGAACATACTCAAGCAGCAGCAAGAAAGAGAAGCTAGAGAGAAGAAAAATTTGGATGCAAAAGCTGAGCAGGAAAGACTTGAGAAGGAGAATGCTGAAAAGGAGCGCGTCGAACAAGAGAGATTGAAAAGTGAAAACGCTAAGCGAGCTCGTGAAAGCGAGAGCCCTGCTCTTCCAAAGAAATCCGCTGCATCGCGAAGTAATAGCATGAAATCTGCCTCTCCTCAAGTGGTTTTGCCGCAAGAGTCGCGAAATCAAATTAAAAGGTCAACATCAGGCACGCCGGGTCGGCACAGAGCTTCGTCTTCTACAGCATTCATTCCGAGCACTAGAAAATCTTCTCTCAAGGGCGGTGCTATCCTTCCGTCTAGCTCACCATCTCGGGAAATTAAGTCTCCGATCCCAACATCTGCTGGAACTGGAATTGAAGCCCAAATGCCCCTCCCAAAACCCAAAGACAGACGAATCTCTTTTGCTTCAGATACAAAATCGGATACTCCGACAAAGCCTGTTGCCCCACTCAAGGTCCCAAATTCCAGCTCTCAAAACTCAGTCACTCCTAAATCAGACAATGCTACACCTTCAGCCTCTTCTACTCGTAAACGGAATCCGCAAATCACTAGTGAGTCTATTGCCCGTGTATCAATATTGAAACTAACCGTGCACAGAAATCGTTCCCCCTCAAAAACAGTCACACTCACCCATCCCTCCACCGCGCGTTGGACTTTTCAAGGAAAGAAGCGCTACCCCGGTTGTCCCGCCAAAGAAGACGCCATCTCCAGCACTCGATGCAAAAGCTTCCCTCCAACCTACGAAGCCACCTGTCAAGGGAACACCCACGTCAGCTCCAGCAATTCCGAAGGCTAGCGCCAATTCGAAAGAGCCTGCTGCTCCCACTAACGACAAGCAGACGGTGAACATATCATCAGACTCGGAGTCAGAGTCAGAGTCAGAGTCAGAGTCGGAAGCTGGATCTGAATCTGGCTCGGAGTCGGGTGATGATGAAGAAGACGAGCCAAAAGTTGAGAGTGAGCCAAAGGCTGACGCTTCGGACGAGTTAAGTAAGTTACTTTTTTCTCTGATTTTGAAATCGATCACAACTTCAAACTCAGCCTCATGGAAAGCGTCTGCAAAAGATAGAACGAAATACTAACATTTTTCAAGAAACCTTGAAACCAACAATTACTGAAGAGTTGCCTGAAACAGTCGTTCCGGGTGAGGACTCATCCGATGATGAATCCGAAGAGGACATTCCAGCTGTAGTCACACCTGAAAAATTGGCAGCCCGAGCTGAACGGCTGAGCCGATCCCCTAGTGTGAAGAAGTCTTCGGCAGAGTTGACTAAAGCGGCAAATGGCGACGACGAGGAGGAGGAGGAGCCTGAGGAGGAAGAAGTAGACCACACAAGCAATGCATCGTCTATACGCGAGGCAAGTAGGTCGCCCATAATATTTAGTCAGCATCCACGGACAGCCCACGGAGGAAGGCCGAAACGAGCAGCATCCGTTATATCTGATAATAGCTCCAAGGGGCCAGAAGCTCAGGAAGATGATATGCCTGACGCTCAGGTTGAGCACTTAGACTCTGAATCTGAAGAAGAAAAGGATGCAGATCAGTCATCTGATGAGGAAATGGTAGATGCACCCACTGAAGTCGCAACCACACAAGCAGAAGATGCAAACAACGCCGAGAGCTCGTCAAGTGAGGATGACGAAGAAAAGCATGTCCCTGAGTCGAGTCCCCAGTTACCACAACATAAGCAGCTCCCAAAAAAGCCCACTACCAGCTCGGATGAAAACAGAAGTAAGGATTACACCAAAAGAGACAGTGGGGACACTCAAGACGAACTAGCACAGCAGCTGACTTCTGACGTGTATGAAGCACGACCAAGTGTAGTTTCGAGTTCGATCAAATACCCTCCTACCTCGAGTATGGTTCAATCATCTCGGCCCCCGCCCGCAATGAAGTTCGGAGCTAGTTTAAAGCAACTTCATGCCTCACAGCCGAGGGTTCCGTCATCGACTCGAAGTAGTGTTACAGGAGCTCGTGCAGCTCCCAAAACACTAAATGAGCAATTCGAGCAAGAAACGTCTCAAGATGAGAGTGACGATTCATCATCTTCGTCGTCGGAAGAAAGTGAAAAGGAGCGTGCACCTTCGAAATCGATTCCACCGCTTTCACAGACAACAAGCACGAAGAAAGCGAAACCTGCTATGCCCGACTCGGACTCGGACTCGGACAGCTCAGTCAAATCCATAGACGAGGAAACTCGCCTTCTTAACGAGTCGAGGGCAAAAATTCAACGCGACACGAAGATCAATCTCAACATGAAAAACAGTATCCCGAGGAGCTCACAACCATCACAATCTCAGCGGCCAAAACCAGGCTATGGCAAAGCTACCCCCAAGAAAAAAGACCCCTACATCACTGGCTACAAATTTTCTCAGCCGCGGTGAGCTTAAGAGTACAATTGACGTATATTCGATGTCTAGATCAATACTGCTAATGAATAACGAAAATCACTGTAAAAGAATTGCTTTGGCTTACATAGCTGTTTGTTACAAATGTTGAACTGATTGGCTTGGCAAAGAGGCTGGATACGGGGTACAGGCTGTTTATATTGTAATTAGGCTGAGGGAATATATGGATCGTCACTGTACAGGAACGAGCATTTAACAATGTACTACTTATTACCAGCAGCCGGGAGCACTTCCAATATGGGTACTTGACTCCGTTCAGTAAGTCCAGTTTTTGCTTGATCATGCGATGAAGCTTGTCCCACATTGCATCTGTGGTATAAATGTGGTTCAATTCCCGGGTACCTGGCTACTCCTTTTCTTGGCTTTGAATTGAGGTTATTGTATTGTATATTTGGTTCATGATGATTTCTGTTACTCAATTGCTGTCGCTGGCTGCTGCCTTCGGTGCATTGTGCACTTCAGTAGGCGCAAATGCAATTCCTCTATCGACTCGTCAAGATACTAATCACTGGGTCACATCATGGACTTCAATGCCTCAATTAGTTGAGCCCGATAATCTTCCTCCATCACCCTTTGTAAGTCTCATATCGATTAACTTTTATGATCGAAAATACTCCATACTAACCTTTCTAGAAATCCGGCAACGCAGTCTTCAACGACGCCACCCTCCGCCAAACCCTCCACATGTCCCTCGCCTTCGACCGCGTCCGCCTCCAAATCTCCAACACCTTCGGCGGCACCGACCTAACCATCACCGCCGCCTCCCTCGCCCTCCCGCGCACCGACAAAGCCGGCGTCAACAACATCCACATCGAAACCCTCAAACCCCTCACCTTCTCCAACGGCTCCCCTTCCATCACCATCCCAAAGGGCAAAACCGCCTACACCGACCCCCTGGATTTCTACCACATCGCTGCCCAAAGCACGCTTTCCGTGTCGCTGTATCTGAAGAATGGCCAGAGTGGCACGAGTATCACGGGACACCCTGGGAGTCGCACGACGAGTTGGATGGCGAGTGGGAATAAGGTTAATGAGACGGATGTGACGGGGGCGAGTACTAAGCATTGGTATTTTGTTAGTGCGGTCGAGGCGTGGGTGCCGAGTAATACTTCGGCGTTGGTGATTCTTGGGGATTCGATTACGGATGGGAGGGGGAGTACGGATGATGGGAATAATAGGTATGTTATTCTTTGCTTGGGTTGTGGATTTTGTGGGGCTGATGGGAATAGATGGCCGGATATGTTGTTGGCGAGAATGCCAGCAGCTGGTATCACTAATGTAGGTGTGGTTAATCAAGCAGCGGGAGGCAATGCTGTTCTTTCTGGCGGTTTGGGACCGACGCTTCTAAGCCGCTACACACGCGATGGCATCACACAACAAGGCGTGAAATACCTCATGATCTTCGAAGGCGTAAATGACGTGCGTAATACTTTTTCTTTCCTCTTCCTTCTAATCTTTTCCCTGTATCCTACCATTCTCCTTCCACCCTCCTATTCCATCCCCCATCCACCTTCCCCATTTCCCCTCTCCTCCCTTCCCTTCCCATTTCTAACCCCATCACAGATCGGCGGTTCCTCAACCGACGCCTCAACCCAATCCTCCATCGGCGACCGTCTCATCTCCGCATTCAAACAAATCACCAGCGACGCCCACAAAGCCGGGCTTATCACCATCGGCGCCACCATCACGCCCTTCGGCGGCAGCGGCCAGAGCTATAGTAACCCTGAGCGCGAGAAGACGAGGGTTAAGGTTAATAAGTGGATTTTGAATTCGGGGGGCGCGTTTGATAAGGTCGTGGATTTTGCGGCGGCGGTGGGGAATCCGGGGAATGTTGCGTAAGTTTTGATTTTTGTTCTTTGAAAAGGGGTGTTGAGAAATAGATGCTAACTTGAATATAGGCAGTTGGCGAATAAGTATGATGGGGGTGATCATTTGCATCCTAATGTTGATGGATATATCACTATGGCTAATGCTTTTGATATGTCGATCTTCAAGTAAGAGGTCAAATAGTGTGATCTCGTATATCATGCACGAAACATTCCTAAATACCATACTTGAATACAGGGCTATGACCCCAAAAGCGCTAGTGCTGAGTTCAATTCATGTGCATTCATTCAAGAATTGGATGTTAGGCCCCTCGTCTCATTTCACTGTTTGTATCCAAGAAATAGAACCCTCAGGTCTTAGCCTTCTCAACAGTGGGTAAGTGCAGGTTCTAGGCGATCACCACCGCCTGAATGCAACGCCTAACTCTAAATCACGATTTCTTCTCCCATGAAGCCTGCCATTTGGCAACAAACTCCTTAGATTCGTTGGCTTTGTCCTCGACTAAATTATTAGCGCTATTGGACTGCGATGAAATCGAAAGTTTCTCGGTGATAGTCGGAGGAGCAGCGAGGTAGTCGTTGAGCATTGGGGTGTCATTTTTGTTTTCGACACTATTCTGATGTTAGTCAAAGGTCCAAAAGAGGTTTTGGATGCATGAGGACTGGTAAATCGGCGATTCGCTTACCTCCCAGGATTTTCGCGATCGACATTTAGGGGATCAGATCTTGTCGACATGATTAAAGCTTTGGAATTATTCTTGCCTTGGTTCGTCGTTTGTTTAGCAGAACAAACAGATGTTTACTCCAACATCTCATGGAGCGATACTTATACAATTCTCCCATAGATCGACCATAGTGCTTAGATACTCGCTGCTTCAGAGCACAACTCTGATTCCGGAAAATCTTATTCATTTCGACATTACCACAATTGAACTAAGCGCAAACCTTTGAACACAATATGGTGCCAAAACACAGATGTTGAGGATGAAGCATCACCACGCTGGTGCCTTTTGATCCTATTGGCTGTCTACAAATTGCCTAGATGTGGACATTCTGCACCAATCACATTGAAAAGCACAGTGTGCTTTCATCGGCGCCTAGTTCTGCAATTCCGCCCCATTGACTTGGAGAGCCTCGATCTCAAATCCTCACGAACGCATCGTCGCAGGGCTTGTCTTCCTGTCAAGTCCTGAACTCAATTTGACCTAGATCTGTTCTGCTTGCGTTGCTGATGAGAATTCCATAATCGCATCCGACATCGTGCTTGCGATACATCCGTCGCATTGTTCTACCTCTTTCCTCGTCATTCAGGGAAACCTCGTTAAAGCTTCTACCATATTTCCACTCTCAGCACTGAAAAACTCCAGACTGATAGGCCATTTCTATGTTCTTTCCAAGAGCGCAAATTCCACAGCGGATTCCAAGTTGTGTATATAATCACGACCGACTCGGACCCGAGGTGAGTAGTAAATTGAACTCCTCACTGACCTTTCCATACATTCCAAGAGTTAATCATTTGGCTCTAGTCACCAGAACGGCGATAAATAGCTATAACGACGAGTATTAAGATGCTCCGTTATCACTGTTCAGTGCGCGGACTGGGTTACACCCTAGAGCTAGATCTCAGAATTCATGAGCAACTCATACATGAGACGATCCACGATGCCCGAGTGATTCATCCAGGCCCTTTGGCCCGTCGAAAAGAACCACCAGTACACATGCGCAAACGACATGAGAGTACTGGAAACGCCACTCCCAAGAACTCGGTTCAACTGAATCAAAGATCGGCCGGCGATGTAGTCGAGGTGCAGAAAGATCAAGAGAGGTTTGAAAAGGAGTCTGAACACCAAGCATTGATCCCAACAGATGGTCATGCACCTTCCTCCTACGATCACTCTCACCCTCTTACCTCAGCCCCAGGAATTAAATCATCTTTCATTCTATCACGCAGCAAGCCAGTCAACTCATCTTCAACAGATGATCTTCCCTCTTTGCCTACATATAGCGCTACAGAAGGGGATATCTTTCATGACGCAAGGGAAAGTGTGTGAAACCCTCACAGCCCAAGTTTTGATAACAGCTAATGACACTCATTCAAGAGTTAACGGGTCTCATTCAAGAGGGAATGACTCTTGATCAAGAGATAATGACTCTCAATCAAGAGCTAATGACTCTCAACCAGGACACGCTGAGTAATATCTCAGCACTAGGTGATTCCGATTTAAAAAAACAACTTTCTTCGAGGAGCCAAAACACTACGCGAAGTACTGCCACCATAGAAATCGGGTCACCTGCCTTTTACCCAGTAGATTCGGAAAGCTGGGAAACATGCCAAAACAACCCTTGCTTCTTATCAGAAAATTCCCAGGCTTCCCTGAAAATGAGCTCTCCGGAAGATTCATTGGACTCTGACATGTTTTCGATATCTGACTGTTCAGACAATTTCGAGACAAATGAGTGCGAAGGAATGTTACATTCAACGGTCAATAAAGTCGCTGATCAACTATATGCTGAGTTTTGGACTTGCGCCCAGAACCAATCATCTCCAGGTAATAAAGAGCAAAACACTGTTCCGGCTTTCAAAACAACCACGTCTGCTCATAGTAGGAGCGCTTTGTCATCTGGTCAAAAAAGGAAGTTGACACGTGATGACGAAGATGGCACAGGTGAAGACGATTCCCGACCGCCACGCCTGAAGAGAGGAAACTTTAGTTTAGACGCGCAGGACCAGAAAACATTCGCGTGTCCTTATTGGAAGAAGGACGCAACCACACATAGTGCATGTAGTGGATTTGAATTGAAAAGGATTCGGGACGTCAAATTACATCTCTGTAGAAAGCACACGCCTAAATTCTATTGCCAGCGGTGCCAATCAATTACTTCCCCGAATGAGGAGAGTTTGCAATCGCATGTTTTCGGAGGAAATTGCGCTCCAAGAAAACGTATCTTAGGAAGCTGGGTTTCACACGAACAGCGCAATGAACTACACAAGAAGTCGAAGTCAAATACCAGTGTAGAAGATCAATGGTATAGAATTTGGGAAGTGCTATTCCCAGGACTCAAGAGACCTAGCTCGGTCTATGTGGACAGTGATCTTGCTATACGAGTGCGACACTTTCATCAATATTGTGCGCGGCAAGCCCCTATCACAATAACGGAAGTGATGGAGTCCGACCCCGCTTGGCTAAACTGCGATATCACTGAAGAACAGCGTCGGGATATTATGCGTAGATCCATCGCTGAAGGCATCAACAACCTATTTCGAGACTGGCTCTCAGATAGCTCTTCGTCTTCAAGAAGCCCAGAACGAGAAAGTGAAGGGAGGATGTATGATTCGCGGTTTGAAACACCGGAAAGTTCAAATGTTGATAGTGGTAATGAAATAGGATTTCAACCATCTTCAAGTGAGCCAATCGCCCAAAGGGGCCACTTGTCTCCTCCTATCGGTAGTTCAGTAGAGAATTTCGGTTTCCAGCCAGTGGCAGGGGATGTTACCGCAGGAACACTTGATCTGCAATCGGACCTGATGACTACAGCTACAATACCCACACAGGCTGCGCCACCTTCTTCGTTTGGCTCTATGGATGGATGGCAAGAGGATGGTTGAGAAACTTACATGAATACCTTTGACGCGGATCATCTTAACGATTTCTCGACAATTTACGATGCTAATTCAGTTGAAACGTCGGAAGATCAGTCGGCGTATCCTTCTTATCCCCACGAAGATTGGACAAACAAAAGAAGCGATTGGAATTGAAAGATGGTCTTTGTTATTTTCATTCGTCTTTCGACTACCAGCTAGCTTAGCCGAAGTCATCTTAGCGATATTTAGGGGGTTGAACACCCACTTTTAACGCACGTGGGTGAAGCGCCGACCCAATCGGTCACTTCCGAAGTTGAATTCTCCTCTTGCAACATGTCGACCAAATAGTAAGTTTGAAAAAGCGCACGCTTCGATGTAAACAAGTGAGATATTGACTGAACAGCCTTCATAAGGCTTCAGTCAAGAGTTTGGACTACTTGTTAAGTACACTTTTTCCTGGCGACACCCACGACAACATTTATCATCAAGTCGGCTGCTGCTCCAGATCTCGTTCAACATGTACTCAACTTCATTTGTCGTTCTACTCTCGAGCTTGATTCAAATCAGCTGCTCCAATCTCTACACGTCCAAGTGTTTCGCAATTCGCTCTTCAAAAAGTCCTCCACGATGCGGCCGCAATACTTAGCGAGTATGTCAGTTTGAAGAACCAAAGTAAAACAGCAAACTGGATGGAATCGTACCCTGGCTCGACACTACTTGTTCACATGAATCTGCCTGGTGCTCATGATGCCGCAACATGGAATTATAGTCAAGCGAGTCGACGCCTTGAAGCATGTCACAGATCGCAACGGTGCCGTACTATATATATCGCTGTCAAAAAAGTCCAAGTATAACATGGTCACCTCTGGTGTTCGAGTATTTGATCTCTGCTACAGACACGGACTTGGTGTATTATCTTAGACCGGCATTTGCAATCGCACAGTCCTACAGCGGAAGATCTACTCTTTAAATTTAACCAAGGGCTCGACAAGTATCTCTACGAACGACTCACCACATCTTTGAACAAAGGCTCAGCAAAGCCGGATCCCACAAATTGTCAAAGAAGAGAAAGATTTAAGGTAACTCGGCAATGACAGCCCTTATTTAATCAAACCAGTTCCTTCCACAACCTCGGGTATCAACCTCTTGAAAATCTTTTTCTTTTTTGGAAATTTCCCTTTGGGACTGAGAGATTAGGCCTGCAGTATCAAAATTGACGAATAGATGGCATCCGCCTCTTTCATTCGTTGTTATAACGTAGCATTCTAACATATTTAAAAGCAAAACAATGTCTCTATTGAATTCCGCAGGTGTATCATAAATACCATGTATTATTTTCTGGTCGACGTATGCTTAACGCTGAATCCATCAAGTATTTAAATCTTAACCACTCTAAACTCCACCCTCAATAACAGATCTCGGCCACACCAGCGCATACTGGAAAGCAGGATCGATTTCTCTTGAAACGACGCCGAAAAGACCCCTACCCCAACCCGCTAACCACCATATTTGCGGTACTCGGTGCAGGACAACACAATAATATGAAATTATTAGAAGAGCCATGTTCTCTCGCTCCTTCGCCAGTTGTAAAAACTCCTCCGACATCTCATTTCCCCATCCCATACATACCGCCGAATTATCCACTTCACTTCCCTCAAGCTTTTCAAACATCCTCCGTAAACAGGATATGGCATTCTTATAGATATCGATGTTTGTTCCGGTATTTACAGAATGTAACACATTGAGCGCCTCTGCAACGTCTGGTTGGAGAATATTGATATTCTCTCGTAGGTCTTCTTTCCAAATTGAGCTGCCTCGAAGTTCGCCAGCCACCTCTACCACATTACGACCTCCACTCATCAGTCGAAAAGCTTGAATCAGATCATCCAATAGCTGCGGCTCGGCGTGGGCAGGGTCTTTGGGCTTGGAGATTCCAAGCGCAAACATAACGGTCAAACTAGAAAAGGCTATGCTGGGTGGGTAGTTATCAACGGTAATGTCGCTCAGGACACTATGGAAGATAGCAAGTCCGCGGGTGTGGTGTGCGGTGGCGAGTTTGATGTCCTTCTCGGGTTCGGCGTCAGTGTCTGCACGATGTAGTGCAGAGAGGGCGAGAAGTCCATGAAGGAGGAATGGATGTTGGATCGCTAGATCAAGGATCACTGTTTGGCAAGTTTGCAAGGCCGCCGTGTTGGATGCTGCATTGACAGTGTAAACAGTGTTCCTAATCCAGTGGATAACCAAGTTCGCACTTTCAAGATCGAGGGTCGACACTTCCCGCTCCTGATCTTGGGATCTCGGTGTATACGCAGGTGGAAGAGCGCTGGACCCTCGCGACGATGTTGGTTGCGGTACAGATTGGGACTTTTCGTCTATCCATTTCAGTTTTACCGGTTGTGGAGTTTGGTAGATGCATTTGTCAATCCCACGTGAGACACATTTTGAGCACTTGGGCTTCTCTTCGTCGCACTGTTTAGAGAAACAAGAAAGAATCAGTGACCGACGTAAGAAGTGAAGGAAATTCATAGTCGACTCAATGAAAAGAACCATGTGAGGGAGAATGAGTGCTTATTACTTTGACTCGTCTTTGTTTGCAGGTAACGCATCCTCCACGTGACTTATGATGGGCTCTTCGAGCCATTAGCTCATGTTGAAGTGACGCAGATGTCGGTAGAAAGCTGTCTATTTGCGGTATAGATCTCAGGCACAGTAATAACAGATGTGGGCGTTTTCGTTTTCGTTCTTGTTTTTTGAGGGATGAGCGTGGATGTCTCCTTTAAGCCATTCTGTACGAAAACGAGAATAGCCGAATATGGTTAGTGGAAACATAGGGCTGAGCATCCAATAGTTTCAGGTCGAGTCAGGGGTCTTAGCGTTAGTGGAGTTCATCATGATTGGTTTGGTTCGTATTCGTTTGCAGATTTCCTAATTGGCGTTAGCACCCCACCACCACTTAAGCATCAACATTACTCGATACAGTCCCTGGTTTAGGAGTACGAAAATACATTTTATAGCGCAAAGTAAATTTCCGATTTCAAACCTTTCGACCTCTTTCATTTCTTATTTCAATTAGAAGCCTTTGCCTTATTCTCTTCAAAACATTCAATTCGAAAAACAAGTCAAATTTCGTTCGCTTAACCTCAGCTATTTACGAGACAGAAAGTCCGAAAAAGTAGTGTTAATATAATAAATATACGGCAAATCGAGCGCTGGAGATCATGTCGACTGAGTACTGGCACACAGGAGGGAGCACAGGGCTATTCATGCGTGCTGCTTTACGGACTCTACAATTCGTGGTAAGGAACAACTCCTTTCCCCCAACACAACCCCCAAGAGTATCGATTAATCATATGTAGTTTGCAGTCATCATAGCCGCTCTCTACGGCGTCGACCTCGCCCATTCCACCGCCACCAAATCCCGCGCCAACAGTGCCTGGGTATTCGCTGAAGTCGTATCCGCACTCTCAATTATCACCTGCGCAGTCCACTGCTTCGTCACCGTAAAACGTGTAGCATGGTGTGCCTGGGACTTTTTCGTCTTCATCCTTTGGATCGCGCAGTTTGGTGTCTTTGCCACTGTATACATTGGTGGTGGGACAGATTCTGCGGAGGGCTTTGAGACACTGAGTGTATCGCGGATGAAAGCGGCGGTATGGTTAGATGCTATAAATGCTCTCCTTTGGTTCGTGACTTTTGTCAGTGGCATCGCGTTCTGCTGTACCGCAAGACGAGTAACGAGAGGAACTAAGAAGGGAGACTTAGAAGCGGAGGCGCAAGGGGTTTTTACCCAGGTGCCAGATGGAAGTGAGATGGCGATGGTTGATGATAAAGAAGACCTTGACAAACTTGGAAACAGAGATTCCGAGGAGAAAGTTGATCATCTTAAGCCGAAAGACTCGGATCTGGATTCTCTGGCTACTACGTTGACGGCTGTGGATTCGTTGGATTTGGCGGTGGATATGACCAAACTCGACGAAGCCTCAAAAGGCAATCAGAACGTTATGTAATGCAAAGAGCAATCAATGGAGAATTCATGCAAGATCATGAGAGTCCACCGGTTATTAGAATATCTCTACACGCGTAGTTAGAATAACAAATTTATAAATAAGAAACAAATCTCGCAGCACGTCGTGATCATGTCGTTAACTAAATACTTACACGTTGGCTCAGTATTTTCCCATTTGATGCTTCAATGTTAAATAAAAGCAAAACAAAAGGATTTGCCAGTTATTCCAGCATTCCTTTTTTGGTATTTCCTGTTCCTCCTGTCAACCTTTCATGGAATTCTTAAATTCAGCGCACAGCAACGCCTGATCCAAGTTATTCCCGACCTCCCTTTTAATCAACCAATTTCCCTCAGCCGTCTTCGCGTCCTCAATCCTCTTTCTTGTCGTGCTCTTGACTGCTGTATAGATACTCTTGCATATGCCTTGTGCCGGATACGCAACCAAGCCCACCGCACCAGCACTGGTCTTCATAGTCATGCTGACCAGGCCTTTGCCAAGACCCTTTGCCACTCCTGCCGCTCCCTCTTTCTGCTTGCCTTTGTATGTCTCTTTGAAGATGTCTGTGAATCCTTCATACATGCCGTGTGCAAATGTCTTTCCTGCCACAGTGGTCCCGCTTTTCCAATCAGTTACCTTGCCATAATCTGCTGCGGCCTGGTGGTTGTACATTTGTGGCACGGAGCGCATTCCATCTGCTGCCGCGACGGGAATATCGACCAATGCCCCCTTAGACAAGCCGAACAGAACGTTACCGAAGCCAGTCGCTGAAGCTCTAATCATGGCTCCTGCTGTCCCTGAGCCCTCCTTCTTTGCTTTCTGGTTATTTACCGCTTTGCCATGCAAAGATTCACTTTCCTCGCATTTGACGGTGGCTAACTGTTCTTCGGAGCTTGTAGACGATGAGGGTAAGTTTTGCTCAGCAAGGGAAGTATGCTTAGAATCTTCTGGGCGTCGCTTTTTGTATTCTTCGTACGGTTTGACAAAGACACCAACGGCATTATTAGCCAGGTCACCTACTGTTGCAAGAGACGCAGATGATATTGCGGTGATGGGTTCCCACCGGGTAGTCTGAATATAGATTGGTCTTGATTCGTGCCTGGTTGAAAATCAGCTCCAGATATGTGGGTCTCAGCCGAGGAGAGGTACGAACGAAGTTATGTTTTTTGAGGAAAGCTTCGTGTGTGAGGATAAAACCGCGATGGCGAGTTTAGACAATTTTAAAACATTCCCGCCATTCTTGTATGTCCAAGCAGCAGGCCGGTCGGGTATCAAATCGCACTGCAGACTTTGCAGAGGTAGATTGGCGTGAAAAGATTTCACTGCTGCCTCAACGCCAGATTCGTTAATCATTTTCTCCGACAGCGCTCTTGCAGCCGCAAGAGCTTCCGGCGTGAGACAGTACTCGATCGCCTCTGCTAGTATTTTGGAATTGAGGGCCTTGTGATTAATTGGGGCTGGGCCAGCGCCAGCTGCGTGAACCATGGCACCCCAGAATGGTTGACTGTACTTAATGTTAGCATAAGGAAAAAGCTCGCGTTTATGCAAGCACTCACTCTCCAAAGAATGGCACAATCGTGGTAGGTTTTCCATTGTATAAGCCACACGCAGTTGTGCCAGCACCTCCGTGATGAACGACAGCCTTAACCTGCTGAAATAACCACTCATGAGGGCAGTCACCAAGATACAGGACGTTTGGAAGCTCTTCTCCGCCGAGCTCACTCCAACCCTTGGAAATTATTGCGCGGACACTAGTGATCTTGATGGCTGCCAGAAGTATGGCTGTCATTTCTTCTGGTCGTTCGATCACGATACTCCCAAAACCGATGTATACAGGTGCTGGACCAGCCGCGAGGAAGTCTCGGAGTTCGGGAGATGGTGTGTAAGATGGAGGATCACGAAAAAAGAATCCGCAAACATCTGAATGTGTTAGCGAAAGTTTGCTTCGGCCAATAACGGCATGATAACCTTCTCACGTACCTATATGCGAAGGCCAATCAAGTGGTTTTGGGATCAGAGAAGGTGACCAGCAATATGTGAAGGGCACTTTTAATGTATCGAGAAGGAATGGACCATCGCTAACTGAGACAGGCTCCAAATCCAGCGTCTCGACCCTCCACTTATTCACAGTCGACCCTATGCTATCTTCAATTAGCACCATCTCTACAGTTACGATGCTGTCACCCTACCCTTGCCAAGTCAGAAAATCTACAATGCCGTAAGAAAGATAGTTGCCCAGCTTGGGATCAGTGTTAGAGTATTTTAGGTTGGTCAATGGATGTGGAAACGATTTCGTACTGCTCCAAGGCATGGTGAACATCAAGTGTACAGGTACTCCGAGAGCTTGTGCGCAGTGGACATGGGCAAAACTCGGTGGATTAGCAATAATAGCATCCGCCACAAAGGGCTTGTCCGTTTGAGGATCTGGCATAATGCAAGATTTCCAGCAACCCTCCAGCATTTCGCCGACCATAATCCGTTTGCGTTGAATTTCGCCGTCTCGTAAACTTTTGGTACTTGGAATTAGTCCTGGGTTTTTCACCATGTAGGCCATTAATTCTGCTGGATCACCACCAATGGGAAAGAACTCTAGATTAGATTTCGTGGCAAAGTCTTTGAAGACATTATGGGTTGCAAGGCGCACCCGGTGACCATATTTTTGGAGCGCATTGCCCAAAGCAATAAATGGCTGGACATCACCGCGGCTTCCTACGACTTGAATAACGATGTTGAGCTTGACACTCCATGATGATCTCTGAGAATGCTGAGGAGCAGGAACTGAGGTTTCAATTCTTGGTGGAGGTGGAAGCAATCGTGACAATGTATTTGCTAGCCGTTTATTAACGTCAACGTCCACTCGGCCATCAGCTGTAAATTTAAGTTAGCAGTGAACTAAGTCTTATGTTTTAACGTGCCTCTTATGCCTGTATTCTCTTCAATTAAAATATGTGAGAGCCTCCATGAATGTCTTGATTGAGGGCCCTGATCAAGAAGCTCATTCTCGTTCTGCATTGCCGAATGATTAGACCTGCTAATATCGAAGATTCCAAAGACAGGGAAGCAAGCGTACAACAGTAGAAAAAGAAAGTTGATAAAGATGGAGACCTGGTGTGGTCTGGACGTAGAGAATAGGTATGTATCCCGTCAGCATCCCGTCCGCTGTGGCGGCTGTATCACTTGTTCACCGCCCGCGAGATGACGAATCAGATCATCCTCGCAGGATATCCAGTTGGTGAGATCGTAGGCGATGAACAAAGAAGTGATCCTGCCACCGCGGCTTATGGGATGCGTAAGAAACCATTATTTCATGATTCATTGGGTACGAACCACCAGAACATCCTCAGTGTCGGGTGTCAAGCCTTCGAATGGGGCTGATCCACGAAACAAGCCATGGTTAATCATGAATCATATGTGTTCAAAGATGTCCATACATTGAATCGTGCAAGGCATGAACCTAAAAAGGGCTTTGATGTGCTACCGGTAACTGCAAACTGCACTAGTCCCAATTAGGATACTCTGTACGAAAGCGAGCCAAGCGCTAATCTTACGTGGACCCCGGAGCTGTACGCGTAAGTGTACTCTGGGTATTACCCGCCACTAGTACCCTGGGCTGTTGTAGATCATCTCAGGTACTCCGTGCCTATCGTTATCGTATTGAAGTGCCGTTTCTGGGCTGGCAGTTGAAAATCTTGCTAAGCTGATCCGCTATCTTTCTTTTCTTCGTTTACATGCTTCATTTATGTCGGTTCTTTTTTCTTGTGTTCAAGGCTCCTGAGATAGTAGTGATATCACGCTAGAATGTATTGTCAATCTACAGCTTTATTTGGGGAGACAAAGTCAGCCAAGCAAAGCAAGCACTTACCTGTGAGTTGTTAAAAACATTATCCACCCTCGCCGAGGACAAAATAAGTGGCAGTTAATATGATACTTCCTTGATTAAAGTGGCCAAATACCGTATACTTAGTGGATTAACTTGG